>NC_135232.1:531599803-532349803 GCF_051348905.1 Ranitomeya variabilis | reverse complement strand
AAGCCGGAGGGGGAGATATGGTGAACAACCGTCCTGCCCATCTCTTTAGCTGTTCACAAAAAACCCAGCCCACTGAAAAGACAAATAAGTCTCTCAGCATCTTTGACAATGTAGTTAGAAATGTGGGTTTCCATCACCAACTGTTTCAAAGTCTATGATATACATATCTCCCCTGTGATGACCTTAAATGCTTGTATGTATGTATGTATGTATGTATGTATGTATGTATGTATGTATGTATATATATATATATATATATATATGTACATATATCACAAAATTAATGTTGCAAAATATATATTATATAGCAATGTGTATGCTGTGCTATGTATCTATGTAGGTATGTATGTACGTATCTAAGGCATATCAATGTGTGTAAAAAAAGTAAATCACTATGTATATGATAATATTATGTACATATTATTGAGATGACTAAAGAAATAAATTAACCCTTTAATCCCATATGACTTACTATCCCGTCGAGGTGACCTGGGACTTAATTCCCATGGACGGGATAGTACGTCATGGGCGATCAGCTGCGCTCACGGGGGGAGTGCGGTCGATCGCCGCCGGGTGTCAGCTGATTATTACAGCTGACATCAGGCACATTAACCCCCGAAACAGTGCGATCAAAAATGATCGCAGTGTTCCGGAGGCATAAGGAAGCATCGCAGGGAGGGGGCTCTCTGCGTGCTTCCCTGAGACCCTCGGAACAATGCGATGTGATCGCGTTGTTCTGAAGGTCTCCTCCCTGCAGGCTCCGGATCCAAAATGGCCGCGGGGCTCCTTCCGGGTCCTGGCTTGCAAGCCAAACGCCTGCAGTACTGCCTGTCAGGTTGCTGATCTGACACAGTGCTTTGCAAAGTGTCAGATCAGCGATCTGACACTATAGCATGATGTCCCACCCTGGGACAAAGTAAAAAAAAAAAAAAAAACACTTACAGGTGTTAAAAATAAATAAATAAATTATATATATATATATATATATATATATATATATATATATATATATATATATATATATATATATATATATATATATATTTCCAATAAACACATTTCTTTATCTAAGTAAAAGAAAACAATAAAAGTACACATATTTAGTATCGACACGTCCGGAACGGCCCGACCTATAAAACTGTCCTATAGTTAACTCCTTCAGTGAACACCGTAAAAAAAAAAAAAAAAAACATGAGGCAAAAAAAAACGCTTTATTATCATACCGCCGAACAAAAAGTGGAATAACACGTGATCAAAAAGACGGATATAAATAAACATGGTACTGCTGAAAAGGTCATCTTGTTCCAGTAAAAAACAAGCTGCCATACAGCATCAATGAAAAAATTAAAAAAGTTATAGTCCTCAGAATAAAGCGATGCAAAATAATTTTTTATATAAAATACCGTATATACTCAAGTATAAGCCGAGATTTTCAGCCCAAATTTTTGGGCTGAAAGTGCCCCTCTCGGCTTATACTCGAGTCACGGTCGGCGGCAGGGTCGGCGGGTGAGAGGTCTGTCATATACTCACCTGCTTCCGGGGCTCCTGGCGCTCCCTGTTATGACCCCAATGGCGAGGGTCTCAGAGATATCAGCAAGTCTGCGAAGTACAAAAATCCAGCTCATAGGGCAGTGGTAACTGGGTTGACCATATATCTACTCCTATCGCCAACACTAGAAGTAGCCGGGGAACATGCCTACGTTGGTCGCTAGATGTCTCGCGCCAGCCGGAGAGCTAACTACCCCTAGAAGAGGAAAACAAAGACCTCTCTTGCCTCCAGAGAAAGGACCCCAAAAGTAGGATACAAGCCCCCCACAAATAATAACGGTGAGGTAAGAGGAAATGACAAACACAGAGATGAACTAGGTTTAGCAAAGAGAGGCCCACTTACTAATAGCAGAATGTAGTAAGATAACTTATATGGTCAACAAAAACCCTATCAAAATCCACGCTGGAGATTCAAGAACCCCCGAACCGTCTAACGGCCCGGGGGGAGAACACCAGCCACCCTAGAGCTTCCAGCAAGGTAAGGATACAGATTATATACAAGCTGGACAAAAATGCAAACAAAAACCAATAGCAAAAAGCAAGAAAGCAGACTTAGCTTAATCAAGCAGGAACCAGGATCAGTAGACAAGAGCACTACAGATTAGCTCTGATATCAACGTTGCCAGGCATTGAACTGAAGGTCCAGGGAGCTTATATAGCAACACCCCTGACCTAACGACCCAGGTGAGCATACAAGGAATGACAGACAAACCCAGAGTCAAATCACTAGTAGCCACTAGAGGGAGCCAAAAGGTAAATTCACAACAGCTCCCCCTGCCTGTCCCATGGTCTTCGGGTGCCGCAGCTCTTCCTCTGTTCAGCGGTCACGTGGGACCGCTCATTTAAGTTATGAATATGGACTCCACTCCCATAGGGGTGGAGCCGCATATTCATTCCTCTAATGAGCGGTAACAGTGACCGCTGACAGAGGAAGAGGCTGCGGCACCCGGAGACCATCTGTCCGGGATAAGGAGCGAAGGACGCCGGGAGCAGGTGAGTATTACATATTTACCTGTCCACGTTCCACCCGCCGGGTGCCGCTCCGTCTTCCCGTCCTCTTGCTCTGACTGTTCAGGTCAGAGGGCGCGATGACGTACTAATCTGCGCGCCGCCCTCTGCCTGAACAGTCAGTGCGGAGAGACGCCGAGACGGGAAGCTGAGGAGCTGCGGGCAGCAAGAGAGGAGAGTATGTCATTTTTTTTTTATTGCAGCATCAGTAGCAGCATTATATATTGCACAGCTTTATATGGAGCATCTATGGGGCCATAATGAACGGTGCAGAGAATTCTATATGGCACAGCTTTATATGGAGCATATATGGGGCCATAATGAACGGTGCAGAGCATTCTATATGGCACAGCTATATATGGATAATCTATGGGGCCATAATCAACGGTAAGGAGCATTATATATGGCACAGCTTTATATGGAGCATCTATGGGGCCATAATGAACGGTGCAGAGCATTATATATGGCACAGCTTTATATGGTGCATCTTATGGGGCAATAATGAACAGTATGGAGCATTATATGTGGCACAGTTTTATGTGGAGCATCTATGGGGCAATAATGAAATGTATGGAGCATTATATGTGGAACAGTTTTATATGGAGCATCTATGGGGCCATAATAAAATGTATGGAGCATTCCATATGGCACAGTTTTATATGGAGCATCTATGGGGCCATAATGAAATGTATGGAGCATTCTATATGGCACAGTTTTACATGGAGCATCTATGGAGCCATAATGAAATGTACGGAGCATTCTATATGGCACAGTTTTATATGGAGCATCTATGGGGCCATAATGAAATGTATGGAGCACTATATGTGGCACAGCTTTATATGGAGCATCTTATAGGGCAATAATGAACGGTATGGAGCATCTATTTTTATTTTTTAAATTCACCAGTAGCTGCTGCATTTCCTTCCCTAGGCTTATACTCGAGTCAATAAGTTTTCCCAGTTTTTTGTGGCAAAATTAGGGGGGTCGGCTTATACTCGGGTCGGCTTATACTCGAGTATATACAGTAGTTTTTGTCGTATAAAAGCACCAAAACATGAAAAAATTGTATAAATGAGGTACCGCTGCAATTGTAGTGACCCGAAGAATAAAACTGCTTTATCAATCTTACCAAACGTCGAACGGTATAAACACCACCCCCAAAAAAAAAGAAATTCATCAATAGCTAGTTTTTGGTCATTCTGCCTCAAAACCGGAATAAAAAGCAATCAAAAAATGTCACGTGCCCGAAAATAGTACCAATAAAAACTTCAACTCGTCCCGCAAAAAACAAGACCTCACATGACACTGTGGAAAATGATAGTTCTCAAAATGTAGAGAAACAAAATCTATTTTTTGCAATAAAAAGCGTCTTTTAGTGTGTGACAGTTGCCAATCATAAAAATCCGCTAAAACCCCCCACTAAAATAGTAAATCAAACCACCCTTCATCACCCCCTTAGTTAGGGAAAAATAATAAAAATGTATTTATTTACATTTTCCCATTAGGGTTAGGGTTAGGATTGGGGCTAAAGTTAGGGTTAGGATTACGGTTAGGGGTTAGGGGTGTGGTTAGGGTTATGGTTGGGATTAGGGTTAGGGGTGTGTTGGAGTTAGGAGTGTGGTTAGGATTAGGGTTAGGGGCGTGTTGGGGTTAGGGGTGTTTTGGGGTTAGGGGTGTGGTTGAGATTAGGGGAGTGTTGAGGTTAGAGGTGTGGTTAGGGTTATGCTTAGGGTTGGGATTAGGGTTAGGGGTGTGTTTGGGTTAGGGTTTCAGTTAGAATTGGGGAATTTCCACTGTTTAGGCACATCAGGGGCTCTCCAAACGCGACATGGCGTCCGATTCCACTTAATTCCAGTCAATTCTGCGTTGAAAAAGTAAAACAGTGCTCCTTCCCTTCCGAGCTCTCCCGTGCACCCAAACAGGGGTTTACCCCAACATATGGGGTATCCGCATACTCAGGACAAATTGGACAACAAATTTTGGGGTCGAATCTCTCGTTACCCTTGGGAAAATAAAAATGTGGGGGCTAAAAATCATTTTTTGTGGGAAAAATGATTTTTATTTTCACGGCTCTGCGTTATAAACTGTAGTGAATCACTTGGGGGTTCAAAGTTCTCACAACACATCTAGAAAAGTTCCTTGGGAGGTCTAATTTCCAATATGGGGTCACTTGTGGGGGGTTTCTACTGTTTAGGTACATCAGGGGCTCTGCAAATGCAACGTGATGCCTGCAGACCAATCCATCTAAGTCTGCATTCCAAACAGTGCTCCTTCCCTTCCGAGCTCTGCCATGCGCCCAAACAGTGGTTCCCCCCCACATATGGGGTATCAGCATACTCAGGACAAATTGGACTTTTGGGGTCCAATTTCTCCTTTTACCATGGGGAAAATACAAAACTGGGGGCTAAAAAATAATTTTTGTGGAAAAAAAAATTATTTTTATTTTCACGGCTCTACATTAAAAACTTCTGTGAAAACTTGGAGGGTTAAAGTGCTCACCACACATCTAGATAAGTTCCTTCGGGGTTTACTTTCCAATATGGAGTGACTTGTGGGGATTTCAGTGTTTAGGCACATCAGGGGCTCTCCAAACGCGACATGGTGTCCTATCTCAATTCCAGTCAATTTATAATTGAAAAGTCAAATGATGCTCCTTCCCTTCTGAGGTCTGCCATGCGCCCAAACAGTGGTTTACCCCCACATATGGGGTATCAGCGTACTCAGGACAAATTGCACAACAACTTTTGGGGTCCAATTTCTCCTGTTACCCTTGGTAAAATAAAACAAATTGGAGCTGAAACCAATTTTTTGTGAAAAAAAGTTAAATGTTCATTTTTTTTTTTTTTTTAAACATTCCAAAAATTCCTGTGAAACACCTGAAGGGTTAATAAACTTCTTGAATGTGGTTTTGAGCACTTTGAGGGGTCCAATTTTTAGAATGGAGTCACACTTGGGTATTTTCTATCATATAGACCCCTCAAAGTGACTTCAAATGTGATGTAGTCCCTAAAAAAAAAAATGGTGTTGTAAAAATGAGAAATTGCTGGTCAAATTTTAACCCTTATAACTCCCTAACAAAAAAATTTTGGTTCCAAAATTGTGCTGATGTAAAGTAGGCATCTGGGAAATGTTAGCTATTAAGCATTTTGTGTGACATCTCTGTGAATTAAGGGCTTAAGAAAAAAGTTGCCAAATTTTCGCCAAATTTCTGTTTGTTTTTTTTTACACGTAAAAGGTAATATCATAGAAATTTTACCACTATCACGAAGTACAATATGTCACGAGAAAACAGTGTCAGAATCATCAGGATCCGTTGAAGCGTTCCGGAGTTATAACGTGCAAACCACCCTTGGGGGTTAAGGGGTTAATTTTACTTTACACGTGCTGCGCCAATTCTTTGGAATGCACTAACTAGGTTAATACGATTAATCCCCAATCCCCACAGTTTTAAGCGTGCCCTAAAAACTCCTTTGTTCAGACTGGCCTACCGCCTCAATGCATTAACCTAACTATCCCTGTGTGGCCTATTAAAAATAAAAAAAAAAAAAACATAATCAGGTTCCTCGCATCATGTTCTCATACACTTTATGCAGGTAATAGCACTCTGTGTCTGTGCTGCTACATACTTAGGCAATTAACTGGTTCATGTAGCTTTACATAAACACCCGAGCCTTACACTATGGCTGAAGAAAAGGACAGCGCCACACCGGATAGTGAAAAGCAGCTCACATATGTATTCTGCCTTCTGCGGCAACGTTTCGGTCCGAAGACATTTGTCAAAGCTTGACAAAGGTCTTCGGACCGAAACGTTGCCGCAGAAGGCAGAATAAATATGTGAGCTGCTTTTCACTATCCGGTGTGGCGCTGTCCTTTTCTTCAGTCTGGATTTGGATGTTCTATCTGGGATGGACCCCCTGGTGAGGACGTGCGCCCTGATGTCCATAGAGACTATATAATTATAGGGTGCGGCTTTACTGCTTTTTTTGTAACTTACACTATGGCTGGTCCAAATAACTAAAGCAATTGTTACCAGCCACCTCTCGTGTCTCCCCTTTTCCTCATAGTTTGTAAGCTTGCGAGCAGGGCCCTCATTCCTCCTGGTATCTGTTTTGAACTGTGATTTCTGTTATGCTGTAATGTCTATTGTCTGTACAAGTCCCCTCTATAAGTTGTAAAGCGCTGCGGAATATGTTGGCGCTATATAAATAAAAAATTATTATTATTATTATTATTATTATTATTATTATTATTATTTTAAAACATTTTTATAAACTACATTTATAGTGAACACTTTATCAGTACCATGTAACAACTATCCTTGTAGTGGTGTATGTAAAACTTTGACTGACATGGGAGCGCTACTTGACTCTGGAGAAAGCAACATATAGCTGCCCATGGCCAAAGGCTGGTTAAGGTAGATAGATACCCACTCGATGTATAGTCTGTCCTTGTGCCTTGTTAATGGTCATTGTGAAAGCTGGCTTAACAGGAAACTGTCGCTCTTCATAGTTTAAATGGTAACCCAGTTTCAGATGGACACAAATCAATGCGTGGAATAAAAGCAAAGTCTCCTTCAGCTGATCCTGTGATGAGTTTTGCCTGTATGATATGTGGGTTTAAGGATGTTACAATGAGCAGAGTTCCGTTACATAATCCTTTTTTTACATTCAGATTTCGCAGTAGCATGACAATTGTTCCTATTTTTAGTTGTAGGCAATGTGGTGGCATTCTAGATGGTATCAGAGAATTATAAAATTCGACTGGGTATTCACTTTCATTAGCATTAGTGATGAGCGAGTATACTCGTTGCTCGGGTTTTCCCGAGCACGCTCAGGTGGTCTCCGAGTATTTGTGACCACTCGGAGTTTTTGTTGACACAGCTTCATGATTTACAGCTGCTAGCCAGCCTGAGTACATGTGGGGGTTGCCTGGTTGCTAGGGAATCCCCACATGTAATCAAGCTGTCTAGTAGCCGCAAATCATGCAGCTGCGGCAAGGAAAATAGAATTATTCTTACCGTTAATTCGGTTTCTAGGAACCTTCCACGACGGCATATGGAGGTTGTCTCTTTGCCCTAATGGGGAACAGGAAACACAGAGAGGTTAAAAGGACCTCCCACTCGCCAGTGACTTATAACTGAGAACATAGCACCGGTTTACCTTCTGAATCCCAGAATTAATCCAGGAATATATAGAGGGTGGGAAATTAGCGCCGTCGTGGAAGGTTCCTAGAAACCGAATTAACGGTAAGAATAATTCTATTTTCTCTAGTCACCGTCCACGACGGCATATGGAGGAATACCAACTAATTTGGCACTAGGGAGGGACAACGGCCTGAAGAACTTTGCGACCGAAGACTAAATCGTTATTGGATAATACATCCAATCTATAATGTTTGGAGAAGGTATGGAGTGAGGACCCCGTAGCTGCCCTGCAGATCTGCTCCGGAGATGCGCCTGCTCTTTCTGCCCAGGAACCGACGTAGATCTGGTTGAGTGGGCCTTGATTCCTACCGGAGGTAGTTTATTTTGAGCAAGGTAAGATTCTGTTATAGCTTTTTTGATCCATGTAGCAATGGTACTCTTGGCTACCTTCTTTCCCTTATTTTGCCCTGAAGAATGGACGAAAAGGTTATGATCAATTCTAAGAGCACGGGTTTGATCCAAGTAAAGTAGCAGAATACGCCGAACATCAAGAGTGTTAAATTTCCTTTCTTCTGAGTTTGCAGGTTAATTGCAAAAGGTTGGTAGAACAATTTCTTGAGAACGATGAAATTCAGAGACCACTTTTGGAAGGAAAGAAGGATCAAGTCGGAGCACTATTGAATCTTCTCTAACCAGTAAATAAGGTTCTCTTATTGATAAGGCCTATAATTCACCCACTCTCCTGGCTGAAGTTATAGCTACCAAAAAAACCGTTTTGTAAGCAAGATTTTGTGGGGAACAGGTAGACAGAGGTTCAAAGGGTGGACCTGTAAGACCTTGAAGCACAATATTAAGATCCCATGGAGGAACTATGGCTTGTTGCCTAGGGTTTATTCTAATCGCTGAGGTCATGAATCTTTTAATCCAGCGATGGCCTGCTAGATCTTGATCAAAGATAGAACTGAGCGCAGAAACTTGGACCTTCAGAGTACTGGGTTTCAGACCAATCTCCAAGCCTTTTTGTAAGAAATCTAATATCCTAGGTATATCCGGCCTGAAAGGGTCTGGAAGGTTAGGTAGACAAAAAAATGAAAACTTTTTCCAGATTTTATTGTAAATGGCGTTTGTTACTGGTTTCCTGGATTTTTGTAGAGTAGCTATGACAGGGTTTGATAACCCTTTTGCTTTCAATACCTGGGCTTCAGAAACCACGCCGCTAAATTCCATTTCTGAGGGTCTGAGTGGAGAATGAGGGTCTGAGTGGAGAATGGGACCCTGAGAGAGAAGATTGTCTTTCATCGGTAACATTACCGGCCCGTCCACTTGTAGTTGGATGATCAAGTTGAACCAACTTCTTTTGGGCCAAAATGGAGCAACCAAAATAGTTGGGGTTCTTTCTATCCGTATTTTCCGTAGCACCTTAGCAAGAACCGGGATTGGTGGAAATGCGTAGGCCAGATGAAAATGCCAATCTTGAACTAAGGCATCTACTGCTCTGGGATTGCCTCTTGGATTCAAGGAGAAATATGTTTCGACTTTTGCATTTTGGTGAGAGGCAAAGAGGTCGACTTCCGGGAGACCCCACTTGTTTACCAGAAAGTTGAATGTTTGACGATCCAGACTCCATTCGCCCGGGTGAATATCCTGGCGGCTCAGATAATCTGCCTGAATATTGGCAGTACGTTTCAGGTGAGTTGCCGTCAGGGACAGTAGGTGTTTTTCGGCCCAAGCAAAAATTCGAGCAGAGACCTTCTTTAGGCTGGTGAATTTTGTACTGCCCTGGTGTTTGATATGAGCCACCGTGGTCATGTTGTCTGAGTCTATCTGAACATGATGCCCAGAAATCTGACGACTTGCTGCTAAGAGAGTTTCTTCCACAGCTTTGAGTTCTCGGAAATTTGACGATCTCCCTCTGATCGTCTGGTCCCAAAGACCCTGATAAGGAACATGATTTATCATGGCTCCCCAGCCTCTCTTGCTGGCATCTGATTTGATCGTGGTTATTGGGAACTGAATCCAACTCACACTCCTGAGAAGGTTTTTGGATTTCATCCACCATGTTAAGGATGCTTTCACCCGACCTGGTGTGAGAATCCTTTTGGTTAGCGAGCCGGGAAGACCATCCCAATTGTCTAAGACGTGGGTTTGAAGAATTCTTGAGTGGGCTTGAGCCCAAGCCACTGACTGAATGCAGGCTGTCATGGAGCCTAAGAGCGACATTCCCTCCCGGAGTGTAGGAGATCTCATCTCTTTGTATTTCCTGATCTTCACTATTAATGGTAGTCTGTGAAAGTCTGGAAGAAAGGACATTTGTTTCGCCGAGTCCAGAACCACTCCTAAAAACTTCATGGTTTTTGAGGGTTGAAGCTGAGATTTCTTTATATTCGGAATCCAACCCAGAGACTTCAATATCTCTAATGCAGTTGACACATGGGATATCAGGGTTATCTCGGTGGGAGCTACTATCAGCAGATCGTCCAGATAGGGCACTATACAGACACCTTGTCTCCGGATAAATGACACCGCCTCTGCCATTACTTTGGAGAACACCCTCGGAGCTGATGAAATGCCGAAGGGAAGGACTCCAAACTGATAGTGCTCCACTTGGTGACTCCCCTGTATCGCAAACCTGAGATACTTCCTGTGTCTCGGGTGAATAGGAATGTGAAAATACGCATCCTTTAGGTCGATAGTTGCCATAAAGGAGTGTTGATCTATTAAAGGAATGGCTGATTTTACAGACTCCATCTTGAACCTTCGATATTTCACATACTGATTTAGACCCTTTAAATTTATAATGATACGGACTTCCCCTGATGGTTTGGGTACCAGGAATAATCGGGAATAATGTCCCAGACCCCATTCTGACTGTGGAACTGGGGAGATCACGTTTGATCTTAGAAGATCTCTGAGACCCAATGTTAATAAATTGTGATCTTTTGTTGGAAGGGTAGTAATCTTTAAACCCTGGGGGGGGGGGGGGGAAATTAACTCAATCAATAGGCCCTCTTTGATAACATTGAGGACCCAGTGGGAACTGGTGATGTTTTCCCACTGTTCCACATATTTTGAGAGTCTTCCCCCCCACCGGGTCGGAGTCATTGTTTATCCTGCTGGGATAGCTGCTGCTGCTGTTGTTGAGGGACAAAAATATTTTTCCCTCTACCATTTGCATAGCTCCATCTGCCGGTTTTGCCTTTACCTCTCGGTTGAGAGGGCTGAGACAGTGGGGCACGAAAAAAACGTTTCTTCGGTTGTTTTTGCTCCAGGAGCGCCTTTTTCTTGTCAGTAGCTTTGTCAAGAATGTCGTCTAAGGCTGGACCAAACACATAGTCTCCTTTAAAGGGAATGGCACACAACTTAGCCTTAGAGGTGATATCACCACTCCATAATTTAAGCCAGAGGGCCCTTCTGGCAGAGTTGGAAAGCACTAAAGATCTGGCGGCAATCCTAACGGATTCCAGAGAAGCATCCGCCAGAAACCCAGTAGCTTTATGTAGTATAGGGAGTGAATCCAACATCTCACCTCTAGAGGTACCTTGAGATATGTGAGATTCTAATTTTTCTAGCCAGCAGGAGAGGGCTCTAGCTACACAGGTAGAGGCGATATTAACCTTAAGGACAGACGTTGAAGTTTCCCAAGACTTCTTCAGGAGAATCTCAATCTTCCTGTCCATAGGATCTTTCAATTGTGAAGAATCCTCGAAGGGGAGTGCCGTTCTTTTGGCAACTCTGGCCACCTGCACATCAACCTTGGGTATGTCAAGTTTGACAAAATCACCTTCTAGAGGAAATCTATGTTTCATCTCTGAAGACATGCTATGGCGTTTTTCAGGGAGTTCCCATTCCTGCTCAATCATATTAACAACATTAGCGTGCCTTTTTCTCCGATCTGAGCCCACCAAACATATGACCCTGTATGGACTGTGGTACAGGTTCCTCTTCAAGACCCATTGTGTTACGTACAGCAGACACTAGGTCCTCAATATAATCTGAGGAAAAGAGGTATTTCCTGACCTCAGCCTTAGGAGATGCTGGACAACAGATGAAGTATGAGAGTGGTCCGAATCAGTATCAGATTCTACGACCTGAAACTTCCTCTTCTTGGCTGGGGAATGTGGTGGCGGAGGTGGGGGTGGAGGTGTAAAAGCTGCCAAGGAAGATTGTACCTCCTGTTTAACAAGAGAGCGTATTTCATCTAGTAGGGATGGTTGCTCAGCTTTAATTATCCTGTCAGTACATGGCTGGCAGAGTTTTTTTTATCCCAGTTAGGAGGGAATTTAACAGAACAGACCGGGCACTTCTTTAGGGGCAGACTTTTCTCCCTGAAACAGAAAGGGAGAGAAGAGTGAGGAGCTAACCCCCTAAAGGAAACTACCTCCCGGATCCCGTCCCTGCGTACTCACAGTAGCAGGGGCAGCGCTGGGCTCCGCAGACGCAGGGCATAAAGAACCATCCATACTGAAGAATTTAGTCTTACCTCAGTGGTGGTTCAGCAGGCTTTTATGGAGTACCGCTCCCAGCACCTGCCTCCAGCGGACATAATTCCCCCTCCAGGATCCACGTGTGGGACGCCATAGCTCCGACAACGCCGGCCGGCGAAACCCGGAAGTACCGGCTTCAGGGAGATACGAAAACCGGAAGTTACGCACGCGCGCGCGACCGCTGACGTCACTTCCGGAACGCCGAGCCGCATGGAGGGGGAGAAGCCAGGAATCTCAGAGAGGATAAAGGCTGGGGATCCCAGGCCTGCTTTACCCTCATGGGGGCGCAGGAAGGCCTGGAAGAGGTCCCGAGGTACCTGAAATGCAGGACGACGGGAGCAGCACAAGGAGAGGCACGGAGCGACCACCAGCTGCCCGGCTTAACAGGTAAAACCTGTAATAGTAACTGCAGTCGCCGGCCACTACAGCATATGGAAAACCTCTCCCTGTCCCATGGGGAACAGGAAAGACACTGGCGAGTGGGAGGTGGGAGGTCCTTTTAACCTCTCTGTGTTTCCTGTTCCCCATTAGGGCAAAAAGACAACCTTCATATGCTGTCGTGAAAGGTGACTAGAGAAGACAATCTCTGAGCATGCCAAAATACTCAGACCACCCGAGCGTGCTCGGGAAAACCCGTACAACGAGTATACTCGCTCATCACTAATTGGCATCACCACCATCCACGGAATCATCACTTGCATACAAGACATATTGGCCACTACTCATTCTGTCCACAATTTGAGAGTTTAGAAGTTGAACATCTTCATTTTTTGGATAGAGTATTGCATGGGACGCTGCATACATAACATTTTCAGTGTCATTAACATTAATATTAATGTTTGTGCCAAATATGTCCGTGATTATACAGGCAGAGGACAGTATGTCTGGAGGAACTTCAATAACATCCTCTCCAAGGTTGCATTCATTTGACAGCTGACCATTTCCTAGTTTAAGTAACCAAGTGCTGTATTCTGGATCCCTGGATCTCATGTTGTTGAATAGCGGGAGTCTTGTGAAGTGTTTCCAGAGTTGACAATATTTAAAGGGAACCTGTCACCACCCCCAGGGGGAAAAGACATGCCCCCTGACAAACTGAAGGTATGAGGGGCAAATTCTAAAAGCGATAATTTCAGCGTTGGCAGGGACCCGAACTAAAAGAGCCACGTTGACAGAATGCAGCATTAGTGCTACACAAGATGGCTCTTTTAGTTAAAAACGCCTGGGGGGGGGGTGACAGGTTCCCTTTAAGACAACAATCCACAATTTCAGTCCAGGTGGCATGTGTAAGTACAGGAAGGCATTGTCGGAAATCTCCTCCAAGTTTTAAAACCTTACCACCAAAGGGAACATTATTTGTCATCAACATGTGTTGTCATAAGATCACGTAGAAGTCCATCAATGACATTCAAAGAATGGTTTTGTGCCATTGTGCACTCATCAAGTATAAAAAGTGTAGTATTTTTAACTTGTTGGCAGCGTTAGTGTAACTTTAATCCTGGGAACTGACGTTTCATTGATTGGGATTGGAATGCCATACAGAGAGTGCATAGTTCGTCTCCCTGGTATAAAGTTTGCAGCTATTCCTGTAGTGGCAGCAGGTGAGACCACATGTCCTTGTCCTCTGACATAATGTATAAGTAGATGGTGTAAGTAGGTTTTTCCACTAACTCCCGGACCATCAATAAAGCAGCACTTAGGTGTCAACGTGTTGTCTTGTAGAGCAACCAAAATGGCATTAAAAGCCAAGAGTTGCTCAGGATTAACCACTTAACGACCGCAGATACGCCTTTTAACGGCGGCAGTTGAGAGTACATAAACCACAGCGCCGTTAATTAACGGCGCTGTGGAAAAAGTGAATAGTGCCCCCCAGAGTCGGATATTCTCTGTGGTCTCGGTTGCCGAGGGTAGCCGAGACCCCAGAGAACATGATTCGGGGGGTTTTTACCGACCCCCGGGTTGCGGCGGCCGGTAAGCGGTAAAAAAAAAAAACAAACAAAAAAAGCAATTTCCCATTTAATTTCTCTGTCCTCCGATGTGATAGCACGTAGTGTATATGGACTTTTCAAAAGCTTTTGATACGGTGCCACACAAAAGGTTGATACATAAAATGAGAATAATGGGGATAGGGGAAAATATGTGTAAGTGGGTTAAGAGCTGGCTCAGGGATAGGAAACAAAGGGTAGTTATTAATGGAGCACACTCGGACTAGGTCGCGGTTAGCAGTGGGGTACCACAGGGGTCAGTATTGTGCCCTTTTCCTTTTAACATATTTATTAATGATCTTGTAGGGGGCATACAGAGCAGAATTTCAATATTTGCAGATGACACTAAACTCTGCAGAGTAATCAATACAGAGGAGGACAATTTTATATTACAGGATGATTTATGTAAACTAGAAGCTTGGGCTGATAAATGGCAAATGAGCTTTAATGGGGATAAATGTAAGGTCATGCACTTGGGTAGAAGTAATAAGATGTATAACTATGTGCTTAATTCAAAAACTCTGGGCAAAACCGCCAATGAAAAAGACCTGGGAGTATGGGTGGATGACAAACTCACATTTAGTGGCCAGTGTCAGGCAGCTGCTACAAAGGCAAATAAAATAATGGGATGCATTAAAAGAGGCATAGATGCTCATGAGGAGAACATAATTTTACCTCAATACAAGTCACTAGTCCGACCACACTTAGAATACTGCGTACAGTTCTGGTCTCCGGTGTATAAGACATAGCTGAACTGGAGCGGGTGCAGAGAAGAGCGACAAAGGTTATTAGAGGACTGGAGGGTCTGCAATACCAAGATAGGTTATTACACTTGGGGCTATTTAGTTTGGAAAAATGAAGGCTAAGGGGTGATCTTATGATAATGTATAAATATATGAGGGGGTAGTACAAAGACCTTTCTGTTGATCTTTTAAATCATAGACCTCAGACAGGGACAAGGGGGCATCCTCTACATCTTGAGGAAAGAAGGTTTAACCCCTTTCTGACATCGGACGTACTATCCCGTCGAGGTGGGGTGGGCCCGTATGACCACCGACGGGATACTACATCCAGCGCGATCGGCCGCGCTCAAGGGGGAGCGCGGCCGATCGCTGCCGGGTGTCAGCTGACTATCGCAGCTGACATCCGGCACTATGTGCCAGGAGCGGTCACGGACCGCCCCCGGCACACTGCGATCAAACAAGATCGCAGTGTTCCGGCGGTATAGGGAAGCATCGCGCAGGGAGGGGGCTCCCTGCATGCTTACCTGAGACCCTCGGAGCAACGCGATGTGATCGCGTTGCTCCAAGCGTCTTACCTCCTCTCCCTGCAGTCCCCGGATCCAAAATGGCTGCGGGGCTGCATCCAGGTCCTGCAGGGACTACTTCCGGTTCCAGAGCAGGCGCTGGTAAGCCTGCAGCGCTGTAAGTCAGATCGCTGATCTGGCAGAGTGCTGTGCAAACTGTCAGATCAGCGATCTGTGATGTCCCTCCCCCCCCGGGACAAAGTAAAAAAGTAAAAAAAAAATCCTAAATAAAGAAAAAAAAATATTCCTATCAATACATTTCTTTAAATAATAAAAAAAACAATAAAAGTACACATTTAGTATCGCCGCGTCCGTAACGACCCAACCTACAAAACTGTCCCACTAGTTAACCCCTTCAGTGAACACCGTAAGAAAAAAAAAAAAAAAAAAAGGCAAAAAACAACGCTTTATTATCATACCGCCGAACAAAAAGTGGAATAACACGCGATCAAAAAGACGGATATAAATAACCATTGTACCGCTGAAAACGTCATATTGTCCCGCAAAAAACGAGCCGCCATACAGCATCATAAGCAAAAAAATAAAAAAGTTATAGTCCTCAGAGTAAAGCGATGCCAAAATAATTATATTTTCTATAAAATAGCTTTTATCGTATAAAAGCGCCAAAACCTAAAAAATGATATAAATGAGATATCGCTGTAATCGTACTGACCAGATGAACAAAAACTGCTTTAGCAATTTTACCAAACGTGGAACAGTATAAACGCCTCCCCCAAAAGAAATTCATGAATAGCTGGTTTTTGGTCATTCTGCCTCACAAAAATGGGAATAAAAAGCGATCAAAAACTGTCACGTGTCCGAAAATGTTACCAGTAAAAACGTCAACTCGTCCCACAAAAAACAAGACCTCACATGATTCTGTGGACCAAAATATGGAAAAATTATAGGTCTCAAAATGTGGAGACGCAAAAACTTTTTTGCTATAAAAAGCGTCTTTTAGTGTGTGACAGCTGCCAATCATAAAAATCCGCTATAAAAAATGCTATAAAAGTAAATCAAACCCCCCTTCATCACCCCCTTAGTTAGGGAAAAAAAATAAAACTAAAAAAATGTATTTATTTCCATTTTCCCATTAGGGTTAGGGCTAGGGTTAGGGTTGGGGCTAGGGTTAGAGCTAAAGCTAGGGTTAGGGTTGGGGCTAAAGTTAGGGTTAGGGTTGGGGAAAAAGTTAGGATTAGGGTTGGGATTAGAGTTAGGGGTGTGTCAAGGTTAGGGGTGTGGTTAGGTTTACCATTGGGGTTAGGGGTGTGTTTGGATTAGGGTTTCAGGTAGAATTGGGGAGTTTCCACTGTTCAGGCACATCAGGGGCTCTCCAAACGCGACATGGCGTCCGATTCCACTTAATTCCAGTCAATTCTGCGTTGAAAAAGTAAAACAGTGCTCCTTCCCTTCCGAGCTCTCCCGTGCACCAAACAGGGGTTTACCCCAACATATGGGGTATCCGCATACTCAGGACAAACTGGACAACAAATTTTGGGGTCCAAGTTCTCTTGCTATCCTTGGGAAAATAAACATTTGGGGGGGCTAAAAATCATTTTTGTGGAAAAAAAAAAGATTTTTTTTATTTTCACGGCTCTGCGTTGTAATCTGTAGTTAAACACTTGAGGGTTCAAAGTTCTCACAACACATCTAGATAAGTTCCTTGGGAGGTCTAGTTTCCAATATGGGTCACTTGTGGGGGGTTTCTACTGTTTGGGTACATCAGGGGCTCTGTAAATGCAACGTGATGCCTGCAGACCAATCCATCTAAGTCTACATTCAAAATGGCGCTCCTTCCCTTCCGAGCTCTGCCATGCACCCAAACAGCGGTTCCCCCAACATATGGGGTATCAGCGTACTCAGCACAAATTGGACAACAACTATTGGGGTCCTATTTATCCTGTTACCCTTGTGAAAATACAAAACTGGGGGCTAAAAAATCATTTTTGTGAAAAAAAATATATATATATTTTCACGGCTCTGCGTTACAAACTGCAGTGAAACACTTGGGGGTTCAAAGCTCTCAAAACACATCTAGATAAGTTCCTTAGGGAGTCTACTTTCCAAAATGGTGTTACTTGTGGGGGTTTTTAATGTTTAGGCACATCAGGGGCTCTCCAAACGCGACATGGTGTCCCATCTCAATTCCAGTAAATTTTGCTTTGCAAAGTCAAATGGTGCTCCTTCCCTTCCGAGCTCTGCCATGCGCCCAAACAGTCGTTTACCCCCAGATATGGGGTATCAGCGTACTCAGGACAAATTGCACAACAACTTTTGGGGTCCAAGTTCTCTTGTTATCTTTGGCAAAATAAAAATTTTGGGGGTTAAAAATCATTTTTGTGGGAAAAAAAAAAGATTTGGGGTCCAATTTCTTCTCTTACCCTTGGGAAAATAAAAAATTGGGGGCGAAAAGATCATTTTTGTGAAAAAATATGATTTTTTATTTTTACGGCTCTGCATTATAAACTTCTGTGAAGTACTTGTTGGGTCAAAGTGCTCACCACACATCTAGATAAGTTCCTTAAGGGGTCTAGTGTCCAAAATGGTGTCGTGGGGGATTTCAATGTTTAGGCACATCAGGGGCTCTCCAAACGCAACAAGGCGTGATATATATATTTCTATCATGTAGATCTCACTTGCATGTATACTCCACTATAATCATATATACTCATATATCCACAGCTAATATATTACTCAGCTAGTTTATAATCAATGATTTAAAATGGCTGACAAACTGATATAAGCCAGACAGATTGTATGGGGTTTTCCATGCAAAAGAGGAACAACGCCAGATGTACTAAGTGCTGATCAGAGGTCTCAACTCTGTCCTAGATGCAGAAAGATGCAGAGAGCTCAATTTTAGTTGCTTAATCAGCATTCATATGTGCATTAATCACAATATTCCATATATGTTTAGATAACCAATGACAGAGGAGCTAGACAATATGATAATTAACTAACCACCCCTAACAACCCCTAACCACTCCTTTCTATATGTAATTATAAAACTATGTATGTACAATAAAGTATCAGTATTGACGGAATGCTTTTCTGTCACAATGGTGTACAGTCCATTCTTGATGAGCGCTCAAAATACTCAGTCTTATTGGGAACGGCCGCAACACACACAGGGATAAATTTATCCAAACCAAATTTCCATATCAGCGTCCCATCTTAATTCCAGTCAATTTTGCATTGAAAAGTAAAATGGCGCTCCTTCCCTTCCGAGCTCTGCTATGCGCCCAAACAGTGGTTTACCCCCACATATGGGGTATCGTCGTACTCAGGACAAATTGCACAACAACTTTTGGGGTTCAATTTCTCCTGTTACCCTTGGGAAAATAAAAAATTGGGGGATTAAAAAACCATTTTTGTGGAAAACAAAAATATACAGCGGGGCAAAAAAGTATTTAGTCATTCAGCAATAGTGCAAGTTCCACCACTTAAAAAGATGAGAGGCGTCTGTAATTTACATCATAGGTAGACCTCAACTATGGGAGACAAACTGAGAAAAAAAAATCCAGAAAATCACATTGTCTGTTTTTTATATCATTTTATTTGCATATTATGGTGGAAAATAAGTATTTGGTCAGAAACAAAATTTCATCTCAATACTTTGTAATATATCCTTTGTTGGCAATGACAGAGGTCAAACGTTTTCTGTAAGTCTTCACAAGGTTGCCACACACTGTTGCTGGTATGTTGGCCCATTCCTCCATGCAGATCTCCTCTAGAGCAGTGATGTTTTTGGCTTTTCGCTTGGCAACACGGACTTTCAACTTCCTCTAAAGGTTTTCTATAGGGTTGAGATCTGGAGACTGGCTAGGCCACTCCAGGACCTTGAAATGCTTCTTACGAAGCCACTCCTTCGTTGCCCTGGCGGTGTGCTTTGGATCATTGTCATGTTGAAAGACCCAGCCACGTTTCATCTTCAATGCCCTTGCTGATGGAAGGAGGCTTGCACTCAAAATCTCACGATACATGGCCCCATTCATTCTTTCATGTACCCGGATCAGTCATCCTGGCCCCTTTGCAGAGAAACAGCCCCAAAGCATGATGTTTCCACCACCATGCTTTACAGTAGGTATGGTGTTTGATGGATGCAACTCAGTATTCTTTTTCCTCCAAACACGACAAGTTGTGTTTCTACCAAACAGTTCCAGTTTGGTTTCATCAGACCATAGGACATTCTCCCAAAACTCCTCTGGATCATCCAAATGCTCTCTAGCAAAGTTCAGATGGGCCCGGACATGTACTGGCTTAAGCAGTGGGACACGTCTGGCACTGCAGGATCTGAGTCCATGGTGGCGTAGTGTGTTACTTATGGTAGGCCTTGTTACATTGGTCCCAGCTCTCTGCAGTTCATTCACTAGGTCCCCCCGCGTGGTTCTGGGATTTTTGCTCACCGTTCTTGTGATCATTCTGACCCCACGGGGTGGGATTTTGCGTGGAGCCCCAGATCGAGGGAGATTATCAGTGGTCTTGAATGTCTTCCATTTTCTAATTATTGCTCCCACTGTTGATTTCTTCACTCCAAGCTGGTTGGCTATTGCAGATTCAGTCTTCCCAGCCTGGTGCAGGGCTACAATTTTGTTTCTGGTGTCCTTTGACAGCTCTTTGGTCTTCACCATATTGGAGTTTGGAGTCAGACTGTTTGAGGGTGTGCACAGGTGTCTTTTTAGACTGATAACAAGCTTAAACAGGTGCCATTACTACAGGTAATGAGTGGAGGAAAGAGGAGACTCTTAAAGAAGAAGTTACAGGTCTGTTAGAGCCAGAAATCTTGATTGTTTGTTTCTGACCAAATACTTATTTTCCACCATAATATGCAAATAAAATGATAAAAAAACAGACAATGTGATTTTCTGGATTTTTTTTCTCAGTTTGTCTCCCATAGTTGAGGTCTACCTATGATGTAAATTACAGACGCCTCTCATCTTTTTAAGTGGTGGAACTTGCACTATTGCTGAATGACTAAATACTTTTTTGCCCCACTGTATATATTTTCACGACTCTGCATTATATACTTCAGTGAAGCACTTGGGCATTCAAAGCTCTCACCACACATCTAGATAAGTTCCTTGGGGGTCCAGTTTCCAAAATGGGGTCACTTGTGGGGGGTTTCTACTGTTTAGGTACATCAAGGGCTCTGCAAACGCAACATAACGCCCGCAGACCATTCCATCAAAGTCTGCATTTTAAGACATCACTACTTCCCTTCCGAGCCCCAATGTGTGCCCAAACAGTGGTCTCCCCCCACATATGAGGTATCAGCGTACTGAGGAGAAACTGGACAACAAATTTTGGGGTCCAACTTCTCCTGTTACCCTTGGGAAAATAACAAATTGCGAGCTAAAAAATCATTTTTGAGGAAAAAAAAAGATATTTTTATTTTCACGGCTTTACTTTATAAATTTCTGTGAAGCACTTGGGGGTTCAAAGTGCTCACCACATATCTAGATAAGTTCCTTAATGGTTTTAGTTTCCAAAATGGAGTCACTTGAGGAGGGATTCCACTGTCTAGTCATATCAGGGGCTCTCCAAACGCAACATGGCATCCGATCTCAATTCCAGCCAATTCTGCATTGAAAAAGTCAAACGGAACTCCTTCTCTTCCAAGCACTGCCGTGCGCCCAAACTGTGGTTTACTCCCGCATATGGAGTATTGGCGTACTCAGGACGAATTGCACAACAACTTTGATGGTCTAATTTCTCCTGTTACCCTTGTGATCCCGCATCAAAGCCGGGACATGTCAGCTGTTTTGAAGAGCTGACATGTGCCCATAATAGGCGCGGGCAGAATCGTGAACTGCCCGCGCCTATTAACTAGTTAAATGCCGCTGTCAAATGCAGACAGCGGCATATAACCTGCGCTTCAGGCCGGCCAGAAATGAGCGCATCGCTGACCCCGTCACATGATCGGAGGTCGGCGATGCTTCTACATTGTAACCATAGAGGTCCTTGAGACCTCTATGGTTACTGATCCACGGTAGCTGTGAGCGCCACCCTGTGGTCGGCGCTCACAGCACACCAGCATTTCTGCTACATAGCAGCGAACATCAGATCGCTGCTATGTAGCAGAGGTGATCGCGTTGTGCCAGCTTCTAGCCTCCCATGGAGGCTATAGAAGCATGGCAAAAGTAAAAAAAAAAAAAAAAAAAGTAAAAAAATGTGAAAAAAATAAAAATATAAAAGTTTATATCACCCCCCCTTTCGTCCCAATCAAAATAAATAAAAAAAAAAAAATCAAACCTACACATATTTGGTATCACCGCGTTCAGAATCACCTGATCAATAAAAAAAAGCATTAACTTGATCGCTAAACGGCGTAGGGAGAAAAAAAATCTAAACGCCAGAATTACATTTTTTTGGTCGCCGCGACATTGCATTAAAATGCAATAAAGGGTGATCAAAAGAACGCATCTGCACCGAAATGGTATCATTAAAAATGCCTGCTCGACACACAAAAAATAAGCCCTCAACCGACCCCAGATCATGAAAAATGGAGACGCTACAAGTATCGGAAAATGGCAATTTTTTTATTTTTTTTTTAGCAAAGTTTGGAATTTTTTTTCACCACTTAGATAAAAAATAACCTAGTCATGTTAGGTGTCTATGAACTCGTACTGACCTGAAGAATCATAATGGCAGGTCAGTTTTAACATTTAGTGAACCTAGCAAAAAAGCCAAACAAAAAACAAGTGTGGGACTGCACTTTTTTCGCAATTTCACCGCACTTGGAATTTTTTTCCCCTTTTCTAGTACACGACATGGTAAAACCAATGATATCGTTCAAAAGTACAACTCGTCCCGCAAAAAATAAGCCCTCACATGGCCAAATTGACGGTTAAAAAAAAAAAAAGTTATGGCTCTGGGAAGGAGGAGAGTAAAAAACGAACACGGAAAAACAGAAAATCCCAAGGTCATGAAGGGGTTAAGGGGTCTAGTTTCCAAAATGGTGTCACTTGTGGGGGGGTTTCCACTGTTTAGGCACATCATGGGCTCTCCAAACGCAACATAGCGTCCGATCTCAATTCCAGACAATTCTGCATTGAAAAAGTCAAACGGCGCTCCTTCTCTTCCAAGCCCTGTCGTGCGCCCAAACATTGTTTTACCCCCACATATGGGGTATCAGCGTATTCAGGAGAAATTGCACAACACATTTTGTGGTTCATTTTCTCTTTTTACCCTTGTGAAAATAAAAAAAATTGGTTCTGAAGTAAAATGTTTGCAAAAAAAAGTTAAATGTTCATTTTTTTCCTTCCACTGTTTCAGTTGCTGTGAAGCACGACAAGGGTTAATAAACTTCTTGAATGTGGTTTTCAGCACCTTGAGGAGTGTAGTTTTTAGAATGATATCAAGTTTGGGTATTTTCTGTCATGTACACCCCTCAAAGTGACTTTAAATGTGAGGTGGTCCCTAAAAAAAAAAAGGTTTTGTAAATTTTGTTGCAAAAATGAGAAATCGCTGGTTAACTTTTAACCCTTAAAACTTCCTAACAAAAAAAAAAAAATTCTTTCCAAAATTGTGCAGATGTAAAGTAGATATGTGGGAAATTTTGTTATTTATTAACTATTTTGTGTGACATATCTCTCTGATTTAAGGGCAAAAAAATTCAAAGTTTGAAAATTGCAAACTTTTTAAAATTTTCGCCATATTTCTGTTTTTTCATAAATAATCACAAGTAATATCAAAGAAATGTTACCACTAACATGAAGTACAATGTGTCACAAAAAAACAATCTCAGAATCAGCGGGATCTGTTAAAGCGTTCCAGAGTTATAACCTCAAAGTGACAGTGGTCAGAATTGTAAAAATTGGCTCGGTCATTAAGTACCAAATTGGCTCTGTCACTAAGGGGTTAAGAGTTTTTTTCATCTCTGTAGCTGTAGCTAATTCATAGTCTTTATCATTGTCTTCTTGAGGCTGGCGTATTTTTGTTGCAGGCTGTGGTAAATTGAAATCCAAATAAGACTTGCCATGCACATCTTGAACATCTTTCATTGCATAGCTTTCACAATTGATGAACAGTTCAGTGTTGTTGTGGTATCTGTGACAGTAGTCTTGTAAGAAATGTTGTTTAAATTCATTCCACAATTCCAGTGGATTTTTAGGTGATCCGAAAACACAGATGTAAGCGAACATCTCCCAAAGTTGTGTAGGCATGTTCATAACGGTGGCATATACTATAGTATTTCTCCAGACACTATCATCCATTAATAATCCGAGTGCTAAGGCAGCATCTTGAAAGGTTTCATGTGTAATACCATTGACAGATTTAAGGTTCTGAAAACTTGTTGCTCCTTTTACATGTAATAACAAACGTAAATAATAGCTTTCTTGGTCTTTCAGACTAACTGTATACATTCTTCCTATTACAGTGTGGCCTCTTTGCTTTCTGGGTTCCCATATGCCATGTTTCCAAACGTAGTGTTCTGAAATGTCTCTGTAGTAATATTGATGTGCATTAGGGTCGATCTTATTAAGGTTAAAGTACGCCATGAGAGTTGAATTTTTAAGTAGTTTTTGTTGTATGTTGTCAATGGGATCATCTTGATGAAAATATAGTGGCTGAGAGTTAGGTAGATGTACTGCTACGGGAATAATGGTATGAGATTGTTTATGCATAGGAAATGCAAAGATTATTCACGCAGCTTCAGGTGCGTATCGTGAATTGTTTTGCTTCACCATGTTGGAGGTGTTTTTGAGCAATTTCAATATTTGCCTTGTCATGTCCTTTGTATATGTATTTAAATAAATAGTTGAAACTTTGGATGCTAGCACAAATTTCCACATTAATAAGGCAGCTGTATTTTTTTTTTTAGCAAATATGGGTTATATGGAACTACCCATGTATTGTCGATTGTTTTAGAATTATGTTGGTAGGTTGTCCCAATGTTTCTGTGGTAAATTGTATAGCCATCCATTTCTTTAATGGTATTTTGCTTTAATTTTTTGGGGTAATTCTTTGGTAGTGTCCATGATCCATACAGGGAGAGTCAGGAGCTTCACCACAGGGACCGTGAATCATGTTTGTCAGAACAATGTTGTGGAGCTGAGGGTATGTTGTCTTGTCAGGAATTTCAGCCCATACAATGTTGTTTATCTCTTGTTCAGTTCTGATTTTCAAATTGTTTTTTTAAATATGGGCATGTGGCAGACCACGCTTTTGAAACTCGATGACATGCACGATAGCACAGGCCTGTCCAAATAATCCATTGTTAATATCAGATAACAGGGATTCAAGTCAATTTTAAAAACCCATGCAACCAAGTCTGGGCGATGTTCAACACGTTGCCACTGTTGTAAATTTTCAGTAATTTCCCTCCACTTAGGGTTGCACAAAGGTGACAAAGATCAGGGCGACCATACTTGGTAACGATAGCCATAGCATCCTGGTAGCGCTGTTGCATATTTCGTGGACTGCCTTCAAAAGATGATGGTAAAATGACAGTTTTTTCCAATTGGGATGCATTTTTGAATAGATTTGTTAAGTAAATGTTCTTGAAGAAGGCAATAATCTTCTACTTTTAAATCTTTTTGATGCATTCTACTGTAATGTAGTCAATTAGCTTTGATTTTGACATATGCATCAACCAAATAATGCGGTGTTAGTTTGCCCCCATTTAGTAGTGGATTAAAATCCTTTTTTACTAATACATAGCTGTAGTACTGTAGTTAGGTGATCCTTCGTGTACCATGTCCTTGGTGTTTTAGAGCGTCATGCCAGCTTTGTTTTTACATAAGGGCAAAAGATAGGATACATCAGGGCATCAAAATTGCTATGCACAATGCTGATTCTTTGTGTTTTTGGAGCCAGACGATTTTGTGGATCAGGTTTTAAATGAATTAAGATGTCTCTATGGAAGGGAGGCTCACCATCATTATTCTGAAAGACTACTGCCACTTCACTCACAGTTGGTTTATTGTATCGTCTGGGATCTTGAGACCTATCTTGTTTAATAGCCATTGTGATGTCTTGCATGACAGTTCCATTTTGTAGAGATTTGATAGTCTCTAGTTCTTCAACATCACGTAGCATTCGATAGGGAGTAGTGAATGGATTTTTTGTTTGCATTAGCTCAGCAATAATGGTCATTAAAGTAGGATGACATTTTCCATTTTCTTAACATTGCAGTAGTTGATCAATAGCGTGGGTGGTATCTAGTAAGTAAAGTTGTGCTAATTTAGGTAGTTCTTCATCAGCTGGATGCAGTGTGCCTGTTTGATGATAGATCTGTCCATGAATTCTAAAACAGTATGGGCCATATCCAGGAGGTGGTGAAACACTTGCTCCCATGGACACAAATGCAAAAGAACTGTTGATAGAGTGAATATTGTCCATGAAAGTTGGGCTGTATTCATGTTCTCCTGTCATCAACATTGTCAACACATGGGGATACTGTATTATGGGTAGATGGACTTTACTCTTCTGACAGCAGTGTGTAAACTTTTTATCCAGAGGCATCTCATTTGCAAAATGCAAAGCTTGGCAACTTTCACATACATGAGTCATGTCACCGCAGCTGTGTTCTAATAGTATTTTAATCTTCGTTAAAATATTGTTGTTATTGTAGTAGTAGTAGTGGAGTAGTCAGAGTCAATGGGTCTTGTTTGCTGCCAAATGTTGATTACTCGTTTGTTTTGTAGTTGAAGTAGTGTGACCGTTTGTGCTTCAGCTTGTGGCTGCAGACAGTATGGTTCAGTATTGTGTAACAGTGGCATTGATGTAGCTACTGGAGATAGTTGCCGACAGCTCATGCGCCTTGAAGTGGTAGAATCTGTGGTGTGGTGTTCAGATTGTGATGCGTCACCTTGTGGTTGTGGTAGAAATGTGGAAACCGAATGTGTATTGTGGCAGCGTTATTGTTGGCAAATAGCCAATCTCATAGCTTTAGAGTGAAATGACTCCTGAGAGAGAGATCTACATTTATATGCATCGTCTTTGACAATGGAGTTTTTGTTGAGGAGTCTCATTAGCGCAACGTTGCTGTTTACGTAGTACCTGAGCCTTTTTTTTGTGTTGATTTTTGTATTTTTTATGAGGAGTCATGTTGGCACTGCTCCGGAGTCCAGGAGCAATGATATGCAATGAAATGTACAGGCGGGTATGTGGGCCTGTTTGGGGAACCTGCACTACAGTAAGTGTCACTGCTGTTGGATTCCTTTAGCAATGAATGCTAGTTTGACTTGCGGTAGTTACGTAGATTTGTAAAAAACAGGCGTGTGTGTTTGGCTGGCGGAATTTACAGAGGTAATAAAAAGAACGTATATATTGCCATGGTGCTGGCTTCCTTTTTGCCGTAATGATGATAAGGCCGAAATGTTTTATTAAACATTTATGACAATTAAAATGGCAGATCCATAAGCAGTGCATCAGTGGTATAAAGCATGTACATACCAGTAGTAGACAGTACTTGTGTGTCTCAGATAGTAGACACAATTGTTATACAGTATGGGACTGTGGCGAATTTGCTGCTGGCTGCGGTAATAAAAATAATGTATATATTGGCGTGGTACTGGCTTTCTTCGTGCCGTAATGGGGATGAAGCCAAATATTTTTAGGTTATGTGCAGAATTTTCTGCACCAAATCCACATCTCCTGGCAGAATCTGCAGGTGCAGATTTTCTGCGGATTTTATGCTAATTTTGTGCAGAAAAGCTGCGGAATTGATGCAGATTTTGTGCGGATTTTACCCCACTGGATTTCTATCATGAAAGGGTCTAAATCCGCTGCAGTCCCGCACAAAAGAAGTGACATGCACTTATTTTCATTCTGCTGCGAAATCAGTGCCGATTTTTTCACACCATTAGCACAGGTTTTTTGTTCCCCAATTGATTTACATAGTACTGTAAATCACATTTCGGAACTGCAGCGTTTCTGCGCGGAAAAACCTGCTGGGCAGGTACACCGCGCAGTTATGGCTGTTACTGGGAATAGCGGTGACGTACAGTACAGAACAAAAGTTTGGACACACCTCATTTAAAGATTTTTCTGTATTTTCATGAGTATGAAAATTGTAAATTCACACGGAAGGCATCAAAACTATGAATTAATACATGTGGAATTATATACTTAACAAAAACGTGTGAAAAAACTGTAATTATGTCTTATATTCTAGGTTCTTCAAAGTAGCCAGCTTTTGCTTTGATGACTGCTTTGCACACTCTTGGCATTCTCTTGATGAGCTTCAAAAGGTAGTCACCGGAAATGGTCTTTCAACCATCTTGAAGGAGTTCCCAGAGATGCTTAGCACTTGTTGGCCCTTTTGCCTTCACTCTGTGGTCCAGCTCACCCAAAACCATCTCGATTGGGTTCAGGTCAGGTGACTGTGGAGGACAGGTCATTGGCGTAGCACTCCATCACTCTCCTTCTTGGTCAAATAGCCCTTACACAGCCTGGAGGTGTGTTTGGGGTCATTGTCATGTTGAAAAATAAATGATGGTACAATTAAATGCAAACCGGATGGAATAGCATGCCGCTGCAAGATGCTGTGGTAGCCATGCTGGTTCAGTATGCCTTCAATTTTGAAAAAATCCCCAACAGTGTCACCAGAAAAGCACCCCCACATCTCCTCCTCCATGCTTCACGGTGGGAACCAGGCATGTAGAGTCCATCCGTTCATCTTTTCTGCGTCGCACAAAGACACGGTGGTTGGAACCAAAGATCTCAAATTTGGACTCATCAGACCAAAGCACAGATTTCCACTGGTCTAATGTCCATTCCTTGTGTTCTTTAGCCCTTACAAGTCTCTTCTGCTTGTTGCCCGTCCTTAGCAGTGGTTTCCTAGCAGTTATTTTACCATGAAGGCCTGCTGCACAAAGTCTCCTCTTAACAGTTGTTGTAGAGATGTGTCTGCTGCTAGAACTCTGTGTGGCATTGACCTGGTCTCTAATCTGAGCTGCTGTTAACCTGCGATTTCTGAGGCTGGTGACTTGGATAAACTTATCCTCAGAAGCAGAGGTGACTCTTGGTCTTCCTTTCCTGGAGCGGTCCTCATGTGAGCCAGTTTCTTTGTAGCGCTTGATGGTTTTTGCAACTGCACTTGGGGACACTTTCAAAGTTCTAACAATTTTTCGGACTGACTGACCTTCATTTCTTAAAGTAATGATGGCCACTCGTTTTTCTTTACTTAGCTGCTTTTTTGTTGCGATAATACAAATTCTGTCTATTCAGTAGGACTATCAGCTGTGTATCCACCAGACTTCTGCTCAAAACAACTGATGGTCCCAACCCCATTTATAAGGCAAGGAATACCACTTATTAAACCTGACAGGGCACACCTGTTAAGTGAAAACCATTTCCGGTGACTACCTCTTAAAGCTCATCAAGAGAATGTCAAGAGTGTGCAAAGCAGTCATCAAAGCAAAGGGTGGCTACTTTGAAGAACCTAGAATATAAGACATTTTCAGTTGTTTCACACTTTATTGTTAAGTATATAATTCCACATGTGTTAATTCATAGTTTTGATGCCTTCAGTGTGAATTTACAATTCTCATAGTCCTGAAAATACAGAAAAGTCTTTAAATGAGAAGGTGTGTCCAAACTTTTGGTCTGTACTGTATATCTGTCACTTGCGGAGGCGCAGTTGGTGGCCGTAAAGCAGTTACTGCAGCTGCACAAGTAGAACATAGACATCACCGCTATTTCCCACGCAGGCGCAGTAACAGCTGCGTCGTTACCGCGCATGCGAGGCTAGAGCGCGCAGTTGTGGCTGTTACTGCACAGGCGCATTTTGCGGCCTTGCGGTGCCTTATGGGATTCAGGGACAGGGGCCGAAAGTCCCAACTGGCGATTATATATGTAGAGATAGAATATATATTATATACATTAGAATATATATTATATACATTAGAATATACTATATATTATATACATTAGAATATACAGTATATTATATACATTAGAATATACAGTACATTATATACATTAGAATATATACTGCTCATTACAGTAATGAATATGGACGCGACTTTACTCCCACAGGGGTGGAGCCGCATATTCATTACTGTAATGAGTGGTACAGGTGATCGCTCAACGCTGGAAGAAGCTGTCAGCGCCCGGAGAACCAGGGACGTGCAGGGACCGCGCCAGGAGCAGTTGAGTATAACGGGAGCATTGCGCGATATTCACCTCTCCTCATTCCACCGCTGGGCTCAGTCTTCCACGTCCTCTGTCTGTGACGTTCAGGCCAGAGGGCGAGATGATGCGTCATTGTGCGCGCCGCCTTCTGCCTGAATAGTCACTGCAGAGGACGCTGAGGAGCAGCGGGCAGCGACGAGAGGTGAGTATGTCATTTTATTTTTTTATATTTTTTAATTGCAGCAGCAGATATACTGTACAGTTAATAATATCAGCATAAACAGCATTTTATGAGGCCATAATCTACTTTTATGCAGCATTATATGGGGCAAATTTCCTATGGAACATTTTATGGGGCCATATTCAACATTTGTGCAGCATTATATGGGGAACATGTCTCTATGGAGCATCTTATGGGGCCACTAGATGGTGGCCCGATTTTAACGCATCGGGTATTCTAGAATATGTATGTATGTATGTACGTATGTCGCGCTGTGAATGGGGGTTAAATTCCGCGCCAATATCGCTGATTGGTCGTAACCGGCTGGCCGATCAGCGAAGCGTGGTTCAAATCCCGCGCCAATTCGCGGCTGGACTGCGCCTGTCGCTGATTGGTCGCAGGAGGTCGGGGGTTCGGGGTGCTGGATGTCGAGGGGTTCAGGGCGCAGGATATAGCACAGTCCACGCAGTATACAGCACAGCCCACGCAGTATACAACACAGCCCACGCAGTATACAACACAGCCCACGCAGTATACAACACAGCCCACGCAGTATACAACACAGCCCACGCAGTATACAACACAGCCCACGCAGTATACAACACAGCCCACGCAGTATACAACACAGCCCACGCAGTATACAACACAGCCCACGCAGTATACAACACAGCCCACTCAGTATACAACACAGCCCACGCAGTATACAACACAGCCCACGCAGTATACAACACAGCCCACGCAGTATACAACACAGCCCACGCAGTATACAACACAGCCCACGCAGTATACAACACAGCCCACGCAGTATACAACACAGCCCACGCAGTATACAACACAGCCCACGCAGTATACAACACAGCCCACGCAGTATACAACACAGCCCACGCAGTATACAACACAGCCCACGCAGTATACAACACAGCCCACGCAGTATACAACACAGCCCACGCAGTATACAGCACAGCCCACGCAGTATACAACACAGCCCACGCAGTATACAACACAGCCCACGCAGTATACAACACAGCCCACGCAGTATACAACACAGCCCACGCAGTATACAACACAGCCCACGCAGTATACAACACAGCCCACGCAGTATACAACACAGCCCACGCAGTATACAACACAGCCCACGCAGTATACAACACAGCCCACGCAGTATACAACACAGCCCACACAGTATATAACACAGCCCACACAGTATATAACACAGCCCACGCAGTATATAACACAGCCCACGCAGTATATAACAGCCCACACAGTATATAGCACAGCCCACGTAGTATATAACAGCTCACGTAGTATATAACACAGCCCACACAGTATATAACACAGCCCACATAGTATATAACACAGCCCACATAGTATATAACACAGCCCACGTAGTATATAACACAGCCCACGTACTATATAGCAGTGTGGGCACCATATCCGTTAAAAAAATAATTAAAATAAAAAATAGTTATATACTCACCCTCCGCCATCCACCGAAGCTGTCCTGATGTGCGCGGTGCTGCTGCCAGCTTCCGTTCCTAGCGATGCATTGCGAAATTACCCAGATGACTTAGCGGTCTCGTGAGACCGCTAAGTCATCTGGGTAATTTCGCAGTGCATCGCTGGGAACGGAAGCCGGAGGAAGCATCACGCGCATCGGTGGACGACGGAAGGTGAGAATAGCACGATTTTTTATTTTGTTTTACTATTTTTAACATAATATCTTTTTACTATTGATGCTGCATAGGCAGCATCAATAGTAAAAAGTTGGTCCGGGATGGGGCGACACAATGGCACTGACTGGAGGGGAGTAGGGAGGGGGCACTGATTTGAGGAGAGTAGGGAGGGGCCAATTCGCGGCCGGACTAAGCCTGTTGCTGATTGGTCGCGGCCTCCCGGCTGCGACCAATCAGCGACGCGGGATTTCCATTACAGACAGAAAGAAACAGACAGATATACAAAAATACCCCTTAGACGATTATATATATATATATATATATATATATATATATATATATATATATATATATATATATATATATATATATATATATATATACACATACATACATATATATACACATGCACATATACACACATCTTATGGGGCCCATCAAACTTTATGGAGCATTATATGGGGCGTATTTTGTATGAAGCATCTTATGGGACCCATCATGAACTGTATGGGGCATTATATGGGGCTCCTGATTCAATATGGATATTCAAAAACACAACCTACTGATTGATATCTCAATTAATTTTACTTTTATTGGTATCTTTTTATTTTTTAAATTTACCAGTAGCTGCTGCATTTTCCACCCTAGGCTTATACTCGAGTCATTAAGTTTTCCCAGTTTTTTGTGTCAAAATTAGGGGTCTCGGCTTATACTAGAGTATATACGGTATATAGACACACACACGCATACATACATATACACACATATAGTCATTTTTTACATTTTAAAAATTACAAAAAGGTAAATAGCCAATGTAAATGTTTGGGCACCCTGCATGGTTAGTTCCTAGTAGCACCCCCTTTTTGTAGCCAGCCAAGGAGTCTCAATTCTTGTTTGCAGGATTTTCATCCATTCTTCCTTGGAAAATTCTTCCAGTTCTGGGAGATTCCTGGGTCATCTCGTATGCACTGCTATTTTGAGGTTTAGCCACAGATTTTCAATGATGTTCAGATCAGGGGGCTGTTCAAATCAGGGGACTGTGAAGGCCATTGTAAAACCTCCAGCTTGGAGCTTTTGAAGTAATCTGGTGAGGATTTTGATGCGTGTTTAGGTTCATTATCTATTTGTAGCCATTCTCTTCTCAATTTCAGTTTTTTGTTTGTTTGTTTTTTAACAAATAGTGTCATGCTTGCATCAAGAATTTGCTGAAATTTCATTGAATCCATTCTTCCTTTACTTGTGAAATGTTCTCCATTCCAATGGCTGCAACACAATACCATAGTGTGATTGATCAACCCACATGCCAAGTGGTTGACGTGTTTTTTTCTTGAAATTTTGTGCCCCTTTTTTCTCCACACATACATTTTATCATTGTGGCCAAAGAGTTCTATGGGCAGCACGGTGGCTCAGTGGTTAGCACTGCAGCCTTGCAGCGATGGAGTCCTGGGTTCAAATCCCACCAAGGACAACATCTGCAAGGAGCTTGTATGTTCTCCCAGTATTTGCGTGGGATTCCTCCGGGTACTCCGGTTTCCTCCCACATTCCAAAGACATACTCATAGGGAATTTAGATTGGGAACCCCATCGGGGACAGCGATGGTAATGTGTGTAAAACTGTAAAGCGCTGCAGAATAAGTTGGCGCTATATAAAAATAAAGATCATCATTATTCTATTTTGAACTGAGAAAAGGCAACTTGAAAAAGCTTTGCTATCACCTTATAACCTTATCCTGCTTTATGGGCCTCCATTTTCAGAGTGATAGGAAGCTGCTTAGAAAAACCCATGGCTGCTGTTTCGGGTACTTGAAAAACCAGTATCGGAGCTTGTATGTTCTCCCAGTATTTGCGTGGGATTCCTCCGGGTACTCCGGTTTCCTCCCACATTCCAAAGACATACTCATAGGGAATTTAGATTGGGAACCCCATCGGGGACAGCGATGGTAATGTGTGTAAAACTGTAAAGCGCTGCAGAATAAGTTGGCGCTATATAAAAATAAAGATCATCATTATTCTATTTTGAACTGAGAAAAGGCAACTTGAAAAAGCTTTGCTATCACCTTATAACCTTATCCTGCTTTATGGGCCTCCATTTTCAGAGTGATAGGAAGCTGCTTAGAAAAACCCATGGCTGCTGTTTCGGGTACTTGAAAAACCAGTATCGGAGACCATGTACTGTTGTGGTATACCTGTCATGGTTATTTATGTCCTGATTTTAATTTTGTGTAAAAATAAAGATTTTTCTATTTATACATTTATACTTCTGGCTCCTTTTCCTCCTTTTTTCTGTTATTTAATGTTTGGAGCGGTGATTCGAATAATCCGGGTTATTACCCTACCTACACTAGCGCTTTCTCCCGGATTAGCCTACTATGTATTCGGATTTCTGGTTATTATTAATTGTTTCTGTGTGTTTCACAGTTATTTCCGCTGTTATAATGGACTTTCGTGCACGTGATCGCACCTGGCGTGCACAACTTAATGAGGTATTCCATGACAACACTGAAGGGGGCAGTGATGGGCCCACCAGAGAGTTGCAGGAGGTCATCACACGGTTCAAAGATCTATTACGCAAAAGAACGCGTATCTGGTGGAACTACGAATTCCTTGATAAATACATTCAAAAAGATCTCATCCCAAGGGGACTCCGCATTCAAGTGTTCCCCTCCTTCCCGATCGATGACGAGGAGTTTAGGGGTAAATGGGAGGACCTCACTAACACCTGTTCTAAGGGATTCATGATTCTCCTTAAACAGATGAATCAGAAATCCCTGGATCTCATTGAGACCGAGATCGATGGCCTACAGGCCACTCTGCATAAAGATATGACAGGTGGCGCTTTGAAGAAACTGAATGATGAGATTGATGTGGAGCTTCAGAGGTGGGCTAAAGAGATACAGGCCTCAAAAGCAAAAAAATTCCAGCGGGACACCCAGGACAAAACAACATTCTAGAGTGTACAGGTGGCAGAATCCATTTGGACGTTCCCGCAATAGGTCGAGAAATGCTTTCCACTCTAGGTCTAGGTCCACCTCCACCCGATCCAACAAATCCACCTGTGATGAGGATACCATCACCACCTCTCAATCTAGCGGTTCTGTTCCTTTGGGTTCCAGTGATAGAAGAATGGCCACAAGACAATACAATAAAACTCAGACGTCTGGAGGGAGGGCTGCCCAGGTTGGTACACGGGGCTGTTTACAAGTGCTCAATCTTTCTACCCATACTCTCTCAGAGGATCAGGTGTATGTCCTCAGTAGGGGTCTCACTTTTTCTCCCACTAATTCTTTTGATTATTTTGCAGAGTTAAAGGACCTACATTTATTTTCTCACAAACTCATCCTAAAGAAACTCCATACCAGCAGAGATTGCACTGCGGGGATGAGTGAATTAGAGAGGGAGACCCTTCGTGACTTGGAGGACTTGCTTGAGGAACAACAGACATCAGATGTAAGTAAATTTCCTCCTTCCACTCGTCCCAGATCAACCAAATTTCCCCCCTTATCCCTATCACCAGCAATAGAAGTCTTCACCAAATTGGTTGGTGAGGATTTTAAAAAATTGTCAGCACGGCGGACTTATGACAATTTGACTTTTAAACACCGCCAGGCGATACAACAACTTAAGTCTTTGAAAGATGTTGTCTTCAAACAGGCGGACAAGGGGGGGAATGTGGTGATCTGGCCGTGTGTCAAATATGAGCGAGAAGCCTTTCGGCAGCTCAAAGATCCAAACACTTACCTCAAGCTGTCCTCCAACCCTACGGCTCCCTTCCTACAGGAATTACAAAATATTTTAGTTGGGGCCCTTGATGATAATGTCATCACCAAGCAGGTATTTGATGGGCTGCTGGTGAGGTCACCAAGGGTCCCAACTTTCTACTTATTGCCAAAGGTCCATAAGGATGCCCTCGACCCCCCGGGTCACCCCATCGTGTCGGGGATCGACAGCATATGTGATCCAGTGTGTCAATTCATTGATTACTACCTTAAACCACGGCCCTTTATGTGAGCTGATCCTCGAGCTGGTGGGGTACATCCTTACCAAAAATTTCTTTGTCTTTAAAGACAATTTCTACCTCCAGAAGCGCGGCACGGCCATGGGTGCGGCGTGTGCGCCCTCGTACGCCAACCTCTTCCTTGGCGCCTGGGAGAGGGAGACTTTTGGCGACAGGGGCCCACCGCTTGCTGCCCATGTGCTGTGCTGATATCGCTATATTGACGACATCTTGTTTTTGTGGGGGGGGGGGGGGTCTGTCCACCAGCTCGGGGACATCATAATGTGTCTTAATGAAAATCCACTTAACATTCGACTCACACATCAGTGTAGTGAGATTGCGGTCGACTTCTTGGATATCCGTCTGGAGGTCGATTCCGACTGGCGCATCCAGACGGATGTGTACAGGAAGCCGACCGCTGTTACATGCATCTTCTGCTCACTATCCGGCCACCATTAGGGCCGTCCCGGTCGGACAGTTCCTCAGGGTGCGGCGGATTTGCTCCACCGAGGCCAGATTTGAGTCACAGGCCCTTGATCTGAAGGATAGATTAGCGGCTCGCGGATATAGCCGCAGATCTATAAAGGCCGGATATGATCGCGCACGTTCTACACCACGTAGTGATCTTTTGCACTCTAGGATCCGACGCCGTACTGTGGGTGGAGATGGACATATCAGATTCATCTCCACCTACAATCATGAATGGGAGAGTATGCGGTCCATCTTGAAAAAACATTGGCCTGTTCTTCAGGCTGAGCCTTCCCTGTGTGCCACCCTGGGCACCTCTCCCCTCATGACTCCCAGAAGAGGCACTAACCTCAGCAATCTGTTGGTAAGGAGCCACTATATTTCAGCTCCGGAAAGAAATTTTTTCGGCACAGGTGGCCCTCGCGCGGGATGCACCCCATGTGGTCACTGTCTCGCTTGCGCCAATGTCCTGCGCTGCTCCGAGTTTGTTTCTAGTGATGGCGTAAAAACATTTCAGATCAAAGAGCGTATATCCTGTGGGACTACTAATGTGATATATTATGCCACTTGTCCGTGCCCCAGGATATACGTCGGCCTCACTACCGAACCTAGAATTCGCGTTAGGGAGCATGTGCGGGACATTGGCGCGGCCAGGACGGTGTCCCCAGGGGTGGATCTCAAAACAATCCCCCGTCACTTTAGGTCACATCATCGTTGCAACGAGAGATTGCTTAAGGTGAGGGAAATTGACGTGCTTCATTTGGGCATTAGGGGTGGGGATAATAAAAAGCGATTAGCACAGATCGAAACGAAGTGGATCGTCATGCTTGACACCATGACCCCTAAAGGTCTTACCATATCCCCTTGAGGAAGCGGAGTGTGAGCGCAGCGAAACGTGCGTCGGGGTTTTTCCACCGGCGGGATCCCTTCTCCTCCCCCCCCTTGTTGCATGGGTAAGCATATTTTTGACTTTACTATTGCTGTGCCTTGGGTCATTGCTTATAATTAATTGGTGCACGTGCCTCAGACTGTCTGCTGCATACTGACACAGCGGCTATTCCTTTCTCTGCTTCCTATGCAACTATTATCTTGTGCTATATGGTGCTCACTATTTACCTTGGATTATTCCCTATAGCGGCTGCTGTATGGTGGATATTGTCCACAACTATTTATACAACCATTTCCTATAGCGCTGGGGTTTTGAGGGTTAGGGTTTGTTTTTCTTCCCCCTCCATGTACTGTTGTGGTATACCTGTCATGGTTATTTATGTCCTGATTTTAATTTTGTGTAAAAATAAAGATTTTTCTATTTATACATTTATACTTCTGGCTCCTTTTTTCTGATATTTAATGTTTGGAGCGGTGATTCGAATAATCCGGGTTATTACCCTACCTACACTAGTGCTTTCTCCCGGATTAGCCTACTATGTATTCGGATTTCTGGTTATTACATTTGTGCAGCATTATATGGGTCAAATGTCTCTATGGAGCATCTTATGGGGTCATTATTAACCTTTGTGCAGCATTATATGGGGTATATTTTAATATGGAGCATCTTATGGGGCCCATCAAACTTTATGGAGCATTATATGGGGCGTATTTTGTATGAAGCATCTTATGGGACCCATCATGAACTGTATGGAGCATTATATGGGGCTCCTGATTCAATATGGATATTCAAAAACACAACCTACTGATTAAATTTACCAGTAGCTGCTGCATTTTCCACCCTAGGCTTATACTCGAGTCATTAAGTTTTCCCAGTTTTTTGTGTCAAAATTAGGGGTCTCGGCTTATACTAGAGTATATACGGTATATAGACACACACACGCATACATACATATACACACATATAGTCATTTTTTACATTTTAAAAATTACAAAAAGGTAAATAGCCAATGTAAATGTTTGGGCACCCTGCATGGTTAGTTCCTAGTAGCACCCCCTTTTTGTAGCCAGCCAAGGAGTCTCAATTCTTGTTTGCAGGATTTTCATCCATTCTTCCTTGGAAAATTCTTCCAGTTCTGGGAGATTCCTGGGTCATCTCGTATGCACTGCTATTTTGAGGTTTAGCCACAGATTTTCAATGATGTTCAGATCAGGGGGCTGTTCAGATCAGGGGACTGTGAGGGCCATTGTAAAACCTCCAGCTTGGAGCTTTTGAAGTAATCTGGTGAGGATTTTGATGCGTGTTTAGGTTCATTATCTATTTGTAGCCATTCTCTTCTCAATTTCAGTTTTTTGTTTGTTTGTTTTTTAACAAATAGTGTCATGCTTGCATCAAGAATTTGCTGAAATTTCATTGAATCCATTCTTCCTTTACTTGTGAAATGCTCTCCATTCCAATGGCTGCAACACAATACCATAGTGTAATTGATCAACCCACATGCCAAGTGGTTGACATGTTTTTTTCTTGAAATTTTGTGCCCCTTTTTCCTCCACACATACATTTTATCATTGTGGCCAAAGAGTACTATGGGCAGCACGGTGGCTCAGTGGTTAGCACTGCAGCCTTGCAGCGATGGAGTCTTGGGTTCAAATCCCACCAAGGACAACATCTGCAAGGAGCTTGTATGTTCTCCCAGTATTTGCGTGGGATTCCTCCGGGTACTCCGGTTTCCTCCCACATTCCAAAGACATACTCATAGGGAATTTAGATTGGGAACCCCATCGGGGACAGCGATGGTAATGTGTGTAAAACTGTAAAGCGCTGCAGAATAAGTTGGCGCTATATAAAAATAAAGATCATCATTATTCTATTTTGAACTGAGAAAAGGCAACTTGAAAAAGCTTTGCTATCACCTTATAACCTTATCCTGCTTTATGGGCCTCCATTTTCAGAGTGCTAGGAAGCTGCTTAGAAAAACCCATGGCTGCTGTTTTTTTGGCACAAGGTTAGGGTTCTTTCCCACACCCTGATATTTCGGGTACTTGAAAAACCAGTATCGGAGACAGTGTCCGTGTGTTTAATACTTGTGGCATACATGTGCTGCATCAGTAGCACAAGTACCGACACCTGGGACTCAGCGGTACAGTTCACACTGTTCAACCGGCACAGGGTCCTGAAGACAGCTCTCATCATTCTTACCTGCTTGAGGTGCGATCAGCACAAGCAGGGGGGAATGTTGAGAGTTGTATTTAACTGATAACAGTGAGAGCAGTCGGCAGCTGATGGGAGTATTCAAGAGTATTCATCAGACGCTGCCTATACTATAAAGTACAAAAGAAAAAAAATGTAGGGTTCATCTGTATTTTTGATAACCAGCCAGGCAAAACAGATAGCTGGAACAAATGGAGGAGAAAATCCAGCTTCCAAAAATATCAAAATTTATTGATATTTCTTTTCTTTCTTTTTTTTGTTTGTGGGTATTTTGGAAATATCTTTACAAAATGAATGAAAGTCCAGAAAGAGCTCGTAAAGCGGCTCAGTTGTTCTCAATGGATCTATCCTCTACAATTGATGGGTCTGAGTCAGACCTTTTCAGCACAGACGTTAGTAAGCTTGAAAAACTGATGATAAATGAAATGAAAGTGTGGTGGGATTTTACTACACTGGACAATTATGTGCAAAAAGAAATGATCCCTAGAGGATTGCGCATTAAAAAAATTCCCACCACCACATATTCACAGCAGTTTGTGCAAGAATGGAACATGATCCTAAGCAATTGCTCTATCCAGCTAATGCAACTAATTATGAAATATGAGGACACTAAGCTGAAAAATATTCAGTCAGAAATTAATGACATTAAAACTAGCTTGGTAAATAAAGACACCATCAAATTTAATGAGGAATTAAAAAATATTAAAATATCTCTATCAAAATCAGAAGATTTAATCATGAGTCGCAAGAAAAATAAATTTCAACGTGACTTAAGAGATTATCAAACAAATCAGGTATATGAATGGGGCAGATGGCAAAAAGCACATAAAAGCCCTCGCCCAATCCTGAAACGTACTAATTCTTCTGATATATTTGAGCGCCGAGTTTCTTTCAGCTCCTCAGACATGGATTCTATGGTTAATGGGTCTATTGAAACTGGTGGTAATGAAAATATCAATCAAAGTATGGACAATACTAATACCTACTACCGTAGACCAAGAAGATTCAATTAAAAAAACGCAAGAGGCGCGGGGGCCGCAAACATCGCAGGAAATTCTCGCATGGCTACCCGCAACAGAAAGTAACATCTTTTTCAGGTGATTTTTCTAACATTTTAAATATTTCTAGCTGTGATCTCTCAGTTGAACAATTGCAAGTATTGTCCTTGGGACTTAAATATGCACCGGACCAACGTTTTGATTTATTTCACACATTGATGGATATCAATAAATTTATTCGTAACTTGACAGTCAAAAGACATTTTTTTAAACAGGAATCAACTGCCGGTGTGGATATTTCTGTTGTCAGTAATGAATTTTGTGACCTTATGTTTAATGAACAATGCCTTCTGAAAAATCTGAATGATCTGAGTGATTCTAGTGCATCCTCAATTCGGGATGTAAATCAAGCTGACCAATTTATTACAAAAAATCCATCATTCTACCCCATTCAATCAAGAGTGGACTGTATGGACAGATTTCAAGCTGTCATTGAACGAGATTTGAGATCTCTAGACACATATGTCCAACAGAAAACATACAAAGGCAATTTAAATTGGAAACAGCGTAAGGCTCTCCAAGAAATTAAAAAGATGGATGAAATCACTATAAAGAAGGCAGACAAAGGTGGCCTGATTGTTGTCATGGACACATTGACTTACAAAGACCAAATGTATAATCTTTTGAGTGACAGCACAACGTATAGAAAACTGCCTTCAGATCCCACATCGGCTTATAAAAAGGAACTGTTCAGCTTGATTGATGATGGTGCAGCATTGGGTGTTCTAACCAGAGCACATATCGAGTACCTAAAGGTTGATTGTCCCATCATACCTACAATATACGGTTTACCCAAGGTACACAAAGGTACTACACCTCCACCGATGCGCCCTATATTATCAGGGATGGGGTCTCTAACAGAACATCTAAGTCAATGGGTGGACTCCCTTCTACAGCCATTGGTTGTGAGAGTGCCAGGTTTCCTGAGAGACTCAAGAGATGTGTTGCATCAGCTCTCCAATACTGTATGGCGTGATGGATTTCAATGGATAAGTTGTGATGTCATTTCATTGTATACCTGTATTCCACAAAATATTGTCATTCAAGCACTTGAATTTCATCTGCATAAGTACAGTAATTACACTAGCGATTTGTGCAATTATATCATACAGGTTATCTTTTTTCTAATGACTCATAATTACTTTTCCTTTGATCAGCAGTTTTTCCTCCAATGCAAAGGGGTTTCCATGGGAGGTAAACATTCACCATCCGTTGCAAATTTGGTTATGTCATACTGGGAGGAATTGTTTCTTTATTCTGATTGTAACCCTTTTCTTATGGACATATTCTGGTATGGTAGATACATCGACGATTTACTCATTATATGGAGTGGCGATGTATCTGCCATACCAGAGCTTCTCATCCATCTTAATTCTAATGATTTCAATCTTCGCTTTACATGCAGTCATAATCCACATGTGATTTCTTTTTTGGACTTGACACTGTGTAGCACTGTGGGCCATGTTATTACTACCTCTACATTTTATAAACCATTATCTGGCAACAGCATCTTACATGCGTCCAGTAGCCATCCTGGACATACAATAAAGTCCATACCAGTGGGTGAGCTCACTAGAATAACTAGGAATTGTAATGATACTAGTATCTTAAAGCAAGAGACTGACTTGTGTTGCAGAAAATTGGATAAAAGAGGCTATTCTAAGTGGTCTCTTGATAGAGCTAAAAACATAGTACAACAAAAAAAACGCAGCGATATGCTGTTACCAAAAAATAAGGAGAATAAATCATATCAAAATCAAAAAACTTTTTGCTCTATTAAATATAGCCCTCAGTACAACGACATAAAGTCTCTTATTTTGAAAAACATTCCTATTTTATATGAGGATGAGATCCTCGCCGAAATTTTGTCTTCTGGCTGTCAGGTGATTGCAAAAAAAGCCACTACTTTGTCTGACATTCTCTCACCCAGCCTATTTAAGTCTAGTAAAAATTCCCACACATGGCTACATCATAGAGGATTTTATCATTGCGGCGCTTCCAAATGTCGTACATGTGCCCACTCTGCTGTTACGCATTCTTTTTCTGATAGCAGTGATAAACAAGAACATAAAATTCAGCAATTTATTAATTGTAATAGCAAGAATGTAGTTTATATGATAACATGCATTAAATGTAAATTAAGCTACATAGGCTGCACTACTCGCATGTTAAAGACACGTATATCTGAACATATTACTGATATTATTGTTCTCACTAATAATAACCGCTCTGTGTCTTATGCCTCTAAGCATTTTATCACCAGTCACCAAAGAAACACTGCATTCCTTCGGGTTGTTGGTATTGAGAAGCTTGGAATGACACCCAGAGGAGGAGATCTGAAAAGACGGCTAATGACGCGTGAAGCTTATTGGATGTTTTGCCTTAACACTTGCTATCCCATGGGTTTAAATGCTCGCAAGGAAATTATGTTTCATTACTGAGAGATTTACATTGCTCTATTATATTATATGTTTTTTATATGTGCACATTATACATTTTTTCTGTGTTTTGTTTTTTGTGATATTATTGCGTTTTTATTGTATATATTCACTGTTGCATCAGGTGGTGGATTGATTCACTGTGATGAGTCACAGCTGTTATTTAAACCTCATTCTGGTGCATGGTGAGCAGCTTTGAAAAAGAACTTAGTGTTCGAAACATGTAGCATGCTGCCATTTCTTCTCCTGTGAACCATGTTTTTGGATCTTGGATTTTATCTTCAATAAATTTTGATATTTTTGGAAGCTGGATTTTCTCCTCCATTTGTTCCATTGCCTTACGTGAAGACTGCACGTTATCCGGGCTTCCCCACAACAAATGCCTAGTAGGTGAGCTGGTTTTGTCAATTTTTTTTTCTCACTTTTGTTAAAACAGATAGCTACAGCTGCAACCCTCCACTTCCAGCAAGGCTGGTTATCAAGAATAGAGGGGGTCCATACGCCGTATTTTAAATTATTTAAATAAAACATACCGGCGTAGGGTCCCCTCATTTTTGACACCCAGCCTTGTTAAAGCAGACAGCTGGGGGCTGGTATTCTCTGGCTGCTAATGGGCTATGACTTTCAAATATGCCGAACTTGTGGATGCTAAATGTACACAAGCCACACTGGGGCTCAGAAGGGAGGGGTGCATTTGGATTTGGGAGCTCAGAATTTGCTGAATTTCTTTTGAGGGGGTGAGGCGCCATAGCGCTTTTCCAGAGCCTTTGTACTACCAGTAACATGGAGGCCCCCTATATTTTCTTTAACAGATGATGGTCCTGAGTGAGGACTTGCTTTTTTGTGGATCGTGTTGACGCTTTTATTGAGAACATTTTACACAACATTTTGGAACAAATTTATCTGGCGCTCTACGCTGAGCCCTTTCTTTGGGGTTTCCATCTAAATCTCAGAGTGACGTGATTCAGATGAAACCCCCAAGAAAGCTACTCACTATAATGAGACAGCAGAGTTACTCTGGACTCCGTCTGGCCTCTGATCAGCGGTCTCCTTTTCAGAGGTGCACAAAACTGGCAGACTGTGCTTTTATGTAAAAAGACGGACACCACCGGATTACAGATCAGACGCCTCCACAGTGCCTCCATCTGCCTCATTATAGGGAATCTTCTGCTGTGGGTTCAGTCTGCATCATGTATTTCAGAGAGTTACACAGAAACCCCAGTGTAAGTGCTCAGCATAGAGCGCAGGATAAATGTGAGCCGAGCTTTACTGCGATGTTTCTGAGGTAAGATGAACAAATCAACAGCAGGTGAAGTATTGGTTCTATTTTTTTTTTTTTTTTTAACACCCGGCTTCTCATGCAGTTTAAAGGGACACTGTCACCCCCTCCAGCCGTTATAAACTAAAAGAGCCACCTTGTGCAGCAGTAAAGCTGCATTCTACCAAGGTGGCTCTTTTAGTTTTTGTTGCCGTTATTCCCAAAATAAAGCGTTTTATAACTTCTCCAAAATACCTTTCTTTAGACCTGGAGGCAGGTCTGAACCCCCCTCTTTGAAGCGCCAAACTGCCGTCAGTCATATCTTCTGGGACGCTGGTCGCCGCCCCCTCAGCGCTGTTTTCCTCGGAAATCCGGTGCCTGCGCTGTGCTCTTCTGCCTTGGGCAGGTGCATTGAGCATTGGCCGTCTGACCTCACCTGCTGGGTTGCAGACTGCGCCTGTGCGGGCAGTGCGGCCACTTAGCTACTGAATCCCCGCCCCGCAGTGTGTTATGCATTATGCACAGTGCGGGGCTGGGATTCCTGGGCATGCACACTGCGCTTGTCAGACGCTCCCCCAGGTCCCCCGCCTTCCAGCCCCGCACTGTGCAACACAAAGAGGTTAAATACTCTCCCCTTCCTGCAATCACCAGTGTTTTTTCTGGACTACCAGCATGAAAAGTTACCACCAAAATGCAGGAATCATCCAATAACAATACCAGATAGGGAGGGAAATTAGTGCTGTCGTGGAAGGTTCCTAGAAACCGAATTACCGGTAAGACTAATTCTATTTTCTCCAGTCACCTTCCACGACAGCAGCATCGGAGTAATACCCACAACTTAATTTCTTAGGGAGGGATGCCAGCCTGCAGAACTCGTACGCCGAATGTTAAATCCCAATTAAAAAGTCTAGTCTGTAGTGTCTGGTAAACGTATGGACAGAAGACCAGGTGGCGGTTCTGCATTTCTGCTCAGTAGATGCGTCCCCTCTCTCTGCCCATGACGTCGATACTGAACATGTAGAATGGGCCTTCAATGATGACGGAGGAGATAAGTTCTGTGATGAATATGCGTGGCAGATAGCCTGCTTGATCCAACTGGCAATTGTGTTCTTAGCCGCCTTTTTGCCCTTATTCCACCGTGATGGCTGAATGAATAAATTCCAGTCAACCACCCTTCGGACATTAAGGGTTTGAAAAGTCTCCCTTTATATTGGAAGGATTTGGGCAGAATGAGGGTAACACTATCTCCTGACCTCTATGGAAATCTGAGGTTACCTTAGGCATGAATGCCAGATCAAGACTGAGGATAATGCTATCTGCCATAAATGTTAGGTAAGGTTCCTGCATAGAAAGGGCCTGAAGTTCTTCCACCCTTCTAGCAGCAGTAATCACTACCAAAAAGACAGTCTTAAGAGTAAGGCTTCTTAAACTGGCTGCTGACAGAGGCTCAAAAGTGTCTCGGGTTAAGCTATTAAGTACAGGATTCCGATCTCAGGGGGTAATACGCGTATGGACTCTAGGTCAGATTCTACCTGCTGAGGTCATAAAGTGTTTTACCCAAAGGTGACTAGCTAGGTTCTGGTCAAAGAATGAACTAAGAGCCTAGACCTGCACCTTTAAGGTACTAGGTCTTAAGCCTTAGGTTAAGAACCCTTTGAAAGAAGTCTAGAATCTGAGCAATGTTCGGATACAAAGGGTCAGGAATGTTTGGAGAACACCAGGAAGAGAAATTCTTCCAGACTTTGCCTTAAATGGCATTAGTCACTGGTTTCCTACTTCTCTGGAGGGTTTGAAATCACTTCATATGAAAGACCTTTTCCTCTTAGGATTCTTCAGTAGCCAGGCCACAAGGTTCAAGCTGTGCAGATCCGGATGCAACAGGGGACCCTGGTGAAGGAGATTGTCCTTCTGGGATAGCGGTAGTGGATCATCCCGGGCCATATCCATAAGGGCGCTGTACCAGCTCATTCCCGGCCACATAGGAGCAATCAGGATCGTAGTGACCTGATCGGACTGTGTTTTCTTTAATGTCCTTGCCAGTACTGGGATTGGTAGGAAGGTGAAAGCAAGGCTAAACTTCCAGGGGTGAGAAAAGGCATCCATGCCTAATGCCCCATCCGCGGTATTCAGAGAAAAATATGTTTTCACCTTTGCGTTCTGGCTGTTGACAAATAAATCTACATCCTGAATTCCCCATCTTGCTGCTAGTGAAAGAAAAAAAAACTGTCTGGTCGAGGCACCACTCCCCCGGTTGGACATTCCTCCTCCTGAGGAAGTCTGCCTGAATATTGGCGGATCCTTTCAGATGGACCGCTGTGAAGGAAATAAGATGTCTTTCTGCCCAGGAAAAAATTCTTGCAGCAACAGTTTAATTTTACAAACTTTGTGCCCCTGGTGACGGCGGTACACCACTGTGGTCATATTGTCCGAGTAAATGCGAACATGATGACCCCGGACAAGGACAGATGCGGCCTCCAGTGCCTCCTCTACCGCCTTCAGTTCCCTGAGATTCGATGAGCTGGTTCTGATGTCCGAAGACCATACACCCTGGAAGTGGGTCTTCACCACCACAGCTCCCCATGCCCTCCGACTGGCATCTGACGTGAGTATTTTAGGGGAAGCTGGTCCCAGATGACCCCCTGCCAGAGATTCTAGAGATCCAGCCACCACGCAAGGGATGACCTGACATGACCAGTAAGAGGAACTCTTTTGGTCAGTGAACTTTGTTGCCTGTCCAAGGAAGAGAAAACATAAGTCTGAAGAACTTGCATTAAGGAACCCAGGATGGACATAGAGTGTCGTAGGGTGGGGGCCTTCTGGGCTCTGAACCCCGATATCCTCTGTAACAGGTCGAGCTGGCGGTCTCTGGGCAGAAAGGATGCTATTATTTCTGAATCCAGAAGGATTCCCAGAAATGTATTCCTTGTAGAAGGGAAAAGATCCGATTTCCCCAGGTTTGGGATCCAGCCCAAGGATTCCAGGATCTCCAAAGTCTTTGTCACATCAATGTTCAAACGGGAGATGGATGGAGTGACAAAGAGGAAGTCGTCCAAGTATGGAACGATCCAAATCCCCTGATGGCGAATGAAAATTACTGCCTCCGTCATGATCTTCGTGAACACTTGAGGTGCTGATGAAATGCCAAATGGGAGGACATTGAATTGGTAATGGCTGACACGACAGTCCCGGGAAACTGCAAATCTGGGGAACTTCCGATAATTTGGATGGATAAGAACATGATAACAGGCGTCCCTTAACTCTATCGTAGCTAGTGACGAGCGAGCATACTCGTTGCTCAGGTTTTCCCCGAGCACGCTGGTGTGGTCTCAGAGTATTTGTGACTGCTCAGAGATTTAGTTTTCCTTGCCGCAGCTGCATGATTTACAGCTGCTATCCAGCCTGAGTACATGTGGGGGTTGCCTGGTGGCTAGGGAATCCCCACATGTAATCAAGCTGTCTAGTAGCCGCAAATCATGCAGCTAAGGCAAGGAAAACAATCTCCAAGCATGCCAAAATACTCGGAGACCACCCGAGCGTGTGGGGATTCCCTAGCAACCAGGCAACCCCCACAAGTACACAGGCTGGCTAGCAGCTGTAAATCATGCAGCTGTGTCAACAAAAACTAAATCTCCGAGTAGTCACAAATACTCGGAGACCACTCGAGCAACGAGTATACTCACTCATCACTAATCGTAGCCATTACGCAATTCTGACCTATAAGAGGAATTGCCGATTTGAATAATTCCATCTTGAACCTTCTGTATGTGATCACGCGATTCAAGGGTTTCAGGTTGATAATGATCCTGTGCTTCCCTGAAGGCTTTTTGACCAGGAAGAGGCGAGAATAATGGTCCCTGCCTATCTCCTGTTGAGGTACTGGAGAAATTACCCCTGCTTGGAGTAAATCTTGAAGACCCGATAGTAATCAGTCCCGGGAATCCAGCTTCTGTACGGATCTAATCCTTGGACATTGTTATTATTAAGGTTGAAGGAAGACTTTAAGTCCATCTAGTTCAACCCATAGCCTAACCTAACATGCCCTAACATGTTGATCCAGAGGAAGGCAAAAAAAACCCATGTGGCAAAGAGTAAGATCCACCTTGGGGAAAAAAAATTCCTTCCCGACTCCACATACGGCAATCAGACTAGTTCCCTGGATCAACGCCCTATCAAGGAATCTAGTGTATATACCCTGTAACATTATACTTTTCCAGAAAGGTATCCAGTCCCCTCTTAAATTTAAGTAATGAATCACTCATTACAACATCATACGGCAGAGAGTTCCATAGTCTCACAGCTCTTACAGTAAAGAATCCGCGTCTGTTATTATGCTTAAACCTTTTTTCCTCCAGACGTAGAGGATGCCCCCTTGTCCCTGTCTCAGGGCTATGATTAAAAAGATCATCAGAAAGGTCTTTGGACTGTCCCCTCATACATTAAAATAAGATCACCCCTTAGCCTTCGTTTTTCCAAACTAAATAGCCCCAAGTGTAATAACCTATCTTGGTATTGCAGACCTCCCAGTCCTCTAATAACCTTGGTCGCTCTTCTCTGCACCCGCTCCAGTTCAGCTATGTCTTTCTTATACACCGAAGACCAGAACTGTGCACAGTATTCTAAGTGTGGTCGAACTAGTGACTTGTATAGAGGTAAAACCGGTGTTTACGTACCGGTAATAGGATTTTACGGAGCCACGACAGCACCCCTACGAGAGAGAGGGGATCCGCCCACCTTCCGGACAGGAACCTACAGGATTTAAAGGGGCGGTCCCCCTCATCACTCCAGTTTGTGTTTCAGAGTATAAGGGACACCGCCATTGAGTTAGTACACAAACATATATACTTAAACATTACTAAATACCATCACCTTCTAAAGAGTGATTTTTTAAAAGGCACACTTTTCCCAAAGGGTGCAGAAACCAGTGATCAACTACGGGGGGAATGTGCGGGTGCTGTCGTGGCTCCGTAAAATCCTATTACCGGTACGTAAACACCGATTTTCCTATCGCCACGACAGCACCCCTACGAGAGATTTTCAAAGATCAATCACCTGGGAGGGACTACAGCACTAAGTACTGAACGGCCAAAAACTAAATTGGCCTCTGATGATAGGTCAACACGGTAATGTCTATAAAAGTTGGAAGGAGATGACCACGTTGCCGCCTTACATATTACGTCTATGGAGACGTCCGCTCTTTCCGCCCAGGATGAGGCCATGGCTCGAGTGGAGTGGGCCCTGATGCCATCTGGTGGTGTCTGGCCTCTAGCCGTATAAGCAAGATATATGGCATCTCTTATCCATCTGGCGATAGACGTCTTAGTTACAGTCGCCCCCTTCCTTGGATTCTGAAAGGAAACAAACAGAGCCCTACTCTGCCTCCATGGTTCTGTTTTGTGTAGGTATTCTAATAAAGCTCTTCTAACATCCAACATGTGATATTTCTGCTCATCCGCTGAATTCGGATTGTCACAGAAAGATGGTAAAACTTTCTTGACTTCTATGAAATTTAGAAGCTACTTTTGGTAGGTATGCGGGGTCCGGTTTTAATACTACCCTATCTTGAAAGACCATTAAATAAGGAGGATCAATTGACAATGCTTGTAAATCACTCACTCTCCTAGCAGAGGTCAGGGCTACCAGGAAGGCTGTTTTTAAAGTTAAATTTTTTATGGAGACAGAATCCAATGGCTCAAAGGGGGGTTCTGTTAAGGCGTCTAAAACCAAATTTAAATCCCATGGGGGTAATCTAGGAATATACACTGGGTTACTGCGTTCAGTGGCCCTAATAAATCGGGAAACCCATCTATTTCCCGCCACATCTTTGTTATATAACGCCCCTAAAGCTGAAATTTGGACTCTAAGGGTATTCACTGCCATGCCCAATTCTCGGCCCTTCTGTAAAAACTCCAGAATAGCCGGAATTGGAACCTTGCCTGAAAAGGGTTTTTGGTAGAAGGCAAGGAACTTTTTCCAAGTCTTAGCATAGATCTTGGTAGTAATCTCTTTCCGACTATTTAAAAGGGTAGCTATCAGAGCCTCTGAAAACCCTCTTCTCCTCAATAACTCCCTCTCAAATTCCACGCCGTCAGATGCAGGGATTCCACATTGGGGTAACGGAATGGACCCTGCGAAAGAAGCTCCGGACTGACTGGCAATACCCAGGGATCGGTCACAGACATTGTCCTGAGTAACGAGAACCATGCCCTCCTGGGCCAAAAGGGGGCAATCAGGATCACTCTCGCTCTCTCCTCCCTGATCTTCCTGAGTACTATAGGGATCAGACACACTGGGGGGAACGCATAAGCCAGAGGGAAATCCCAGTGTATTTGAAGGGAGTCTATTATACAGGGCTTGTCCGCCACCCGAAGAGAAGCAAACCTGTTGGTCTGTCTGTTCTTTCTCGTTGCAAATAGGTCTATAACGGGCAATCCCCATAGGTCTACTATCCGTTTGAACACCCGTCGACTTAGAACCCATTCTCCCTGATGCAGAGAATGACGGCTGAGGTAATCTGCCTCTGTGTTGAGCTCTCCTTGAATGTGAACGGCTGACAGAGAGCGAAAGTGGGTTTCGGCTATGTTGAATATGTCTGTGGTGGTGTTCATTTGAGATCTTGACCTTGTACCTCCTTGATGGTTGAGATACGCTACTACTGTTGTGTTGTCTGATTGGACTCTTACATGTGAATCCTGCAGAGATGGTAGTAACCTGAGAAGGGCCTTTTTTACTGCCGTCAGCTCTTTCCAATTCGAGGACTCTTGGGCCTCTAAGAGAGACCATTGCCCTTGAGTCCAAACATCTCCTATATGAGCTCCCCATCCTATTGGACTGGCATCGGTTGTAACCACGTTGTCTGGAACTATACTCCAGCGTACTCCTTTTCCTAAATGTCGCTTGTTTAACCACCATCTCAGACTGTGTAGAGTGGCGGCGGACAGCCTGAGTCTTCCGCTTAATTGCCCTTGAAGACTGCTCTCTGCATTCAAGACCTGGGCCTGCAACACCCGAGTGTGGAATTGAGCCCACTGAACGGCTGGTATGCAAGACGTTAGGGATCCCAGAAGGGACATAGCGTCTCTCAAAGTCAGATCTGGTTTTTTTGTTACCGTACTGACTTTGTGCACAATCCTCTGCTTTTTCTCTTCTGGAAGGAAACATAGTTGCTCTTCCGAATTTACCAGAATACCTAGGAAAGTCTGAGTCGTTGATGGTTCCAATCTTGATTTTTCCATATTGACTATCCAACCCAAGTCCTGTAAGGAAGATATTACATGATTTAGGCGACCACCACACTGAAAAAACGAATTTCCCACTACCAGGAAGTCATCCAAGTAGGGTACAATTAACGTATCATGTTCTCTGACATAGGCCATTACTTCCGCCATGACCTTAGTAAACACCCTCGGTGCCATAGATAGACCAAACGGCATTGCAGTAAACTGAAAGTGTCTGACCTGGTCGTTTAAGCGCACCGCCATTCTGAGGAATTGTTGATGATCCTGATGAATGGGCAGATGGTAATACGCATCTTTTAAATCCAGGACTGTCATATAACATCTGGGAAAAAGAAGTTTAGTTGCCGTTTTAATAGATTCCATTTTAAAGGCATGATATTGAAGATGTTTGTTCAATCTCCGTAAATTTATGATGGTTCGAAAGGATCCATCTGGTTTGGAGATTAAAAATAAAGGGGAATAGAACCCTTTCCCCTGCTGATGTTTAGGAACCTCCACTATAACTTTCTTCCGTATTAACGTTTGGACCTCTTTCTCAAGGGCCTTTTGTTGGTGTAAGGAATCGGGGGGCAGTCAAGATATAAAAATCAGAAGGTTTTTCCCGGAACTCTAATTTTAACCCTGAATTAATTATACCTAAAACCCAATTGCTTGCAGTTATTTTAGCCCACTGAGCATAGAAATATTTTAACCTGCCCCCTACTGGAAGATTTTTATTAGCGATAATTTCTTCTTCTTGAGGAAGATGATGAGGCATTAAAGTCTGAACCTTTCTTTTTTGGGTCTGTTGGTTCCCAGTCTCGGTTGTGGTAAGGTCTTCGGTATTGGAAGCGTCTTCTGAAGGTATTCCTAAAGGTAGGATTGAAAGTTTTAGGAAAACCTTTCTTCCTATCCTCAGCCTTAGCTAGGTTGTCATCCAATACCGGGCCAAACAGGTACTCACCCCTACACGGTATTGTACATAGTTTAGCTCTCGCCTGGGCATCCCCTTTCCAGGTCTTAAGCCATAGGGCTCGGCGAGCAGCATTTGAGAGACCTGCCGATCTCGCTGCTAATTTTAAGGAATCCACCGATGCATCCGCTAAATACGCCACACCATCCCGTATTTGCGAAAGGAAGTTCAGCATCTTGTCTCTGGGCACCTTGGATTTCAGCTGTTCCTCCAGCTGGGATATCCACACCATAACGGATCTAGCCGTACATGTGCTAGAGATTGCAGGTTTGAACGCCCCCGCGGATGACTCCCATACTTTTTTCAAAAACATGTCCGCCTTCCTATCCGACGGATCTTTTAGAAGGCCCACATCCTCCAGCGGCAAAGTACCGGCTTTAGATGTAGAAGCCACAGCTGCGTCCACTTTCAGGACTTTCATCCATTCTGCCAGATCATTGTCTTCAAAGGGATACCTCCTTTTGGCTGATGACGGCAGGAAACCCTTATCCTGCTTATCCCATTCCCGTTTTATAAGGGTCTTAACTGTATCCACAACCGGGAATGCTTTACGACTCCTCTGGCACAAGCCCGCAAACATTATGTCCTGTGCGGACCTTGGTTCCTTGCTCTCTGTAACACCCATGGTAGCTCGGACTCTAACTAACGTGTCCATGTTATCCACCGAGAAACAAGGCCTTCCCTCTTCATCTGAGGAGGATGGAGATGAGGAGCGGGAACATTCACCTTCTTGGAGGGACAGACTAGATCCTGGAGATATGTCCCTGCCCGACCTTCCCTGGTGGCTGCTTTTAAGGGAATAGCTTATTTCCTCCCTGATGACCGCTCTAAGGTCTGATGACCGGAGGGGAGCTTCCTCTTCTAAGGTCTGATATATGCAAGCCTGACAAAGCCTTTTGGTATAACTGTCAGGCATTGGAGTCGTGCATAGAGCGCATTGCTTGTGCTTAGATTTAGTTGTTTTTTTCCCCTAAAACAAAGCACAAATAACAGACCATATCAGCATCAGGAGTTTTGTTAACACTCACCATAAGGCTGACTTTGTGAATACCGATTCTGAAGGAGTGGGATTCAATTGTGACGCTGGGGCGCTCGCACGTTGCCCCCGTACCACGCTGCTGCTGCTTCTCCTTGAGCAGCCGCTACCGTTTTTACTGCGCTGCTCCGTTCCCTCTCCATGAGGGTGCGCGGCGTCCCCGACTGAGGACATAGCTGCACGCATCGTTCCAAAGGTGGCGCTCTTTTACAAAGCTGCAGCGCTCCTCCCCCGGAAGTGTAAGAACTACTTCCGGGTTCACCAGCGCCGGTGTGCACCACGCTCAACTGCGGACCAGGACGGCACTGCCCGACTCCTGGGACGCGATCCACTTGACCAGACGAGGGGGGGTCTGCAAGCAGAACACCCCGACGCTGCTTCCCAGCCCCCGATTCTGCCGTTCCTTAAAGACACCGCGCAGAGGCATGGAGGCCCGGGTAAGACTGCCTGCAGGCTCCCGCCATCCGGACAGGAACCCAAACTGGAGTGATGAGGGGGACCGCCCCTTTAAATCCTGTAGGTTCCTGTCCGGAAGGTGGGCGGATCCCCTCTCTCTCGTAGGGGTGCTGTCGTGGCGATAGGAAAATTATGTTCTCCTCATGAGCATCTATGCCTCTTTTAACGCATCCCATTATTTTGTTTGCCTTTGTAGCAGCTGCCTGACACTGGCCACTAAATATGAGTTTGTCATCCACCCGTACACCCAGGTCTTTTTCATTGACTGCTTTGCCCAGAGTTTTAGAATTAAGCACATAGTTATACATCTTATTACTTCTACCCAAGTGCATGACCTTACATTTATCCCCATTAAAGCTCATTTGCCATTTATCAGCCCAAGCTTCTAGTTTACATAAATCATCCTGTAATATAAAATTGTCCTCCCCTGTATTGATTACCCTGCAGAGTTTAGTGTCATCTGCAAATATTGAAATTCTACTCTGAATGCCCCCTACAAGGTAATTAATAAATATGTTAAAAAGAAGAGGGCCCAATACTGACCCCTGTGGTACCCCACTGCTAACCGCGACCCAGTCCGAGTGTGCTCCATTAATAACCACCCTTTGTTTCCTATCCCTGAGCCAGCTCTCAACCCACTTACACATATTTTCCCCTATCCCCATTATTCTCATTTTATGTAACAACCTTTTCTGTGGCACCGTATCAAAAGCTTTCGAAAAGTCCATATACACTTCATCCACTGGGTTCCCTTGGTCCAGTCCGGAACTTACCTCTTCATAGAAGCTGATCAAATTAGTCTGACATGAACGGTCCCTAGTAAACCCGTGCTGATACTGGGTCATGAGGTTATTCCTCTTCAGATACTCCAGTATAGCATCCCTTAGAATGCCCTCCAGGATTTTACCCACAGTAGAGGTTAAGCTTACTGGCCTATAATTACCGAGTTCAGTTTTTGTCCCCTTTTTGAATATTGGCACCACATTTGCTATAAGGGGGAGGACTCTTGAATTCTAGCTTTAAGCCATCCCGAATGGTACGGAGCACCCACTGGTTTGTGAAGATGGAGCGCCACTGGTAGAGGAAGTAGGGGAATCGACCCCCGATGGAGAGTAGTCACTGTTTATCAGGAGTTTGTTGGTGGTGGGGGACAAGGATAGTCTTGCCCTTACCCCCTTTGGGATAGCTCCAACGGCCTGCTTCACCTTTTTCCATGTATTCTTTTTGAGAGGACTGATCCCTGGAGAAACGAAAAAATCATTCCTTGGGGTTTCTCTGTCCTGGGAGCGCTTTCATTTTGTTCGTAGCCTTTTCTAAGATGTCATCGAGGACTGAACCAAAAACATAGTGACCCTGAAATGGAATGGTGCAAAGTTTAGCTTTGGAAGTAATGTTGCCACTCCAGGATTTCAGCCACAGAACCCTCCTGGCAGAGTTGGAGAGGACTGTGGATTTAGCTGCTACAAGAACAGATTCTGCTAAAGCGTCGGCAAGGAAGCCTGTCGCTTTTTGAAGTAGGGGAAGGGAGTCCAGAATTATCTCCCTAGAAGCTCCCTGGGTAAGGTGATCCTCGAGGGTATGGAGCCAGCGGAACAATGACCTAGCAACACAGGTGGAAACCACGTTTGTTTTAAGGAGGTTAGTGGAGATATCCCAGGATCTCCTCAGTAAACTTTCAATCTTGCGATCCATGCGGTCTCTAAGTTGAGATGAATCCTCAAAAGGGAGAGCTGTCTTTTTCGCTAGCCTTGATACCTGTACATCAACTTTGGGGGTATCCCAAATAGAACAGTCCCAATCTAGGGGAAACCGATTTTTTTAATTCAGAAGGAACACTAAGTCCTTTCTCAGGAAATTTCCATTCATGGAGGATAAGTATCTGGATGTTCTCGTGAAAGGAAAAGCCCTTCAGTTTTCTAGGTTTCAGGTCCCTGAACTGATTGTTTTACCTCCTCCTCCTCAGCCTCCATGGTGCTCCTAACCATACCGATTAATTCCTTTATAACCGGAGAGGAAAAATAATATTTATCGGAACTGAGGATGGAAGTGGAACCCTCATTCTCCCATATATCCTCAGAGTCCGAAGTATGGACCTCGCCTGAGTCTAAATCATACTCCACAGGAGCCATCCTTCTTTTTTTAGGACAAGGGGGCTGTGGTAACAGGGTCTGGGAAAGGGTGGACACAGAGGACTGGACCTCCTGTTTAATAAGGGTCTTGATACTGTCCAACAGCGAAGGTTGTTCAGTACTCAACACCTCGCCAGTGCAGGGCTGGCAAAGCTTCTTCATATATGAAGAAAGAAGCCTGGTAGCACATACACCACACTTGCGGCTGGGTGCTTTACGCTTCTTAAGTGCAGGAACCAAGTCTCCCTAAAAGAAAGAGAGAAGGGGGACTAAGTCTCCTATTATGCCATGCCTAGGAGTGAAGGACCTTCATTCACTACTTACAGTAAGAGGGGGACGCTGGGTTCTGCAGAGGCAGAAAGGGGGGTTCTGACGCCATCCATGGTCTGTCCGTCCAGACAGTGGGCCTTAGGCTAGGTTCACATTGCGTTAGGGCAATCCGTTTAGCGCTAGCGGATTGCGCTAACGCAATGTTTTTTTCAGGGCCGCGTTTAGGGGTCGCGTTAACGTCCCCGCTCTAGCAGATCCCCGATCTGCGAGGGCAGGGAACGGACCTCGGGCGCGCCGCGGACGCTGCAAGCAGCGTCCGCGGCGCGTCACAGAAGAACGGCACATCGCTAGCGCGAGCCGAAAAAGGCATGCGCTAGCGATGCGCTACAGGCGAAATTTACATTGCTGTCAATGGGTTCGCTAACGGACCCGTTGCACGGCGTTAATTGCGACATTTTCGCCGTGCAACGCTGTCCGTTAGCGTGCACACGTTAACACAATGTGAACCTAGCCTTACCTGGTGGCATCCCCCGACCAGGATTAAATAATCGAGGTCTCAGCGTTAGCAAATCTTGTGCTCCTCCTCTCGCAGGTCGGCAGGTGGGGGGGACCCCGGAAGGGGAAGGCCCCATGTGGCAGCAGATCCAGCAATACCTAGGCTACCGAGCGAACGTGCGTTCCACGCTCGAACGCACACGAAGTGAACCGGAAGTTCGGGATGACGTTACTTCCGATGAGCGCGTACCGCAGAATCTGCCGGCAAAAGGAGAGGAGAAAGCCGAGGAGAAAGCCAGGGAGCTGCAAGAGGACCCCGACCTAACGACTGCCCCGCTTTACCCCCCAAGGGCGTGGGAAAGGAGGTCACGAGTCACACGTGGACCATGGAGATGGGAGCAGCAATGAGAGGAGAGTGGAACCCCCGACCTCAGCTGCCTGGTGGAAGATAAGAAATCCTGGTGCTCCCAATCACCGGCCACAGCAGCACCATCAGAAGACCTCTTCATGCCCCATAGGGGAAAGGGAAAACACTGGTGATTGCAGGAAAGGGAGGGTATTTAACCTCTTTGTGTTTCCTGTCCCCCATTACGGCGTTAGACATGCTTCGATGCTGCTGTTGTGGAAGGTGACTGGAGAAAAAAAAGAATGGTTTTTGTATCTCTTTATTCTAAGAGCCATAACTTTCTTATTTTTCCACTGATGGAGCCGTTTGGTGGCTTGGTTTTTGCAGAACAAGAAGACATTTTCATCGCTATCATTTTAATTTCGATTACACTTTTTGATCGCATTTTATTCCACTTTTTGTTCAGCAGCTTTTTTTTTTTTTTTTTTCTTTTACAGTGTGCACTGAAGGAGTTAGCTAGTGTGACAGTTGTATAGGTCAGGTCGCTGCAGATGCGATGATACCAAATATGTGCAAATAAATACATTTTATTGGTTTAAATATTTTTTCCTCTTTTTTAATTTGTTTTGTGTTTTATTGTTCTAATAGTTTTAAAACAAGTTTGTTTTTGTTTTTTTTACTTGGTCCCTGTATGGGACTTCAATTTTTATATCTCTGATCACTGGTCTCATACAATGCAATGCACATGTATCTAGCAGACAGCAAAGGGTTAACATCATTGGGACCTGATCCAATCGGGTCCCAATGAGGTCACCTGTCAGAGCTACAACTCTGCACATTAAGGCCATGTGCACACGTTCAGGATTTTTCGCGTTTTTTCGCTATAAAAACGCGAAAAAAACGCGAAAAAAACGCTAACATATGCCTCCTATTATTTACAGGGTATTCCGCATTTTTTGTGCAAATGTTGCATTTTTTTCCGCGAAAAAATAGCATCGCGGAAAAAAAAGCAACATGTTCATTAAAATTGCGGAATTGCGGGGATTCCGCACACCTAGGAGTGCATTGATCTGCTTACTTCCCGCACGGTGCTGTGCACACCATGCGGGAAGTAAGCAGATTATGTGCGGTTGGTACCCAGGGTGGAGGAGAGGAGACTCTCCTCCACGGACTGGGCACCATATAATTGGTAAAAAAAAAAAAGAATTAAAATAAAAAATAGTCATATACTCACCCTCTGATGGCCCCGGAGTGTTCCCACCACTCCGGTGCATGCTGCCGCTTCCGTTCCTTTAGATGGTCTGCGTGAAGGACCTGCGATGACGTCACGGTCTTGTGATTGGTCGCGTGACAGCTCATGTGACCGCTCACGCGACCAATCACAAGCCGCAACGTCATCGAAGCTCCTTCACACACAAACCATCTATAGGAACGGACGCCGCCGAGGAGATCGGCTGTCTGCAGGTGAGTATAACCTTTTTTTTTTTTTAATTATTTTTAAACATTCTATCTTTTACTATTGATGCTGCATAGGCAGCATCTATAGTAAAAAGTTGGTCACACTTGTCAAACACTGTTTGACAAGTGTGACCAACCTGTCAGTCAGTTTTCCAAGCGATGCTACAGATCGCTTGGAAAACTTTAGCATTCTGCAAGCTAATTACGCTTGCAGATTGCTAAAAAAAACGCAAAAAAAAACGGAAGAAAAAAAACGCAAAAAAAATTGCGGATTTCTTGCAGAAAATTTCCGGTTTTCTTTGGGAAATTTCTGCAAGAAATCCGGACGTGTGCACATACTTTAATAGCAGTGCTTGCAGGACCCTGGTGGTCCTGAGCGCTGCGAGACCACCGACAGCTCATAAACGTCGGAGCTGCACAAAGCCAAACAAGCGCTGACGTTTATATATAGTGAGTGGTCGGAAAGCACAACAAAACAAAAATAAAAAAACACAATATCCCTCAACTGTCAGTCTTTTTGTCCCATGCTGTAATCCATGTCTGGGGATAAATAGATTTCAACCTAGACAGTGCACAGATGTGAACGTTCAGGCTGAGAACCACTGGGAGAATGAACTGCTGCAAGCAGTGACGAGAGTGATGAGAGCTGTCTCTACAGCATCAAGGGAACAGCGCTAACAGTACCGCTAGTTTCCAGGCGCCGGTACGTGTCAGAATGATGACACATGGATGTTATCAGTGTGTCAGCGTGCACTTGTGCTGGACGTTTTGGGTCTACAGAAGAGGCTGGGTTTTTATAAAGCTGGGAAATTTGCATCACCAGACCTTTCCGAACAATGATCATGAACCAGTCATAACCCTAACAGGCTAATTTAGGTCTGAAACCTTGGTCAAAGTGATCTCAGCACCCAAATCTCCTAAACTTTTGCAACTTTTTCCTTTCTTTTAATTTTTAAAATAGAAAAAATGATAATATATATTTTTTGCCTAAAATGCAAAGGAAGTGTCATCTTTAACTTTATCCCTTTTACAGATCATTTCAACTTGCTTAAATGTTCACAACAACACTAATTTTGACCACGGATGCCCAAACTTTTACATGACACTGTATATCATGTGCACAGAGATCCCCTTAGTTAGTCATTGCAAATATACAGTAAAATATAATTTGATTTAAAAAAAATACATGCCTTCTGTGTCCCATGACAATCATACGTAGCTTGTCGTCCATGTCTTGCATTTCATGGATCTGAACAAAGGTTCCAGTGTGGTAGATTTCATCGAGGCTTCCAACGGAATCCGACTCATTGCTAAACAGCACAGAAAAATGAAGAAACACATTTGTGTTGAGATGACAAAAAAAGGAACCCTCTTCAAAACAGCAAATTTTAGGCTTAAAAAGGTTGTTCTATTCTTTTCTACCTGTTTGCAAGGGGCGGTGTGTGCACCTTAAGCATTACAGTTCGAGCAGGTTGCATGGTCATAATGCAGGTCCGAACTGAGCACCCATGCCAGTAGCAAAGGAAGCTTTGGAGTGTCTCTAGCATGGGTAAAGCCCAGTAAATGCAGCCCATGGGTAAATGCAGTGGTCTAGACAGCTTCCCAGTAGCATGATAAGGTTGCAAATCATAGAACATGCAAGCACACACTCCTTACCTAGGTTGAAGGCCACTCTTAAGACTGCAGGGTGGTGATTAACATAGGCAAAGAGTTGTAACCCATAGAATTAAAAATAAGTTCTTAAGAATTTAGAGAATTCATGCTGCCCAACTAGCGGACAGCTGCATGACTGCCTTTTTAAGGTCAATCCAGACAAAGCATGTCATAATGGACTCTTTCCATCATTGGGATTTAAAAAGCAATGCTTTATTACTATTGTAAATGTATTTTCTGCTTAAAACAAAGCATGCTTGGTTGATATTGACCTTATGTGAACGCAAGGGTGATCACTGAATATAAATAAATGCTTTAGCATTTATTTAAAAAGAAAAAAAATCGAAATCAAGACATAATGTGTATTTTTCTTGTAATGTAAACCAGTAAATTATTTGAAATATCACATTATTTAAAGGAGTTGTCCAGGCTTGGAATTCAAGTGTGCAGTCTCTCTCTGGCTGCAGATTTGTGAATCCTCACAGGGCACACAGTGTGAGCTGTAAGGATTCTCTAGTGTCAGCACCTGGAGCGGGTGATCATTTGACCGAAATTATGCGATTTGCATTCTTCCAGACACATTTCGACTAGACGTGCCAGACCTTGCTCAACTCTCTTGTATTGAGCGGGGTCACACACGTCTAGTCAACATGTGACTGCATGTAAGTAAATCGCATACTTGTAGTCATGTACCGAAACGCTTCTGGCACCGGAGAACCCTGTCAGCAAGCAATGTGAGGTTTCACATGTCTGCATTCATAGAGTGACTGCACACTTGAACCGCAAGCCTGAACAACCCCTTTACATTGCATGATAAATGACAATAATAAAAAAACAGTGTGCAAGAGAAAGAACACACAAACAGAATTTTTTTATATTTATATAACCCTCAGAATAAAATTAAAGGGAACCAATCATCTGATTTATGATGCATGTTTTATGAGTTGACCTTGATAAGGTGATCAGCGTACATAAGATGTGTTTCAAGAAGGGTTTTGGCACCAAAAAGTTAGAGAATTTTATTTTTAGCAGGGACCTGCAGCTCAAATTAGGGTCACTGGTATGATTTGTTTTCTATTTTAAGCAGATCTAGGCAGGGATGACACTTTATCACTCCCACTGCTAAGCCTGCAAAGTAATATTTGGGGTATGTGCACACGATCCTGAGTTGCTGCGGGTATGACACAGCGAGATGTTACAGCATAGTGGATGAGATTTCAAGAAATCAAATATCCAGAGATGTCTGTGGCTCACCTGCCGAGACGGACATGCGGTGCGTCTTCCCAGACTGTAGCACGTCAATTTCTCAAGTGGAGAAGTGAGTCTCCGCAAGAAAAATTTCATCAATAGAATGTATTGAACGTGGTGAATCCGCACAGTTCAGTGAATAATAATAATAATTTTTATTTTTATATAGCGCTAACATATTCCGCAGCACTTTACAGTTTGCACACATTATCATCGCTGTCCCCAATGGGGCTCACAATCTAAATTCCATATCAGTATGTCTAGAAGGAAACTGAAGAACCCGGAGGAAACCCACGCAAACATGGGGAGAACATACAAACTCCTTGCAGATGTTGTCCTTGGTGGGGCTTGAACCCAGGACTCCAGCGCTGCAAGGCTGCAGTGCTATCCACTGAGCCACCGCGAACACATGCAGGCTCATCTGTGTTCAATAGGCGGCAGCACTTTGGACGCAGCAAATACATACTATGTCAAAAGCGCTGCTACTTCCGGATTGTGGGCACCCTGCCTTAGTAGTAGCTTTGCTTAACTCTCTTATTACCAAAAATGAGGTAGAAACATCATGAAGAGGCTATTAAAGGGGTGGTTCTTCTCCAAAAATGTAAATAAATTATGCCAGTCACTTTATTCAAAACATCAGTCTGAAGAAAAACAGCTCCCGAGATTTGTGCCTCAACTGACAAAAGCTGTCGGTATAGCTGGTACACACACCAAAACTGCTAGAGTAGGGCTTAGATAGGAGGAGACATTAATCTTCTCCTAAGCTTAGTGAGCACAGAGGACTGAGGCTGAAGAAAAAAAACCTTTGTGCTCAGTCAGCCAAGGAGAAGATTTATTTATTCTGTCACCAACCTTCTCCTTGGCTCACAGAGGTATGGGTGCTTACAATACTGCCCCTATGTCAACGAGACACCTGTCTCAAGAGTTGTGTTTCTTTAAACTGTAGCCCGTCATCACAGTGTATGGCTCAGATGGGCCACCGCTTGAATTACGTGTTGAGAGCCATTTTACTAAATTCTTGGAGAACCTCTATAAAGGCATACATCCTTTTATCAAAACAGACCAAAGGTTTAACATGGAAAAAAGGGAGTAGCTAGTTTTTGAAGGTCTTACCTGCTAATTTTGTTCCTTTTTGTTCATAGATATTTTATAATTTTCTTTTTTTAAGATTAGTTATTTACTGGTTTCTCAATGGCACATCATATTGCAGTTTCAAATGTTTGCTTAGCATTTATCGACATGCAGCACTGTTATATGTCAACACTGGTATCAAGTCCAGCTGCCGCAAGTTACGCGGAAAACTGAACTGACTGCTACTAAGTACTGAAACATGTACAATGTACATAATTGTATAATGCATATTTTACTTTAATAGAATGCTTACTGCCATTCTATGTTTTTTTAATTATAAATCGCATATCCAGTTAAAGATATGATGACTAACTGAGTGGTTATTGCGTGTACAATATTGTGGAAAATGAGAAACATGGAATAATTCACATGCCTTGAGCAAGTGGTAAATCTAAATTTAATGTCAACATATTTCACATGGTGAATCCTTATGCCGAAAGGAACAAATTGGAGGGGTAACAGTCACCAATTTTCATTCAAAGTTCATTTTTCCCTGGCACCCTAATATTATATATTTATTTTTTTTATTATTATTATTTTTACCCCTATCTCACATTAGATGTAATAATCCGCCCATGTGCCTTTACTGACCAGGAACGGATTATTACGTCTGTGCACACAGGTAGTGTGCAGGTGATCGCTGCTATATGTCATCTGATTCTGACAGACGACACCCGGCACTAAGAAACAGGAGCAGTCACAGACCGCTCCTGCCATTTTAACCCCCAAAATGCTGCGAACAAACAAGATCGCAGAATTCCAGGAGCCGGCAGAGTGCTGACAGCCCCTCTGCATTTGGCGTGACGCGGTGTCTCGATCGTTGCCATGGTGACACGATGTCGTCATGACATCTGGGTCACCAGACCTAGAAAACTTTCTCATCATGCCCAGAGCATGATGAGCAAGTTTATCTGTCAGTGCAGAGCTAACAGTTTCTACAGTATGGAGATGCTGCTGCATTCCCATGCTGTAGAAGCAATCAGCCTGCAAAAAATGATAGTTCCATAGTGGGACAAAGTAAAAAAAAAAGTTAGAAAAAAAAAGTAAAAAAAAAAAAAATTAAAATTGCAAAAATATATACATTTTTTTTATAAACGAAAGATATTGTATCTCTAAATAAATAAGTGAATGAAAAAAATATATAAACAATAAAATACATTTGGTATCACCGCATCCGCAACAACCCGACCTATAAATCTGTCCCACTCGTTAACCCCTTTAGTGAACACCATAAAAAAATAAAGGCAAAAAACAATGCTTTATCATCATACCGACGAACAAGAAGTGGAATAAAACGCGATCAAAAAGACGGATATAAATAAACATGATACCGCTGAAAATGTCATCTTATACACCAAAAGAAAAAAAAAAAAGCATGCACTGCACCTCAAAAAATCATACATCGATCTAATGCCGCTAGGCAAACATATATACATATTTTTGCATCGCTTTATTCTGAGGGTTTTTTTATTTTTCCGATGATGGAGCGGCTTGTTTTTTGCGGGATAAGATGATATTTTCTGCTGAAAAAGATAATGGGCAGCACTTCCAAAAATCATACACTCATCTAATACCATTAGCCAAAAATATATTTAACTGAAAATGAGGTTCTTAGTTTAACATTTATCAGACTGTATGAAGCCCACGGCCACTTCACGGCGATTATCTTAGTGGGTCCCTAACGGAGCCAACCACCGCCACAGCAACAATGCTTCGGCAGGGCAGACTGCCTGGCGCCTCACATTGTTTCTGTGGTTTTGTGCCGGTGGGGCGGCGCAGTCTGGAGTCATGGGGACTCAGTCTTGCAGCATGGGCGCTGTAGGGCACCAGGCCGTCCACCCTGCCGATGCATTGTCGCTGCAGCGGTGGTCGGTGCACGGCTCTGCTCAGTTAGGGCGATAGGGACGCACTAAAAGGTTTTCCGTGATGTGGCAGTGGGTTTCTTACAGTCTGACCAGAATGTTAAACTAAGACCCTCATTTTCAGTTCAGTTACCGTAAATACATTTCTGCCTGGCGGCACTAGATCAATGTATGATTTCTGAAGTGCTGTCCATTCTCTTTTTCAGAAGAAAACATCTCATCCAGCAAAAAAATCAAGCCGCCATACAGCTCCATCAGCAGAAAAATAAAATAATTATAGCTCTCAGAATAAAGCGATGCAAAAATAATGTTATTTTTTTCTAGAAAATAGTTTTTATTGTCTAAATGTGCAAACATAAAAAAAATATATAAATGAGGTATCGCTGTAATCCTACTAACCCAAAAAATAAAACCGCAAAACTGTAAACAATCCTCCCCCCCATTCCAAAGGTAATTCCTGAATTGCTAGTTTTTGTTCATTCTGCCTACTAAAAATCGAAATAGAAAACAATCAAAAAATGTCATGTGATACCAAAAAACCTCAACTCGTCCTGCAAAAAACAAGACCTCACATGACACTGTGGGACGAAAAATGGAAAAATTATAGCTCTCAAGATGTGGTAATGTAAAAACTTTTTTTTGCAATAAAAAGCGTCTTTTAGTGTGTGACAGATGCCTGACATGAAAACCAGATATAAATCTGGTATCACTGCAATCGCATCGACCGGAAGATAAAAAGGTGCTTAGTCCCTTATACCGCCCGAAGAACAACGCAAAAAATAAGTGAAACCAATTCTTCACAGGCTGTTGATTTTTTTTCATTCTGACTGACAAAGATCGCATTAAGGCTCTAAACACATTTATCCAGCGCTCTGTTCAGAGCGCTTACACCAGGGTTTTCTGTGTAAATCTCTAAAATAAGCGAATCAAACGGAACCCCCGGCAAAAGATTCCCTATAATGAGGCAGATGCAGGCACTGTGGATGCCAGCTGAACTGTGATCCGGTGGTGTCCGTCGTTTTAGGATTTCATAAAAGTGCCATCAGGCACAGTTTTGTGCACTTCTGGAAAGATGGACACTGCTGAACAGAGGCCAGACGGAGTCCAGAGTAACTATGCTGTCTCACAGTGAATGGATCCCCCAGGGGTTTCATCTGAATCACATCACTGGGAAATTTAGATGGAAACCCCAAAGTGCTCAGCGTAGAGCGCCAGATAAACGTGATCTCAAACATCATGTAAAATGTTCTGAAGAAAAGCTTCAACTCAATCCAGAAAAAAAGCAAGCCCTCACTCACATTTGTTAACGGAAATATAGGGGGCTCTGGAAAAGCAAAATGGCTCCTCACCCGCTAAAAGAAAGTCAGCCAATTCTGAGCGCCCAAATCCAAATGCCCCCTCCCTTCTGAGCCCCACTGTATACCTAAACCACATATTGTGTCCATGTTTGGCATTTCTGAAGCAATGAGAGCCCGCCTAACTTAAGGGTGCATGCCTTCAGAACCACGAGTTGGGCATAACGTACTGGTGATTGCAATGTACTGGTCAATACAACGGCAGGTTGCATTTTTCACTCTGCAGCATTCACTGCTGCTTGTTTCTGGAGTCAAAATCGTCACTACACATGTAAATTTCCCAAGGGGTATGATTTCCAAAATGAGGTCACTTGAGGGGGAATTCAGCTCTTCTAGCAATTAGGGACTCTGCATACGTCCGCTAACTGTTCTAGTAAAATCTGAGCTTCATTCCTCCCGAGTCTCTCCGTATGGCTAGGTAGTACTATACATCCACATATGGGGTATTGCCACGTGCACTAGTAATAGCGAAAAATTTTGGTGACATCTTTACCCACTACTTGTGTGAAAATGTAAAATCTGGAGCTAAAACTAAATGTTGTTGGTAAAAATGTATTTTTCTTTTTTCATCACTGCCCAATGGTATCAAACTCTGTGAAACACCCGGGGTGTCAATATGATCACTGCACACCTAGATGAATTGAGGTGTAGTTTGTAAAATGGGGTCACTTATAGGGTGTTCTGCTGTTCTGGCACCCCATGGGCTCTCCCAGTGGGTCAGGGCACCTGCAAACCATAAAAGTAAAATCTGGCGCTCCTTGCCTTCTGAGCTTTGCATTGTGCCAGAAACATATTTCCCAATTACATGTAGGGTATTGGCACACTCAAAGAATGGACCTTAATTTGTTATAAAAAAAAAAAAAATCCTATTAGCCCTTCGAAAAATTAAAAACTTGGGGTTAAAACAACATTTTAGTGGTAAAAATCTAATTTATTATTTCTTCACCGCTCAGTGGTATAAAACTCTGTGAGGCACATGTGGTGTCAATATGATCACTGCACCACTAGATGAATTCATTGGGGAGTATAGTTTGTAAAAGGAGTTCGCATATAGGGGGTTTCTGTTGTTCTGGCACTTCAGGGGCTCGGCCAATGTGACTTGGCACCCTCAAACCATTCCAGCAAAATCTGAACTCCGATATGGTGATCCTTCCCTTCTGAGCTTTGCACAGTGCCTCAAAAGTAGTATTCCCCCATATATGAGGTATCGGCGTACTCAGGAGAAATTGCAAAACAAATTGTGTGGTGAAATTTCTCTTTTTACCCTTATGAAAATGCAAAATTTGCGGCTAAAACATCGTTTTTGTTAGGAAAATGTGATTTTATTATTTTCAAGGGCTTAACGTTCTAGACTTCTGTGAAGCACCTAGGGGTTCAAAATGCTCACCATGCATCAAAATACATTCCTTGAGGGGTCAAGTTTCCAGACTGAGGACACTTTTGGGGGGTTTCCACTGTTTAGGCACATCAGGGGCTCTCCTAAAGGGATAGTATGTCAGCTAATGATTCCAGGAAAGTTTACATTCAAAATGGCAAATGACACTCCTTCCTTTCGAGTTCTGTCGTGCGCCCAAATAGTGGTTTTCTCAATCATATGCGATATTGGCATGCCCAGGAGAAATGACAACAAATTTTGGGGTTCAAATTTATCCTTGTCAAAATAAAAAAATAAAAATTGGATCTGAAAATTTTGTGTGAAAAAAGTTAAATGTTCATTTATTTATTTGAAAAAAAAAATAAAATTCCTGTGAAGCACCTAAATTTTGCAATTTTTAAACTTAATTTTTATGCCTTTAAATCAGAGGTATGTCATACGAACTACTTACCGTAAGTAACAATTTCCACATGTCTACTTTATTACATCAGCACAATTTTGGAAACAAAATTTTTTTTGTTAGGAAGTTATAAGGGTTAAAAGTTGACCAGCAATTTCTCATTTTTACAACAAAATTTACAAGACTATTTTTTTTTTTTTTTTTTAGGAACCACATTACATTTGAAGTCATTTTGAGGGATCTATACGAGAGAAGATACCCAAAATAGACAGCATTCTAAAAACTGCACCCCTCAAGGTGCTCAAAACCACATTCAAGAAGTTTATTAACCCTTTAGGTGCTTCACAGGAACTGAAACAATGTAGAAGGAAAAAATTATTATTTTTTTTTTTTTTAACACAAACATTTTACTTCTGAACCAATTTTTTTTATTTTCCAAAGTGTAAAAAGAGAAAATGAAACTGCCTAAATAAAGTAATAATGACAATAATACATAGGGATCAAACCGGGTTTATGCCCAATAGTTCTACAACACATAACCTCAGGCGATTGTTTCTTAATTTGCAGGCAAAGGCGGATAATATGGGTCGGACGGTTGTGGTGTCTAGACGCTGCTAAGGCGTTTGATAGTGTGGAGTGGCGGTATTGGTAGAAGGTCCTGAGGGCTATGGGTTTTGGCGAGAAATTCATAAGTTGGGTGCAGCTGTTAATAATAATAATAATAATAATAATTACCGTATATACTCGAGAATAAGCCGACCCGAGTATAAGCCGACCCCCCTAATTTTGCCACAAAAAACTGGGAAAACTTATTGACTCGAGTATAAGCCTAGGGTGGAAAATGCAGCAGCTACCGGTGAATTTCAAAAATAAAAATAGATGCTCCATACCATTCATTATTGCCCCATAGATGCTCCATATAAAGCTGTGCCATATATAATGCTCCATACCATTGATTATTGCCCCATATATTATCCATATATAGCTGTGCCATATAGAATGCTCTGCACCGTTCATTATGGCCCCATAGATGCTCCATATAAAGCTGTGCCCCATATACAATGCTCTGCACCGTTCATTATGGCCCTATAGATGCTCCATATAAAGCTGTGCCATATATGCTCTGCACCGTTCAGTTTGGCCCCATAGATGCTCATTATAAATCTGTTCCCTATATGCTCTGCACCGTTCAGTTTGGCCCCATAGATGCTCATTATAAATCTGTTCCCTATATGCTCTGCACCGTTCAGTTTGGCCCCATAGATGCTCCTTATAAAGCTGTGCCATATATAATGCTCTGCACCGTTCATTATGGCCCCATAGATGCTCCATAGAAAGCTGTGCCATATATAATGCTCTGCACCGTTCAGTATGGCCCCATAGATGCTCCTTATAAAGCTGTGCCCCATATACAATGCTCTGCACCGTTCATTATGGCCCTATAGATGCTCCATATAAAGCTGTGCCATATATGCTCTGCACCGTTCAGTTTGGCCCCATAGATGCTCCTTATAAAGCTGTGCCCCATATACAATGCTCTGCACCGTTCAGTATGGCCCCATAGATGCTCCTTATAAAGCATAAAGTTATAAAAAACAAAACACATACTCACCTCTCTTGCTTGCAGCTCCCCAGCGTCCGGTCCCAGCGTCTCTCCGCACTGACTGTTCAGGCAGAGGGCGGCACGCACACTATATGCGTCATCGCGCCCTCTGACCTGAACAGTCAGAGCGGAGAGACGCCGGGAAGACAGAGCGGCGCCCAGCGTGTGGATCGTGGACAGGTAAATATGCGATACTTACCTGCTCCCGGCGTCCCGCTCCTTCCCCCAGACAGCTGGTCTCCGGGTGCCGCAGCCTCTTCCTCTATCAGCGGTCACCGGCACCGCTGATTAGAGAAATGAATATTCATTTCTCTAATGAGCGGTCCCACGTGACCGCTGTACAGGGGAAGAGCTGCGGCACCCGAAGACAGTGTGACGGGCAGGAAGAGCGTCAGGATCGCCGGGACTAAGTAAGTATGCCTCAGCGCTCTCACCCCCTCACCCGCCGACCCTGCCACAGACCGTGACTCGAGTATAAGCCGAGAGGGGCACTTTCAGCCCAAAAATTTGGGCTGAAAATCTCGGCTTATACTCGAGTATATACGGTATACATTTTTATAGCGCCATTTATTCCATGGCGCTTTACATGTGAACGGGGCAAATATAGACAAGTACAATAAACATGAGTAAAACAAGGCACACACAAGTACAGGAGGAGGGAGGACCCTGCACGCGAGGGCTCACAGTCTACGGGGGATGGGTGAGGATACACTAGGAGAGGGTAGAGCTGGTCATGCGGCGGTTAAGTTGACTGGGGATAACTGCAGGTTGTAGGCTTGTTGGAAGAGGTGGGTCTTCAGGTTCCTTTTGAAGGCTTCTGTGGTAGGTGAGAGCCTGATGTGTTGAGGTAGAGAGTTCCAGAGTATAGGGGGAAGCACGGGAGAAGTCTAGGATGCGGTTGTGGGAGGAAGAGATGAGAGAGGAGTAGAGAAGGAGATGATGAGACGATCGAAGGTTGCGAGTAGGTAGGTACCGGGAGACAATGTCACAGATATATGGAGAAGTCAGGTTGTGAATGGCTTTGTATGTCATTGTTAGTGTTTTGAACTGTAACCTCTGGGCAATAGGAAGCCAGTGAAGGGCCTGGCAGAGAGGAGAGGAATAACGGGGAGACAGGTTGATTAGTCGGGCAGCAGAGTTTAGGATGGATTGGAGTGGTGCCAGAGTGCTAGAGTCGAGGCCAGAGAGTAGGAGGTTGCAGTAGTCGAGGCGGGAGATAAGGGCATGTACTAGTGTTTTTGTGGTTTCATGGTCAAGTAATGCAAGGATCCGGGAAATGTTTTTGAGTTGGAATCGGCAAGAGGAGGCAAGAGCTTGGATATGTGGCTTGAAAGAGAGGGTAGAGTCAAGGATCACCCCGAGGCACCGAGCGTGCGGGACCCGGGAAAGTGAGCAGCCATTGACATTGATGGATAGGTCGGGTGGAGGGGTAGAGTGAGGTGGGGGAAAGATGATGAATTCTGTTTTGTCCATGTTCAGTATTAGAAAACGAGCGGAAAAGAAGGATGAACTAGCAGACAGACATTGTGGGATTTTGGTCAGTAAGGAAGTGAGGTCGGGTTCAGATAGGTAGATCTGCGTATCATCAGCGTAGAGATGATATTGAAAACCATGGTATTCTATGAGCTGTCCCAGGCCGAAGGTGTACTGTAGATGGAGAAGAGTAGGGGTCCTAGAACTGAGCCTTGGGAAACACCGACAGACAGGGGGCAAGATGAGGAGGTGGTGTGGGAGAGGGAGACACTGAATGTCCGCTCTGTTAGATATGATGAGATCCAGGATAGGGCAAAGTCTGTGATGCCAAGAGATGAGAGATTCTAACAGGAGGGAGTGGTCCACAGTGTCGGAGGGAGAAGACAGGTCCAGGAGGAGGAGGACAGAGTAGTGTCTCTTGCTCTTGGCGGTAAGTCATTGGTCACTTTAGTTAGGGCATTTTCAGTTGAGCGATGTGGTCGGAAGCCAGATTGTAACCGGTCAAAGAGGGAGCAGGAGGAGAGGTGGGAGGACAGTTCAAGATGGACATGCTGTTCCAGTAGTTTTGAGGCATAAGGGAGAAGGGATATCGGGCGATACCTGGACACAGAGGATGGGTCGAGGGAGAGTTTTTGAGGATAGGTGTGATTGATGCGTGTTTGAAGGATGAGGGGAAGACACCGTTTGTAAGTGAGAGGTTGAAAAGTTGTGTTAGGGTTGGGATGAAGACTTTTGCGAAGTTAGGGATGAGGTGGGACAGGAGCGGGTTAAGCGTGCAAGTGGTGAGATGGGATCTTGACAGAAGGATGGAGAGCTGATCGTCTGTCATGGCGGAGAAGCTGGCTTTGGAACATGGCTGAGAAATCAAGAGGAGGGGCATTGGGGGCTGCGGGCCAAAGCTTTGTCTGATGTTATCGATCTTCTGCTTAAAGAAAGAGGCAAATTATTCAGCAGAAAGGAGAGGGGAGGGAGGAGATGCTGGGGAACGGAGTTGAGAATTTAAAGTGTTGAAGAGCCGTTTAGGGTTAAGAGTCAGGGAGGATATGAGAGATGAGAAGTTTGTTTTGCGGCAGTGAGTGTGGACTTGAAGCTGGCGAGGGACTGCTTGTATGCAGTGAAGTGCTCAGCAGAACAAGATCTCTTCCATCTCTGTTCAGGGACCCTGGAAGCCCGTCTCAGTTTTTTAGTCAGGCTGGTTAGCCAGGGCTGCATGTTGATTCTATGAGTTTTGCTATGCTGTTATACGCATCTCCGAGAACTAGGGTACGGGTGAATGGCCTTCTGTCTGGGGATTTTCCCTTGTATAGGGGAACGCGGCAGGGGTGCCCTTTGTCTCCTCTGCTGTTTGCGATTGCTATAGAGCCTCTGGCAGCGGCGATACAGAGGGATAGGGATATAAAGGGTTATAGATATGGAAGTCATGAAGAGAATATAGCCCTGTATATGGACGATGTTTTATTATATCTGGAAGATGCACAGGAGTCTTTGAGGGTGGCTATACATAGCATTACTAAATTTGGGGCTCTTTCGGGACTATCTATTAACTGGGACAAGTCTGTGTTGTTGCCCTTGGACGTGGCGGCTCCTCTGACACTTGACCCTAGTATCCCCTTAAGGGTGGTACATGAAGTACATGAACTTAATTATTTGAGCCAGAAGATGTTTTTCCAGTATCTGCAGCTGGGACACGGGGGGAGGGGGGTACTGCGTAAAGGATTAGTTCATGGTAAATGAAAAATGTATCAATCTGCTTTGTAATTTTGGTATCTGTCTAATACATTTTTGATATATGCCTTAATAAAAAGTAGTTGATCTAAAAAAAAAAAAAAAAACACAAGAGAAAATGAACCACAAAACTTGTTGTGCAATTTCGCCTGAATACTGCGATACCCCATATGTGGGGGTAAACTACTGTTTGGGCACACGGCACAGCTCTGAAGGGAAGGAGCTGTTTGACTTTTTCAACGCAGAATTGGCTGAAATTGAGATCGGACGCCATGTCGTGTTTGGGGAGCCCCTGATGTGCCTAAACAGTGGAAACCCCCCAATTCTAACTCCAACCCTAACCCCAACACACCCCTAACCCTAATCCCAGCCCCAAATCCTAACTTTAGCCCCAACCCTAACTTTAGCCCAACGCTAATGGGAAAATGGAAATAAATACACTTTAAGGGGGTGATAAAGGGGGGGTTGATTTAGTATATTTTTTATTTTGATCACTGTGATAGGGTCTATCACAGTGATCAAAAGGAACCAATAGGAAAAATCTATTGTTGTCGGGTGGCGGCTGGCAGATCTCGACGGGCACACTACGCATGCGCCCGCCATTTTCTTCCCGGAAGAAGATACCAGCTGCCATGTAGGGAAGCAGGAGGGTCCAAGGACACCGAGAGGTACCAAGGGGGACCCTATTTCTCTCTCCTCTGATGTGCGATCACATCAGAGGAGAGAGAAATTAAATGGAAAAATCAGACCATTTTTAATCTTCTGAAGTCCCATTATACCGTTAATAACAGCGATAGCAATACCAGGGTTGGTAAAAACCAACCCAAATCATGTTCTCTGGGGTCTCGTCTACCCCCGGCAGTCAAGATCCCGAAGAAAATCCAACTCTGGGGGGCGCTATAGCCTTAAACCTCAGTGCCGTTAATTATCAGATATATGGTTTAAGTACCCTTAACTGCCGCCGTTAAAAGTCATATCAGCAATCGTTAAGGGGTTAATCCCGAACTATAGTCTCCCATCATGTTTTCATTGGAGTTTCCATGGTAGTAACGTTCAAAATGTAGGATATCTTAATGAAATCACTCTCTTTGCTCCTCTGAATAGGCACCCATTTCCTGTTTGAATCTATCAAAATGGGCATCAAGGATATGTACTTTTCGAAACATTTTGCAAAAGCTTTTCACCAGTCTCAAACAATGCAACATAGTTTTCAGGATTGATTTCCAAGGAAGCCTGCAACTACTTCACAAAACTGCTTTTCTCATTTTGTTTTTTTAAGTAGGTTGGAAAACTCTTGACACTCCAATTTTCTTGATTTGAAATATCCAACCTAAAAATAGCAGCCCGCATCTGCAGCCCGCATCCCAGAAAAGGCTCTCTCCACTTGCCTTGTGGCAGTGGCAAGTGGGACTCATGCCACCTTTGCATTGTCCAGTGACACCAAGTGTTAGGTGTCGAGTTCCCACCGCTGCACAGGGGGAATCTTGAACCATCTCCGCTGCGGTCTCCCATTCTTCTCCAGCTGCAGAGGAGTCTGTTCAGTGGAGACGTCGGTCCCAGCGTCTAGCTCAGGCTGATACCAGACGACTGGTTACTACAGCCCTTCCAGGCTCTGTCCTTGTAGCCAGCAATGTTCAGCAGCGAGCAGGTCTTTCTGGGACTAAGTCCTGCTTTTCCCTTACTGAGCATGCCCACGGGACGACCTCCCATTGGAGGTCGGGGGTCACATGCTCAGGTCCTGTTGCGGCTCCTATTGGTCCATCTGGAAGGTCTTGCAGCACTGCCGCTATAAAAGGTTTGCATGGCCGCTCGGCCATGCGCTAGTGTACACTTGTAAAAGTGTGTGTGTTGACGTGTGAAAGTCGTTCAATAATTATCCCCTCCCTTGTGTATGACTGCTCGCGTAAGGTGGATGATTGCCATCTAGCGCCCGACTTAGCTATCAGCACGTGACACACAAAACAGCGTCAAATTGCTGTGACCGCCAGTGCGGCGCCGCACACACTCCCGTGCATCTAAATTATTTCGGTTACGCTGACACCCCAGTTGCGGTGTCGAGCGCAAGAGGTCTAGTTGTAGTCTAATCCCGAGTCTAGGGGTAGAGTTCTGTGATTCCTTGTTTGCGCTCTTTGTGCGGTACCGCGGCCCTGTGACGCAACAGGGTTCGCTTTCTTCATACTGGGAGACATTAACCTGTGTGTGAATCCATATTGTACCACCATATAGTCCGTCATTACTAAGCAGCAGGTTCCATCTCTGCACGGTGGACCCCGGGCTGCGAACGCACCTTACTCTATCTTTCTAATTATTTGGTGCGTTCCGCTAGCCCTAACACCAAGCCCACGGCTTAGAAATGGAGAGGTGTCTTATAAAGACACCTATCCAATAGTAATCCTATAGTTATACTGAAAATAACCACACAGCCAGAATAAAGTCCTTTATCTGAAATTAAAAAAAAACACCTTATTTAAAAAACAAACAAAAAACATGTATACTCACCTGACACCCATTTCATTGAAGTCATGGTCTACTGTACATATATATTAAAAAATAAAAACTACATCCCTCAACTGTTCATCGTTCTGTCCCACACCGTAATCCATGTATGGGATACAGTAAATAGTTTTCTCTAATAACCCCCCATGAGAGCACACCGGAGGAGGTAACCACTCCCTAATAGGGATAGGAAACACAAAGAGGTCAAAGTCTCTCCCACATCCTCCCTCCAGTGTTTTTTTTCCGGTCCCTATCAGGGATGAGGAGGTCATCTGATGGTGTGCTGTACCAGAAAGAATTTAAAGATAGGCCCACTCTGACCCCTGCTGCCAGGCTAACTCTCCTCCCCGAAGGCTGGTCCCGTCTCCATGAAGGACACAGGATTCACCTCTAGTCCACACTTTCAGGCAAGGTCTGAGGGGTTCTTCAGGCTGGAGGCCTCTCTCAGCTCTCCAGCTCTATCTCCTCTTCTCAGAGAGAAGTGCTTGTCATCTACACGCTGGAAAGCATCACCAGGTTGATTCCGGCATGTCGCACTGGAGCATGCACGTCACTACGGGTGCCAGAAGTGACATCCAACATCGGGCGGCAGGTTATGACGTAGCTTCCGTATTTTTACGTTCCACGCTGGAATGCATGGGGAAATGTCGGATAATGGCACTGCCTGTGATTGCAGTCTCCTGGCTTTCACACTTGGACACCAGGGGGAGGAGATCCTCTAATGAGAGGATGGCGCTGTATCTGGTCGCCCACATCAGAGCCTTAAATAAGAAGACACCTTAAAGTAGGACCGATCCTGTGTGTTCAACTGGAGGGTTCAAGTTCTTCCCACTCTACATCTGTAGAGCCTAGCACTGTTCCAAATCCAGTAAGTAGTCTGGCACTGGGGGTTTATCTCCATGGTACAGGTATGTTGTATTATAGCTTTTATCCTTCTCTCTCTTCCAGGGGGACAAGGAATATACACTAGGGAGCAGATCTAAAGCCTCACACAAATGTGCAGTCTGTGCTAAGAAACTGGCTTCTTCCCATAAGCGACCTTTATGCAAAGAATGCACGGAGAAGACCATCAAGGAGGAACAATCTTAACTGATGGAAAAAATCAAAGGAATAGTCTGCCAGGAGATTAAATCTTCCCTGGCCTCTTTCTCCCAGCCCACACCCTCCCCCTCAGTAATTCCCCAGCGGCTAAAAGAAGGAAGATTAGACAGGAAGAGGAAAGGGATGGTGATTCAAGAGGAGAAGTCCATTCCGGAGTAAGGCGAGCAAAGCCTGGACCCCGATGACTCCCAACATAAGAAATATTTTTATTCAGAAGACATGGAAGACTGCCTTATGACGGTAAAGAGAACCATGGAGCTAGAAAAAGAAAATACTTCCCAGACAGTACAAGAAGAGATGTTCAGTGGTTTCTGTTCAAGAAGGAAACTAGTATTTCATAAGCATACTTGGGACCTAGTATTGGAAAAGTGGGATTCCCCAGAAGAGAGGTTGAGCACTCCTGTCGAGATGAGAGACAGGTTCCCAGGGGACGGTGAGACCACACAATGTTGGTCCAAGGTACCAAGGATAGACATACAGATTGAACGGGTGGCCATGAAAACAACCTTGCCATTTGAAGATTCGTTCTACCTGAAGGACCCTTTAGAGAGCAAAATGGATGGCCTTTTAAAAGGAAATCCTGAGAAACCTCAGCAGCATCGCTGAACACCAATGCAGTCTCCACATGTGGGGCATGATTAATGTCCCGCTGGCTTATACAGCGGGAAGAACATCTGTCTATCGGTACTCCCAGAGATGACATTCTGGCATCCTTACCTCTCCACCAAAAAGCAACAAGATTTGTAGCAAAAGCATCTGTACAATCGATAAGACTGTAAGCGAAGTCAGGTAGCTTATCAAACTATGAGATGTGCGCTCTGGTTAAGTTACTGGATTGGGGACGTCACTTCAAAAATTAAGATGTGCTCCATTCCCATGTTTGGGCCAGCCCTTGACGACTTACTAGAGAAGGCCTCGATTAAGAAGAAAATCTTTTTTACTCCTAAGGCCAGCATCAAAATAAACCATGACGCAAAGACAACTGGGGGGTGGTCTGAGCAACTCAGAATTCCTTCCCCAGTGGCACAAAATGTGCATGGATCTGTTAACTCTAAGATCAGCAAAGAGGGAATAAAAAATAGGTATTAAGCTTACCGTTAATGATGTTTCCAGGAATCCATCCTGACAGTACCCTGGAGGACGTCCTCCTCCCCTTGCTGGGACAGGAAACACACGAGTTTAAAAGGTCATGTCCCACCCCAATCCTCAGTGTTGTAACAAGAACCGCTACAAGGATATGCAGAGAAACTGTTTAATGAGTGTAACAAACCTATTACATTGCATCCAAAACATATTACATCATACGTTAGGAACATGTTACATACATGCCGGAATTATCAAAACATGATATGAATATTACAGGGAGGGAACTACCCGTGCTGTCAGGATGGACTCCTGGAAACATCATTAACGGTAAGCTTAATACCTATTTTCCAGGACGTCCTCCTGACAGCACCCTGGAGACTACCAAAGCACCTCCTCAGGGTGGGATTACCGCTTGGAGAACTCTTCTCCCAAATACAGTATGTTGACCAGATAAAACATCAAGTTTATAGTGTTTACAAAAGGTGTTGGCACTAGCCCATGTCGCGGCCTTACATATCTGTTCTAGAGAGGCACCTGCCCTCTCTGCCCAAGAAGCAGCTATCCCTCGAGTAGAATGTGCATGGAGACCCTCTGGAGGAGAGACCCCCTCTGACTGGTAGGCCTCAGAGATCACAGACGTGATCCACCGCGCGATAGAGGCCTTAGAGGCCTTCTTACCCCTATTCTTTCCCCCATACAGAATGAATAAGTTTGGGTCAATGCACCATGAACTGGTGGCTGCCAGGTAGTCAAGGACTGCCTGCCTGACATCCAGCGAATGTAGAGCCTTTTCTTTAGCATTAGTGGGGTTATTGCAGAAGGATGGCAACATAATCTCCTGATTTCTATTTTTAATTGTTCCCACTTTTGGAATAAACGAGGGGTCCAGTTTAAGAATTATACAATCATCTCTAACCTGGAGGTACGGGTCCCTAGTACATAGGGCCTGAATTTCCCCCACCCTTTTAGCCGTGGTAATTGATACTAGAAATGCCGTTTTACGCGTGAGGACTGAAATGGGCATATTATCTGTAGAAGCATAGAGGTCTTTACAGAGGAACCTGAGGACCAGATTAAGGTCCCAGGAAGGCGATAAATGTCTAATAGTAGGGCGCAACCTCTGTGTGGCTCTGACAAATCTAACTATCCACGGGTGAGACGCTAGGGGATAGTCAAGAAAGGAGCTAAGTGCCGAGATCTGCACTTTCAAGGTGCTAGGTTTGAGACCTTTGTCAAACCCAGCCTGAAGGAAATCCAGGATTCTGGGTAAGTCGGGAGTGCCTGCCGCAACCTCAGACCTGCCACCTTCCAGACAGAATCACCTCCAGATCTTCAGGTAAATTGCTGATGTAACAGGCTTTCTACTGGACTTGATAGTAGTTATCACTCGGCTCGACAGACCCTTTGCCTTCAAGATGAGCCCTTCAGGATCCATGCTGAGAGACGGAGCTTCTCTGGGTTTGGGTGAAGTACCGGACCCTGGTGGATAACATCCGCTCTGAGAGGAAGCTCTACTGGATTCGCGATCGCCAGTTCTAGCAGAAGGGAGAACCAGCTCCTTCTTGGCCAGTATGGAACAATCAGTATGACACGAGCTTGATCCTGTTTGATCTGAGAACAGCCGGGACTAATGCCAGAGGAGGCCAAACCTGGCTCAGAGCGTCTATTCCTTCCAGAAGATCCCGAGGGTTCAGTGAGAAGAATCTTGAGACCTTCGAATTTCTCCTGCTTGCGAATAGGTCTATACGGGGAGTTCCCCAGCGTAGACATAACCCCTGGAAGATGTCCTGGTTGAGTTCCCATTCTGTTGGAAACACTCTTTTCCTGCTGAGGTAGTCTGCTATGACATTCTGGGAGCCTTCCAGGTGAATCGCTGAAATGGATAGGACTGATCTTTCTGCCCACCGAAATATCCGCTCCGCCAATTCCTGAAGCGGATGGTGTCTTGCGCCTCCCTGATGCTTCAGGAAAGAGACTGTTGTCACATTGTCGGACATTATTCTGACATGGCGATTCCTCAGGATATGACGGTTCCTTCTCAAAGCTTCCCAAACAGCGCACAGCTCTTTGAAGTTGGAGGAGCTGTGGATAACATCCTCCGGCCATCTCCCCTGAAGGAACCTGTCTTCTAAGTGGGCTCCCCAGCCCCAGGCGCTGGCATCTGTAGTAACTACTACATAGGGTTCGGCAGACCATAACACTCCTCTCCTTAAGTTTTCTGGCTCTGTCCACCAGAGGAGAGACCTTCTTACCAGAAGAGATAGCCTTAAAGTACTGTCCAGAGAAGACAGGCGTCTGTCCCATTTGGAAAGGATTAGTTTCTGCAGTGGTCTTGAATGGAACTGAGCCCATCTTACACACGGAATGCAGGCCGTCATTAGACCGAGGACTCTCATGGCCGCCCTTATTGACCCCCCTGTGTCTTAAAAGGAGCCAGATCTGGGACTGTAATGCTTCCAGCTTGGACTCGGGTAGGAGGGATATTCTGTTTGTTGAGTCCAGACACACTCCCAGAAAGGTCTTCCTGTGTTCTGGCGTAAGATCGGATTTTCGTCAATTTATGACCCATCCTAACTCCTCCATTAGTGCGATGGTTCGGTTCCTGTGGTCTGAGAGGATCTCTGACGTTCTTGCTACTAGAAGGAAGTCATCGAGATATGGGACTATTATGATCCCCTGATTTCTTAGGAAAGCGACAATCTCCGATACCAGCTTTGTAAAGATACGAGGTGCTGAGGCAAGACCAAACGGAAGGCACTGGAACTGGTAGTGACAGGTCCCGGAAGGCAGAACTACCGCAAACCTCAGAAGTTTCTAAGATGAGGGGTGGACTGGGACCTGATAGTAGGCACTCTTCAGGTCGAGAGTGCACATCACGGCATTCTGATCTATGAGAAGAATTGCCGATCGAATAGACTCCATACGGAACCTCTTGTACCTTACCCAGGCATTCAGAGGCTTCAGATTTATTATAGTGCGAGATTCGCCGGATGGCTTTGCTATGGAGAAAAGGGAGGAGTAATGACCCTGGCTTACTTCCAGAGGTGGTACCGGCACTATGACCTCTGAGGAGAGCATATCCTTTAGGTCTATCATAATAGGGGAGTCTCGCATTATCACCGTAGGCGCGATAAGTCTGTCTGGCGGAGGGGAGTAAAGCTCGATACGGTAGCCTTCTGACACGGTCCGCAGGACCCACTTGTTTTGGGTAATTCGGGCCCATTTGTGCCCGAAGTGACGAAGCCTTCCCCCTATAAGTGTGGCGTCATTGAGTCTTAGATTTTGAGGAGGGACTGAAGAAGAAACTTCTGTTTCTATTGCCCTGGTTACGGGAACCCCTATAGGATCCTCTATGGGATCTACCTCCTCTAACATCAGACTGTCTCCGGAAGGGGAATCCCCTCCGAAAGGACTGAGGTTTCCTAAGTTTCTCCTCCGGAAACCCCTTCTTTTTATCGGAAGCTGACTCCAGGATAGTATCTAGAGGGGGCCCGAATACCCGTGCTCCGGAGAAGGGAATTGAACATAGCTTTGATTTAGAAGCACTATCCCCCGACCAGGATCTTAGCCAGACCGCCCACCTAGCCGCGTTGGATAGAGAACCGCTTCTAGCCGAGAATCTGACTGACTCAGCAGTCATATCAGACAGAAAGGCCGTGGCGGACCTCATTATAGGAAGAGATTTTAGGATCTCAGATCTCGGAGTCTTATTGGACAGGTGCTCTTCTAATTGACCCATCCAAAGGTACATAGACCGAGCCACCGAAGTAGCTGCTATGTTGGTTTTTATGAGAGCCGCGGAAGATTCCCAGGCTCTTTTCAAAAGTATGTCAGTTTTCCTATCCATGGGATCGCGCAGGCTTGAAGAGTCCTCAAATGGTATGGCTGTCTTTTTAGCCACTTTCGCCACCGGGACGTCGACCTTGGGAATTTCTTCCCATAGTTTTACATCCTCAGGTTCGAACGGCAGACAAGCTTTTAAGTCTTTAGATAGCACCAGCCGGTGTTCCGCATCCTTCCACTCCTCCAGTATCATGGCCTTAATATGCTCGCTAACCGGGAACACAGTCTGCTGACGTGACAAAAGTCCCCCGAACATCAGGTCCTGCCTGGATTGTGGCTTAGGTGTCTCTTCTATCTGCATGGTGCATCGCACCGCCTGCACGAGATCATTCGTCTCTTCTGCCTGGAAGAGATATTTTCTTTGGTGGTCCTGGCTTCCTGACGGAAGCTCGCCCTCTTCTTCTGAGACGAAGTCTTCTGAGTCAGACTTTTCTTCAGAAGTAAACTCTGGTTCTCTTAAGTCTCGCTCCCGTCTGGCCCTCTTGCGGCTGGGAATAGGGCTGGATTTCTGCACCATACTAGACAAAGAAGCCTGCAATTCTTAACGTATAAGGGATCTCATCTCGGATAGTAGTGCAGGTTGTTAGTCCCTCACGACCTTAGACGTACACTCTGCACACAAGGTTTTCCCATGGGAATCCGGGAGCTTCGTATTACAAATAGGGCATCTAGCAGATTTCCCCGAGGCCTTGCCGGATTTCTTAACATGACCAGAGGGACCAGAGGGGCCAGCAGGGGTTCCCTTATCCTTAAATGACATAAGATAGGGATAAGCACTGGGGTAAGCCTGCTCCTGCGTGCGGATAGGGGAGTCTGCGCTATGATGAGGGTAGCAGGTCCCCGCAGCTCACAGCGCCGGATCAAGAGCGCTTCAGCGTTATGCAATCCACGCTGGAACACACGCTTTCCCCCTCACATGCAGCGTTACCGGAAGTGACGGTAACGGATGCCGAAAACCGGAAGTGACGCGTCCCTGGGAACTTCCGTCTGGAGACGACGTGCTGGACACCACGCTGCTCCTGGAAGCCGCATACAGCGTGGATGGCGTCCGCAGCCGAGAGCCTCCCACCAGGAGGAGCGGCTGCCACCAGGAGTCTCGCCCACTCCTGGTCTTTGGAGCAGAGGGACCCCCCTCCGGAGGGTTTCTGCCCTGAGCCTCTTGACAGGGGGGGGAAGGGTATTGGCAAGCCGCACGATCCCCCTGAGCTCCGGTAAGCTTGCGCAGCTTTCACTTGTGCGTCCCTTCCTTGCAGGGACAGGAAAAACACTGAGGATTGGGGTGGGACATGACCTTTTAAACTCGTGTGTTTCCTGTCCCAGCAAGGGGAGGAGGACGTCCTCCAGGGTGCTGTCAGGAGGACGTCCTGGAAATAGACTTTTCTTCCTATCCCCACAAAGGGCAAGGAAAACGTAACTCTCCCCTCCAGAGAATTCGACCTTAATAGCCGGTCTAAAAAGGCTGCTATCTTCGCGTAATCTCCCTCGTTCCAGAGAGGAAAAAAACAGGACACTACTCCAGGCTCTTTCTGATAAAGAAACCAAGCGGATCTCATCGGATCATAAACAACATGAAATCCCTGAACCAGTACATAGTATACAGGAGGTTCAAAATGGAATCTATCAGATCAACAATTCCCCTGATAGGCGAGGACTTCGTTACGGCTACGATCGATCTATAGGACAAATACTATCACGATCCTATTCACCCCACCTATGAAAAGTTTGAGGTTCGTGGTAGTACATGGTTTGTTCTTCCTGGACAATCAGTTCAATGATATCCCGAACGGGAGTACATAGGCAGAACTGATCTTCACGAAAATCATGGCGGAGGTCATATCGTACATCAGAGGTCAGGATATTTGCCTAATTCCATACCTCAATGATTTTCTGACGATTGCCCCCTCAATATCATTACTTCAGGATCATCTGCAGACAACAACCCAGATTCGGTCATCCCTGGGTTAGTTAGTGAACCACAAGAAATTAGATATGGTTCCCTCTACAACAAAGATGTTTCTGGTGGTTCTATTGGATTCCCACAAACAGACATCTTTCATATTCAAACAGAAACAGGTCCAGTTAATATCAAGGATAATCATACTGTGAAGCAGAAAAGAGGTGTCAGTAAGCTGTGCCATGTCAGTCCTCGGTTCCATGACATCCTGCATACAGATGGCAGCTTGGGCCCAGGCACATACCAGAGTTTTACAGCCATACACTCTCGCAAATTGGGATGGATCTCCAGAGTCCCTAAAACAAGAAAATCCCAATACCACCTTAGGTAAAACAATCATTATCCTGGTGGCTCAGCCCAAGGAACCTGAAAGGAGGAGTCCCCTGGACCTAAGACCTTATGGCCATCATAAAAGTAGATGCCAGCAGAAGGGGATGGGAGCCATGGTCTCCCAAGATGTATTCTAAGGACTCTGGTCAAGAGAGATCAGCCAACAATCCTCCAACTTCAGAGAAGTGAAGCCTGTAGAGAAAGTGCTCAGATCGGCAATATCTTAGATACAGAATACTCATGTCAACATGAGCACAGCAGTCCACCTTCATCACCAGGGAAGCATGAGACACGAGGACCTAAAGTCAATCTCGGCAAGAATATTCTCTTGGGTCCAAGAAAACCTCTCCTCATTAGCCCTCCTCATAAAAGGTTTAGTATGTGCTATTGTAACTCCCTTGTGTGGATCTGGGCCATGGGACCCCAGTAGGGACATTGCTTTCCAGAGGGTAATTACTGGATCCTGTATGGTCATGGAGATCAGATTGACCAACTTCTCTGTTTTACAATCTGGTAGACGACATTCTTGTCAGTCCGAGTCAACCACAAGACCCAAAAAGATGTGTCCTTTATGGTTCCAATCTTGATTTTGATGTAGGTTTAAACACCATCCTAAGCTCTTTAAGATGTTGCATATCTCTTCCACTTGACTGACAATAACCGTATGAGCTTCCTACTAATAGAAAATCATCTAGGTAGGTAATGATCAACCCGTTTTCTTCCCTGAGGTGGGCCATAATTTCTGCTATTAACTTCATAAACACATGGGGAGCTATTGCTAGGCCGAAGGGGAGGGCCTTGTATTGAAAGTGTCTCCTGATACCTCCTATTGTTACTTCTACCCTGAGAAATTTCTGGCATGTTGCACGTATTGGCACATCACAATGGACATCCCTTAGATCAAAGACGACAATACAACATCCAGGAAAGAGCTACTTTTCTGCTGAAATTATTGATTCCATCTTGAAAGTGGTGATTTTTAAGATCTTGTTAACCCCTTCATGACCAGAGGTATTTGCGCTTTTATGTTTTCATTTTTTGCTCCTCTTCTTCCCAGAGCCATAACTTTCTTTATTTTTCCATCAATATGGCCATGTGAGGGCTTGTTTTTTGCGGGACGAGTTTTACTTTTGAACGACACTATTGGTTTTAACATATCATGTACTGGAAAACAGGAAAAAATTCCAAATGCAATGAAATTGCAAAAAAAGTGCAATCCCTCAGTTTTTTTGTTTAGCTTTTATACTAGTTTCACTAAATGCTAAAACTGACCAGCAATTATGATTCTCCAAGTCATTATGAATTCATAGACACCAAATATGTCTAGGTTCTTTTTTATCTAAATGGTTAAAAAAAAATTCCAAAGTTTGTTAAAAAAATAAATAAAAAATTGCGCCATTTTCCGATACCTGTAGCGTCTCCATTTTTCATGATCTCGGTTCAGGGGAGGACTGACGTGTTTTTCTGTGCGGACGGTTTTAATCATTCCATCTTGGTGCAGATATGATCTTTTGATCGCTCATTTGCATTTTAGTGCAATGTTGCAGCGATCCAAAAAACTTAATTCTGGCATTTTGACTTTCTCACTACACTGTTTAGCGATCAGGTTAATCCTTTGGCGATTCTGAACGCTGCGATACCAAATATGTGCATGTTTGATTTTTTTTTTTGTTTGTTTTACTTTGAATGTGGCAAAAGGGGGGTGATTTGAACTTTTTTTTTTTTTCATATTTTGAAAACTTTTTTTGTGTGTTTTTTTTTCTTTGTTCATGCTTCAAGACTAGAAGCTGAAATAACCCGATCGGCTCTGCTACCTACAGGCAATGATTAGATCAGTCAGACCATAAGAGATCTGGCTGCACAAGTTGCTGTTATGGTTGGTCACAGGGCCCCATTCGACGACGCCCAGGTACCTTTCCAAAAAGCACTACCCTTCCTGTCCAGGGGGAGTCTTAATAAGCCAGCATCCTCAAAAGGGAAGGGATGATTTCCTTGAGACTGGAAATAGAAACATCTAGTTCCGGGGCTTTGTTCCAGGATGTTGTCTCCTCAAAGGGGTATTTCCATTATAAGAAAGACTGTAGTTGGCCCTTCTCCTCTGGCCTTTGTCATTCCTTCTTTATGAGTCCTTGTAATGACTCATTAATAAGGTTTTTCGCTTCTTCTGATTCAGAGTCCCAAACATTAAATACTGAACTGATTTTTTTATTTTTTATTTCCGGTTGTTCAAAAGCATTATGGACCCAACAGCCTTTACCAGATTGTCTATTTCCTCCAAGGAAAAATAAACCACCCAGAGTCACTTTCGGATGAGGATGAGGATGAACCTGAAAAATCATCCAAAACTCCTTGTCTGAATCAGCGGTTGTGGTCCTGTGCCTGTGAGGTGCATCGCCTAAGTGGGCTAGGGATCTCAATGAATTCTCCACCTCTATCTAGTGGAAAATTTTGGGGGTCTCTTCCGCCATTGTCTTGTCAATACCGTATTGTCACAATTTTTAGATCATACACTGACTAACCCCTGACCACACAAAGTCCTGTGATTAGTTTTCACTAAACACTTCTTAAGGGACTCCCGAACGAGAATATTGTCCAAAATCTATCCTTTAGAGTCTGCAGAATCTTCCAATCTGCTGGAGCTGTGCCGACTTGGCCTGGAAACCCTGGTCCTGCGTACTCCGCTCGAGCATCTGGCACTCCTATTCTGTTGTGGCTGCTGTTTCTTCTGAGGGCTCTTCTGATGCCGGGGCTGGAGACACTGTGGCTGATCTAGCTCCAAGTGCTGCTGTAGCATTGTATGCTGCTGTTTCCGCTGTGGAGAGGGCTGCTGTGCTTCCATGGTGAAAAAACACAAGTGCCCCTGCATGGCCGGTGAGCCACCTTTAAGTATCGTAACTCTAGGAGATCTGTCAGCCGGCGCACTCCTGCAGCCTCAGGTAACCCCGGAAGTACTAACCCGGGTGAAAGGTCCCAGCCACGTCTTCAGGGCGCAACTTCTGGTCCGCTATTTCTGCCCACGCCCTGTGACAGTGCCAGGACACATGGCACCGCAGACCTCCGCCAATCCGACGGATGAGACCCCATCAGGCCCCCCGCAAAGCTTCCAGTTCTCCCGGCGCTGGTCACAGCAGAGACGGTGCCCTGAACTGATCTACCACGCATGGTCTGGGAACTTGTCTTCTTAAAGGCTATGTGCCCATGTAGCAGAAATGCTGCGGAAATGTCCGCAGCATTTCCGCAACACCCTGCCGCGACACACAAGCGTTTTGCAAGCGTTTTGAGCTTGCAGAATGCTTGCGCTTTTCCAAGCAATTTGAAGCATCGCTTGGAAAAGTGATTGACAGGTTGGCCTCACTTATCAAGCATAGTGCTTGACAGGTGTGACCAACTTTTTACTATTGATGCTGCCTAATAAAAAAATATGGTTATTCTCACCTTCCGAGGGCCCCCGATTTCCTCTGCGGCGTCCCGGTACGTTCCGTTCCCAGGGATGCTTGCGCGAAGGACCTTTGTGACGTCACAGTCGTGTGACTGCAATGTCATCTCAGGTGATTGGCGCAATGCATCCCTGGGAAGGGAATTCGCCGAGTGGACCTCTGAGAGCCGGGAGGACTCCGGGGGCCATCAGAATATAAGTATATCCCTATTTTTTATTTCAATTGTACTCAGGGCTTGGAGGAGAGTCTCCTCCAGACCCTGGGTACCATCCAAACATAAAGCGCTCACTTTAGGCATTGTGGGCATAGCATAAAGTGAGCGTTTCAATGCAATCCTATGGCGGCGGAATCGCCGCGATTCCGCAGAAATTATTTACATGCTGCGGATTTTACAGCTATTAAAAAAACGCAGCATGGGCACAGCAACTGCAGAATCCCATAGGATTGCATGGGAATGCGTTTTTTAAGCACTTCCGCTGAGGCAAAAACACGGCAAAAACGCATGAAAAACGCAACATGGGCACAGTCTTAATCTTATGCCACCGTGCAAGAAAGGTTCCCCGTCAAGGACGGGAAACCACTGATGCATGTAGAGACGTCTCCCTTTTTATCTTGGAAGGCAGATCCCCTCTCTTGTTGGTGCTTTCATGGGTGACAGAAAAATGATAATTACTTACCGGTAATTTGATGTTCCAGAGCCATGACAGCACCGCACATTGAGAGATTGCATCCGCCCCAAGGAACAGTAAACCTGTAGCAGAGATAAAAGAAGGGGGCGGCACCTCTCTCCTCAGTTTTTGTTTCAGAGTATGCAAGGTAACCAAATTAGTACACCTGTATATTACTTAACAAGGTCACTCTTATACACTTTCTTTTACGCTTAATGGATTTTTTTGTGCATCACACAACCATCACCAAGATAGGGCGGGAACTAATGCGGTGCTGTCATGGCTCTGGAAAATCAAATTAGCGGTAAGTAATTATTTTTTCCCTTCCCCATGACAGCACCGCACATTGAGAGGAAGAAATAAAATAGAATCCTAGGGTGGGACAACAGCACTTTCCTACCAAAGCCTAGATTTGAGGGCCCTAGATCTAGCCTGTAGTGGTGGAGGAAAATGGATGGTGAGGACCATACTGCTGCTCTGCAAATCTGTTCTACAGACGCATTAGCCCTTTCAACCCAAGATGTGGCTATGGCCCTTATAGAGTGAGCCCTTATACCCAGTGGGTGAGTCTGGCCTGAGGTAAAGTAAGATAGTGAAATAACCATACGAAGCCACCGTGCAATAGATGATTTTGAAGCTTTCTTACCCGTTTGCCCCCTGGAAGGAGACAAAAAGGGCTGACGACTGTCGCCATGGTTTTGACATTTCTATGTATTGGAGTAGGCAACATCTTACATCAAGGCAATGAAAGGCTTATTCTCCCTGGGATTTTGGATTTTCACAAAATGAGGGCAAAATTATTTCCTGGTCCCTGTGAAATTTAGAATTGACCTTTGGGAATAAGGCCGGGTCAGTTTTAATTATTACTCTGTCCTCCAGAAAAGTAGTATATGGAGGATTTACAGAAATAGCTTACAGCTCGCAGATACGCAAAGCCGACGTCAGTGCAACCAGGAGCACTGTTTTTAAAGTTAAGGCCTTCTCCGAAATAGACGTAAGAGGCTCGAAAGGAGGAGATGTTAAGGCATTTAGGACTAAATTTACATCCCAGGGAGGCATCTTAGGTAATAATTGAGAGGGTCTCGCTGCAAATGAGACTCGGATGAACCAGTAGACCCAGGGGTGATCTGCAAGTTTTTGGTCAAACAATGCACTCAGGGCAGAGACTTCTACTTTTAGGGTGTTAATGGATAACACGCTTTCCAGCCCTTTTTGAAGGAATTCTAGTATTTCTTTTACCGGGACTTTCTGGCTCATATTGGACAACTGTCGTCCTGAAAATTTCAAGAATTTTTCCCATATCTTTTGGTACTTGTCCGGTTACTTTCTTTCTGCTGGTGAGCAGAGTGTCTACTAAAGAGTTCGAGAAACCCTTTGCTAGTAACAGTCCCCTCTCAAGTTCCAGGCGGTGAGATGGAGTCTGCACTGGAGGATGTAGCACTGGGCCCTGGTGTAGGAGATTTGGGATGTCCGGGAGGATCCATGGGTCCGAGATAGACATGCGTCTGAGCCATATGAACCATGCCCTTCTTGGCCAAAAGGGTGCTACAAGAATTATCCGCACCTTGTCCTCTGAAACCTTCTTTAAGACTATCGGAATCATTTGAATTGGAGGAAATGCATACCTTAGATGAAAGTTCCACTGGTGTAGCAGTGCATCTACTCCCTCTGAGTGTTCTTTTGGATTGAGGGAGTAGAACCTGTTTACCTGTCGGTTTTTTCTTGTGGCAAATAAATCTATTTCTGGCATGCCCCAGATAGCACAGATTTTCCCAAATACGTCTCAGTTCAGGGACCACTCTCCCTGGCGTAATAAATGACGACTGAAGAAGTCCGCAACCCGATTTTCTGTTCCCTTTAAGTGTGTTCCTGACAAGGACAAAACGTTGCTTTCTGCCCATTCGAACAGTAGTTTTGATTCCGACATCAGGGATGTTGATCTTGTTCCTCCTTGTCGTTTTATGTAAGCTATAGTGGTACAGTTGTCGGACAGTATTGTGACGTGTTTTCCTTGGACTTTTTTGTCTGCATGGGAAAGTGCTCGCCTTACAGCTGTCAACCCTTTTAGGTTGGAGGATGCCGTCCTCATTGAGGGTTCCCACGGCTCCTGTAGAACTACATCTGACAGGTTTGCTCCCCAAACGAATAGCCCTGCATCTGTAGTTAGTACTACCGGGTTTTGAATTGACCAGGGTACCGCATTTATTAAGTTTTTTCGTGCTCAGCCACCACTTCACCGATTCTTGTACCTGCGGTGATAGGAGAGTCTTCCGATTCAGATTGCATGGAACCACTGACTGTTCGGACAAGATCTGATGTTGCAATTCTCTTGTATGGGCTTGCGCCCACTTGACTGCTGGAATTCTCGCTGTTAGGACCCATAGAAGTGACATCGCGGACCTTAGAGAGATGGGTTGACCCGTCTGTACCTGGCGTATTTTTTGAAGGATGGTGTGAACCTTCCTGTCTGGGAGAACGCATTCTTGCTCGATCGAATTCAGCTGGATTCCCAGGAATTCCTGTATCTGGGTTGGATTTAGTCTTGACTTTTTGAAGTTTATTATCCAGCCCAATTTTGGCAGTATTTCCAGTACCCTTCTGACTGCCTTTCCACATTTTTGTTTGTCGTCCGCTACAACAAGAAAATCGTCTAAATAGGCACCAGCAGTATATCTTCCTTCCTTACGTAAGATGATATTTCCGATATTTTTGTAAATGTACGGGGAGTTACTGAGACCCCGAAGGGAAGGCACCGATATTGTAGGTGAGTGGGAACCTGAGCAAATTCTACTACTAATCGTAGGTACTGCTGGTGTTCTTCGCAGATTGGTACATGGTAATAGGCGTGGGTTAAGTCTATTACCACCATTTAACACCCCGGACTGAGTAGCTTCACTGCCGACCTTAGCGTCTCCAATTTGAACCCTTCCACCAGGATATATCGGTTTAACGATTTTAGGTTGAATATCGTTCTCATTGAACCATCTGATTTTGGTGTAAAGGGTACTGGAGAACCATTCTCCCACTTGTTGATGTGGTACCTTTTTTAATACTATTTTTCTGTAGAAGAATTCGAATTTCTTTCTCTAGTGTGGCCTGATTTTTTTTGGCCACGAGTGAATATTACTCTCCGTGGCGGGGTCTTGATGAAATTTAGTCGCAGGCCCTCAGATAATAAATTTGTTATCCATTGAGATGCATGTAATGCTAACCATTGATGGAGGAAATGTCGGAGCCTTCCTCCCTCCGCATTCCTTATTGAAGAGGAATGGACCCATCATCAAATCGTCCGCGGCCACCTCTATTTCCTGATCCTCGAAAGGACGAGCGAGTATCACCCCAGCGGCGTTTAACCCCTTTCTGACATCTGACGTACTATCCCGTCGAAGTGGGGTGGGCCCGTATGACCGACGGGATAGTACGTCATACGCGATTGGCCGCGCTCACGGGGGGAGCGCGGACGATCGCGGCCGGGTGTCAGCTGCATATCGCAGCTGACATCCGGCACTATGTGCCAGGAGCGGTCACGGACCGCCCCCGGCACATTAACCCCCGGCACACCGCGATCAAACATGATCGCGGTGTACCGGCGGTATAGGGAAGCATCGCGCAGGGAGGGGGCTCCCTGCGGGCTTCCCTGAGACCCCCACAGGAACGCGATGTGATCGCGTTGCACCAAGGGTCTCCTACCTCCCTCCTCGCCGCAGGTCCCGGATCCAAGATGGCCGCGGCATCCGGGTCCTGCAGGGGAGGTGGCTTACCAAGTGCCTGCTCAGAGCAGGCGCTGGTAAGCCTGCAGCCCTGCACAGCAGATCGCCGATCTGACAGAGTGCTGTGCACACTGTCAGATCACCGATCTGTAATGTCCCCCCCTGGGACAAAGTAAAAAAAAAAATTTTCCACATGTGTAAAAAAATAAATAAAAAATAAATTCCTAAATAAAGAAAAAAAATATATATATTATTCCCATAAATACATTTCTTTATCTAAATAAAAAAATAAAAATAAAAGTACACATATTTAGTATCGCCGCATCCGTAACGACCCAACCTATAAAACTGTCCTACTAGTTAACCCCTTCAGTAAACACCGTGAGGAAAAAAAAAAAAAAAACGAGGAAAAAAACAACGCTTTATTACCATTCTGCCGAACAAAAAGTGGAATAACACGCGATCAAAAAGACGGATATAAATAACCACATGGTACCGCTGAAAACGTCATCTTGTCCCGCAAAAAATGAGCCGCCATACAGCATCATAAGCAAAAAAATAAAAAAGTTATAGTCCTCAGAATAAAGCGATACCAAAATAATTATTTTTTCTATAAAATAGCTTTTATCGTATAAAAGCGACAAAACATAAAAAAATGATATAAATGAGGTATCGCTGTAATCGTACTGACCCGACGAATAAAACTGCTTTATCAATTTTATCAAACGCGGAACGGTATAAACGCCTCCCCCAAAAGAAATTCATGAATAGCTGGTTTTTGATCATTCTGCCTCACAAAAATCGGAATAAAAAGCGATCAAAAAATGTCATGTGCCCGAAAATGTTACCAATAAAAACGTCAACTCGTCCCGCAAAAAACAAGACCTCACATGACTCTGTGGACTCAAATATGGAAAAACTATAGCTTTCAAAATGTGGTAACGCAAAAAATATTTTTTGCAATAAAAAGCGTCTTTCAGTGTATGACGGCTGCCAATCATAAAAATCCGCTAAATAACCCGCTATAAAAGTAAATCAAACCCCCCTTCATCACCCCCTTAGGGAAAAATAAAAAAATAAAAAAAACGTATTTATTTCCATTTTCCCATTAGGGTTAGGGCTAGGGCTAGGGTTAGGGCTAGGGTTAGGGCTAGGGTTAGGGCTAGGGTTAGGGCTAGGGTTAGGGCTAGGGTTAGGGCTAGGGTTAGGGATAGGGTTAGGGATAGGGTTATTGCTAGGGTTAGGGCTAGGGTTATGGCTAGGGCTAGGGTTAGGGCTAGGGTTAGGGCTAGGGTTATTGCTAGGGCTAGGGTTATTGCTAGGGTTATTGCTAGGGTTAGGGCTACGGTTATTGCTAGGGTTAGGGCTAGGGTATGGGCTAGGGTTATTGCTAGGGTTAGGGCTAGGGTTATTGCTAGGGTTAGGGCTAGGGCTATGGTTAGGGCTAGGGTTAGGGCTAGGGTTAAGGCTACAGTTAGGGTTGGGGCTAAAGTTAGGGTTAGGGTTTGGATTACATTTACGGTTGGGAATAGGGTTGGGATTAGGGTTAGGGGTGTGTCAGGGTTAGTGGTGTGGTTAGGGTTACCGTTTGGATTAGGGTAAGGGGTGTGTTTGGATTAGGGTTTCAGTTATTATTGGGGGGTTTCCACTGTTTAAGCACATCAGGGGCTCTCCAAACGGGACATGGCATCCGATCTCAATTCCAGACAATTCTGCGTTGAAAAAGTAAAACAGTGCTCCTTCCCTTCAGAGCTCTCCCGTGTGCCCAAACAGGGGTTTACCCAAACATATGGGGTATCGGCGTACTCAGGACAAATTGGACAACATCTTTTGGGGTCCAATTTCTCCTGTTACCCTTGGGAAAATACAAAACTGGGGGCTAAAAAATAAGTTTTGTGGGAAAAAAAAGATTTTTTATTTTCACGGCTCTGCGTTTGTAAACTGTAGTGAAACACTTGGGGGTTCAAAGTTTTCACAACACATCTAGATAAGTTCCTTGGGAGGTCTAGTTTCCAATTTGGGGTCACTTGTGGGGGGTTTCTACTGTTTAGGTACATCAGGGGCTCTGCAAATGCAACGTGACGCCTGCAGACCAATCCATCTAAGTCTGCATTCCAAACGGCGCTCCTTCCCTTCCGAGCTCTGCCATGCGCCCAAACAGTGGTTTACCCCCACATATGGGGTATCAGCGTACACAGGACAAATTGGACAACAACTTTTGGGGTCCAATTTATCCTGTTACCCTTGTGAAAATACAAAACTGGGGGCTAAAAAATCATTTTTGTGAAAAAAATAATTTTTATTTTCACGGCTCTGCGTTATAAAATGTAGTGAAACACTTGGGGGTTCAAAGTTCTCACAACACATCTAGATAAGTTCCTTGGGAGGTCTAGTTTCCAATTTGGGGTCACTTGTGGGGGGTTTCTACTGTTTGGGTACATCAGGGGCTCTGCAAATGCAACGTGACGCCTGCAGACCAATCCATTTAAGTCTGCATTCCAAATGGCGCTCCTTCCCTTCCGAGCTCTGTCATGCGCCCAAACAGTGGTTCCCCCCCACATATGGGGTATCAGCGTACTCAGGACAAATTGAACAACAACTTTTGGGGTCCAATTTATTATGTTACCCTTGTAAAAATACAAAGCTGGGGGATAAAAAATCATTTCTGTGAAAAAAGAGGAATTTTTATTTTCACGGCTCTGCGTTATAAACTGTAGTGAAACACTTGGGGGTTCAAAGCTCTCAAAACACATCTAGATAAGTTCCTTAGGGGGTCTACTTTCCAAAATGGTGTCACTTGTGGGGGGTTTTAATGTTTAGGCACATCAGGGGCTCTCCAAACGCAACATGGCGTCCCATCTTAATTCCAGTAAATTTTGCATTGAAAAGTAAAATAGCGCTCCTTCCCTTCCGAGCTCTGCTATGCGCCCAAACAGTGGTTTACCCCCACATATGGGGTATCGTCGTACTCAGGACAAATTGCACAACAACTTTTGTGGTCTAATTTCTTTTCTTACCCTTAAGAAAATAAAAAAATGGGGGCAAAAAGATCATTTTTGTGAACAAATATGATTTTTTATTTTTACGGCTCTGCATTATAAACTTCTGTGAAGCTCTTGTTGGGTCAAAGTGCTCAACACACATCTAGATAAGTTCCTTAAGGGGTCTACTTTCCAAAATGGTGTCACTTGTGGGGGGTTTCAATGTTTCGGCACATCAGGGGCTCTCCAAACGCAACATGGCGTCCCATCTCAATTCCAGTTAATTTTGCATTGAAAAGTCAAATGGCGCTCCTTTCCTTCCGAGCTCTGCCATGCGCCCAAACAGTAGTTTACCCCCACATATGGAGTATTAGCGTACTCAGGACAAATTGTACAACAACTTTTGGGGTCCATTTTCTCCTGTTACCCTTGGTAAAATAAAACAAATTGGAGCTGAAATAAATTTTGTGTAAATAAAAATGAACATTTAACTTTTTTTCAAACATTCCAAAAATTCCTGTGAAACACCTGAAGGGTTAATAAATTTCTTGAATGTGGTTTTGAGGGGTGCAGTTTTTAGAATGGTGTCACACTTGGGTATTTTCTGTCATATAGACCCCTCAAAATGACTTCAAATGAGATGTGGTCCCTGAAAAAAAATGGTGTTGTAAAAATGAGAAATTGCTGGTCAATTTTTAACCCTTATAACAAAATAACAAAAAAAAAATTTGGTTCCAAAATTGTGCTGATGTAAAGTAGACATGTGGGAAATGTTACTTATTAAGTATTTTGCGTGACATATGTCTGTGATTTAAGGGCATAAAAATTCAAAGTTGGAAAATTGCGAAATTTTCAAAATTTTCGCCAAATATCCGTTTTAACAAATAAACGCAAGTTATATCGAAGAAATTTTACCACCATCATGAAGTACAATATGTCACGAGAAAACAATGTCAGAATCGCCAAGATCCGTTGAAGCGTTCCAGAGTTATAACCTCATAAAGGGACAGTGGTCAGAATTGTAAAAATTGGCCTGGTCATTAACGTGCAAACCACCCTTGGGGGTGAAGAGGTTAAAGAAGGGAGGGAGTGGAAACCATTTCTTTTTATCCAGTAGTTCATCTAATGTTTTCCCAAAAAGGTACTGACCCTCACAAGGGAATGCACAAAGTTTTACTTTTGACTGGAAGTCTTCGTTTCAGTTTTTTAGCAACAATGCCCTACGCCCCGAGTTTGATAGGGCGCACGCACTGGCGGCACATCGACCGGAGTAGTCCACCGACGCGTCAGCTAGAAAACCTGCCGCTTTCTGTATTGAGGGCATTTATTTTTAATTTGCTCAGTTAATTCCTCCAACCACTTAACCATAGCACGAGCTGTGCAAGTGGTGGCAACCTCAGGCTTGAATAACCACGCTGACGCTTCCCAAGCGAATTTTAAGAAAGCATCAGCCTTCTTGTCAAGCGGGTCTTTTAAGGCACCCATATCTTCAAATGGTAGGGCTATTCCTTTAGAGGTGCTGGCGATGGCCGCATCTAGTCTTGGGGCTTTCTCCCATTCATCACAGACTTCCTCATCAAATGGATATTTACGTTTTAGTGTCTGCGGTACCGACATCTTATTGTTAGGTTTTTTCCACTCTTTTTATTAAATTTAGGAGGCTTTCATGAAAAGGAGAAACCTTACGTTTTTTCCCTTCTAAATTGCTAAACAGAGTCTTGTACCATGCTTTGTTCCTTGGGCGTTTCAACTCCCATAGTGGACCTAACCAATTTTAGCAATTCCCCAATATTCTCGGATAAAAAAATAAGGGTGGCCATACTCCTCATCAGATGAGTCTAATTCTCACATTTCCGAGGGGGTTAATTCTCCCAGCTCATCCTCTGAGTCTATATCAGAGCTTTGGGGTTTTTGAGAAGGGGTGGGTTTTTCAGAGTTGAGCGTCATTTGTTCTTTTAACTGACATATTCACCTCATCCCTAATGATGGTTTTAATGCTTTGGAGTAGGGATGGCGACTCTTCGGCTACTGTTTTATCAATACACGGCTGACAGATCCGTTTCTCGTATATTTTAGGGAGGGTTTCCCCGCATAACGCACACACCCTATTATTCTGCTTTGTGGTGGCTTCTTTACCCTACAATATAAACATGATATAGGGCGGTCACTAATGGTGTGCTTTGCCTTACAAAGGCACTCAGCCACCGAACTCATGAATACCACGACAGGCTGTGGGTCCTCTTCTGGTGCGCGTCCATCTGCAGCGGGGTCCGCCATGCTTGAGGCTGTACACCGCTGGGTGCTGTGCGCTGTTTTGTTTTCTATGAGTGGAGCGGTGTGCGCGCTTCTGGAACAACTCCCATCTGGAAGCGTCCAGCACACCCTCTCACTCCGGCGTGTGAAGTTACTTCCGATGCGACCGGAAGTCGTCACCCTTTCAGTCGGCGCCAGCGTCGTGATGGGCACTCCTGCACCCTGGCCCAGCCTCCTGACAGGAGTGGCCGCCGGGGAGTCCAGCAAGGAAGACGAGCGTGGCCAGACAGCTCCCCATGGCCGGGATTACGGGTGCGCACCACCGAGCCCAGCTGCAGCCCCCCTGGACCTCGGCCTCCGGACCGGAAAACATCAGAGTGGGATCCCTCTGGAGGTATTTTCAGCACAGGCATCCGCCTGCAGGAACAGGAAACCAAAAACTGAGGAGAGAGGTGCCGCCCCCTTCTTTTATCTCTGCTACAGGTTTCCTGTTCCTGGGGGCAGATACCATCTCTCAATGTGCGGTGCTGTCATAGGGAAGGGGAAAAAAAAAAAAGATATTAATGTGTAGTTCACATGAACAATGAAATTCTAATATAGTTGATTTGCTATTGGACTACGTTAAGTATCATACCACCATTGTGACAGACACAAAAGTGACATTTCTAGGGTACATGAACTTTTTCCAAAAGAAGGAATGCACAATTAAACAGAAAATAACACTTAAAACAGAATTTTTTTTGTTGCATAGTGTAATTGTAATTCTTCATGTTCTCAGCATCTGTTTCTGCAATTTTCTCATGCAAGAGCATCGGATCACACTAAGGTGACACTTGCTAAAACTCCAACAGAGTTTGATTTGAGTAACATTAGCATAATGAGCCCAATTGATGACCCCAGCCTTATACTGAGTCTTTTCTCACAAAAGTTATTTTCCTCCATTCAACCTGCCCAATACCATGGTGCCTGTATATTGGACTGCATTTTCTTGGTGACAGGTTCCCCTTAATTTTCATTTGTCAAACATGAGAATACCTCTTTCTCCTTCCAAGTGAAATAGATGTTATCAAGCAAGACTAGTGGAGTGTACAGAGAAAATGTAAAAAGACTGCAGCAGTTAAAAGTTGCACCAGAACTATGGCATGTAAATGTTGCCTTTAAAAGTCTGGGGTCGCCTTATACGCCGGGTACAGATAAAATGTGCATATGGTGGGTGGGTGGGGGGGGGGGGGGGGGAGTGGTCCTGATGACGAAGAGAGGGGGCGTCTCACAGTAAAGTGTGAGTGGAGTATATCCCCTTATTACCTCATTGCGGCAGCGTGGGGGTCTCTGTGCTGGGAGCGGCAGCTCCTCTTCGTGCCGTGGGTGCTCTGTGCTGTAGGGCGGTGGCGCATCTTCGTGCCGAGGGTGCTGTGGGGCGGCGGCGCATCTTCTTGCAGCGTCGGGGCTCCTCCGGCATCTCCTCCAGGCCCGGAGGCACCGGCAGCCCCATTGCTGTGATGCGGTGACCTCCGGGAAAATGGCCGCTGCTCAGATTCAGATCTGAATCTGAGCATGCGCCGCCCCCAGCGGCCATTTTCCCGGAGGCCACCGCATCGCAGCCTCCGGGAAAATGGCCGCTGCTCAGATTCAGATCTCGTCTCCCGAGATCTCGGGAGACGAGATCTGAATCTGAGCAGCGGCCATTTTCCCGGAGGCCACCGCATCACAGCAATGGGGCTGCCGGTGCCTCCGGGCCTGGAGGAGATGCCGGAGGAGCCCCAACGCTGCAAGAAGATGTGCCACCGCCGCCCCACAGCGCCCACGGCTCGAAGATGCCGCTCAAAGCACAGAGACCCCCACGCTGCCGCAATGATATACTCCACTCACACTTTACTGTGAGACGCCCCCTCTCTTCGTCATCGGGACCACTCCCCACGCCAAAAGGCACATATTCACCAGCCCTATAAGATGACATACGGCGTATAAGAAGACCCCCGACTTTTAAGAAGATTTTATATTTTAACTGGAAAAGTTGGGGGTCGTCTTATACGCCCAGTCATCTTATATGCCGGAAAATACGGTGTGTGTGTGTGTGTGTGTGTGTGTGTGTGTGTGTGTGTGTGTGTGTGTGTGTGTGTGTGTGTGTGTGTGTGTGTGTGTGTGTGTGTGTGTGTGTGTATGTATGTATATATATATATATGTATGTATGTATGTATGTATGTATGTATGTATGTATGTATGTATGTATGTATGTATGTATGTATGTATGTATGTATGTATATATATATATATATATATATATATATATATATATATATATATTACATACACATATACACACACATACAGTACAGACCAAAAGTTTGGACACACCTTCTCATTTAACCCCTTTCTGACATTAGACGTACTATCCCGTCGAGGTGGGGTGGGCCCGTATGACCACCGACGGGATAATAATCTTTATTTTTGATATATAGTACGTCATATGCGATCGGCCGCGCTCGTGTGGGGAGCGCGGCCGATCGCGGCCAGGTGTCAGCTGATTATCACAGCTGACATCCGGCACTAAGTGCCAGGAGCGGTCATGGAGGGGGCTCCCTGCGTGCTTCCCTGAGACCCCCGGAGCAACGCGATGTGATCGCGTTGCTCCAAGGGTCTCTTACCTCCTTCCTCCCTGCAGCAGGCCCGGATCCAAAATGGCCGCGGCATCCGGGGCCTGCAGGGAGGTGGCTTCACAGCCTGGATCTGTGCACCTCAGATCGCCGATCTGACACAGTGCACAGCAAAGTGCCATTCTGCCTCACAAAAATCGGAATAAAAAGCGATCAAAAAATGTCACATGCCCGAAAATGTTACCAATAAAAAAGTAAACTCGTCCCGCAAAAAACAAGACCTCACATGACTCTGTGGACCAAAATTAGGAAAAAATACAGCTCTCAAAATGTGGTAACGCAAAAAATATTTTTTGCAATAAAAAGCGTCTTTCAGTGTGTGACGGCTGCCAATCATAAAAAATCTGCTATAAAAGTAAATCAAACCCCCCTTCATCACCCCCTTAGTTACCGAAAAATTAAAAAATTAAAACAATGTATTTATTTCTATTTTCCCATTAAGATTAGGGTTAGGGCAAGGGTTAGGGCAAGGGTTAGGGCAAGGGTTAGGGCAAGGGTTAGGGCAAGGGCAAGGGTTAGGGCTAGGGTTAAGGCTAGGGTTAAGGCTACAGTTAGGGTTGGGGCTAAAGTTAGAGTTAGGGTTACATTTACAGTTGGGAATAGGGTTGGGATTAGGGTTAGGGGTGTGGTTAGGGTTACCGTTGGGATTAGGGTTAGGGATGTGTTTGGATTAGGGTTTCAGTTATAATTGGGGGGTTTCCACTGTTTAGGCTAGGGGTGTCAAACTGCATTCCTCGAGGGCCTCAAACCATGCGTGTTTTCAAGATTTCCTTAGCATTGCACAAGGTGCTGGAATCAATATCTGTGCAGGTGGATAAATTATCACCTGTGCAATACAAGGAAATCCTGAAAACACGACCTGTTTGCGGCACTCGAGGAATGCAGTTTGACACCCCTGGTTTAGGCACATCAGGGGCTCTCCAAACACGACATGGCGTCTGATCTCAATTCCAGCCAATTCTGCGTTGAAAAAGTAAAGCAGTGCTCCTTCCCTTCCGAGCTCTCCCATGCGCTCAAACAAGGGTTTACCCCACAATATGGGGTATCAGCGTACTCAGGACACATTGGACAACAACTTTTGGGGTCCAATTTCTCCTGTTACCCTTGGTCAAAACAGTGGTCAGAATTGTAAAAATTGGTCCGGTCATTAACGTGCAAACCACCCTTGGGGGTAAAGGGGTTAAAGATTTTTCTGTATTTTCATTACTATGAAAATTGTAAATTCACACTTAAGGCATCAAAACTATGAATTAACACATGTTAACAAAAAAGTGTGAAACAACTGAAATTATGTTTTATATTCTAAGTTCTTCAAAGTAGCCACCTTTTGCTTTGATGACTGCTTTGCACACTCTTGGCATTCTCTTGATGAGCTTCAAGAGGTAGTCACTGGAAATGGTTTTCACTTCACAGGTGTGCCCTGTCATGTTTAATAAGTTGGATTTCTTGCCTTATGAATGGGGTTCGGACCATCAGCTGTGTTGAGCAGAAATCTGGTAGATACACAGCCGATAGTCCTACTGAATAGACTGTTAGAACTTGTATTATGGAAAGAAAAAAGCAGCTAAGTAAAGAAAAACGAGTGGCCATCATTACTTTAAGAAATGTAGGTCAGTCAGTCCGGAAAATTGGGAAAACTTTGAAAGTGTCCCCAAGTGCAGTTGCAAAAACCATCAAGAGCCACAAAGAAACTGGCTCACATGAGGACCACCCCAGGAAAGGAAGAGTCACCTCTGCTTCTGAGGAAAAGTTTATCCGAGTCCCCAGCCTCAGAAATCGCAGGTCAAGAGCAGCTCAGATTAGAGACCAGGTCAATGCCACACAGAGTTCTAGCAGCAGACACATCTCTACAACAACTGTTAAGAGGAGACTTTGTGCAGCAGGCCTTCATGGTAAATTAGCTGCTAGGAAACCACTGCTAAGGACAGGCAACAAGCAGAAGAGACTTGTAAGGGCTAAAGAACACAAGGAATGGACATTAGACCGGTGGAAATATGTGCTTTGGTCTGATGAGTCCAAATTTGAGATCTTTGGTTCCAACCACCGTGTCTTTGTGCGACGCAGAAAAGGTGAAGGGATGGACTCTACATGCCTGGTTCCCACCGTGAAGCATGGAGGAGGAGGTTTGATGGTGTGGGGGTGCTTTGCTGGTGACACTTTTGGGGATTTATTCAAAATTGAAGGCACACTGAACCAGCATGGCTACCACAGCATCTTGCAGCGGCATGCTATTCCATCCAGATTGCGTTTAGTTGGACCATCATTTATTTTACAACAGGACAATGACCCCAAACACACCACCAGGCTGTGTAAGGGCTATTTGACCAGGAAGGAGAATGATGGGATGCTACGCCAGATGACCTGGCCTCCACAGTCACCGGACCTGAACCCAATTGAGATGGTTTAGGGTGAGCTGGACCGCAGAGTGAAGGCAAAAGAGCCAACAGGTGCTAAGCATCTATGGGCACTCCTTCAAGATTGTTGGAAGACTATTCCCGGTGACTACCTCTTGAAGCTCATCAAGAGAATGCAGGGAGTGTGCAAAGCAGTCATCAAAGCAAAAGGTGGCTACTTTGAAGAACCTAGAATATAAGACATAATTTCAGTTGTCTCACACTTTTTTGTTAAGTATATAATTCCACATGTGTTAATTCATAGTTTGGATGCCTTCAGTGTGAATGTACAATTTTGATATTCATGAAAATACAAAAAAATCTTTACATGAGAAAGACCTGTCTGTACTGAGAATATTTTATATATATATATATATATATATATATATATATATATATATATATATATATATATATATATATATATATATATATATATATACACATACACACACATACACACACACACATACACATATACACACATACATATATATACATATACATATATATATGCATATATATACATATATATACATATATACATATATATACATATATATATACATATATATACATATATATATACATATATATACATATATATATACACACTCGAGTATAAGCCGAGATTTTTGGCCCAGTTTTTTAGGCTGAAAGTGCCCCTCTCGGATTATACTTGAGTCATTGTCCCAGCACCTGGCCATAGCGCGCCGATGTCCCTGCCTGTTTAGGACACCAGCACCTGGCCTGGCCCCAACGACGAGAGGTGAGTATGTTGTTTTTTTTTTTTTCCTTTTAATCACAGCAGAAGCGTATGGGGCATATTAGTCTATGGAGCATCTTTTGGGGCCATCAACCTTTATGGAGCATTATATGGAGTATATTATTCTATGGAGCATCATATGCGGCCATCATTAACTTTTAATGCAACGTTATATGGGGCATATTTTAATATGGAGCATCAGGGCCGTATTTAGAGTTTACGCTGCCCTACCTAGATCTACCTGTGGCAATACATTTTTGTCTCCCAAATCATAACATTATGGACATGAAATTACTTGTGTTAAAAGGTAGCTTCAAAGAGAGACAGAAGAGTCTGGGAATATAAACTGATGACGACCTTTGACACTTTCACTGCAGGAATGAATGTGTCGCACAGATTTATGTCTTTTTACATCAACTAAGGAACTTTCCCCTCAGACCATGTGGGGTCATCACAACAGAAGGAGACCCCAATAAAAAATCCTTATCCAAGAACTGGCCCAATATCTATGGACATAACTGTTTATCACCCATGGTAATTCTGCTTCATGTCACTTGTCTTATCCATGGTTCCTCCCTTTTTTTTTTTTTTTTCTTCTTCTTTCTATGCTGTTGTGCATAAATATGTGATTCTTCAGAATTTGTTTTAGTCTTTGCCTGATGAAGAGACATGTGTAGTCTCGAAAGCTTGCAATTTGTTACCATCTTTTCAGTTAGCCATTAAAAGGTATCAACCACTGAGGACTCTTAATTCTATATATTACGCTGCCCTAGGCACTTATAGTGCTGCCTCCCCCTTTGGTGAGTATGACACTATCGGCAGTGACTTTGGCAAGAATCGCTGATGTGAAAGTCGCCTTTTGCAGCAGATCGTTCAGTTTTTCTGCATCTGCTGCGTAATGGATCACTTACAGCAACACTGCGTTTGGCCTCAATCATTCCCTATGGGATTTGCAGCACTTGCCGTGATCTGGCAAATGCGGTACCATACCTCCCAACTTTTGAAGAAAGGAAAGAGGTATAAAGTTTGCTGTGCACTATGTGCGCCGTGGCAAATTTTAGGCCACGCCTCTGACCACACCCATTTCACAACTAGTCACACCCATATCCATGTCCCAACCACACCCATTTAGCACTGCTGATCACACTGCTTCATAAATAATAATTATAAACAAAAAAAAAAATAAAGCCACACAGTGCTCCATGCTGTATAATTGCCAGACATGATGCTCAATACTGTATAATGGCCAAACATGATGTTCCATACTGTATAATGACCCCACATGATGCTCAATACTGTATAATGGCCACACGTGATGCTCCATACTGTATAATGGCTACGCAGTGCTCCACATACTGTATAATGGCCCTACATGATGCTCAATACTGTATAATGGCCACACATGATGCTCAATACTGTATAATGGCCACACATGATGCTCCATACTGTATAATGGCCACACAGGATGCTCCATGCATGGCTCGGCTCCCCGTCCTCCTTCATCCCACCGTCCCGCCACCCCCCCCCGTCCCTCATACTCACCTTTCACACACTGCGCCGAACATCCCTCTAGCTCTGTCCAGACTCGCGACGCAGCATTTTCTTCCTGCGTGAGTGGTCATGTGGTACCGCTCATTAAGGTCATGAATATGAATATGCCCATATTCATGACCTTGATGAGCGGTACCACGTGACCGCTCACTCAGGATGAGCTGCAGGCGCTGAGACCAGGCATCACTGGAGCAGGGTGAGTATGACGTTTTCAAGGAGGGTGTGAGGCAGGCAGGCGGGTGGCGCCGGGGGGGGGGGGGGGGGGGGGGGCTGTCGGTCGGAAGGTGACCCAGGACTTAAATAAAAAAAAAAAAAAAAAAAAAAGAGATTTTTGTATACTCACCGTATAATCTTTTTCTCCGAGACACTCATTGGGGGGACACAGGACCATGGGTGTTATGCTGCTGCCACTAGGAGGACACTAAGTAGACAGAAAGATTAACTCCTCCTCTGCAGTATACACCCCTTCACTGGATACAATTTCAACCAGTTCGGTAGTAAAGCAGTAGGAGCATGAACAAAGACAGACTATGTCAAAACTAAGAAGTAAACAACAAGCCAAAAGAACAGGCTAACAGGGTGGGTGCTGTGTCCCCCAATGAGTGTCTCGGAGAAAAAGATTTTACGGTGAGTATACAAAAATCTTTTTCTCCTACGCCTCATTGGGGGACACAGGACCATGGGACGTACAAAAGCAGTCCCTGGGTGGGGAGCAATATGCTAATACCCCATGTACCACTGGCCTACGGCTTAAGGAACTGCCGCTTGCAGAATGCGCCTGCCAAGGGCGGCGTCTGCGGAAGAGATAGAATGTGGTAATGCTTGGTAAAAGTGTGCAAACTGGACCACGTCGCAGCCTTGCAGACCTGCTGTGCTGACGCCTGGTGCCGAATGGCCCACGAGGCGCCCACCGACCGAGTAGAATGGGCCTTGATCCCCTCTGGGATAGGAACCCCTTTGACACGATAGGATTCTTGAATGGCTGATCGAATCCATTTAGCCAGAGTGGCCTTTGAAGCGGGGGAACCCTTCCTGGGCCCCTCTGGAAGTACGAACAGGACGTCCGACGTGCGGAAGGGAGCCGTCCTAGAGACGTACCGACGAAGAGCCCTCACCACATCAAGAGTGTGGAGAGCCTTTTCGATACGATGGGATGGTGCCGGGCAGAACGAAGGCAGAACAATCTACTCATTGAGGTGGAAAGAAGAGACAACCTTGGGTAAAAAGGTGGGAGAGGTCCTCAATACCGCGTTGTCCGGATGAAAAATTAGAAAGGGAGGGCGGCAGGAGAGTGCAGCCAACTCCGAAACCCTTCTGATGGACGTAATGGCTACAAGGAAAACTACCTTCCAGGAAAGGAAGGTCAAGGAAACGTCCTGTAGCGGTTCGAAGGGAGTCTCCTGAAGAGCTCCGAGAACCAAATTAAGATCCCACGGATCCAAGGGCGATTTGTAGGGAGGCGCCACACGGGAAACTCCCTGGAAAAAAGTTTTCACCGGCAACCTAATGGCAATCTTCCTCTGGAAAAAGACTGACAAAGCCGAAACCTGACCCTTTAGGGAGCTAAGGGCAAGTCCCGACTCTAGTCCAGACTGAAGAAACTCTAGTATGGAAGGAACAGAGAATACTAGAGGAGATCGTCCCTGAGCATCACACCATGAGAAAAAAATTCGCCAGGTACGGTGGTAACTGCGCATGGAAACAGGTTTCCTGGCTCTGATCATGGTGGAGGACACCTCGGGAGTGAAACCCGCTTGGCCTAGGATCCAGGACTCAACGGCCAAGCCGTCAAAGACAGGGCCCCTGAGTTCTGGTGGTAAATCGGGCCCTGTGAAAGAAGATCCACGCGATCTGGAAGACGCCAGGGGACATCGGCTACCAGCTGAACCAGTTCGGCGTACCATGCCCGACGCGGCCAGTCTGGCGCGACGAGAATCACTGGCACCCCCTCTGCCCTGATCTTTTTGATGACCCTCGGTAGCAGGGGAAGAGGAGGAAAAATGTACGGGAGGCGGAATTGGCGCCAAGGCAAGACCAGGGCGTCTACTCCGAGGGCCCGTGGGTCGAGGGACCGAGCAAAGAACTGAGGAACCTTGTTGTTCATCCTGGAAGCCATGAGATCCACATCCAGGGTCCCCCAGCGATGGCAAATCTGCTGGAAGACCTCCGGGTGAAGGGACCACTCTCCGGCGGCGAGGCCCTGGCGGCTGAGAAAGTCCGCCTCCCAATTCTCCACACCTGGAATGTAGATCGCCGAGATGGGCGACTGGTTTGACTCCGCCCAATGAAGGATGTGAGACACCTCGAGCATGGCCGTCCTGCTGCGGGTTCCGCCCTGACGGTTGATGTACGCCACGGCCGTGGCGTTGTCGGACTGGATTCTGACTGGGTGACCTGCCAGAAAGCGGTGAAACTGGAACAAAGCTAGCCGGATAGCTCGAATCTCGAGGATATTGATGGCAAGGCGAGATTCTTGAATGGACCACCGCCCCTGGGCTGTGTGATGGTTGAAGACTGGCATCGGTGGTCACCACCAGCCACCGTACTGGGAGAAAGGACCTTCCCTGGGTTAGGGAGGACTTCAGCGTCCACCACCTGAGGGTTTTCCTGACCCGTGGGGGCAGGATGAATCTGCGGTCGAGGGAGGACGGGTTGCCGTCCCAAGCCGACAGTAGCGCATGCTGCAGGGGACGGAGGTGAAACTGCGCAAATAGGACCGCTTCCATGGCAGCTACCATCTGCCCGAGAACTCGCATGCTGGTACGAATGGAGTGGGAGATTGGACGGGAAAGACTCTGAGCTCCCTGCCGCAAGGCCAAAGCCTTGTCTTGAGGGAGTATGACCAGACCGCGGGAAGTGTCTAGTATCATCCCCAGAAAAGAGATCTGTTGAGCCGGAATTGGAGAAGACTTTTCGAAGTTTATCTTCCATCCCAGGCGAGTAAGAGTATCCACCGTGAGAACGACGGACTCTTCGCACGCTGGGTAGGAAGGACCCTTTATCAGTAGGTCGTCCAGGTACGGAATTACCACCACTCCCCTGGAATGAAGAATGGCCATGGCAGCCGCCATGACCTTCGTGAAGACTCTGGGAGCGGTGGCGAGACCGAAGGGCAAGACCACAAATTGGAAGTGTTCCCCGCGAAAAGCGAAGCGAAGGAACTGCTGATGTGGAGGGAAGATTGGTATGTGCAGGTAGGCATCCTTGATGTCTATGGATGCCAGGAATTCTCTTGTTTCCATAGACGCGACTACAGAACGGAGGGACTCCATCCTGAAGTGCCGGATTTTTACGAATCTGTTCAGTAGCTTTAGGTCTAGTATCGGACGTAGTGATCCGTCTTTCTTTGGGACCACGAATAGATTCGAATAGAAACCCTGGAATCTTTGTTCTAGGGGGACCGGAATGATGACTCCGTCCCTTTGCAGTGCCCGTATTGCCTGGAGAAACGCAGTGGCCTTTGACCTTTGAGGACAAGACTGGAAGAAGCGCGTAGGGGGGGGAAAGGAAAATTCTATTTTGTATCCGGTGGACACCAGTTCTCTGACCCACTCGTCGGAGACGACTGAGAGCCAGGCTTGGCGAAACAAGAGCAGGCGTCCGCCTACTTTGTTGGTGCCCACCGGCTGCTGCAAGGAGTCATTGGGCGGAGGATCCATGGGATGCGGATCCCTTAGACCCAGGTGGATTAGGCCTGGGTCTCCAGTTGCGAGTAGGTCTGTAAGAGACCTGGGTGCCTCGGCCACCGCGCGAACCTCGTCCTGATGCGGAGGTAGAGGACGTAGAAGACCAGTTGGCGTTGGGCCGAAAAGGCCGAAATGGAGGTTGCTGCTGGTACCGAAAGGACCGGGTAGGTTTTTTCTGGGGGAGAAATTTACTTTTCCCTCCGGTAGCATCCGAGATCATTTGGTCCAATTTGTCTCCAAATAACCGACCAGCCTGGAAAGGCAGGGCTGTTAGAGAACGTTTGGAAGCCGAATCTGCTCGCCAATCCCTGAGCCACAGGGCTCTCCTGATGGAGATTGCATTGGCGGCTGCCTGTGCAGCGCAATTGGCTGCGTCCATAGAGGCGTTGACTATGAAGTCTCCGGCCTGCGCTATCTGGTTAACCAGGATGCCGGCTTCTGGATGTAAGTCACTGGCTTGGATGGTAGAGGAAAGAGTCTCGGTCCAGGCGACCATAGCCTTCGCCACCCAGGAGGTGGCGAAGGATGGGAAGAGAGACGCTCCTGTGGCCTCGAAGGCAGAACGAGCCAGATATTCAATCTGGCGATCGGAGGGGTTCTTAACGGAGGAACCGTCCGAAAGAGACAGGATGGTCTTGGACGCAAGGTGTGACACAGCAGGATCCACAGAGGGAGACTGCAGCCAGTCCTTGATTAATTCCCGAGAAAAAGGGTATTTTGCCTCAATGGACTTTTGTCCCATGAAACGTTTATCAGGGTGATCCCTATGTTTTTGTACAATCTCCTTAAAGTGAGGGTGAGTGACAAAAACCTTTTGAACACGTTTAGTCCGTTTGAAAGACACCACGTGTTCGGGTTCCGATACGGAATCCTCAGTCACCTTAAGGGTCTGGTTGACCGCCTCAATGAGAGAGTCGAGAGACTCTTGGGAGGAGGGGGAGTCCTGAACATAGGAAATGTCGGACTCATATTCAGAGTTATCAGAGGTAGGGGAAGGAGACCGGGAAGCAGAGCTTGCAAGCACTGAAGGGCCTGCTAGCTCATGGTCAGGGGATGAAACGTGAACGTGTTTGCTAGATCCCCGAATAGAAAGTGACCGGGTACGCCCCCTGCTGGTGGACGGATCCATACCGTCATCTGAATCAGCCGCGGTCCGACCTGGAAAGGGGCCCCTGAGGGAGTCAATTGCCCTGGCTAGGGAAGCCACAGATCGTGACAGAGAGGCTGCCCACTCAGGGGGGCTAGGCTCTACAGGGTCGACGGCTGCGGCATCGGCGACAGTACCAGCGGCGGCAAGAGGCGGCTGCACAGAGGGCAAGGTACAAGCCGCACACAGTGGGCTACTGTGGGCACGGGGCAGAGCCGTATTGCAAGTGGCACATACAGTGAAAAACACTGTGTGCTTTTTGTTACCCTTTTTAGTCTCCTTGGATTGAGACATAGTGCCTTTGGAACAGAGCGGGCAGTATACTCTGGGAAGGGGTTAAGCCTTCTTGAAGCAGCTTACCCACGGTCCAGACTGTGTCCCCAGGGAGAGATATGGCGGTGGAGCGCTTGAAGGGACCACTGTAGAAGCGTGGGCTCCGTGCAGAGATATTGGAAATATGGCCCCCGAGATTTGGAGGGCGCTTCTCGCCTGGGACGAGTAGTGTAGGGGGCGGAGCTACGGACGCGGGAGGGATTTATCCACTGCGGCCTACTCCGGCTGAAGAAGCCGGGGACTAAATTTATGGGGCCTGCCGGCGATGTGCGGCCGCGACGGAGCTTTCTGAACCTCCGCCCAGCACCGCCGACCCCCGGCCGGCGGCGCCTCTCCCCAGGGACCCGGACCGCAAAACTGCCGCACAACTGCCGCACACGGGGGAGCAGGGGGGGAATGTACTTACAGCCGCGGTGCTCCCCGTTCACACATGTGAACTCAATCCATGCACCCTGGATGGGGATGGAGAGTGAGGCATCCTTGATGATCAGAGGGGTTTGCGGCACATCTTCCACTCCGGCTGCCTTTCCTGAGCACAATGCTCTATTGCAGGCGGGAGGGGGGGGTTAAATCGGGACCGTATAGGAACCGTTGCCCCGGCGCAAGCTTTCCGTGCGCCATACGTCGCAGGAGAGGGACGGGGAGGTATACTCGCCGTGCTCGCCTGTTGCTGGTTCGGGGGAGAGCGGGTCCCATAAAAAAGGATCCGTCGCCCCCTTCACTCCGTTAAATAAAAAATAAAAATTTACAGAAAATAAAAATTAAAAACTAAAATAAGAAAGTTGGGGTCTGAAAACAGACCCAAGTGCCTCCTACAGACACTAAGCAAGAACTGGTTGAAATTGTATCCAGTGAAGGGGTGTATACTGCAGAGGAGGAGTTAATCTTTCTGTCTACTTAGTGTCCTCCTAGTGGCAGCAGCATAACACCCATGGTCCTGTGTCCCCCAATGAGGCGTAGGAGAAAAAACTTGCTCAGGTGCCGCCCCCCGCATCGTCCCGCCCTAGGCACGTGCCCTCAAGTGCCTAGTGGCAAATACGGCCATGTGGAGCATCTTATGGGATCATTATTAACCTTTGTGCAGCTTTATATGGGGAATATTTTTTGTATGGAGCAACTTATGGGCTCCTGATTCAATATGGATATTCAAAAACATTTAACCTACTGATGTCTCAATTAATTTTACTTTTATTGGTATCTATTTATATTTTTGAAATTTACCAGCAGCTGCTGCATTTCCCACCCTAGGCTTATACTCGAGTCAATAAGTTTTCCCAGTTTTTGTGGCAAAATTAGGGGCCTCGGCTTATACTCGAGTATATATGGTAAATATTAAAAAAAAAAAAAAAACTATTCCAACTTTAGCAGACATAATGGAAATCACTGGAGTTATCCCTTTTGATCAATTGGCTAATAAATATATTGGAATACAAAAATATTTTTATCAGTATTTACAAATTAGGAATTTTCTAAATAAAATTGTAATAGCGAGACACTCTGGTACTACGGGAGAGGGAAATATGGGAAAACTTATAGTAACATCCGGTCCAATTATAAAAGGAATATCAGTGTTTTATAGAGCTTTAATTAATCCAGTGGAAGAGATTAAACTGCCCTATATGAAAAAATGGGAACTAGAGTTAGGGGAGGTATTAGAATTAAAACTATGGGGAAATAGCATAAAGGAGGTTAAGAGTGTCATCCTGTATAAATCACGTGGAACAATTAAAGAAAACTCAAATGAGATGGTATCTATCCCCAGAGAATTGCAAAATTTAATCCGCAATCCTCCCATTTGTGTTGGCGAGGATGTGGATTAGTAGGCAACCAGAGACATATCTGGTACTTGTGCCCGAAGCTTTTATCCTTCTGGGGCGGTGTGTTGAAGCTGATTATGGAGATTACGGGGTAATGGCACAAATTACTCCCTCAATGGCGATTTTACACATCGGTTTGGAAATATTTCCTAAACAAATTAGAGGGTTGATATCACATATATTGATAGTGGCTCGGATACTGTTGGCTAGAAAATGGAAGGAGACCTTTCCTCCAACCCTAAAAGAGCTGACCGAAAAGCTGAATGTAACTGTAAATATGAATTAATGTTGTCTCAGTCTCGCACTAGGAGAAAAAAGGTAGCAAAGATTTGGCAAACCTGGACTGTGAGTAAATATTATTTGTCTTAACATAGCTGTTAAAATTTATTTTTTTTTTTAATGTAATTATAATTTGTAATGGAAATAATTTTATGTTTTTGTTGTTATGTGTCACTTTTTGAAAATAAAATAAATATTAAACTGGAAAAAAAAACAAAACTCTTTTTGCAAGGAAAACGTTGGTGCTTGTAGAAGAAAATAAGTACTAGTACTTACTTATCATCTCGCCTGAGAAAAACACCAGCATAGGGTTGGGCAAGCCTTACTTTACGTCTCAAAAGCGCCATCAAGATAGGATTCTTGACCTTCGTTGGAAAAAGAATACAAAAATTAAAGGGTTATTGCCAAAATCAGAAAGCAGTCTCAGTTATCTGTAAATACAGAATCAATCATGTGTGCTAACACAACCAATTTTAAAATTTGTAGCTCTCGCCCTGCAATTCTGACCCTCTGACCCCTCAGCGCTCTCATTACCTACCTAATGCCACTGTATCCATTCTCTAGTAGTTCTAATGCTGCCTGTCAAACACACTCTAATCACCTAATGACCTTACAAAATAAAACATAACAGTCGGGGTATGCCACAGTTTAGCTAAGCTATGCTAAAGAGCCCCTATTTCATGAAAAACATGAACCCATGACTGTGTAAATAAAACAGAGTGCCCCGACAGCAGAGCTGAAGTACAGCTTAGCTATTATGTGCTCAGCTCTGTAGATCCCCATGAACCACCACTAAAATGTGGAGTTTGTCAATAGTAATGCATATCCATCAAATAGTGGCTCAGTCACTACATCCAAATAAATAAAAATTACCGTACACATGTTGAGATCTGAGACGATTTATCCGTCGACAGAGCTGGGGGGGCTTTTTTATATCCCAAGGTTTTTGTTGCATTTTTGGGGGGAGCTGCGTGACTTAAAAATGGAAATCTGGCATTTTATTTTGTTATCAGCATTCAGCATATGGTTTAACCAGTTTGCCTCTAAGCCTGTTTTCACCTTCCTGACCAGGCCAATTTTTTGAATTCTGACCACTGTCACTTTATGAGGTTATTAGCTCTGGAACACTTTAACGGATCCCACTGATTCGGAGATTATTCTTTCGTGACTTATTGTACTTTATGATAGTGGAAAAAATTTATTTGATGTGACTCGGTGCCGCGATCGGGTGCAGGTGTCAGCTCTCACAGAGCTGACACCCTGTAGCAACGCTTACAATTGGTGTTAGCACCGATCGAGGGCGTTTAACCCCTTAACGTCCAATAACTGATTTATCTAACATTGGAGGCCTCCTATTGTTTGGTGCAGGGTTCGACGATGAGCCCGCACCTTTTCAAGCCCATGACAGCTGATCTGATCACACCAGCGGATGTTAACATGTTAATTGCCGCTGTCAAATTCTGACAGAGGCATTTAATATGAACGTGCAGGAAGCGCGTCATTAACCCTGTCCATGTCACATGACCACAGGTAGCTGATAGGTTGGCATGACAACACAGGGTGTGCAGTGTTGTCATTGCAGTATCGCTGAGTGCGGCCCAGCGTTCGATGCTCCTAGCAAGTGAGCATTTCTGCTACACAGAGCAGGGCTGCAGGCTGCGTTTTTGTGGACGCTGCAACATTGCAATAAAATGCAGTAACACACGATCAAAAGATAGTATCTACACCAAAATGGTATCAATACAAATGTCAGATCAGCGCACAAAATATAAGCCCTCACTTTGCCCCAGATCCCGAAAAATGGAGACGCTACAGATCTCAGAAAATGGCAACTTTTTATTTAAAAGAAAACAAAAGAACCTAGACATGTTTGGTATCTATGAACTTGTAATGATGTGGAGAATCATAATGGCAAGTCAGTTTTAGCATTAACTGAATGAACATGGTAAAAAAAAAAAAATACAAAAAACAATTGTGGAATTGCACTTTTTTTGCAATTTCACTGCATTTTCAATGTTTCCATTTTCAAGTACATGATATATTGCTAAAATCAATGGTGCCATTCAAAAGTACAACTCGTCCCACAAAAACCAAGCCCTCACATGGCCACATTGACAAAAAAAAAATAACTTAAAAAGTTATGGATCTGGGAAGAAGGAGAGCAAAAAATTAAACTGCAAAAACGGAAATACCCCTGGTACTTAAGGGGTTAAACCCTCTGCTGCCGCTGTCAATAGGGATCTTAAGAGCAGGAGCTGACATGCCTCCTCCCTGCTTGTCAGATGCACTGAAGTGCATAAACATTGTATGGAGACATGGGGGAAGGGAAAGGGGGGATCGGCAGGCACCACGGGTCTGCTAGCCAGAACCACATGAACCAGGGATCATCCACCGACTGCCCGCTCTCCCTTTAACGTGGGAATAACGCTACTCTGGCAACACAGGCTGAGGGTAAAACAGTGTGGCAATGTTTTATTGAAAAATTGCGAAATGTTCAAAATTTTGCCAAATATCCGTTTTTCTACACAAATAAATGCAAGATCAAAGAAATGTTACCACTATTATGAAGTACAATATGTCACGAGAAAACAAAGTCAGAATCACCGGAATCCATTGAAGTATTCCAGAGTTATAACCTCATAAAGGGACAGTGGTCAGAATGGTAAAAATTTGCCCGGTCATTAACGTGCAAACCACCCTTGGGGGTTAATGTTGGGGGTTAGGGGTTAATGAGCGGTACCATGTGACCGCTCAGCACTGGAAGGAGCTGCCGGCCTGGGACGATGGAGTAGCAGGGACGTGCCAGGATGGGCTAAGTATGACAGGGGAGGGTGAGCCATGCTATAGTGACCTGTCCCCGTTCCACCGCCGCGCTGTGTCTTCCTCTTCCTCTGGCTGTGACATTCAGGTCAGAGGGCGCGATGACGTGGTTAGTGAGCGCCCTCTGACTGAACAGCCACAGCGAGAGGACCCGGAAGACAGCGGCGCTTAGAGGTGAAACGGGGACAGGTGAATATCGCAAGTGCCGGGGGCTTGGTGCAGCACCGACACCTGCACCTGACCCCCATAGCGCGCCGGTGTCCCCGACTGCCAAAGCCCCAGGCACCTCTCCCCCAGCGATGAGGGGTGAGTATGTCTTTTTTTTTTTATTGCAGCAGAAGCAGCATACGGGGCATATTATGCTATGGAGCATGTTATGGGCCATCAACCTTTATGGAGCATTATATGGGGCATATTATGCTATGGAGCATCTTATGGGGCCCATCAACATTTATGGAGCAGCATATGGGGAATATTATGCTATGGAGCATCTAATGGGGCCATCAACCTTTATGAAGAAGCATATGGGGCATATTATTCTATGGAGCATCTTATGGAGCCCATCAACCTTTAAGGAGCAGCATATGGGGGCATATTATGCTATGGAACATCTTATGTTGCCATCAATCTTTATAGAGCAGCATATGGGGCATACTATGCAATGGAGTATCTTATGGGGCTATCAAGCTTTATGTCGCAGCATGTGGGGCATATTATGCTATGGAGCATCTTATGGGGCCACTAACCTTTATGGAGAAGCATGTGGGGCATATTATGCTATGGAGCATCTTATGGGGCCACTAACCTTTATGGAGCAGCATGGGGCATATTATGCTATGGAGCATCTTATGGGGCCATTATTAACCTTTGTGCAGCATTATATGAGGCATATTTTTGTATGGAGCATCTTATGGGGCCCATCATGAACTTTATGGAGCATCTTATGGGGCCCATCATGAACTTTATGGAACATTATATGGTGCACATTTTGTATGAAGCAACTTACGGGGCTCCTGATTCAATATGGATATTCAAAAAACATTTAACCTACTGATGTCTCAGTGAATTTCATTTTTATTGGTATCTATTTTTATTTTTTTAAATTTACCAGTAGCTGCTGCATTTCCCACCCTAGGCTTATACTCGGGTCAATAAGTTTTCCCAGTTTTTTGTGGCAAAATTAGGGTCTCTGCTTATACTCAGGTCAGATTATACTCGAGTATATACATTACCTATCCGGTATTGCCACGGAGTCTCTTCGGCTGGAGGCCAGGACACGAATCCTCCGTTGGAAATGGCGCATGGGTATAGCGCACTTCAGGCGACATTTTGTAAATTATGCATCCGGGGATGAGGATTGTGGTGCCAGAATATGTCAGGGGAGCAATCCTGCCACTTTCTACTGAATAAACACTGCCGTTCAAAAGTTTAGGGTCACTTAGAAATGTCCTTATTTTTGAAAGAAAAGCATTTTTTTTCCAATGAAGCTAACATTAAATGATTCAGAAATACACTCTATACAGTGTTAATGAGTAAATGACTATTTTAGCTGCAAACGTCTGGTTTGTAATGCAATCTCTTCATAGGTATATAGAAGCCCATTTCCAACAACCATCACTCCAGTGTTTGTGTTTGCTGAGTACGAAGGCTAGTGGATGGTTTGAATACCCTTGGAAACCCTTGTGGAAGTATGTTAGCACAGCTGAAAACAGTTTGGCTTATTAGAGAAGTTATAAACCTGACCTTCCTTTAAGCTAGTTGAGAATCTGGAGCATTACATTTGTTGTTTCCATTAAACTCTCAAAATGGCCAGAAAAAAAGAACTTTCATGTGAAACTCGACAGCCTATTCTTGTTCTTAGAAATAAAGGCTATTCCATGCGAGAAATTGCCAAGAAACTGAAGATTTCCTACAACGGTGTGTACTACTCCCTTCAGAGGAGAGCACAAACAGGCTCTAACCAGAGTAGAAAGGATTGGGAGGCCCGCTGCACAACTGAGCAACAAGACAAGTACATAAGAGTCTGTAGTTTGAAAAATCGAAGCCTCACAGATCCTCAACTGGTAGCTTCATCAAATAGTACACGCAAAACGCCAGTGTCCACGTCTACAGTGAAGCGGTGACTCCGGTATGCTGGTCTTCAGGGCAGAGTGGCTAATAAAAGGAAAAGATTAATATGGGCAAAAGAACACAGACATTGGACAGAGGAAGATTGGAAAAAAGTGTTATGGACAGACGAATCCAAGTTTGAGGTGTTTGGATCACACAGAAGAACATTTGTGAGATGAAGAACAACTGAAAAGATGCTGGAAGAGTGCCTGACGCCATCTGTCATGCATGGTGGAGCCAATGTGATGGTCTGGGGTTGCTTTAATGCTGGTAAACTGGGAGATTTGTACAAGGTAAAAGGGATTTTGAATAAGGAAGGCCATCACTCCATTTTGCAAGCCATGCCATACCCTGAGGACAGGGCTTGATTGGAGCCAATTTCATCCTACAACAGAACAATGACCCAAAGCACACCTCCAAATTATGTAAGAACTATTTAGGGAAGAAGCAGACAGCTGGTATTCTATCTGTAATGGAGTGGCCAGCGCAGTCACCAGATCTCAACCCCATCGAGCTGTTGTGGGAGCAGCTTGACCGTATGGTACGCAAAAAGTGCCCATCAAGCCAAACCAACTTGTGGGAGGGGCTTCTGGATGCATGGGGTGAAATTTCTCCAGATTACCCCATCAAATTTACTTCTAGTATGCCAAAGGTCAGCAAAGCTGTAATTGTTGCATAGGGAGCATTCTTTGACGAAAGCAAAGTGAAAGAGAAAATTATTATTTCAAATAAAAATCTGTTTTTCGAACCTTGTCAATGTCTGGACTAGATTTTCAATTCATTAGGCAGCTCATTTGATTAATGAAAGTATGAGTTTTCATGGAAAACACAAAATTATCTGGGTGTCCCTAAACTTTTGAATGGTAGTGTATATAGAAAATACATCAGCACAGCAAGCCAGTGACTTTTTACTGAACATGACAGAATGGGGGCGCATGATGAGAGCGCCACATGACAGGATGGGGTTACAGGACAAAATGGAGTGCAGGATGGGAGAAGCACATACCAGGATGGGGACAGCACATACCAGTATGGGAGCAGCACATGACAGCATGGGAGTGCAGGATGGGAGCATCACATGACAGGATTTGGGCGCAGGATGGGAGCATCACATGACAGGATTTGGGCGCAGGATGGGAGCACATGACAGGATTTGGGCGCAGGATGGGAGCACATGACAGGAAGGGGGCACAGGATGGGAGCAGCATATGACAGGACGGGGGCGCAAGATGGTAGCACCACATGACAGGATTAGGGTGCAGGATGAAGACCATATACCAATAAAAATGCTCGCCTCCAGGGCATAGAAAGGGTTCAATAGCTTATACTGTATATATACTGTATATATAGCATCGTGATTACTCGCTAATCCCGCCCCCTGCACAGTAGCTCCGCCCCCCACATCACCACACATAATCCTGCCCCCTCCACCCCATTACCACACGTAATCCCGCCCCATTACCACACACAATCCGCACCACATCACCACACACAAAACCGCCCCCCCCACCACATCACCACACATAATCCCGTCCCCACCACATCACCAAACATAATCCCGCCACCCAACACATCACCACAAATAATAACGCCCCCCCACCCCATTACCACACATAATCCAGCCCCCCGACCATATCACCACACATAATCCAGCCACCCCACCAGAGAATCCCGCCCCCCCCACATTACCTCAGATAACCCCGCCCCCCACGACATAACCACACATAATCCCACCCCCCACCCCATTACCACACAATCCCACCCCCCACCCCATTACCACACAATCCCACCCCCCACCCCATTACCACACAATCCCACCCCAACACATCACCACGCCATTGTTATTAACTTAATTTTAAGTTAATTTACCACCTGCATAAGCACTATTGAATGTTATTATTTACTTTAGTTTAATCACCAGCAGCGTTCATTAGATAGCAATGAGCGTGCCGAGCGTTAGCTGGCTGGAAACAACTAATCTATATATATAATTGCCTAAGGGTACTTCCGTCTTTCTGTCCTTCTGTCACGGTTATTCGTTCGCTGATTGGTCTTGGCAGCTGCCTGTCATGGCTGCCGCGACCAATCAGCGACGTGCACAGTCCAGAAAAAAATGGCCGCTCCTCACTCCCCGCACTTACTGCCCGGCGCCCGCAAACACCGCTCACACAGGGTTAATGCCGGCGGTAACGGACCGCGTTATGCCGCGGGTAACGCACTCAGTTACCGCCGCTATTAACCCTGTGTCCCCCCAACTTTGTACTATTGACGCTGCCTATGCGGCATCAATAGTACAAAATGTAATGTTAAAAATAATAAATAAAAAAAAAAACCTGCTATACTCACCCTCTGTAGTCCGCTGAGCCGCTCGCGCCGCCCGCGATCTTCCGTTGCAGCTTGCGGTGGCAAAGATGGTATGGCAGCAGGACCTGCCATGACGTCACGGTCATGTGACCGCGACGTCATCACAAGGCCTGCGCGGCAAGGACCTGACGTGACGTCACGGTCATGTGACCGCTACACGGTCATGTGACCGTGACGTCATCACAGGACCTGCGCTCAGACCAACCCTGGGACCGGAAGCTGCGGTGGACTACAAGGGGCCCTCGGAAAGGTGAGTATATGTTTATTTTTTATTTTTTAACCTGTGACAAACGTGGCAGGGCAATATACTACGTGACTGGCTAATATACTACGTGGCTCTGTGCTCTATACTACTTCGCTGTGCAATATACTACGTGGCGCTGTGCTGTATACTACGTCACTGGGCAATATACTACGTGGCTCTGTGCTGTATACTACGTCACTGAGCAATATACTACGTCACTGGGCAATATACTACGTGACTGGGCAATATACTACGTCGCTGGGCAATATACTACGTAACTGGGCAATATACTACAGCGCTGAGCAATATACTACGTGGCTCGGCAATATACTACGTGACTGGGCAATATACTACGTGGCTGGGCAATATACTACGTGGCTGGGCAATATACTACGTGGCTGGGCAATATACTACGTGGCTGGGCAATATACTACGTGGCTGGGCAATATACTACGTAACTGGGCAATATACTACGTCGCTGGGCAATATACTACGTAACTGGGCAATATACTACAGCGCTGAGCAATATACTACGTCGCTGACCAATATACTACGTCGCTGGGCAATATACTAAATACTACGTGGCTGGGCAATATACTACGTGACTGGGCAATATACTACGTGGACATGCATATTCTAGAATACCCGATGCGTTACGGGTTGGACCCCCTTTTGCCTTCAGAACTGCCTCAATTCTTCGTGGCATAGATTCAACAAGGTGCTGGAAGCATTCCTCAGAGATTTTGGTCCATATTGACATGATGGCATCACACAGTTGCCGCAGATTTGTCGGCTGCACATCCCAAAGATGCTCCATACAAGGCAGGATGGATCCATGCTTTCATGTTGTTTACGCCAAATTCTGACCCTACCATCCGAATGTCGCAGCAGAAATCGAGACTCATCAGACCAAGCAACATTATTCCAATCTTCTACTGTCCAATTTCGATGAGCTTGTACAAATTGTAGCCTCAGTTTCCTGTTCTTAGCTGAAAGGAGTGGTACCCGGTGTGGTCTGCTGCTGTAGCCCATCTGCCTCAAAGTTCGACGCACTGTGCGTTCAGAGATGCTCTTAGGCCTACCTTGGTTTTAACGGGTGGCGATTTGAGTCACTGTTGCCTTTCTATCAGCTCGAACCAGTCTGCCCATTCTCCTCTGACCTCTGGCATCAACAAGGCATTTCCGCCCACAGAACTGCCGCTCACTGGATTTTTTTTCTTTTTCGGACCATTCTCTGTAAACCCTAGAGATGGTTGTGCATGAAAATCCCAGTAGATCAGCAGTTTCTGAAATACTCAGACCAGCCCTTCTGGCACCAACAACCATGCCACGTTCAAAGGCACTCAAATCACCTTTCTTCCCCATACTGATGCTCGGTTTGAACTGCAGGAGATTGTCTTGACCATGTCTACATGCCTAAATGCACTGAGTTGCCGCCATGTGATTGGCTGATTAGAAATTAAGTGTTAACAAGAAGTTGGACAGGTGTACCTAATAAAGTGGCCGGTGAGTGTGTATGTATGTATATATATATATATATATATATATATATATATATATATATATATATATATATATATATATAGTAAAAAATTGGAACAGCACACACATAAAAGTACTATGGCTGCAGGGTCTCTCAGCTAGGAGTCCCCTCCGTGCAAAAGGATATTGATTCAGAAAAAAGATGCAGCACTCCAGTATTTTCAAAAATACAAAATGTACTTTAATAGCCCTGGTGGCGTGGTGACGTTTCGGCTACAATGAACCTTTCTCAAGCAATAATGAGGGTGCACATACAAATATTTAAAGAGGTGGTGCAATTAGACATGATTAACATATCAAGTGTAAAAAGTGTAAAAATATATATCAAACACATTTAATTTTAGTGATATCCTTTAAACATGATTTTTAAAGTGACAGTGCTTTATTTAAATATATAACACATGATGTAATTATAGCAATTAACCCCTTTCTGACATTAGACGTACCATCCCGTCGAGGTGGGCCCTTATGACCACTGACGGGATAGTACGTCTAACGCGATCAGCTGCGCTCACGGAGGGAGCACGGCCGAGTGTCAGCTGACTATCACAGCTGACATCTGGCACTATGTGCCAGGAGCTGTCAGTGACCGCTCCTGGCACATTAACCCCCGGAACACTGCGATCAAACATGATCGCAGCATCGCGCAGGGAGGGGGCTCCCTGCGTGCTTTCTTGAGACCCTCGGAGCAAAGCGATCACGTCTCCTCCGTCCTCCTCCCAGAAGGCCCCGGATCCAAGATGACTGCGGGGCTCCTTCTGGGTCCTGCAGGGAGGTGGCATGCAAGCGCCTGCTCAGAGCAGGCGCCAGCAAGCCTCCTGCAGTGCCTGTCAGATCGCCGATCTGACACAGTGCATTGTAAAGTGTCAGATCATCATTACCATGATGTCCCACACTGAAACAAAGTAAAACAAAAGTACACATATTTAGTATCGTCGCGTCTGTAACAACGCGACCTATAAGGCTGTGTGCACACGTTGCAGATTTTTCGTGGTTTTTTTCACTATAAAACGCAAAAAAACCTGCATACATTATGCATCCCATCATTTAGAATGCATTCTGCAATTTCTGTGCACATGATGCGTTTTTTTCCGCGAAAAAAACGCACCGCCGTAAAAAACGCAGCATGTTCATTAATTTTGCAGATTTTTTTCGGATTTCCCACCATATTATTTCATTATGATCCACCGGAAAAATCCGCAAAAAAAGCAGCAAAAACTCGGTAAAAACGAGGTAAAAACGCAAGAAAAACGCATGCGGATTTCTTGCAGAAAATGTCCTGTTTTGCTCAGGAAATTTCTTCAAGAAATCCTGAACATGTGCACATAGCCTAAAACTGTCCCACTAGTTAACCCTTTCAGTGAACACCGTAAAAAAAAACTAGGCAAAAAACAATGCTTTATCATCATACCGCCGAACAAAAAGTGGAATAACACGCGATAAAAAAAGACGGATATAAATAAACATTGTACCACCGAAAACTTCATCTTGGCCTGCAAAAAAACGAGCCGCCATACAGCGTCATCAGCGAAGAAATAAAAAAAGTTATAGCTCTCAGAATAAAGCGATGCAAAAAATACCGTATATACTCGAGTATAAGCCGACCCCCCTAATTTTGCCACAAAAAAAACTGGGAAAACTTAATGACTCGAGTATAAGCCTAGGGTGGAAAATGCAGCAGCTACCAGTAAATGTAAAAATACAAATAGATACAAATGAAAGTAAAATTAATTGAGACATCAGTAGGTTAAGTGTTTTTGAATATCCATATTGAATCAGGAGCCCCATATAATGCTCTATAAAGTTTATGATGGGCCCCATAAGATGCTCCATATTAAAATATGCCCCATATAATGCTGCACAAATGCGGATTATGGCCCCATAAGATGCTCCATACAGACATTTGCCCCATATAATGCTGAACAAACGTTGATTATGGCCCCATAAGATGCTCTATAAAAGATATTTGCCCCATATAATGCTCCACAAACGCTGATAATGGCCCCTTAAGATGCTCTATAAAGATATTTGCCCCATATAAAGCTGCACAAACATTGATTATGTCCTAAAAGATGCTCCATGTAGACATTTACCCCATATAAAGCTGCACAAACATTGATTATGCCCCATAAGATGCTCCATGTAGACATTTGCCCCATATAAAGTTGCACAAACATTGATTATGCCCCATAAGATGATCCATGTACACATTTGCCCCATATAAAGCTGCACAAACATTGATTATGCCCCAAAAGATGCTCCATGTAGACATTTGCCCTATATAAAGCTGCACAAACATTGATTATGCCCCATAAGATGCTCCATGTAGACATTTGCCCCATATGCTGTGATTGAAAAAAAAAAAAAAATCAGGCCCCCGGCACTTGCTATATTCACCTGCTCCCCGTTCCACCGCCACCGGCCACCGCTGCGTCTTCCCCGTCCTCTGCACTGACTGTTCTGGCAGAGGGCGGTGCGCACACAAATCGCGTCATCGCGCCCTCTGACCTGAAAGAGGACGGGGTTAGACGCAGTGGCGGCCGGCGCTGGAACGGGAAGCAGGTCAATATCGCGCACTGCATTATACTCACCTGCTCCTGGATCGGTCCCTGGTTCCCCGGCAGCTTCTTCCTGTATTGAGCGGTCACATGGTACCGCTCATTACAGTAATTAATATGCAGCTCCACCCCTATGGGACCATGTGACCGCTCAACACAGGAAGAAGCTGCCGGCGCCGGGAAACCAGGGACTGCGCCAGGAGCAGGTGAGTATGATTACACAGCTGCTGCCCCACCTCCCCTGCCGACCCCTAGGTATGACTCGAGTATAAGCCGAGAGGGGCAATTTCAGCCTAAAAAATGGGCTGAAATTCTTGGCTTATACCAAGAATTATATTATATAATATAATACTTATATAATATATACTTATAAGTATATACGGTAATTATTTTTCCATAAAATAGTTTTTATTGTATAAAAGCGCCAAAATATAAAAAAAATGATATAAATGAGGTATTGCTGTAATCGTACTGACTAGAATAAAAATGCTTTATCTATTTTACCAAACGCGGAACGGTAAAAACGCCCCCCCCAAAAGAAATTCACTTATTGCTGGTTTTTGTTCATTCAGCCTAACAAAAATCGGAATAAAAAGCGATCAAAAAATGTCATGTGCCCGAAATTGATAACAATAAAAACGTCAACTCGTCCCACAAAAAACAAGACCTCACATGACTCTGTGGACCAAAATATGGAAAAATTATAGCTCTCAGAATGTGATAACGCAAAAAATATTTTTTGCAATAAAAAGCATCTTTTAGTGTGTGACAGCTGTCAAACATAAAAACTTGCTATAAATAGTAAATCAAACCCCCCATTATCACCGCCTTAGGCTACTTTCACACTAGCGTTAACTGCAATACGTCGCAAATCCGTTTTTTGCCGAAAAAACGGATGCGTCAAAAAAAGTGAAAAATGTATGCAACGCATACAGCATTTCGACGGATCCGTCGCAAATCCGCTAAACGTTTCCGTCGAAAATACTGGATGCGTTGCATACGTTGCATCCGTTTTTACCATCCGTTGCATCCGTTTTTAAAATGGGAGGCTCCCAAATTTGATTGGCTACTGGAAAATATGGAAATCTATATAGTTACTGTTTTTACAGCCCATCTTTGAGGGTTTTAGTTTTGTGGCAGCGATGGAAGGTGTTCTTGGGAGGATTGCTAGTTTGGTTACCGACATTATCTTTGAGACGAATCGCCTGGATATCATAGTGCGGGAGAAGGAGGCGGCAGCGGAAAGACGGAGGATGCTTCTGCAGCAACGGAGACGGAGACGACTGTGGATTCATCCGATTAATGAACTACGGATGATGATAAAGGGATCCAAACCCTAACCCTACCCCTAACCTCACACCTAACCGTTTAATGAACATTTTCTGACAGTCATAGTGCCACGTATTTCAGTGCCACGTATTTCAGTGCCACGTATTTAAGTGCCACGTATATAAGTGCCACGTATATAAGTGCCACGTATTTAAGTGCCACGTATATAAGTGCCACGTATATAAGTGCCACGTATTTAAGTGCCACGTATATAAGTGCCACGTATTTAAGTGCCACGTATTTAAGTGCCACGTATTTAAGTGCCACGTATTTAAGTGCCACGTATTTAAGTGCCACGTATATAAGTGCCACGTATTTAAGTGCCACGTATTTAAGTGCCACGTATTTAAGTGCCACGTATTTAAGTGCCACGTATTTAAGTGCCACGTATTTAAGTGCCACGTACTTAAATACGTGGTACTTAAATACGTGGCACTTATATACGTGGTACTTAAATACGTGGCACTTATATACGTGGCACTTATATACGTGGCACTTATATACGTGGCACTTATATACGTGGCACTTATATACGTGGCACTTATATACGTGGCACTTATATACGTGGCACTTATATACGTGGCACTTATATACGTGGCACTTATATACGTGGCACTTATATACGTGGCACTTATATACGTGGCACTTATATACGTGGCACTTATATACGTGGCACTTATATACGTGGCACTTATATACGTGGCACTTATATACGTGGCACTTATATACGTGGCACTTATATACGTGGCACTTATATACGTGGCACTTATATACGTGGCACTTATATACGTGGCACTTATATACGTGGCACTTATATACGTGGCACTTATATACGTGGCACTTATATACGTGGCACTTATATACGTGGCACTTATATACGTGGCACTTATATACGTGGCACTTATATACGTGGCACTTATATACGTGGCACTTATATACGTGGCACTTATATACGTGGCACTTATATACGTGGCACTTATATACGTGGCACTTATATACGTGGCACTTATATACGTGGCACTTATATACGTGGCACTTATATACGTGGCACTTATATACGTGGCACTTATATACGTGGCACTTATATACGTGGCACTTATATACGTGGCACTTATATACGTGGCACTTATATACGTGGCACTTATATACGTGGCACTTATATACGTGGCACTTATATACGTGGCACTTATATACGTGGCACTTATATACGTGGCACTTATATACGTGGCACTTATATACGTGGCACTTATATACGTGGCACTTATATACGTGGCACTTATATACGTGGCACTTATATACGTGGCACTTATATACGTGGCACTTATATACGTGGCACTTATATACGTGGCACTTATATACGTGGCACTTATATACGTGGCACTTATATACGTGGCACTTATATACGTGGCACTTATATACGTGGCACTTATATACGTGGCACTTATATACGTGGCACTTATATACGTGGCACTTATATACGTGGCACTTATATACGTGGCACTTATATACGTGGCACTTATATACGTGGCACTTATATACGTGGCACTTATATACGTGGCACTTATATACGTGGCACTTATATACGTGGCACTTATATACGTGGCACTTATATACGTGGCACTTATATACGTGGCACTTATATACGTGGCACTTATATACGTGGCACTTATATACGTGGCACTTATATACGTGGCACTTAAATACGTGGCACTTAAATACGTGGCACTTAAATACGTGGCACTTAAATACGTGGCACTTAAATACGTGGCACTTATATACGTGGCACTTATATAAGTGCCACGTATATAAGTGCCACGTATATACGTGGCCATACATGTGGGGTTGAAGGCCCAGGCCAGGTTTATATAGATTTGGGGGTGTCTGGCCAATTGGCAACAAAATCCAGCTTCTGAGCATGCTCAGTGTAAAAAAACGTATTGCAGCGCTGCATTGCGTCGTACGACGTGTCCCGACGCATCCGTCGCTCATAGGCTTCCATTGTAGCCAACGACGCATGCCGCAGGATGCGTCGCGACACGTTTTTTAGGCGGAGACAAAAAACACTACAAGCAACGTTTTTTGCCGACGACGTATTGCCAAATTTCGACGCATCCGTCGTAAAACGTACACGACGTATGTCAATCCGTCGCAATACGTCGCCAATACAAGTCTATGGGGAAAAAACGCATCCAGCAAAAACTTTTGCTGGATGCGTTTTTTCAAAAAAAAGACGTTTTGAGACGTAATGCAGTTAACGCTAGTGTGAAAGTAGCCTAAGTTAGGGAAAAATAATAAAATAAAAAAATGTATCTATTTCCATTTTCCCATTAAGGTTGGGGCTAAAGTTAGGGTTGGGGTTAGGATTACGTTTAGTTGGATTAGGGGTGTGTCAGGGTTAGGGGTGTGGTTAGGGTTGGGATTAGGGGTGTGTTGGGGTTAGGGGCGTGTTGGGGCTAGGGGTGTGGTTAGGGTTGGGAATAGGTTTAGGAGTGTGTTGGGGAAAGGGTTGGAGTTAGAATTGGGAGGTTTCCACTGTTTAGGCACACCAGGGGCTCTGCAAACGCTACATGACGTCCGATCTCAATCCATACAATTCTGCATTGAAAAAAAAAGTAAAACGGTGCTCCTTCCCTTCAGAGCTCTGCCGTGCGCCCAAACAGTGTTTTACCCCCACATATGGGGTATCCGCGTACTCAGGATAAATTGGACAATAACTCTTGGGGTCCAATTTCTCCTGTTACCCATGGGAAAATACAAAACTGGGGGCTAAAAAAAATCATTTTTTGTGGAAAAAATAGAATTATTCTTACCGTTAATTCGGTTTCTAGGAACCTTCCACGACGGCATATGGAGGTTGTCTCTTTGCCCTAATGGGGAACAGGAAACAGAGAGGTTAAAAGGACCTCCCACCTCCCACTTGCCAGTGACTTACAACTGAGACCATAGCACCGGTTTACCTTCTGAATCCCAGAATTAATCCAGGAATATATAGAGGGCGGGAATTAGCGCCGTCGTGGAAGGTTCCTAGAAACCGAATTAACGGTAAGAATAATTCTATTTTCTCTAGTCACCTTCCACGACGGCATATGGAGGAATACCAACTAATTTGATACTAGGGAGGGACAACGGCCTGAAGAACCTTGCGGCCGAAGACCAAATCCTTATTGGATAACACATCCAACCTATAATGTTTGGAGAAGGTGTGAAGTGAGGACCACGTAGCTGCCCTGCAGATCTGCTCCGGAGATGCGCCTGCTCTTTCTGCCCAGGAAACTGACGTAGATCTGGTTGAGTGGGCCTTGATCCCTACCGGAGGTATTTTATTTTGAGCAAGGTAGGATTCTGTTATGGCTTTTTTAATCCATGTAGCAATGGTATTTTTGGCTACCTTTTTCCCCTTATTTTGTCCCGAGGAATGGACAAAAAGGTTATGATCAATTCTAAGATCTCGAGTTTGATCCAGGTAATGAAGCAGGATACGACGAACGTCCAGAGTGTTAAATTTCCTTTCCTCTGAGTTTGCAGGTTTGTTGCAAAAGGTAGGTAGAACGATTTCTTGAGAACGATGAAATTCAGAGACCACTTTAGGAAGGAAAGAGGGATCCAGACGGAGTACTATTGAGTCATCTCTAACCAGTAAATAAGGTTCTCTTATTGATAAGGCCTGTAATTCACCCACTCTTCTGGCTGAAGTTATAGCCCCAAAAAAACAGTTTTGTAAGCAAGATTTTGTGGGGAACAGGAAGACAGAGGTTCAAAGGGTGGACCCGTAAGACCTTGAAGTACAATGTTAAGATCCCATGGAGGAACTATGATTTGTTGCCTAGGGTTTATTCTGATTGCTGAGGTAATGAATCTTTTGATCCAGCGATGGCCTGCTAGATCTTGATCGAACATAGAATTGAGCGCAGAAATCTGGACCTTCAGAGTACTGGGTTTCAGGCCCATTTCCAAGCCTTTCTGTAAGAAATCTAATATCTTAGGTATATCCGGCCTGAGAGGGTCTGGAAGAATAGGTAGGCAAAAAGATGAAAACTTTTTCCAAATTTTATTGTAAATGGCGTTTGTTACTGGCTTCCTGGATTTTTGTAAGGTGGCTATGACAGGGATTGATAGCCCTTTTGCTCTCAAAACCTGGGCTTCAGAAACTACGCCGCTAAATTCCATTTCTGAGGGTCTGAGTGGAGAACTGGCCCCTGAGAGAGGAGATTGTCTTTTATTGGTAACATAACCGGCCCGTCCACTTGTAGTTGGATGATCAAGTTGAACCAACTTCTTTTGGGCCAAAAAGGAGCAATCAGAATAGTTGGAGTCCCTTCCATCCGAATTTTCCTCAGCACCTTTGCAAGGATTGGGATTGGTGGGAATGCGTAGGCCAGATGAAAGTGCCAATCTTGAACAAGAGCATCCACTGCTCTGGGATTGCCTGTTGGGTTCAGGGAAAAAAATGTTTCGACTTTTGCATTTTGATGGGAGGCAAAGAGGTCGACATCCGGGAGACCCCACCTGCTTACTAAAAGATTGAACGTTTGAGGATCCAGACTCCATTCGCCCGGGTGGATATCTCGCCGGCTCAGATAATCTGCCTGAATATTGGCAGTACCTTTCAGGTGAGTTGCCGTCAGGGACAGCAAGTGATTTTCGGCCCAAGCAAAGATTCGGGCAGAGACCTTCTTTAGGCTGGCGAATTTTGTGCTGCCCTGGTGTTTGATATGAGCCACCGTAGTCATGTTGTCTGAGTGTATCAGAACATGTTGGCCAAAAATCTGACGATCTGCTGCTAAGAGGGCTTCTTCCACTGCTTTGAGTTCCCGGAAATTCGAAGATCTCCCTCTGATCGTCTGGTCCCAGAGACCCTGATAGGGAACATGATTTATCATGGCTCCCCAGCCCCTTTCTGGCATCTGTCTTGATTGTAGTTATTGGGGACTGAACCCAACTCACACCTCTGAGAAGATTTTTTGATCTCATCCACCATGTTAAGGATGCTTTCACCCGACCTGGTGTGCGAATCCTTTTGGTCAGTGAGCTGGGACGACCATCCCAATTGTCTAAGACATGGGTTTGAAGAATTCTTGAGTGGGCTTGAGCCCAAGCCACCGACTGAATGCAGGCTGTCATGGAGCCTAACAGCGACATTCCGTCTCGGAGTGTAGGAGATCTCATCTCCTTGTATTTCCTGATCTTTACTACTAATGGTAGTCTGTGATCGTCTGGAAGAAAGGACATTTGTTTTACCGAGTCCAGAACCACTCCTAAAAACTTTCTGGTTTTTGAGGGTTGAAGCTGAGATTTCTTCATATTCGGAATCCAACCCAGAGATTTCAGTATCTCTAATGTTGCTGACACATGGGACATCAGGGTTGCCTCGGTGGGAGCTACTATCAGCAGATCGTCCAAATAGGGCACTATACAAACCCCTTGTCTCCGGATAAAGGACACTGCCTCTGCCATCACTTTGGAGAACACCCTCGGGGCTGATGAAATGCCGAATGGGAGGACTCCAAACTGATAGTGCTCCACCTGGTGATTTCCCTGTATCGCAAACCTGAGATATTTTCTGTGTCTCGGGTGGATAGGAATGTGGAAATACGCATCCTTTAGATCGATAGTTGCCAAAAAGGAGTGTTGATTTATTAAAGGGATGGCTGATTTTACAGACTCCATCTTGAATCTTTGATATTTCACGGACTGATTCAGGCCCTTTAAATTTATAATAATCCGAACTTCCCCCGATGGTTTGGGTACCAGGAATAATCGGGAATAATGTCCCAGACCTTGTTCTGACTGTGGAACCGGGGAAATCACGTTTGATTTCAGAAGATCTCTGAGACCCAACGTTAACAAATTGTGATGTCTTGCCGGAAGGGAAGTAATTTTTAGACCCTGAGGGAAGGGAGAAATTAACTCGATCAAAAGGCCCTGCTTGATTACATTGAGGACCCAGTGGGAACTGGTGATGTTTTCCCACTGATCCACATATTTTGAGAGTCTTCCCCCCACCGGGTCGGAGTCATTGTTTATCTTGTTGGGATGACTGCTGCTGCTGTTGTTGAGGGACAAAAATATTTTTCCCTCTCCCTTTTGCATAGCTCCACCTGCCGGTCTTGCCTTTACCCCTCGGTTGAGAGGACTGCGACATTGGGGCACGAAAAAAACGTTTTTTCGGTTGCTTTTGCTCCGGGAGCGCCTTTTTCTTGTCAGTCGCTTTGTCAAGAATGTCGTCTAATGCTGGGCCAAACACAGTCTCCTTTAAAGGGAATGGCGCACAATTTAGCTTTAGAGGTGATATCGCCACTCCATAGTTTGAGCCAGAGAGCCCTTCTGGCAGAGTTGGAGAGTACTAGAGACCTGGCAGCAATCCTAACGGATTCCAGGAAAGCGTCCGCCAGAAAACCAGTAGCTCTAAGTAGTATAGGAAGTGAATCTAACATTTCACCTCTAGGGGTACCCTGCGATATGTGAGACTCCAGTTTTTCTAGCCAACAGGAGAGGGCCCTGGCTACGCAGATAGAGGCGATATTAGCCTTCAGGACAGACGTAGAGGATTCCCAAGACTTCTTCAGGAGACTCTCAATCTTCCTGTCCATAGGATCTCTCAATTGCGAAGAGTCCTCAAAGGGGAGTGCCGTTTTTTTGGCGACTCTGGCTACCTGCACGTCAACTTTGGGAATGTCAAGTTTGACAAAATCACCTTCTAGAGGAAATCTATGTTTCATCTCTGAAGACATGCTAAAGCGCTTTTCAGGGAGTTCCCATTCCTGCTCAATCATTTTAACCACATTAGCGTGAACGGGAAACCCTGTTTTCTTCTCCGATCTGAGCCCACCGAACATATGATCCTGTATGGACTGAGGTACAGGTTCCTCTTCAAGTCCCATCGTGTTACGTACAGCAGAGACTAGGTCCTCAACATACTCTGAGGAAAAGAGGTATTTCCTGACCTCAGCTTTAGGGGATGCAGGATCTTCCCAGCCAACAGATGAAGTTTGAGAGTGGTCTGAATCAGAGTCCGATTCAATGACCTGTATCTTCCTTTTCTTAGCTGGGGAGTGTGTCGGAGGTGGAGGTGGAGGTGTGAAAGCTGCCAAGGAAGATTGTACCTCCTGTTTAACAAGAGAGCGAATCTCATCTAGTAGCGATGGTTGCTCCGCTTTAATTATCTTGTCAGTGCATGGCTGACAGAGCTTTTTATCCCAGTTAGGAGGGAATTTAGCAGCACAGACCGGGCACTTCTTCCTATAGTTAGCTTTAGGGGTAGACCTTTCTCCCTGAAATAAAGAGGGAGAGAGGAGTGAGGAGCTAAACCCCCTAAGGGAACTACCTCCCGGATCCCGTCCCTGCGTACTCACAGTAGCAGGGGCAGCGCTGGGCTCTGCAGACGCAGGGCATAAGGAACCGTCCATACTGAAGAATTTGGTCTTACCTCAGTGGTGGTTCAGCAAGCTTTTATGGAGAGCACTCCCAGCACCTGCCTCCAGCGGCCGAATCTCCCCCTCCCCCTCCGGTATCCATGTGTGGGACGCCATTGCTCCGACAACGCCGGCCGGCGAAACCCGGAAGTACCGGCTTCAGGGAGCATATGAAAACCGGAAGTGACGCGCGCGCGACCGCTGACGTCACTTCCGGAACGCCGAGCCGAGCCGCATGGAGGGGAAGAAGCCGGGAAGCTCAAAGAGGATCCCGGCTGGGGATCCAGGCCTGCTTTACCCTCGTGGGGGCGCAGGAAGGCCTGGAGGGGGTCCCGAGGTACCTGGAGTACAGGACGACGGGAGCAGCATAAGCGGAGGCACGAAGCGCCACCAGCTGCCCGGCTAAGCAGGTAAAACCTGCTAAAAACACTGCAAATCACCGGCCACTACAGCATATGAAAAAAACCTCTCCTTGTCCCAAGGGGAACAGGAAAGACACTGGCAAGTGGGAGGTGGGAGGTCCTTTTAACCTCTGTTTCCTGTTCCCCATTAGGGCAAAGAGACAACCTCCATATGCCGTCGTGGAAGATGACTAGAGAAAAAAGAATTTTTATTTCCACGGCAATGTGTTATAAATTTTAGTGAAACATTTGGGGGTTCAAAGTGATCACCACAATCTAGATACGTTCCTTGGGGGGTCTAGATTCCAATATGGGGTCACTTGTGGGGGGTTTCTACAGTTTAGGTACATCAGGGGCTCTGCAAAGGCAACGTGACACCCAGACCATTCCATCAAAGTCTGCATTCCAAAACGCCACTTCCTTCCCTTCCGAGCTCTGCCATGCACCCAAACAGTAGTTTTCTCCCACATATGGGGTATCAGAGTACTCAGAACAAATTGGACAACAACTTTTGGGGTCCAATTTCTCCTGTTACCCTTGGGAAAATACAAAACTGGGGGCTAAAAATTCATTTTTGTGGAAAAAAAAGATTTTCTAATTTTCACGGCTCTACATTATAAACTTCTGTGAAGCACTTGGGGTTTCAAAGTGCTCATCACAGATCTAGATAACTTCCTTAGGGGGTCTACTTTCCAAAATGGGGTCACTTGCAGGGGATTTCAATGTTTAAGCACATCAGGGGCTCTCCAAACGAGACATGGCGTCCTCTCTCAATTACAGCCAATTTTGCATTGAAAAGTCAAATGGCGCTTCTTCCCTTCACCGACAATCCAATCATTGCCTTCTGCCCCATCACCCCCATCATTGCCCTCTCCTCCACCTACACAACCAGACACTTACAGCATCATTCACCTCTCTGCATAAACACACACACCTCACCTCTGTGCACGGTATCCTTAAGCCGCACCATCATTGGCAGCATCCTGTCTCGCACAGCCGCGGCGCTGAATGATGATGTCATTGAGCCGCTGCTTTGTGAGACAGGAAGGGCGGGCAGGAAGCAGGACGGATCAATTCCCTATCCCTGCAGCTCCACTCCGCTGCCATTTTTTCTTGCAGGCAGCGGAGCTGCAGGGATTGCCCCCTGCCCGCGGCACAAAGGGTAATTTGGCCAGATTGCCCTCCTTATTAGCTGCCCCGCAGGGGCTCGGTTGAACCAGTGGTTTGTCTGCCCATGGATAGATAGATATATATCTCTAGATATAATTACCTAAGGGGTACTTCTGTCTAACGGAAATCCCACGTCGCTGATTGGACGCGGCTGGCCATTAATGCTGCTATTAACCCGGTGTGACCAACTGTTTACTATTGATGCTGCCTATGCAGCATCAATAGTAAAAAGATCTAATGTTAAAAATAATTTTAAAAAATTAAAAATCATTATATTCTCACCTTCCGGCGCCTTTCCCGCTCCTTGCGACGCTCCAGTCCAAGCACTGCGGTTTCGCGAGATGATGACTTAGCGGTCTCGTGAGACGGCTACGTCATCATCTCGCGAGACCGCTACGTCATCATCTCGCGAGACCGCAATGCATTCTTGCGACCGGAGCGTCGTGAGGAGCATCGCTAAACGCCTGGCCTGGATCCGGGGGCCGCCGGAAGGTAAGTATATAAGTGTTTTTTATTTTAATTTATTTTATTTTTTTTAAACAGGGATATGGTGCCCGCATTGCTATATCCTGCGTGGGCTGTGCTCTATACTGTGTGGGCTGTGCTACATACTACGTGGGCTGTGCTACATACTACGTGGGCTGTGCTACATACTACGTGGGCTGTGCTACATACTACGTGGGCTGTGCTACATACTACGTGGGCTGTATGCTACTTGGCTGTGCTATATTGCTCTGCTGTATCTGTGCATCGTGAATCGTGGTATGTGTTAAAGAGGGGGGCCCACTGAGACTCTTTCGCCCCGGGGCCCTCAAAAACCCTTCACTTCGCGGCCGGGCGTGACTAATCAGTGACAGGCGCAGTCCGGCTGCGAATTGGCGCGGAATTTGAACCACGCTTCGCTAATTGGTCACGCCCGGCCGGCCGAATCCTGTGTATAAGTTGCATTTTTCTGAAAACTTCAAAAATAAACCACATACATATTTTAGAATACCAGATGTGTTAGAATCAGGCCACATCTAATAATTCACAGGTCTGCGACTAAAAAGCGGTTTGATTATTTTCATCTAATTTCCATGTATTTTGGTGTGCTGAAAACGAAAAAATATTGAAAATAATCCTGGACGTCCGGATTTGCCACAAAATGCAAAATTCTCTTCAAATTTAGTAAATTTTTCTCAATTTTTGGTATTTTTTTTATCTTAGGGTTTTGAAAGTCAAAATTACTATTAATTAATTCACATCAACACATTGAAGATATACAATGCCAAAAAAATATAACTTTCAAAGAAAAGAACTTTCAGAGTGAGCTAATGAAACCAGCATCAACATGTTGCTAGCTGAATGAGCAGGCTCTGACATGCTCGGGCTTGATTCAATTGTTTTATCTTGGTTCTCGCCTGTTCACACTTTTTCATCTCAGTTCGTGTTAGCTCATCATATTCAACCATGTTTCCCAAAATTAGCATTATGGCTCAGCGGAAGTGTAGTAATTCCCCTGACAGTTTCTATTACATTTGTGGTGAATATACAGTGTTGAAGCAACAGCTGAATATTACAAACTTTGTGAAAAAAGTATACTTCGCTTATTTCGGACTAAAGCTCGGAGATCAAGATAAAGCTTGGGCGCCCCATAAAGTGTGCAAACGGTGTGTTAGGACCTGCGAAATTGGTTCAAGGGTAAGAAAAAAGCTTTCCGTTATGGGATTCCTATGGTATGGCGAGAGCAAAAGAACCATAGTGACAATTGTTACTTTTGTTCATGCGATGTGAAAGGGTATAATTCAAAATGGAAGCATTCCATTTCATACCACAATAATCACTCAGCAATTCGTCCCATCCCCCATGGCACAGATATACCAGTACCCAAGGCCCCTGCTACCTTGGAAGAGATAACTAGCTCCGATGAAGGTGGAGTCATAACTGAACCAGAAAATGAATTAAGTTCTGACTTTGAAGATGATACAAGACCAAATTGTTTTCCCATGAGGAGATGAATGATTTGGTAAGAGACTTGAATCTTCCCAAAGATGCCGCTGTCTTACTCGGATCAAGGCTCAAAAGCAAGAATTTATTGTTGCCAGGAGTGTCTTTTTCATGGTTCAGACATCGTGAAAACGAGTTCGTTCCTTACTTTGCCCGGGAAGATAAGTTGGTTTATTGCATCGATGTCGAAGGTTTGATGGGTCAATTCAAAATCCAATATGATTCAGCGCAATGGCGTCTTTTTATAGATTCGATTTTCAAAAAGAAGGTCATTCTCTACACCTCAGGGAAACCTACGAGAACTTGGAATTGGTTCTTCGTAAACTTAAATATGAAGACCACGGTTGGCAAGTGTGCGGGGGATTTGAAAGTCTTGTGCATGCTGCTCGGGCAACAAGCTGGGTATACCAAATACCCTTGTTTTCTGTGTCTATGGGATAGTCGAGACCGACAAAATCACTGGACCAAGAAGAATTGGCAGCCGAGGGTGCTCACAGTTGGAGAAAAAAATGTCCTCTGAGAAACTTTGGTTCCTCCCCATAAAGTTCTTCTACCACCTCGCCACATAAAATTGGGATTGATGAAGAAATTCGTAAAATCAAGCTTTAGGTTGCCTGATGAGTTTGAAAGCGCATTTCCTCCATTCCCACCTTGACAATTTTCCTGAAAATTTGGGGGCTGTGAGTGAAGAGCAAGGTGAACGATTCCACCAGGACATTAAAGAGATGGAAAGAAGATACCAGGGAAGATGGAGCATTACAATGATGGCAGACTACTGTTGGACGCTTCAGAGAGACATTTCAGATGCTACTCACAAGCGTAAATGTACCAAGAGAAGCCTCACATGGAAGAAAAATCGATTTTAGTGTGTGTTAGTGAGCTCATTGCAGTTAAAAAAATGATTTTCATGAAACATTTGTAATAAAAAATTAATTTTATGAGTATTTTCATTTATTTTGAGGTATTGTCTTATTTAACATAGTTACTTAAATTGTCAGAAAACGTGATGTCCTATGACAAAACGGAGGTCATGTTCGGATTCAGCGCACTTAAAAACAAAGATTACGTGGAATAACCAAAACAGCTCTTGAAAAAAATTATTTTGCAGACCTGTGGAAATTAAATATATATATATATATATATATATATATATATATATATATATATATATATATATATATATATATATATATATATATATATATATATATATACATACACACACACACACATGTATACACACACAGTGCAGTGAATTAACACATGTGGAATTATATACCGTATTTTTCGGACTATAAGACGCACCAGACCATAAGGCGCACCCCAAATTTGGGGTGAAAATTGCAGAAAAAAAGATTTTTTATAAGATGGGGGTCCGTCTTATTGTCCGAATTTACAGTATCTTACCTGAGGGCTGGTGGTGGCAGAGCAGGGTCACAGGAGGCATGGTGGCGGCAGAGGTGGGGTGATGCGGTACGGCGTGCACCTGAGCAGGGTCCCTTCCTGCTTAGGTGGGTGACGCCACGGCCTGGTGTCCATGGGAGGGTGGCAGCAGTGGTTACCGACAGAGGTGCTGGGATGAGGAGGCGCAGTGAGAGGTATGGCGTGAGAGGGGTCCCTTTCCCCGGTGAGGTGATGGAAGGATCTCGTGGGCACATGGACTGGAGATGGAGGTAGTGGTGTACATTGTGAAGCGAGTATTCCACAGGAGCTCAGATGTCCGAGTCCTTGCCGCTTCCTGGCGCTCCTCAGCGCAATAATTATTTCAGAAGCCGGTAATGAGGAGCGCCGGGAAGCGGCAAGGACTCAGACATCTGAGCTCCGGTGGAATACTCGCTTCACAATGTACACCACTACCTCCATCATCTCCAGTCCATGTGCCCACGAGATCCTTCCTGAACCTTGCTGCACCCATCCTGGGAAGCAAAAGGATGGAGTATACAGAGTCCAAAGTCCCGGTGAGGTGATGCAGCAGCCCGGTAATGCAGCAGAGCCGGGGGAATCCTGTTGATGTCGGTGGACGCGGCCATCTTCCTGAGGCCGCGCGTGCGCAGATGGAGCTCTCTGCTGCCCGGGGCTTCAGGAAAATGGCCGCGGGTTGCCGCGCGTGCGCAGATGGGGATTGCGGCGGCCATTTTCCTGAAGCAGAGTTCGCATCTTGGCTTCAGGAAAATGGTCGCCGCGATCCCCATCTGTGCACGCGCGGCATCCCGCGGCCATTTTCCTGAAGCCCCGGGCAGCAGAGAGCTCCATCTGCGCACGCGCGGTCTCAGGAAGATGGCCGCGCCCACCGATAACAGGATTCACCCGCCTTTGCTGCCTTACCGGGCTGCTGCATCACCTCACCGGGAAAAGGGACCCCGCTCACTGCGCCTCCTCATCTCCGCACCTCTGCTGCCACACCTCTGCCGCCGCACCTCTGCCACCGCACCTCTGCCGCCACGGTAAGCCTGCATTGCGACTATTAGACGCACCCCCCATTTTCCCCCCTTTTTTGGGGGGGAAAAAGTGCGTCTTGTAGTCCGAAAAATACGGTACTTAACAAAAAAGTATGAAACAACTGAAAATATGTCTTATATTCTAGGTTCTCCAAAGTAGCCACATTTTGCTTTGATGACTGCTTTGCACACTCTTGGCATTCTCTTGATGAGCCTCAAGTGGTAAAATAGCCCTTAAATGACAAAGCCACTAAAGACTCAAAGTCTCCAAAAATTCGATTTAAACAGCAGAATAAAAGGGCAGCAACACTTACCTGCCCAAGATCTTGGAACAAATGCACTACAGGGTGCAGCCAGCCCATAAAGCAAGATGTTAGCAACACAGGTGCAAAATGCCAGATCAACAGCCACTCTCCACCTACCCATTCCTGGACGGGGTGACTGCCCAGTAAACAATTGCACAATGCACAATGAAGGCCCGCATAGGGGGTTGTTCACACAAGGGTACTGCATAGTGTGTGGTTCACAGCCTTTTAGTCACGCCCCTACTTTTCGATTAGGAGGGCTGGCCAGCACACTCTCAATGCATCCCAGTGCGAACACCCCTCATGCAAGACCGAACGTGTTTGGGCTCGGCTGGACCACGAAAAATATAGTGCAAAAAATATATACAAAAATAGTGAGGAATTGGTTGATATTTTTGCCAAAATACATAAGCTCGTAACCCACGCCAAGGGTCCCCATGCTTACAAGTCCTACACTAAACTAAATAGCAATGCCACTAAAGACTCAAAGTCTACAAAAATTCGATTTAAACAGCAGAAAAAAAGGGCAGCAACACTTACCTGCCCAGATCTTGCTCTTCTGTGGATCAGAAGAAAATTCATATCTTAGTCCAGACAACATAAAACTATGCACCCAGTCACTGTTAATTCGTGACCAGGCTGAGTAAAAGGCCGACAGTCTACCCCCCCACGGGAACCACCAGTCATTGTGATGGCTGCTTACGTTCTCGTGAACAGCGTGTAAACATTAACCCTGTACGTCTTTTCTTCTTTTCATCCCACTTGGCTTGGTCCCTGGATGGCCTCACACGACTGAACCTTCTGCTGAAGGGACGCCGGTAGGAAGAGGTTGACAAGCTGGGGAATTTCTTTTTGTTATCCCCCGCCTTGTCTAGAAGCTCATCCAGGACCGGGCCAAAGAGGTACTGTCCCTCACATGGGATGGAACAAAGCCTGGACCTGGCCTGGATATCCCCGGCCAGCACTTTAGCCACAAAGTCCTTCGAGCTGCGTTAGAAAGACCCGCTGCTCTAGCAGCCATCCTGACTGAGTTTGCTGAAGCATCGGATAACAACGCTGTGGCACCCTGAATCACTGGTAAGGTGCTCAGGATAGATTCACGAGAGGATCCCTCCTTCAACTGAGTCTCGAGTTGGTCCAGCCAGACCATCATTGACCTGGCTGTACAATTGGATGCCACTGCTGGCCTCAGGAATCCCACTGACATCTCCCATGTTCCTTTAAGGAATGTGTGAAACTTCCTATCTAGAGGGTCCTTCAGGGTCCCTTGGCCACTACTGCATCTAGCTTCTGGGCTTTATCCCAAGTATTTACCACGGGGTCCTCAAAGGGGTACCTTCACTTAAACGCAGGAGGCAAGGAGCCCCTTTTTTCCGACCTCATGCATTCCCGGAGTACCAGGCTCTGAATTTTTTAATTTAAGGGAAACAACCTACATTTCCTCTGATCTAGCCCCCCAAACATGATGTCCTGTATGGAACGCTCCGGCCTGGACTCTACCACCCCCCTGGTGAACCTCACTGCCTGCTGAACACAGGGGTAACAATCTTTTTGGACAGGATTCCAGCAGGGGGCATCTGCAGAGGGCACATTCCCTGTGCCTTGAGTACCCTGTACATTTCTTCTCCTGCGTATGATAAGAAAAAAATAAAGGGAAGACTGCATCACTGAGTGAACATCCACGAAGGTCACTTTCCAGTGTAGTAAGTAGGTACCGGATCACGAAGGGGGCATATGTCAGCTGAAACTGCTGACTCTTCCACTCTGGAGGAGCTACTGCAGCTGGACCGACCACATGCCTGGCCACTGCCCGTATTTTCACGGGTCTTTCGCCAGGCAGTACAGGGCTTGTGAGTAGTGTGAAGCTGTTCTGCTGCTGCTGCTGCTGCTCACCACTCTCCACTGTGATCAATGGGCTCAGAAGCACAGCATGCATGTGAATGCTTCCTTTTATACACTCCTCCCCCAGATATCCGGGTCAGCAGGTCATGGACCGGGCGCCTCCCTCCCCTGGAACCGCACGCCCCCCGCGTTACATGCAGTACAGCTCCTCAGTGGATGCCGGGACAAGGAACCGCTCCGGACCCCGATGACCCCCGAACCCAGCTGCAGTCCCAGGACCCACCGCAGGCGTACGACAACGGCGGCAGTATGCAAAAGCTGTCCGACACGGCAGCCAGGATGCACCCCAGGCCCCCGACCCTTTGCCATGGTGACCTCAGGCGAGGACACTGACGAGTCAGAGGACCGCCCAGGACGCGTCACCGACCCAGACCCCGGCCGTGTCACCCGGCACGCCCCCAGACACCGACAGACCCGGAAGTCCAGAGCCCCAACAGCACGCCGTGAGTCTTAAGATCCCGAGGGGTATACTTACCTTTTCGGCGCTGGCCCTCCAGAGAATACTTACCTTTCGGCGCTCGCCCTCCGAGGTTTGTAATCCTTTGGACACCGCTCCACCTTTTCGCTCACAGACGTGCAGTCCATCCTGGACCACTGTGGGGCTTCCAGGAACCCAGCACCGCCCGAGGCAGGGGACCCTCGCTATCTAAACCGACTGGCTGGGCCTGGGATCCGTTAACTCCTCACAAGGTATATGCAGGAACAGGGTACCCATCAGGGACAGGAAACCAACTGATGTGTGGGACAGGTGCCGCCCTTTTGTATCTGTAGGTTTCCTGTCCCTGAAGGGTGGGTCCCCTCTCTCGTGGTGGTGTCATGGGAGACAGAATAATAATTTTTTCTATAAAATAGTTTTTATTGAGTAAAAGCGTCAAAACATAAAAAAATACTATAAATGAGGTGTCACTGTAATACTACGGACCCGAAGAATAAAACTGCCTTATCAATTTTACCACATGCGAAACGGTATGAACAAAGCCCAAAAAAAAAAATTCCTGAATTGCTGGTTTTTGTTCATTCATTCGTCAACTTGTCCCGCAAAAAACGGTAATTAGTCTTACCGGTAATTGCATTTCCAGGAAATTCTGACAGCACCATTGTAGGACGTCCTTCTTACCCTACGTGAGACAGGAACAACAAGCGGTTAAAAGAACCCTCCCCACTCCACCCACCAGTGATTTTCTAAGTACCACATCTGGATGGATGCAAAAAAGAGAGCTTATTAACAGTCATATACCAATGTTACATCACAGTCAATAGTAAAAACTTGCAGTGGGAGGGAACTAGTAGTGCTGTCAGGATGGATTCCTGGAAATACAATTACTGGTAAGACTAATTACCGTTTTCCAGTTCACCATCCTGACAGCACCATTGGAGAAATACCAAAGGATGTTTAACTAGGGTGGAACTACTGCATGTAATTCTTTTCTACCAAAAGCTAACTGATCTGATGAGACATCTAATTTATAGTGTCTAGCAAAGGTAGAAAGACTGGTCCAAGTCGCCGCCCTACAAATTTGCTCAGCTGAGGCTCCCCCCTTCTCCGCCTATGATGTAGAGATAGCTCGGGTTGAATGGGCTCTAAGAATAATCGGGGGGATCTTTCCCTTGGTCTGTATATGCAAGGTTTATCATGGTTTTGATCCACCTAGCAATAGTTGATTCTGCTGCTTTACAACCTCTATTTGGACCCCCGTACTGAATGAACAAGTTAGTGTCTCGTCTCCAACCTTCTGTCGCCCCCAGGTATTTTAGAACAGTCTCCCAAATGTCGAGGTTATGGTAGACCCCTTCCTTCGTGTTTCTAGGGTGTTGGCAGAATGAGGGAAGGATTACCTCCTGATTTATATTTGTTGAGGACACTACCTTAGGGAGGAAGGCAGGGTTAAAGGTACCTTCACACTGAACAACTTAACAACGATAACGATAGCGATCCGTGACGTTGCAGCGTCCTGGATAGCGATATCGTTGTGTTTGACACGCAGCAGCGATCAGGATCCTGCTGTGACATCGTTGGTCGGAGCTAGAAGGCCAGCACCTTATTTCGTCGCTGGATCACCCGCTGACATCGCTGGATCGGTGTGTTTGACACCGATCCAGCTTTGTCTTCACTGGTAACCAGGGTAAATATCGGGTAACTAAGCGCAGGGCCGCACTTAGTAAACCGATGTTTACCCTGGTTACCAGTGTAAATGTAAAAAAAAACCAAACACTACATACTTACATTCTGATGTCTGTCGTCCCCCGGCGTCCGCTTCCCTGCACTGTGTCAGCGCCGGCCGGCCGTAAAGCAGAGCACAGCGGTGACGTCACCGCTCTGCTGTAGGGCCGGCGCTTACACAGTGCAGGGAAGCAGACGCCGGGGGACGACAGACATCAGAATGTAAGTATGTAGTGTTTGGTTTTTTTTACATTTACACTGGTAACCAGGGTAAACATCGGTTTACTAAGTGCGGCCCTGCGCTTAGTAACCCAATGTTTACCCTGGTTACCCGGGGACTTCGGCATCGTTGGTCGCTGGAGAGCTGTCTGTGTGACAGCTCTCCAGCGACCACACAACGACGAAACAGCGACGCTGCAGCGATCGGCATCGTTGTCTATATCGCTGCAGCGTCGCTTAATGTGACGGTACCTTAAGTCTTAACACTATCCTGTCGTCAAAGATCTGAAGATATGGGTCCTGAGTGGAAAGAGCCTGCATCTCCCCCAATCTTTTAGCTGACGTGATGGCAATCAAAAAGGCAGTTTTAATGGAGAGATTGGCTATGCCCATATCTTCTCATAATAAGTACGGGGTTTTACACAGGGCATTAAGGACCAGGTTTAGGTCCCAAGGAGGAGTTGATTTTCTCACAAGTGGTCTCATTCTCTGCATGGCCCTGGAAAATTTTGCTATCCAAGGATTGGAGGCTAGTGACGTATCAAAAAAGACACTAAGCGCTGCAATCTGTACTTTTAAAGTACTAGGCCGGAGGCCCTTGTCAAAATCGAGTTGCAGGAAGTCGAGGATTCTAGGAATGTCAGGTTTTGAAGTATCCACAGAAACCTCTCCCAGAAAGGAACAATACCGCTTCCAGATTTTGTTATAAATCGCTGAAGTGCATTGGAACAGCAAGGTGGATTGCTGTTGAGGGGAGATAGAGAGAAAAAAAAAAATCTATAAATCTTCAGCACAGCGAGTGTGAGCGAGCTGAGTGTGACCTGAGCGTAAGTGTGAACGGCGGTAAGTGTGTGACTTGTGATTCAGTGAGGAGGTATTTGGAAGGCCTTTAACAAATACCTGTGTGAATTTGTGTGAGTTGCTGAATTGGGAGTAGCTATATTCATAAGGAGTTAACTTAGGGTGGGGGCTCATAATTAAGGGGATATAAGGGGCAGCTGTTTGGGGCTCAAGTCCTTTTTGGAAGTGCATCTGAACAGCAAGGTGGATTGCTGTTGAGGGGAGATAGAGAGAAAAAAAAAAATCTATAAATCTTCAGCACAGCGAGTGTGAGCGAGCTGAGTGTGACCTGAGCGTAAGTGTGAACGGCGGTAAGTGTGTGACTTGTGATTCAGTGACTTTGGAATCAGGGAGTTTCCAAGGGAGGAATTGCTTCTGTTTTTTTTTTTTTTTTTAATTAATTAATACTTTGTATTTATTTTTAATTAACGTTTCTGTGTGGTGCAATCCCCATTAGGAAATGTGCTCCACAATTGTTAATGCCATCCAGTGCACATCTTGCCACATGTGTGCAGTCCTTGACCAGCTGGTCGAGGGTGCATACTGCTGTGCGAGATGTGAGCACATTGTGCATTTGGAAACCCAGATACTGGATCTAAATGTGCAGCTGGCAACACTGAGATCCATAGACAATATGGAGAGGAGTCTTCTGCTCACAGAGCAGACGCTCAATGGGATAGATGAGGAGGGGGATGGTAGGATGGAGCTGCATGACAGTGTGGCAGTTAGCTGGGTGACAGATAGAAGGCGGGGTAGAGGGAAGAGTGCCAGGGAGGCTAGTCCTGATCTGGCACACCCCAATAAGTTTGCTAAGTTGGCAGATGAGGGGGGTGCCAGTACAGGGGTAGCACTGCTGCAGCCAGGCATGTCCTCTGAAAGCCGGAGGAGTGACTGCTCCAGTAAGGAGGGAAATAGGAGAGCAGGGCAGGCCAGACAGGTGCTGGTAGTGGGGGACTCAATTATTAGGGGAACAGATAGGGCAATCTGTCACAAAGACAGGGATCGTCGAATGGTGTGCTGCCTACCTGGCGCTCGAGTCCGACACATCGCTGATCGGGTGGACAGATTACTGGGAGGGGCTGGTGAGGACCCAGCGGTCATGGTGCACATTGGCACAAATGACAAAGTTAGAGGTAGGTGGAAGGTCCTTAAAGATGATTTCAGGGAATTAGGCTGCAAGCTGAAAGCAAGGACCTCCAACGTGGTATTTTCCGAAATACTGCCTGTACCACGTGCCACGCCAGAGAGGCAACGGGAGATTAGGGAGGTTAATAAGTGGCTCAATAATTGGTGTAGGAAGGAGGGGTTTGGGTTCCTGCAGAACTGGGCCGACTTCTCAGTTGGCTACAGGCTCTACGCTAGGGACGGGCTGCACCTCAATGGGGAAGGGGCAGCTGTGCTGGGGGAGAAAATGGTTAGAAGGTTGGAGGAGTGTTTAAACTAGGGATTGGGGGGGGAGGGTATTCATTTTATAGGAGGGGAAGATAGTGCAGATAGAGACCTGGGCACAAATAAGGAAGTTGGGGGTGGCGGTGGCATGGGGGGGTGGGGTTAGAACAGTTAGTAATTTAAGAAAGAATAGAGGTACAGAGAGTAACATCAAGTGCATGTATACTAATGCCAGAAGCCTCGCCAACAAAATGGATGAATTAGAACTAATGTTGTTGGAGCATAATTATGACATGGTGGGGATATCTGAGACGTGGCTGGATGAGAGCCATGACTGGGCTGTTAACTTGCAGGGCTATAGCCTGTTCAGAAATGACCGTACATATAAGCGAGGGGGAGGGGTGTGTCTATATGTAAAATCTTCCTTAAAACCCATCCTGCGTGATAATATAGGTGAATTTAATGAAAATGTAGAGTCCCTGTGGGTGGAGATAAGGGGAGGGGGAAAAAATAATAAATTACTGATAGGGATTTGTTATAAATCTCCAAAAATAATGGAAGCAATGGAGAATATCCTCGTAAAGCAAATAGATGAAGCTGCGACTCAAGGAGAAGTCATTATTATGGGGGACTTCAACTACCCTGAAATAGATTGGGGAACAGAAACCTGCAGTTCCAGCAAAGGTAATCGGTTTTTGACAACTATGAGAGACAATTACCTTTCACAACTGGTTCAGGACCCAACAAGGAGGGGGGCACTGCTAGACCTAATATTAACCAACAGGCCAGACCGCATATCAAATATAAGGGTTGGGGGTCACTTGGGGAACAGTGATCACAAAATAATAAGTTTTCATGTAACCTTTAATAAGATGGGTAGTAGGGGGGTGACAAGGACACTAAACTTCAGGAGGGCAAATTTCCAACGGATGAGAGAGGATCTTGGTGCAATTAACTGGGACGATATCCTGAGACACAAAAATACACAAAGAAAATGGGAGACGTTTATTAGCATCCTGGATAGGACCTGTGCACAGTATATACCGTATGGGAATAAACATACTAGAAATAGGAGGAAACCAATATGGCTAAATAGAGCTGTAAGGGGCGCAATAAGGGACAAAAAGAAAGCATTTAGAGAATTAAAGGAAGTAGGTAGTGAGGAGGCATTAAATAAATACAGAAAATTAAATTCTGTAAAAAGCAAATCAAGGCAGCAAAGTTAGAGACAGAGAGACTCATTGCCAGAGAGAGTAAAAATAATCCCAAAATATTCTTTAGCTATATAAATAGTAAGAAACTAAAAAATGACAGTGTTGGCCCCCTTAAAAATAATCTGGGGGAAATGGTGGATGAGGATGAGGAAAAAGCCAATATGCTAAATGACTTTTTTTCATCAGTATTTACAAAAGAAAATCCCATGGCAGCCAATATGACTAGTGATAAAAATTCCCCATTAAATGTCACCTGCTTAACCCAGCAGGAAGTACAGCGGCGTCTAAAAATAACTAAAATTGACAAATCTCCGGGCCCGGATGGGATACACCCCCGAGTACTGCAGAAACTAAGTACAGTCATTGATAGACCATTATTTTTAATCTTTAAAGACTCCATAATAACAGGGTCTGTACCACAGGACTGGCGTATAGCAAATGTGGTGCCAATATTCAAAAAAGGGGCAAAAACTGAACTCGGTAATTATAGGCCAGTAAGCTTAACCTCTACTGTGGGTAAAATCCTGGAAGGCATTCTAAGGGATACTATACTGGAGTATCTGAAGAGGAATAACCTCATGACCCAGTATCAGCACGGGTTTACTAGGGACCGTTCATGTCAGACTAATTTGATCAGCTTCTATGAAGAGGTAAGTTCCGGACTGGACCAAGGGAACCCAGTGGACGTAGTGTATATGGACTTTTCCAAAGCTTTTGATACGGTGCCACACAAAAGGTTGTTACATAAAATGAGAGTAATGGGGATAGGGGAAAATATGTGTAAGTGGGTTGAGAGCTGGCTCAGGGATAGGAAACAAAGGGTGGTTATTAATGGAGCACACTCGGACTGGATTGCGGTTAGCAGTGGGGTACCACAGGGGTCAGTATTGGGCCCTCTTCTTTTTAACATATTTATTAATGACCTTGTAGGGGGCATTCAGAGTAGAATTTCAATATTTGCAGATGACACTAAACTCTGCAGGGTAATCAATACAGGGGAGGACAATTTTATATTACAGGATGATTTATGTAAACTAGAAGCTTGGGCTGATAAATGGCAAATGAGCTTTAATGGGGATAAATGTAAGGTCATGCACTTGGGTAGAAGTAATAAGATGTATAACTATGTGCTTAATTCTAAAACTCTGGGCAAAACCGTCAATGAAAAAGACCTGGGTGTATGGGTGGATGACAAACTCATATTCAGTGGCCAGTGTCAGGCAGCTGCTACAAAGGCAAATAAAATAATGGGATGTATTAAAAGAGACATAAATGCTCATGAGGAGAACATAATTTTACCTCTATACAAGTCACTAGTTCGACCACACTTAGAATACTGTGCACAGTTCTGGTCTCCGGTGTATAAGAAAGACATAGCTGAACTGGAGCGGGTGCAGAGAAGAGCGACCAAGGTTATTAGAGGACTGGGGGGTCTGCAATACCAAGATAGGTTATTACACTTGGGGCTATTTAGTTTGGAAAAACGAAGACTAAGGGGTGATCTTATTTTAACGTATAAATATATGAGGGGACAGTACAAAGACCTTTCTGATGATCTTTTTAATCATAGACCTGAGACAGGGACAAGGGGGCATCCTCTACGTCTGGAGGAAAAAGGTTTAAGCATAATAACAGACGCGGATTCTTTACTGTAAGAGCAGTGAGACTATGGAACTCTCTGCCGTATGATGTTGTAATGAGTGATTCATTAATTAAATTTAAGAGGGGACTGGATACCTTTCTGGAAAAGTATAATGTTACAGGGTATATACACTAGATTCCTTGATAAGGCGTTGATCCAGGGAACTAGTCTGATTGCCGTATGTGGAGTCGGGAAGGAATTTTTTTCCCCATGGTGGAGTTACTCTTTGCCACATGGGTTTTTTTTGCCTTCCTCTGGATCAACATGTTAGGGCATGTTAGGTTAGGCTATGAGTTGAACTAGATGGACTTACAGTCTTCCTTCAACCTTAATAACTATGTAACTATGTAACTATGAAGTCTCCTGCTTTCTGCTTGCCTGGAGTGTGGTAATGACTTCTCCTGACAGGCCTCTGGATCTTCGGGTTCGCCGTTCAGGATCCAAGCAGACAGGTGAAGAGAGTCTGGGTCTTCGTGGAACACCAGCCCCTGTAGTAGAAGGTCCTGCCTGTTCGGCAATAAGATTGGTCTCTCTGTTGACATTCTGGATAGTAGAGAGAACCAGCTCCTTTTTGGCCAAAAAGGAACCACCAGGATTACGGTTGTTCTCTCGTCTCGTATCTTCCCGAGTGTCTTTGGTATCAGAGGAAGAGGCGGAAATGCGTACAGGAGACCTTCTCCCCAATACTGAGACAAGGCGTCTACTGCTGTGGCTCAGTCTAGAGGATTGAGAGAAAAAAATGCTCTGGTCTTTGTATTTGACCTGGTGGCAAAAAGATCCACCTGAGGTGTTTCCCACTTCTGGCACAGACTGCTGAATATTTCTGGGTTCAGTTCCCATTCTCCGGGATGTACAGACGTTCTGCTCTAGAAGTCTGCTACTTGATTATTGGCGCCTTCCAGGTGAACTGCCGAGATGGATTTGACAGATTTCTCCGCCCATCTGAAAATTTGGTCTGCTAGGTGTTGCAGCGGTGGATGTTTTGGACCTCCTTGGTGTCTTAGAAATGCCACTGCTGTGACATTGTCGGACAGTATCCTTAAGTGTCTGCCCCTGACCTGTGACTGGGCCTGGTATAACACCTTCCAGATCTCATACAGCTCCCTGAAGTCTGACAACCTTGCGGCAATCTGAGGAGTCCATTCTCCCTGGTAATATGTCCTTTCTATATGACCGCCCCATCCGAATTGACTGGCGTCTGTGGTAACCGTAACACAGGGATCGAGGCTCCATGGAACTCCCTCTTTTAGGTTTTTCGGTGTGGTCCACCAGGTTAGGGATCTCTTTACTGACGGAGACACAATCATCTTCTTGTCTAGGGAACTCTTTTTCCTGTTCCAAGATTTCAAAACCTCTCTCTGTAATCCCCGCGAGAGTGGAATTTGCTCCATTTTACACAGGGTATGCATGCGGTCATAAAGCCCAGAATCCTCATTGTCTCTCTTATGGAGGGGGTACGCCTTCTGAATTGATCTATGTGCCTGATCAGCGCCTCCTGTCTGTCTTCCAGTAAAAAAGATGTTCTGACGTTGGAGTCTAATATGACCACCAAAAATTTCATTCTGGAATTTGGGACCAGGCAAGATTTCTTCCAATTCACAATCCACCCCAGGTCCTGTAGGATGGAAAGTGTGAAGATGCAGTCTATTTTGAGAAGTTTCTCTGATCTCATTATCAGAAAGTCGTCCAGATATGGCACTATGGCCACATTCTGGTTCCTTAGATAGGCTACAACTTCTGACATTAGTTTGGTGAATATTCTGGGCGCCGAAGAAAGCCCAAAGGGGAGACATCTGAACTGGAAGTGATACATTATTTCTTTGTTCATTAGGGCGAATCTCAGAAACTTTTGGTAGGAAGTGTGTATTGGGACATGGTAGTATGCATTGCTTAGATCTAAGGTGCACATCACCATGTCTTTGTCTATGAGAGGCGTTGTGGACTTTATAGATTCCATCCTGAATCTTTTGTACCGGACCCACCTGTTTAGGGGTTTTAAATTCATGATCGTTCGGGAGTCTCCCGAAGGTTTTTTTATTGAAAATAAGTGAGAGTAATGGCCCTTGCCTCTTTCTGAGATGGGTACAGGGATTATTGCGTCTAACTCTATCAACTCCTGGATGTTTGTCCACAGAGAGGTGTCTGAGAGCGGACAGGGTCGGGTTACAACAAATCTTTCCGGGGACTGCTGGAGAACTCTAGCTTGTACCCCTGAGCAATTACCTGCAAAATCCAAGGATTTTGGGATACTTTCTGCCAATCCCCTAAAATTTTTTGTAACCAACCACCCACCTTGATGTCATTTATTTGGCTTTCCTGCACCTGGACTTGGGAAGATGGAGTCTCTACCCTTTCCACCCTTGGGATAAGACCACCTCCCAGTCTTCCCTTTCCCCCTGTAGTCAGTCTTCTGACCAGGTCGGGATCTACGAAAGGGCTGGTACTTTTTTGTATTTTCCTCAGGCAACCCCTTCTTTTTATCTGAGGCTTTTTCTAAGATGTCATCTAGAATAGGCCCAAATACTTTATTCCCTGAGAATGGGATTCCGCACTGTTTATTTTTTGATTGGATATCCCCCGACCAAGTCTTTAGCCAGATAGCTCTTCTGGCCGCGTTGGATAAGGACTCTCTTCTGGCAGCAAGGCGCATGGATTCTGCTGAAGCGTCCGCCATAAAGCCTGTTGCGAGCTTAAGTAACGGTAGAGATTTGAGAATAACATCTCTGGAAGTCTTAGCTTTGAGATGTTCCTCCAAATCATCTATCCATAGATGCATTGACCGGGCTACCGATGTTGCAGCTATATTGGCCCATATTATTGCTGCGGAGGATTCCCAAGTTCTCCTGAGCAGTCCATCTGCTTTACGATCCATTGGATCCTTTAAAGCGGAAGAGTCCTCAAATGGAATTGAGGTATTCTTCGCCACTTTTACCAATGGAACATCAATCTTGGGAACTTCATCCCACACTTTAACGTCCTCTGGATTATAAGGCAAACGGAGTCTGAAATCTCTGGGTACTACTAGTCTCTTCTCCGCTTCCTGCCATTCTTCTAGAACCATGGAACGGATGTGATTGTTGACTGGAAAAACCTTTGTGACCTGGGCATGTAATCCGCCAAACATTTCATCCTGGATCGAGGTCTCCTCTGGCGTGTCCTGTAACTGCATGGTGTTACGAACTGCTTTAAGAAGCTCATCCGTATCTGCCGGCGAGCAGAGATATCTCTTCCCTCTGCCCAATGATCCGTCTCTTTCCTCCTGGTCTGAATCCTCCGAAATCTCTCTTTTGGAAGAGGGACTAGACTCTCTTGGCCTTTTCCGTGATGTCTGCGGTTCCGACTTGTTTGTGTAGGAAAGATTCAAGCTTGAGATGAATGCCTGAACCTCTTGATGAATCATTGTCCTCATACTGGCTAATAATGCAGTCTGTTTATCACCCACAATTTTAGATGTGCACGACTTGCATAGTGGCTTCCGCCAATTTTCCGGAAATTTAGCAGCACATATCGGGCATTTACTTTTCCCTGATTTTTTCCTTTCGGATGCGGGGATAGGAGGCTCTGCCTAGGATAGATAGAAATACATAGATACACCCTGTAGATAGGGAAGTAGGGGGAGGGGTGAGCATTGTGGTATGGCTTAGTATAGCCTACTCACGTGCCCCTGAAGCTGGTCAGTCCCCTCAGGTCTGGCTGTTTCCTCCATAGTGAGGACAGTTTAACCATATAGCCAAGTGCTCCCTTTGTCAGGATGGCCGGCGGCATAAAGACCCCCATAAGACGTTTATATAGGATTTACCTGGTTGATCCTGCCCTCCTTATCACCGCTGCGGTTTATCGTGCTGTAATGCCTCCCCGAGGCCGTCGCTGCTGCCGGCATCATGCTCCCACGCTGCCGCGACCGGAAGTGACGCGGCCGCTGGACCCGGAAGTGACCACCTGGAAGCGAACTCTGGGGAACGCTGCGGCCGCACATGCTGGAACCGGCTGCTGCTGGAAGCGGCTGCCACACTCACCCCCCGGCAGAAAGCGCCCGGACAGAGAGCCCCCCCAGGCGGAGGAGACGGACCCAACCCCAGGAGCAACGCTGCACTTGGGAGGCTGAGGGACCCCCCATAACAGGTATCAGCCGCAGATGTCTTGCGGCAGGGAAGGGAAAGGCTGGGCCCCCCGATCCCCACCATCTGCACAGCACCGTCGGAGGAAAGGCTTGCCGTTCCTATCCACAGTGGGACAGGAAAAACACTGGTGTGTGGAGGGTCCTTTTAACCGCTTGTTGTTCCTGTCTCACTGAGGGTAAGAAGGAAGTCCTCCAATGGTGCTGTCAGGATGGTAAACTGGAAAAGAAGCTATCACATGACTGTCAAAATATGAAAAAATTATAGCCATTTATATATTGCGATACAAACACTAGTTGTTGCAATAAAAAGCGTCTTTTGCTGTGTGACAGCAGCCAAACATAAAAACCCAATAGAAATCTGGTATCGCTGTAATCGCACCAACCCGAAGAATGAAGTCGCCTAATCAGTTACACCGTACGAGGAAAGGCGTAAAAATAAATAAAACCAATTCTTCACCTGCAGTTGATTTTTTCATTCTGCTTCCCAAAGATCACAGTAAGTCTTGGATCACATATTTATCCTGTGCTCTGTGCTTAGCACTTACACCGGGGTTTCTGTGTAAATCTCTGAAATGTGGGGGGCGTGGCTATGTAGTGAAGGAGAGAGGATGCGCTGTGAGAGCTCCTGAATCCTCCTTGTTATCCTGCACTAAGACCCCTAAATACGGCGGATTACTCACCACCGCTGGACCCCCTTAACTCCGGGCGGCTCTTCTGGACCCTGTGGGGAGATCGCTGTGAACGGAGAGCTCCGGAGACCGAGGAGCTCAAGGCAGGCCCACAGCGAGGAGGTGGCCATCTTTGGCAGAGCGCGCTTTGCTGGAAGGAGCGGGTACTGCTCCCTGTCAGAGACGGGACCTCACCCTGATTCCCAGTGATTACCGATGCCTGCGGTAGGTGCTGTGGGCTCGTGGTGCACCGGGTGTGAGAAAACCCGGGCGGAGGCGGTGCCTGTGTGGAGAGGCTGCCATCTTCAAAGCACGCGCTTCAGCAGGTGAAGACGCGGCGCCATCTTTACATCTCTGCAGCGCTGTATGGGTGGGTGAGCGGGCACATATCCTGGACACACTGAGGGGACGCGCGAAGTGTGCTCTGAAAAATTGGGCCCTGCGCTCCTCATATCTTTACTAAGACACTCCACCCATCGGTGCCATTACTTTGGAGGGCTTTGGACCTCTCCTCCTGGCTGCCACCGCTACAGGCACAGTGAGCCCTCCCTGGTGCACAGCGCCATAGTGGAGTCCCGAGACTGCCATATTTATAGCTTTTCAGTTTACTGCGGACCCCGCTCTGCCATAGCTCTGCTGGGCCCGTACAATTCGTGACTCGGACCTTGCTAACCATGCAGCGCACCAAGGGCTCGGGGGCAGCTGATAAACTAAGGGAGTTTGCCAGAGTTGATCCCTCTGATAACACACGTAACCTTAGGAATAACCCCTCTCAGGTGCAACGTAAGAATCGTCCCTCTGATAGTGCTGAGGGAGGTTAACAAGATGAACTGACACTTAAACAAGCGTCTGACCAATTAATGCAAGCTATTTCCCTAACCAGAACATCTCTCACTAAAAAAAATAGAGGATGTATATACTGAAGTGGGGCGCCTCCGTCAGGACATGCAGACCATAAAAGGACGCATTACAGAGGTGGAGACGAGGGTATCCCATGTAGAAGATACCATTACACCCATGGAGGCCAAGTTGACCAAAGTAGCTGGCTCTATAAATGCCTGGAAACGAGGCATTAAATCCCCCAGAAAGAAAATTAAGGTTTTTTCGCAGATCAGACGCCATCACCCCCATATAGTGGCCTTGGTAGAGACCAATCTGATCAGGGATACAGCCCGGTGTGTGCAGAAACCGTGGGTACAATGGTATATACATGCTTTCCATACTAGCTACTCGAGAGGAGTTTCATTATTAATACGTAGAGATGTTAGGTGGGAAGCTAGGGAGGCCCGAAGGGTTTCCGAGGGTCGGTTTGTTTTTGTGCATGCGTTAATTAATTCTAGTGAATATTTGATTTTATGTATCTACAACCCTCCCCCGGCTAATATGTCAATCCTAAGGGTACCGTCACACAGTGCCATTTTCATCGCTACGACGGCACGATTCGTGACGTTGCAGCGTCGTATGATTATCGCTCCAGCGTCGTAGACTGCAGTCACACGTTGCAATACACGGCGCTGGAGCGATAATTTCATGACGTATTTGCGATGTAGAAGCCGTTGGTTACTGTGCGCACATCGTATACAACCTGTGTCACACGATGCAATCATGCCGCCACAGCGGGACACTAGACGACGAAAGAAAGTTTCAAACGATCTGCTACGACGTACGATTCTCAGCGGGGATCCGGATTGCAGTAGCGTGTCAGACACAACGATATCGTAACGATATCGCTAGAACGTCACGAATCGTGCCGTCGTAGCGATGAAAATGGCACTGTGTGACGGTACCCTTAGGATGGCAATGAGCTTTGCGCTAAACTATCCAGACGCACAAGTTATTTGTATGGGAGATTTTAATTTAGTGATGGATAATAGTCTTGATAGATTGAGATTGGATGATGGGAGATCTGAGGAGCTTCCCTCTTCAGCCCCGACCCAGTTGGCATCATTTATAGAAGGCAGTGGATGGTTGGATCTATGGCGGATGTGTCACCCTGGAGTGAAAGGATATACCTGCCACTCATCCACTAAACGGTCTCTATCCCGCATAGATTACATATTTAGCTCTGGCGGGTTGGCGACATGGGTGGATAGTGTGGAACACGGTAATAGGGGGATATCGGACCATAGCCCGATCATACTTAAACTTAAATATGGGCAACCAAGAGGGGGTGCGGTATGGAAGCTGAATCCCTTTTGGATGAAATTGATGGATCATAACGACAGAACAGAGGGATCAGTTGAATTGTTTCATTTCATCCCACCCAGAGCCCCAGAATATAAATTTACTTTGGGACACCCTCAAGGCATACTTGAGAGGATGTTTGTCATCCACAATTTCATATATAAAAAGGGTGACTTCAAGAGAGGATGATGGGGTGGAACGGAGATTGAAAGATGCGGAGGCTGCGTATATATCTAGCCAAACTAATGGTAATAGGATTGAGTGGTTGACTTCACAGAGACTGTATACTCAACATATGGACACCAAATCTAAGCGTAAGCTGTTTTTCGCACGTCAGTCATATTTTGAGTTGGGAAATCAAACCAGTAAATTTCTAGCTTACTTGGTGCGTCAACATAATACATCTAATACAATATTGCAGATTTGTGCGCCAGGTGGCTTATTGATGTCCACAACGGAAGAAATACTTACATAGTTACATAGTTATTAAGGTTGAAGGAAGACTTTAAGTCCATCTAGTTCAACCCATAGCCTAACCTAACATGCCCTAACATGTTGATACAGGGGAAGGAAAAAAAAACCCATGTGGTAAGAGTAAGCTCCACCATGGGGAAAAAAATTCCTTCCTGACCCCACATACGGCAATCAGACTAGTTCCCTGGATCAACGCCTTATCAAGGAATCTAGTGTATATACCCTGTAATATTATACTTTTCCAGAAAGGTATCCAGTCCCCTCTTAAATTTAATTAATGAATCACTCATTACAACATCATACGGCAGAGAGTTCCATAGTCTCACTGCTCTTACAGTAAAGAATCCGCGTCTGTTATTATGCTTAAACCTTTTTTCCTCCAGACGTAGAGGATGCCCCCTTGTTCCTGTCACCGGTCTATGATTAAAAAGATCATCAGAAAGGTCTTTGTACTGTCCCCTCATATATTTATACATTAACATAAGATCACCCCTTAGCCTTTGTTTTTCCAAACTAAATAGCCCCAAGTGTAATAACCTATCTTGGTATTGCAGACCCCCCAGTCCTCTAATAACCTTGGTCGCTCTTCTCTGCACCCGCTCTAGTTCAGCTATGTCTTTCTTATACACCGAAGACCAGAACTGTGCACAGTATTCTAAGTGTGGTCGCACTAGTGACTTGTATAGAGGTAAAATTATGTTCTCCTCATGAGCATCTATGCCTCTTTTAATGCATCCCATTATTTTATTTACCTTTGTAGCAGCTGCCTGACACTGGCCACTGAATAGGAGTTTGTCATCCACCCATACACCCAGGTCTTTTTCATTGACGATTTTGCCCAGAGTTTTAGAATTAAGCACATAGTAATACATCTTATTACTTCTACCCAATTGCATGACCTTACATTTATCCCCATTAAAGCTCATTTGCCATTTATCAGCCCAAGCTTCTAGTTTACATAAATCATCCTGCAATATAAAATTGTCCTCCTCTGTATTGATTACCCTGCAGAGTTTAGTGTCATCTGCAAATATTGAAATTCTACTCTGAATGCCCCCTACAAGGTCATTAATAAATATGTTAAAAAGAAGAGGGCCCAATACTAACCCCTGTGGTACCCCACTACTAACCGCGACCCAGTCCGAGTGTACTCCATTAATAACCACCCTTTGTTTCCTATCCCTGAGCCAGCTCTCAACCCACTTGCACATATTTTCCCCTATCCCCATTATTCTCATTTTATGTATCAACCTTTTTTGTGGCACCGTATCAAAAGCTTTTGAAAAGTCCATATACGCTACATCCACTGGGCTCCCTTGGTCCAGTCCGGAACTTACCTCTTCATAGAAGCTGATCAAATTAGTCTGACATGAACGGTCCCTAGTAAACCCGTGCTGATACTGGGTCATGAGGTTATTCCTCTTCAGATACTCCAGTATAGTATCCCTTAGAATGCCCTCCAGGATTTTACCCACAGTAGAGGTTAAGCTTACTGGCGTATAATTTCCGAGTTCAGTTTTTGTCCCCTTTTTAAATATTGGCACCACATTTGCTATACGCCAGTCCTGTGGTACAGACCCAGTTATTATGGACTCTTTAAAGATTAAAAATAATGGTCTATCAATGACTGTACTTAGTTCTTGCTGTACTCGGGGGTGTATCCCATCCGGGCCCGAAGATTTGTCAATTTTAGTGATTTTTAGACGCCGCCGTACTTCCTGCTGGGTTAAGCAGGTAACATTTAATTGGGAATTTTTATCACTAGTCATATTGGCTGCCATGGGATTTTCTTTTGTAAATACTGATGAAAAAAAGTCATTTAGCATATTGGCTTTTTCCTCATCCACCATTTCACCCAGACTATTTTTAAGGGGGCCAACACTATAATTTTTTAGTTTCTTACTATTTATGTAGTTAAAGAATATTTTGGGGTTATTTTTGCTCTCTCTGGCAATGAGTCTCTCTGTCTCAATCTTTGCTACCTTGATTTGCTTTTTACAGAATTTATTTAATTTTCTATATTTATCTAATGCCTCATCACTACCTACTTCCTTTAATTCTCTAAATGCTTTCTTTTTGTCACTTATTGCGCCCCTTACAGCTCTATTTAGCCATATTGGTTTCCTCCTATTTCTAGTATGTTTATTCCCATATGGTATATACTGTGCACAGGTCCTATCCAGGATGCCAAGAAACGTCTTCCATTTTCTTTGTGTATTTTTAAGTCTCAGGATATCGTCCTAGTTAATTGCACCAAGATCATTTCTCATCCATTGGAAATTTGCCCTCCTGAAGTTTAGGGTCCTTGTAACCCCTCTACTACACATCTTATTGAAGGATACATGAAAACTTATGATTGTGATCACTATTCCCCAAATGACCCCCAACCCTTATATTTGATATGCGGTCTGGCCTGTTGGTTAATATTAGGTCTAGCAGTGCCCCCCTTCTTTTTGGGTCCTGAACCAGTTGTGAAAGGTAATTGTCTCTCATAGTTGTCAAAAACCGATTACCTTTACTGGAACTGCAGGTTTCTGTTCCCCAATCTATTTCAGGGTAGTTGAAGTCCCCCATAATAATGACTTCTCCTTGAGTCGCAGCTTCATCTATTTGCTTTACGAGGATATTCTCCATTGCTTCCATTATTTTTGAAGATTTATAACAAACCCCTATCAGTAATTTATTATTTTTTCCCCCTCCCCTTATCTCCACCCACAGGGACTCTACATTTTCATTAGATTCACCTATATTATCACGCAGGATGGGTTTTAAGGTGGATTTTACATACAGACACACCCCTCCCCCTCGCTTATCTGTACGGTCATTTCTGAACAGACTATAGCCCTGCAAGTTAACAGCCCAGTCATGGCTCTCATCCAGCCATGTTTCAGATATCCCCACCATGTCATAATTATGCTCGAAGAACATTAGTTCTAATTCGTCCATTTTGTTGGCGAGGCTTCTGGCATTAGTATACATGCACTTGATATTACTCTCTGTACCGCTACTCTTTCTTAAATTATTAGCTGTTCTAACCCCAACCCCCATGCCACCGCCACCCCCAACTTCCTTATTTGTGCCCAGGTCTCTATCTGCACTATCTTCCCCTCCTATAAAATGAATACCCTCCCCCCCCAATCCCTAGTTTAAACACTCCTCCAACCTTCTAGCCATTTTCTCCCCCAGCACAGCTGCACCTTCCCCATTGAAGTGCAGCCCGTCCCTAGTGTAGAGCCTGTAGCCAACTGAGAAGTCGGTCCAGTTCTGCAGGAACCCAAACCCCTCCTTCCTACACCAATTCTTGAGCCACTTATTAACCTCCCTAATCTCCCGTTGCCTCTCTGGCGTGGCACGTGGTACAGGCAGTATTTCAGAAAATACCACGTTGGAGGTCCTTGCTTTCAGCTTGCAGCCTAATTCCCTGAAATCATCTTTAAGGACCTTCCACCTACCTCTAACTTTGTCATTTGTGCCAATGTGCACCATGACCGCTGGGTCCTCACCAGCCCCTCCCAGTAATCTGTCCACCCGATCAGCGATGTGTCGGACTCGAGCGCCAGGTAGGCAGCACACCATTCGACGATACCTGTCTTTGTGACAGATTGCCCTATCTGTTCCCCTAATAATTGAGCCCCCACTACCAGCACCTGTCTGGCCTGCCCTGCTCTCCTATTTCCCTCCTTACTGGAGCAGTCACTCCTCCGGCTTTCAGAGGACATGCCTGGCTGCAGCAGTGCTACCCCTGTACTGGCACCCCCCTCATCTGCCAACTTAGCAAACTTATTGGGGTGTGCCAGATCAGGACTAGCCTCCCTGGCACTCTTCCCTCTACTCCGCCTTCTATCTGTCACCCAGCTAACTGCCTTACTGTCCTGCAGCTGCATCCTACCATCCCCCTCCTCATCTATCCCATTGAGCGTCTGCTCTGTGAGCAGAAGACTCCTCTCCATATTGTCTATGGATCTCAGTGTTGCCAGCTGCACATTTAGATCCAGAATCTGGGATTCCAAATGCACAACGTGCTCACATCTCGCACAGCAGTATGCACCCTCGACCGGCTGATCAAGGACTGCACATGAGGCAAGATGTGCACTGGATGGCATTAACAATTGTGGAGAACATTTCCTAATGGGGATTGCACAACAGAAACGTTATATAAAAAATAAATACAAGTATTAATTAAAAACAGACAGCAATTCCTCCCTTGGAAACTCCCTGAACCCAAAGTCACTGAATCACAAGTCACACTTACCGCCGTCCACACTTACGCTCAGGTCACACTCAGCTCGCTCACACTCGCTATGCTGAAGATTTATAGATTTTTTTTTTTTTTCCTCTATTTCCCTTCAACAACAAGCCACCTTGCTGTTCAAATGCACTTCCAAACCTTAGTTGTTTTTACGACTACTATGAGTCGCTGTATGACTCCAAAGGTGACCTTGGCGTATCGCAGTGTATGGATTATTTGTCAGACGTCATATTTCCCACATTGAGTCCCACTCAGCGTGATTTTATGGATGCTAGGTTCACATTGGAAGAAGTAGAATATGCAATAATGGACATGTCCTCTGGGAAAGCTCCCGGGCCGGATGGGTTTCCCGTTGAGTTATATAAAAGATATCGGGGTATACTGGCGCCGCTCCTATTGAGAGTATTTCAAAGGTATATGGGAGGGAGGATGTATGCCTGAAACTTTCTATGAGGCAAATATTGTCATACTCAAAAAAGAGGGAAAGGATCCTCTGGAATGTAGCTCCTATCGACCCATATCGTTAGTCAATGCAGATTATAAAATTTTTACTAAAATCCTAGCCATTAGACTGAATTCCATTATACTGGACCTCATTCATCCAGATCAGACTGGCTTTATGCCAGGTAAAAATACTTCTATTAATATTAGGCGAGTCCAATCAATAATTCAATATAGTTCTCTGGTGCCAGATAACTGGGCATTAGCATCCTTGGATGCGGCCAAGGTCTTTGATTCTCTTGAATGGCCCTTTCTATCAGCATGTTTACAGAGATATGGCTTTGGAGATAAGTTTTTGAGGTGGATTAATGTATTATATATGAAACCTAAGGCGCGTATAATTATAAATAATTCCATTTCTAAGTCCCTCTCATTATCTAGGGGAACTCGTCAGGGGTGACCCCTGTCACCGGCTCTTTTTGCTCTTGCGATAGAGGCACTGGCAATACGTATGAGATCCTCCCCTGATATTAACCCCTTCATGACCCAGCCTATTTTGGCCTTAATGACCTTGCCGTTTTTTGCAATTCTGACCAGTGTCCCTTTATGAGGTAATAACTCAGGAACGCTTCAACGGATCCTTGCGGTTCTGAGATTGTTTTTTCGTGACATATTGGGCTTCATGTTAGTGGTAAATTTAGGTCGATAATTTCTGAGTTTATTTGTGAAAAAAACAGAAATTTGGCGAAAAATTTGAAAATTTTGCAATTTTCACATTTTGAATTTTTATTCTGTTAAACCAGAGAGTTATGTGACACAAAATAGTTAATAAATAACATTTCCCACATGTCTACTTTACATCAGCACAATTTTGGAAACAAATTTTTTTTTTGCTAGGAAGTTATAAGGGTTAAAATTTGACCAGTGATTTCTCATTTTTACAACAAAATTTACAAAACCATTTTTTTTAGGGACCACCTCACATTTGAAGTCAGTTTGAGGGTTCTATATGGCTGAAAATACCCAAAAGTGACACCATTCTAAAAACTGCACCCCTCAAGGTGCTCAAAAACACATTCAAGAAGTTTATTAACCCTTCAGGTGTTTCACAGCAGCAGAAGCAACATGGAGGGGAAAAATTAACATTTAACTTTTTAGTCACAAAAATGATCTTTTCGCAACAATTTTTTTATTTTCCCAAGGGTAAAAGGAGAAACTGGACCACGAATGTTGTTGTCCAATTTGTCCTGAGTACGCTGATACCTCATATGTGGGGGTAAACCACTGTTTGGGCGCACGGCAGGGCTCGGAAGGGAAGGAGCGCCATTTGACTTTTTGAATGAAAAATTGGCTCCAATCTTTAGCGGACACCATGTCGCGTTTGGAGAGCCCCCGTGTGCCTAAACATTGGAGCTCCCCCACAAGTGACCCCATTTTGGAAACTAGACCCCCCAAGGAACTTATCTAGAAGCATAGTGAGCACTTTAAACCCCCAGGTGCTTCACAAATTAATCCGTAAAAATGAAAAAGTACTTTTTTTTCACACAAAATTTCTTTTAGCCTTAATTTTTTCATTTTCACATGGGCAACAGGATAAAATGGATCCTAAAATTGGTTGGGCAATTTCTCCTGAGTACGCCAATACCTCATATGTGGGGGTAAACTACTGTTTGGGCACATGGTAAGGCTCGGAAGGGAAGGAGCGCCATTTGACTTTTTGAATGAAAAATTATCTCCATAGTTAGCGGACACCATGTCAGGTTTGGAGAGGCCCTGTGTGCCTAAACATTGGAGCTCCCCCACAAGTGACCCCATTTTGGAAACTAGACCCCCCAAGGAACTTATCTAGATGCATAGTGAGCACTTTAAACCCTCAGGTGCTTCACAAATTGAGCCGTAAAAATGAAAAAGTACTTTTTTTTCACACAAAATTTCGTTTAGCCTCAATTTTTTCATTTTCACATGGGCAACAGGATAAAATAGATCCTAAAATTTGTTGGGCAATTTCTCCTGAGTACGCCGATACCTCATATGTGGGGGTAAACCACTGTTTGGGTGCACGGCAAGGCTCGGAAGGGAAGGCGCGCCATTTGACTTTTTGAATAGAAAATTAGCTCCAATCGTTAATGGACACCATGTCGCGTTTGGAGAGCCCCTGTGTGCCTAAACATTGGAGCTCCCCTACAATTGACCCCATTTTGGAAACTAGACCCCCCAAGAAACTAATCTAGACGCATAGTGAGCACTTAAAACCCCCAGGTGCTTCACAGAAGTTTATAACGCAGAGCCATGAAAATAAAAATATTATTTTTCTTTCCTCAAAAATGATTTTTAGCCCGGAGTTTTTTATTTTCCCAAGGATAATAGGAGAAATTGGACCCCAAATGTTGTTGTCCAGTTTGTCCTGAGTACGATGATACCCCATATGTGGGGGTAAACCACTGGGCGCACGGCAGGGCTCGGAAGGGAAGGGAAGGCACGCCATTTTGCTTTTTGAATGGAAAATTAGCTTCAATCATTAGCGGACACCATGTCGCGTTTGGAGAGCCCCTGTGTGCCTAAACATTGGAGCTCCCGCACAAGTGACCCCATTTTGGAAACTAGACCTCCCAAGGAACTAATCTAGATGTGTGGTGAGCACTTTGAACCCCCAAGTGCTTCACAGAAGTTTATAACGCAGAGCCATGAAAATAAAAAAATTATTTTTCTTTCCTCAAAAATGATTTTTTAACCCACAATTTTTTATTTTCCCAAGGGTAACAGGAGAAATTGGACCCCAAAAGTTGTTGTGCAGTTTCTCCTGAGTACGCTGATACCCCATATGTGGGGGTAAACCACTGTTTGGGCACATGCCGGGGCTCGGAAGGGAAGTAGTGACGATTTGGAATGCAGACTTTGAAGGAATGGTCTGCGGGAATCATGTTACGTTTGCAGAGCCCCTGATGTGCCTAAACAGTAGAAACCCCCCACAAGTGACCCCATATTGGAAACTAGACCCCCCAAAGAACTTATCTAGATGTGTGGTGAGCACGTTCAACCCCAAAGTGCTTCACAGAAGTTTACAACGCAGAGCCGTGAAAATTAAAAATCATTTTTCTGTCCTCAAAAAAGATGTTTTAGCAAGCAATTTTTTTTTCACAAGGGTAGCAGGAGAAATTGGACCCCAATATTTGTTGCCCAGTTTGTTGTGAGTATGCTGGTACCCCATATGTGGGGGTAAACCACTGTTTGGGCGCACGTCAGGGCTTGGAAGGGAAGTAGTGACATTTGAAATGCAGACTTTGATGGAATGGTCTGCGGGTGTCACGTTGCATTTGCAGAGCCCCTGATGTGCCTAAACAGTAGAAACACCCCATAAGTGACCCCATTTTGGAAACTAGACCCCAAAAGGATCTTATCTAGATGTGTGGTGAGCATTTTCAACCCCCAAGTGCTTCACATAAGTTTATAACGTAGAGCCATGAAAATAAAAAATAATTGTTCTTTCCTCAAAAATTATGTTCTAGCAAGTAATTTTTTATTTTTGCAAGGGTAACAGGAGAAATTGGACCCCAATAGTTGTTGCCCAGTTTGTCCTGAGTACGCTGGTATCCCATATGTAGGGGTAAACCACTGTTTGGGCGCACGTCGGGGCTTGGAAGGGAGGGCACACCATTTGACTTTTTGAACGCAAGATTGCCTGGAATCAATGGTGGCGCCATGTTGCGTTTGGAGACCCCTGATGTGCCTAAACAGTGGAAACCCCTCAATTCTAACTTCAACACTAACCCCAACACATCCCTAACCCTAATCCCAACTGTAGCCATAACCCTAATCACAACCCTAACCCCAACACACCCCTAACCCCAACACACCCGTAACCCTAAATCCAACCCTAACCCTAATCCTAACCCTACCCACAACTGTAACCCCAACACAACCCTAACCCTATCCTTAACCCTAACCACAAGCCTAATCTTAACCCTATTTCCAACCCTAGCCCTAATTCCAACCCTAAGGGTACCGTCTCACATAACGATTTACCAACGATCACGACCAGCGATACGACCTGGCCGTGATCGTTGGAAAGTCGTTGTGTGGTCGCTGGGGAGCTGTCACACAGACCGCTCTCCAGCGACCAACGATGCCAAGGTCCCGGGTAACCAGGGTAAACATCGGGTTACTAAGCGCAGGGCCGCGCTTAGTAACCCGATGTTTACCGTGGTTACCAGCGTAAAAGTAAAAAAAAAAAACCGTACATACTCACATTTCGGTGTCCTTCAGGTCCCTTGCCGTCTGCTTCCCGCTCTGACTGAGTGCCGCCGTACAGTGAGAGCAGAGCGCAGCGGTGATGTCACTGCTGTGCTGTGCTCTCACTTTCCGGCCGGCAGACAGTCAGAGCGGGAAGCAGACGGCAAGGGACCTGAAGGACACCGAAATGTGAGTATGTACGGTTTTTTTTTTTTAACTTTTACGCTGGTAACCACGGTAAACATCGGGTTACTAAGCGCGGCCCTGCGCTTAGTAACCCGATGTTTACCCTGGTTACAAGCGAACGCATCGCTGGATCGCTGTCACAACGATCCAGCGATGACAGCAGGAGATCCAGCGACGAAAGAAAGTTCCAAACGATCTGCTACGACGTACGATTCTCAGCAGGGTCCCTGATCGCTGCTGCGTGTCAGACACAGCGATATCGTATGGATATCGCTGGAACGTCACGGATCGTACCGTCGTAGCGATCAAAGTGCCACTGTGAGACGGTACCCTAACTCTAATTCCAACCCTAACCCTAAGGCTATGTGCCCACGTTGCGGATTCGTGTGAGATTTTTCCGCACGATTTTTTAAAAATCTGCAGGTAAAAGGCACTGCGTTTTACCTGCAGATTTACAGCAGATTTCCAGTGTTTTTTTGTGTGGATTTCACCTGCGGATTCCTATTGAGGAACAGGTGTAAAACGCTGCGGAATCCGCACAAAAAATTGACATGCTGCAGAAAATACAACGCAGCGTTTCTGCACGGAATTTTCCGCACCATGGGCACAGTGGATTTGGTTTTCCATAGGTGTACATGGTACTGTAAACCTGATGGAAAACTGCAACGAATTCGCAGTGGCCAATCCGCTGCGGATCCGCAGCCAAATCCGCTGCGGATCCGCGGCCAATCCGCTGCGGATCCGCGGCCAATCCGCTGCGGATCCGCAGCCAAATCCGCTGCAGATCCGCAGCTAAATCCGCTGCGGATCCGCGGCCAATCCGCTGCGGATCCGCAGCTAAATCCGCTGCGGATCCGCGGCCAATCCGCTGCGGATCCGCGGCCAATCCGCTGCGGATCCGCAGCCAAATCCGCTGCGGATCCGCGGCCAATCCGCTGCGGATCCGCAGCCAAATCCGCACATGCCATAACCCTAACCCTACCCCTACCCGTAACCCTAACCCTACCCCTAACCCTACCCCTAGTTCTAACCCTAACCCTAGTGGAAAACGAAAAAAAAAAAAATATATATATTTTCTTTATTTTATTATTGTCCCTACCTATGGGGGTGATAAAGGGGGGGGGGTATTTATTATTTTTTTTATTTTGATCGCTGTGATAGAACCTACCACAGCGATCAAAATGTACCTGTAAGGAATCTGCCGGCTGGCAGATTCGGCGGGCGCACTGAGCATGCGCCCGCCATTTTCCAAGATGGCGGCGCCCAGCGAGGAGACGTACGGACACCGGGAGGATCGGTAAGGGGGTGGTGGGGGGGTGGATTGGAGCACAGGGGGGGGTGATCGGACCACAGGGGGGGTTTATTCAAACAAGGAGGGAGCGGGCAGGAGGACGGGGGAGCCGGCAGGCGGACGGAGGGGACCGGACCCCATAACGGAGCACTGGGGGGGCGATCGGTGGGTGTGGGGGGGGACATATTAGGTTTTCCAGCCATGGCCGATGTTATTGCAGCATCGGCCATGGCTGGATTGTAATATTTCACCAGTTTTTTAGGTGAAATATTACAAATCGCTCTGATTGGCAGTTTCACTTTCAACAGCCAATCAGAGCGATCGTAGCCATGGGGGGGTGAAGCCACCCCCCCTGGGCTGAAGCACCACTCCCCCTGTCTCTGCAGATCGGGTAAAATGCGAGTTATCCCCTTCACCCGATCTGCAGGGACGCGATCCCTCCATGACGCATACGCTGCGTCATAGGTCGGGAAGGCACAGACTTTCATGACGCAGCGTATGCGTCAAAGGTCGGGAAGGGGTTAAGGGCATAGATATAGCGGGTCGGGTGGACACCATCGGCCTATATGCCGATGATATGGTGATATTTATGGAAAATGCAAAGGAAACACTACCACGAGTGATTGCTACTATAGATGCCTTTAGTAAATATTCCGGCCTGTATATAAATTGGGACAAATCTGCTCTATTACCTCTCTCTTGTACCCCAGTGTCAGATTTTGAAGCTCTATCCTCGCTACCCGTCATATCCAATTTCAAATACTTGGGTATCTATATGTTCCAAAGCATCAATTCTGATCTACAACTTAATGTTTATCCATTGTTAGACTTAGTTAAATCTAAATTTGCATCTTGGAGTAAGCTCCCGTTGTCTGTCGCGGGCCGTATAAACCTAATTAAAATTATTTTGCTCCCTAAACTTAGTTATTGCCTTCAGCATAGCGCAGTCCCAGTACCTAAGTCCCTCTTCACCAATTTAAACTCCCAAATTACTTCTTTTATATGGGGGAAATCTAGGCCCAAACTTAGACTATTTTGCAGAGACCTAAACAGGGCGGTGGGGCGGCATTGCCGGATTTTTTTCTATATTACCTGGCCGGGCAGGCGAGAGCATTGGGCACATGGATGCCTGGTGGTTGTCTTCCTAATTCTGAACATCATCTACTTCATTCTGCTCGAGTGGAGTGTCCATTGAGCTTTCTAGAATCAGAAAAAATGAGTACTCCTCGTCCACTGCCCATGCTCCGGCTAGCGCGATTAGTATGGAGACAAATTAAAAAAGCCGTTGGATTTACAGATATTATAGCCGAAATGCCCTTATGGAAAAATAACTATTTTCCGGCGCTGCTAAATCACCCGTCCACTGATTTTTGGGTGCTACATGGTGTTACCTCGGTGGGGGATTTACATGACCAGGGGACCTTTATGTCCTTTGAACAATTGCAGTCTAAGTACGATATTCCAAGATCCCAATTTTTTTGTTTCTTACAATTAAGATCAGCTTTCCAGTCATATATGAGGGGGGTGGCTACAGGCCGCACAATTTCATCTTTGCCTTTGATAGGAATCCTTAAATCCCAGGGACCCCAGGGGCTTATTTCTTCTTTATATACCTATATGTTATCGGTGGGAGCGGGGTCAGCTATAGGACTCATCAAGGGGAAATGGGAAAGACTCATCCCTGATGCACAGGAAGAAGAATGGGAGGAAATTCCACTTAGGGTATCCCCGTCAATTAATAACAGGATGACACAGCTATATATAATATACCAATCATATTTAACTCCTGCACGACTTTTTCAGATGGGTCGACTTCAATCATCAGAATGTCTGCGCTGTCATCTACCAGACGCAGACTTTATTCACATGATGTGGAACTGTCCTATTATCCTTCAATATTGGAAAGAGGTGACATCATTACTTTCATCCATAGTATCAACTCCTGTTCCTCTTGAGCCATTAATTTGTTTATTTGGGGTGTGGGATGAAGAGACCTGGGGTCATCATATTGGGATCTTCTTACGGGAGTCACTTTTTATGGCAAGGAAGGTGATAGCGATGCGGTGGATGGGGGGTTCATGCACCTCCCTCAGGGCCTGGGTTGAGTTGGTAAACTCGGTCATCCCTTATGAACGTACACTATATCAAAATAGAGGATGTCCGGGTAAATTCGAGAAAATTTGGAGCAGGTGGAACTCCTCTCATCTCACTTTATAAACTTATAGTTAATTGCGTTAGTGCAAAGTGTCAAAATACTCTAGATATTGCGCAGAGTAAGATACAAATTTATTATTAAGCGGCAGAAAGGTAGTTAAGATAGTTATAGTTATGGTTTAATAATAATTGCAAATTTTCATAACTCCATGCTTTGTACGGTTTGAATGGAGTAAATAATATGTTGAGCACAAATTGTAATACTCAACTATACATACAATGTACATGGTCTATATTGAATTGAATGTAATACTAATGAGCATAAATGTGTATCTTGTATATTTTTCTTTTGCTTCTTTGGTTAATAAACAAATTATAAAAAAAAAATCTCTGAAATGCGTGATTCAGACAGAACACCCGGTGGAAGATTCCCTATAATGAGGCAGATGGATGCACTGTGGATGCCATAGGACCTGTGATCCAGTGGTTTCAGACTTTTTAGGCGAGCATAAAAGTGCTGTCGACCACAGTTTTGTGCATTTCTGAAAAGAAGGACACCACTGAACAGAGGACGGACGGAGTCCAGAGTAACTCTGCTGCTTTGTTATAGTGACTGTATCCATCAGGTGTGTCATTTGTCACGTCACTCACAGATTTAGATGGGAACCCCAAAGTAAGTGCTCAGCATAGAACGCTGGATAAATATGATCCCAAAGGTTATGAAAAATGTTCCCAATAAGGCCATGTGCGCACGTTGCAGATTTGTTTGTGCATAGTTCTGAACGGATTCTGTCTCTCTTGGCAGAAAACGCAGTTAAAATTCCACGCAAATTTGAAAGCTAAATAAAGATATATTTAATAAAATAAAAAATGTTATGTCATTTCCTTGTTCAACCTCTTCAGCCAGATACCCTCATTAATATTAAATAAAGAGAGACACACACGCAATTAAATAAAGACACACAGTCACCAGCCTATGTAGGAGCATTACCATAATTAACCTACATATGATGCAACAAAACAGCAACTGTTATTGGGCTACGTCCCCACGGTCAGTAATCAGCAGTGCTTTGGACGCAGCACATGTCCGCTGTGTCCAAAGCGCTGCTGGCTTCTGAACACAGGTGTTCATTGAACCATGCAAAACCACCGTGCCCTATACATTGGATGGGTGATAAATAGACATGCTGCAGTCTGGAAAGATGCGATGCATGTCCGTCTCCGCAATGAAGCCACGGGCGCTGGTGAACACATAGTGGACATGGGATTTCTTGAAATCCCATCCACTATGCTGTAACAACTGGCCGCTACAGATGTATGCATCCAACCAGCAGAGTTAACTGTGGGAACATACCCTCAGAAATCTGTGTAAATTCAAAATGTTTATTTTTCAAAAATTAAAATAAATAAATTGCGTGGGCTCACGCATAATTTTCATAACCAGCAAAGGGAAAGCCAACGGCTGAGAGCTGATGTTAATATTCAGGGAAGGAGCCAATAGCCACAAAGGTTCCCAGGCTTTTAATATCAGATCACAGATGTTTGCTTAGCTTTTACTGGCTAGTTTACAGGGGAACCCCAGGAAAAAAATTGACATGGGGTCCCCCTATAAAATCAAACGATCAAAAGCTAGGCAGACAGCTGTAGGCTGATATTAATACCCTGGAAGGGGGCATAGATATTGGCACCCCCAGGATAAAAATATCAGTTCTCAACTGCCCCAGAAACGGTGCATTTTAAAGATGCGCCAATTCTGGCACTTAGCCTCGCTCTTCCCACTTGCCCTTTAGCGGTGGCAAGCGGGGTTCAAATTTGTATTGTCAGGTGACATCAAGCCCACGGATTAGAAATGGAGAAGCGTCTATAAGACACTTATCCATTACTAATCCTATAGCTGTATGGTAAATAAAGACACAGCCAGAATAAAGTCCTTTATTAGTCTTAACACCTTCCTGACATGCGCCGTACTAGTACTGCTCACTACTAATACGGCGCTGTTATTTCCGGTCACCACGCTGCATCGTTCGGTGATCGGGTGAGGATGGCTGCTGTTTCTGACAGCAGACCATCCCGGCACATCACCACGTGGGGCTGATCTGCCCCCCCCCCCCCCCGCGTCAGCCGTCGCTGTGATTGGCTGGTGAACTCTCACCAGCCAATCACAGCAAAGCTGACAAAGTTGTTGAAAAAAAAAAAAAAAAAGCATGTGACAGGCTGTTTTCGGTGCTCTGTGACGTAGCACCAATCACAGCCGTCACAGTAGGTGAGGTGATCACAGCATCACCTCACCTCACCTGATTAACCCCTATGGCGCTGACTGGCTGAACAATAGCTTCTAGCCACTCAGCGCCAAAGGGGTTAATTTATAATAGCGATCACCGCCCTGCATGCCATCTTTACCTCAGATTTGGCGTGCAGAGCGGTGGTCTAAGCCCCTCTGTCACCTGAGAGAAGGAATCCATTGGTGGCCAGTGCGATCGTCCCTGCGATCTCCCGCCCTCCTGTGCTGTTTGCTGCTCACCTGCGATCTGCTCTGCTGCCATCTGCCTGCTGTGTGACACCTGTCATCACAGCAGCAGCAGCACCTCCCCCACCCCTTTCCCATCCCCCCATCCCTGTTCCAGTACCCCCCTCCCCGTCCAATTGAATTTGTAGCGCACTTTTTTTGCGCTTTTTTTGTGTGCGCGACATCCTGCGCAGAGCATTTGTTCTCTTCCTGTTGTCTGCAGCGCTTTGATCAGAGACTGAGCAACGGGAATTTTTCTTTTTTAGCTAGTTAGTGTAGGGGACTTCACAGTGTAAGCGACGTCCAAGTTTTTTTAGCAAAAAAATAATAGTAGTTAGTACAGCATAGTTTTAGACATAGCAAGGTAGCGTAGCCGCCGTCACATCATTAGTGACGACACATCTTTTAGAGAAAAAAAAAAAAATTGTACAGCGTAGTTTTAGTGGTTGCGTGTTAGTATAGCCGGCGTCTAAAAAGTACAGAGTAGTTTTATAGGTAGGTAGCTTTTTTTTTTCTTGCATAAAAAGTGCATTAGGGGAGCGTACGTCACATTGTTGGTGACGTCAGTTTTTCTTTTGTAAAAAAGAATTTGCGTCGGATAAATTTATAGGGAGGGCATTAGTGTAGTGAGAGTCTTTTTTTTTTTTTTTACATTGATTTTTCTTTTCATTTTTTTCTTCTACATTTTACGACCTCTACTTTTTTTTTCTCTCTGTTTTGTTATGATAAAGAGTACCCTACACACAAGCCCCACACATTACACGCGTAAAAGCACCACTTACATAAACATCCCCGGGGTTTGGGAAAAAAAATTAAAATGGCCCATTCGTCAACAAGGCGCTATTCACCAGAGGAGGCTTAAGCCATCCTTGCGACCGACACGGATTCAGCCAGTGAGGAAGATCCCACATTCCTCGATTCCTCCTCCTCATCTGTTGAGGAAGGAGCCCCAACAACGCGTCCTAGGACCCAGGCAACTCCTGCAGCAATCGATCCCGTATGGATTGCACCACCCGAAAATTATCAGCCCGTCATTACGGATTTCAGCAGCAGCTCAGGAATCCTGTTTGACACCACTGGCCTTATTGAAATTGACTTCTTCAAATTCTTTTTCAGTGATGAAATAATAAATCTTATGGTGGCCCAGACGAACCTGTATGCCCAACAATTTTTCACCCAAAATCCCACGTCATCATATGCCAGATGGACCCCCGTAAATGCAGAAGAGATGACGACATTTTGGGGAATTGTGCTGCATATGGGCTTAATGAAAAAACAGATTCGTCAGTACTGGAGTACTGATATTCTCTACTGTACACCGGTATTCCACATGGCCATGACAAGGACACGATTTGAAGGGATCCAAAGATTTTTGCATTATAGCGATAATGCGCAGTGTCCTCCCCGAGACGATCCTAACTTTGATAGTCTATATAAAATTCGGCCAGTGGTTGACCACTTCAGCAGAAAATCTGATTAGGCGTACATACCCCAGAGGGACATCGCTATTGATGAATCTCTCTCGTTCACTTCAAAGGGAGGCTAAAATTCCGACAATACCTGCCTAGTAAGAGGTCCAGGTATGGAATAAAGCTGTACAAACTGTGCGAGAGTACCTCAGGGTACACACGCAGATTTAGGGTCTACGAGGGGAAGGACACCCAAATTAACCCCCAGAACACAGGCAGGGATGCTTACCTGTTCAAGGCCTCCAACAATTGCACTACCCAGGCTTTTCACCATATACTTTGCATTCCTGTGTGAACATGCCACATACAGACTATTTTTTGCACGGGTGCTCCAAGCAGCCAATTCCTGATTGTAGGTTGGCTGCATCGGTATTATTTGCACCTGTGTTTTCGCTATCTTCATTTGGGCCTGGTGCACCCTGGGTAGTGCAATTGTTGGAGGCCTTGAACAGGTAAGCATCCCTGCCTGTGTTCTGGTGTTTTTTTGTTTAGTTTAGTGGAGGGTTTCCTCCAATGGTGTTTTTTTTAGATTAGGACTGCCAAGATACAAGGACCCTTGACGTGGGTTGGCAGCTTCAATATTGTGGCCATAATATCAACCAATACCTTGCATACATTGTTATGTTTTTGGTGCACTGTACATTTTTCCAGGGTGCGCCTGGGCCCTAGATGGCTCTGTACACTGTGGCCTCTGTTCACACAGGATGCATCATGGTTAGCCCGCTATATATATGGCGTCATTAATAGGCTTTTCACCATATACTTTGCATTCCTGTGTGAACATGCCACATACAGACTATTTTTTGCACGGGTGCTCCAAGCAGCCAATTCCTGATTGTAGGTTGGCTGCATCGGTATTATTTGCACCTGTGTTTTCGCTATCTTCATTTGGGCCTGGTGCACCCTGGGTAGTGCAATTGTTGGAGGCCTTGAACAGGTAAGCATCCCTGCCTGTGTTCTGGTGTTTTTTTGTTTAGTTTAGTGGAGGGTTTCCTCCAATGGTGTTTTTTTTAGATTAGGACTGCCAAGATACAAGGACCCTTGACGTGGGTTGGCAGCTTCAATATTGTGGCCATAATATCAACCAATACCTTGCATACATTGTTATGTTTTTGGTGCACTGTACATTTTTCCAGGGTGCGCCTGGGCCCTAGATGGCTCTGTACACTGTGGCCTCTGTTCACACAGGATGCATCATGGTTAGCCCGCTATACGTCATTAATAGGCTTTTCACCATATACTTTGCATTCCTGTGTGAACATGCCACATACAGACTATTTTTTGCACGGGTGCTCCAAGCAGCCAATTCCTGATTGTAGGTTGGCTGCATCGGTATTATTTGCACCTGTGTTTTCGCTATCTTCATTTGGGCCTGGTGCACCCTGGGTAGTGCAATTGTTGGAGGCCTTGAACAGGTAAGCATCCCTGCCTGTGTTCTGGTGTTTTTTTGTTTAGTTTAGTGGAGGGTTTCCTCCAATGGTGTTTTTTTCACCCAAATTAACCCCCCTGAATGGTGAGTGGGAAAATTTTGTGGGAATTGCTGCATCCACTGCTGGATAAGGGTCATCACCTCTACATTGATAACTTTTACACCAGCATCCCACTCTTCAAGGCCCTCTCTGCCAGAGGTACAGCTGTATGTCAAAAATCAGCGAGGCATCCCCAAGCCGCTAATTGGGCAAATGCTGAGAAAAGGGGAAAAGCAGAGCCCAATGCAGAGACAACATGCTGGTGGTCAAGTATAAGGACAAAAGGGATGTCCTTGTCTTGACCAACATACACCGTGACAACAAAACCCTTGTCACTGTTCGTTGGACCACAATACAAGTCCCAAAGCCAGATTGTATCTTGGATTACAATCGGTACATGGGGGTGTGGATCTTTCAGATCAGGTCCTCCAACCATACAGTGCCATGCGAAAACCCAAAGTATGGTACAAAAAATTGGCCGTTCACATTGTGCAGATGGCAATGTACAATGCTTTTGCGCTGTTCCGATCTGCAGCCAATACGGGGACCTTCCTTCATTTTCAGGAGGAAGTCATCTAGGTCCGAATGTTTGGCACTCGAGGAGGTGAGGGCCCCAGTACTTCTGAATCCGATAGTGCCTGTATTGTCCCAGGTAAACATTTCCCGGGACAGGTTCCCCAAGCAGCGAGTACAGGTCGATCACAAAAACAGTGCAGAGTATGCTCCAAGAGGGGAATCCGAAAGGACACAACTTACTATTGTGAAACCTGCTCTGAGAAACCTGGCCTTTGCATTAAGGATTGTTTCAAAGTGTACCACAAATTAATAGAGTTTATACCCTGTTGACACAACAAAATATATAATCTGATGTACCGAGTACATCTTACACATACCGCCACATTATAAATTCATACACTAAAACCAAAAGCATTATAGTTATTACTATAAAACTATGCCTCTAGATAAAATTCCTTCAGGGGTGTAGTTTCCAAAATGTTGTCAATTGTGGAGGATTTCCACTGTTAAAGCACATCAGGGGCTCTGCAAACGCAACATGATGTCCGCAGACCATTCCATCCAAGTCTGAAATCCAAAATGGCACTCCTATTCTGAGCCCTGCCGTGCAGTAGCGGCGTACTCAGGAGAAAATGTGCAACAACTTTAGTGGTCTATTTTCTCCTGTTACCTTTGTGAAAATAAAAAAATTGAGGCTAAAAGATAATTTTTGTGGAAAAATGATAATTACTTACTGGTAATTTGATTTTCCAGAGCCATGACAGCACCGCACATTGAGAGATGGCATTCGCCCCCAGGAACAGGAAACCTGTAGCAGAGATAAAAGAAGGGGACGGCACCTCTCTCCTCAGTTTTTGTTTCAGAGTATGCAAGGTAACCAAATTAGTACACCTGTATATTACTTAACAAGGTTACTTTTATACACCTTCTTTTACGTTTAATGGAGTTGTTTTTTTTGTGCATCACACACCCATCACCAAGATAGGGTGGGAACTAATGCAGTGCTGTCATGGCTCTGGAAAATCAAATTACAGGTGAGTAATTATTTTTTCCCTTCCCCATGACAGCACCGCACATTGAAATGAAGAAACAGAATAGAATCCTAGGGTGGGACAACAGCAGATAACACTTTCCTACCAAAGCCTAGATTTGAGGGCCCTAGGTCTAGCCTGTAGTGGCCGAAGAAAGTAGAGGGTGAACACCATACAGCTGCTCTGCAAATCTGTTCTACAGACGCATTTGCCCTTTCAACCCAGGATGTGCCTATGGCCCTTGTAGAGTGAGCCCTTATACCCAGTGCTGGAGTCTGACCTGAGGAAGAGTAAGACAGTGCACTAGTCATACGAAGCCACCGTGCAATAGTTGATTTTGAAGCTTTTTTACCCGTTTGCCCCCTGGAAGGAGACAAAAAGGGTTGACGACTTTCGCCATGATTTTGACATTTCTATGTATTGGAGTAAGCAACGTCTTACATCAAGGCAATGAGAAGCTTGCTCTCCCTGGGATTTTGGATTTGCACACAATGAGGGCAAAATTAATTCCTGGTCCCTGTGATATTTTGAATTGACATTTGGAAAGAAGGCCGGATCAGTTTTTATGATCACTGTCCTCCAAAAAGGTAGTATATGGAGGATATACAGAAATAGCTTGCAGCTCGCAGATACGCCGAGCCGACGTTAGGGCAACAAGGAGTACTGTTTTTAACTTAAGGCCTTAACAGAGATAGACGCAAGAGGTTTGAAAGGAGGAGAGATTAAGGCATTTAGGACTAAATTTAGATCCCAGGGAGGCACCTTAGGTAATAATTTTGAGGGTCTCGCTGCAAATGACACTCGGATGAACTAGTAGACCCAGGGGTGATCTGCAAGTTTTGGTCGAACAATGCACCCAGGGCAGAGACTTGTACTTTTAGGGTGTTAGTAAATAACCCTCTTTCCAGCCCTTTTCCCATATCTTTAGGTACTTATCTGATGTTACTTTCTTTCTGCTGGTGAGCAGCGTGTCTACCAAAGAGTTTGAGAAACCCCTTGCTAGTAATAGTCCCCTATCAAGTTCCAGGCGGTGAACTGAAGTCTGTGCACTTGAGGATGTAGCACTGGGCCCTGGTGTAGGAGATTTGGTGTCTGGGAGGATCCATGGGTCCAAGATAGACATACGTCTGAGCCATGTGAACCATGCCCGTCTTGGCCAAAAGGGTGCTACAAGGGTTATCCGTGCTTTGTCCTCCCGAATCTTCTTTAGGACTGTCGGAATTAATTGAATTGGAGGAAATGCATACCCTAGATGAAAGTTCCACTGGTGTAGCAGTGCATCTACCCCCTCCGGGTGGATTGAGGGAGTAGAACCTGTTTACCTGTCGTTTTTTTCTTGTGGCAAATAAATCTATTTCTGGCATGCCCCAGATAGCACAGATTTTCCCAAATACGTCTCAGTTCAGGGACCACTCTCCCTGGCGTAATACATGACGGCTTAAGAAGTCTGCCACAAGATTTTCTTTTCCCTTTAAGGGCGCTCCTGACAAAGACAAAATGTTGTTTTCTGCCCATTCAAACAGTCGTTTGGCTTCCGACATCAGGGACGTCGAGCTTGTTCCTCCTTGTTGTTTTATGTAAGCTATAGTAGTACTGTTGTCGGACAGTATTGTGAAGTGTTTTCCTTGGACCTTTTTTTCCCGCTTGGAGAAGTGCTCGCCTTACGGCTGTCAACTCTTTTAGGTTGGAGGATGCCGTTATCATTGATGGTTCCCACGGACCCTGTAGAACTAGATCTGACAGGTGGCCTAACCTAATGGCCCTGAATTGACGATGGTACAGCATTTATTAAGTTTTCCATGCTCAGCCACCACTTCAATGATTCTTGTACCTGCGGTGATAGGAGTATTTTCCGATTTAGATTGCATGGAACCACCGACTGTTCAGACAAGATCTGATGTTGTAATTCTCTTGTATGGGCTTGCGCCCACTTGACTGCTGGAATTGTCACTGTTAGGACCCATAGAAGTGACATCGCGGACCTTAGAGAGATGGGTTGACCAGTCTGTACTTGGCGTATTTTTTGAATGACTGAGTGAATCTTTCTGTCTGGGAGAATGCATTTTTGCTCGATTGAATCAGCTGGATTCCTAGGAACTACTGTATCTGGGTTGGATTTAGTCCTGACTTTTTTTAAGTTTATTATCCAGCCCAATTTTGGCAGCATTTCTAGTACCCTTGTGACCGCCTCTCCGCATTTTTTTTCGTCGTCCGCTACAACAAGAAAGTTGTCCAAATAGGGTACCAGCAGTATATCTTCCTTCCTTACGCAAGATGCTATTTCCGATATTATTTTTGTAAATATACGGGGAGCAACTGAGACTCCGAAGGGAAGGCACCGATATTGTAGATGAGTGGGAACCTGAGCTATTTCTACTACCAATCTTAGGTATTGCTGGTGTTCTTCGCAGATTGGTACATGGTAATAGGCGTCAGTTAAGTCCATTACCACCATGTAACACCCTGGACTGAGTAACTTCACTGCCGACCTTAGTGTCTCCATTTTGAACTTTTCCACCTGGATATATCGGTTTAACGATTTTAGGTTGAATATCGTTCTCATTGAACCGTCTGGTTTTGGTGTAAGGAAGAGAGTGCTGTAGAACCCTTCTCCCACTTGTTGATGTGGTACCTTTTTTAGTACTTTCTTTTGTAGAAGGATTTGAATTTCTTTCTCTAGTACAGCCTGATTTTTCTTGGCCACTTGAGTGAATATTACTCTTCGTGGTGGGGGCCTGATGAAATTTAGTCGCAGGTCCTCAGATAATAAAATTGTTATCCATTGAGAGGCAGGTAATGCCACCCATTGATGGAGGAAATGTTGGAGCCTTCCTCCCACCGGATTCCTGGCGTCATTGCTGTTTTGAGTTTGATCTAGGGGGAGGCTTATTGAAGAGGAATCACTTATCTTTCTTCCAGGGTCTTCCTCCCATGGACCTATCATCAGATCGTCCTCCCCTATTTCCTGATCCTCGACAGGACGAGCGAATATCACCCCAACGACGTTTGAAGGAAGGAAGTGGAAACCGTTTCTTTTTATCTGAAGCTTTTTCCAGTAGTTCATCTAATGTTTTTCCAAAAAGGTACTGACCCTCACAAGGGACTGCACAAAGTTTTACTTTAGACTGGAAGTCTGCGTTCCAGTTTTATTTAGCCATAATGCCCTACGCCCTGAGTTTGATAGGGCACAATCACGGGCGGCACATCGAACGGAGTCCACCGACGTGTCCGCTAGAAAACTTGCCACTTTCTGTATTGAGGGTGTTGCCTCTAGCAGTCTTTCTCTTGGGCATTTATTTTTAATTTGCTCAGTTAATTCCTCCAACCACTTGACCATAGCACGAGCTGTGCAAGTGGCGGCAACCCCCAGCTTAAATGACCACGCTGACGCCTCCCAAGCGGATTTTAAGAAAGCATCAGCCTTTTTGTCAAGGGGGTCTTTTAGGGCACCCATATCTTCAAATGGTAAGGCTATCCCTTTAGATGTGCTGGCGATGGCTGCATCTAATCTTGGGGCTTTCTCCCATTTATCACAAACTTCCTCGTCAAACGGATATTTGCGTTTTAGTATCTGCGGTACTGACATCTTTTTGTTAGGTTTTTTCCACTCTCTTTTAATTAGATTTAGGATGCTTTCATGAAAAGGAAAAACCTTACGTTTTTTCCCTTCTAAATTGCTAAAAATAGAGTCTTGTACCGTGCGTTGTTCCCTGGGCGTTTCAACCCATAGTGGACCTAACCAATTTTAACAATTCCCCAATATTCTCAGATAAGAAATAAGGGTGGCCACATTCCTCATCCGATGAGTCTAGATCTGATATCTCGGAGGGGGTTGATTCTTCCAGCTATTCCTCTGAGTCTATATCAGAGCTTTGGGGTTTTTAAGAAGTATGGGGAGGGGTGGGTTTTTCAGAGCTGATTGCTTGTTCCTTTAACTGCTCTTTTACTGACATCTTCACCTCATCCCTAATGATGGTTTTAATCCTCTGGAGTAGGGATGGCGACTCTTCGGCTACTGTTTTTTTTCAATACACGGCCGACAGATCCGTTTCTCTATGTTTTAGGGAGGGTTTCCCTGCATAACGCACACACCCTATTCTTCTGTTTTGTGGTGGCCTTTCTACCCTATAATATAAACATGATATAGGGCCGTCACTAATGGTGTGCTTCGCCTTACAAAGGCACTCACCCACCGAACCCATGAATACCACGACAGGCTGTGGGTCCTCCCCTGGCGCACATCCATCTGCAGCGGGGTCCGCCATGCTTGAGGCTGCTCACCGTTGGTTACGATGCGCTATCTTGTTTTTGTATGAGTTGAGCGGTGTGCGCGCTCCTAGATCGACTTCTGCCTGGAAGCGTCCAGCACACCCTCTCACTCCGGCGTGTGACGTCACGACGGGAAGTCGTCACCCATTCAGTCTGCGCCACCGTTGTGATTGGCACGCCTGCACCCCGGCCCAGCCTTCCGACAGGAGCGGCCGCCGGGGAGTCCAGGAAGGGGACGAGCAGGGCCAGAGAGATCCCCATGGCCGGGATCACAGACGCGAACCACCGCGCCCAACTGCAGCCCACCCCCCGGACCTCGGTCTCCAGACGGGCAACATCAGAGGGGGATCTCTCCGGAGGTATTTCTGTACAGGCATCCGCCTGCAGGAACAGGAAACCAAAACTGAGGAGAGAGGTGCCGCCCCCTTCTTTTATCTCTGCTACAGGTTTCCTGTTCCTGGGGGCAGATACCATCTCTCAATGTGCGGTGCTCTCATGGGGAAGGGAAAAAATTAGATTTATTTTTTATTTTCACGACTCAACGTTATAATTTTCTGTGAGGCACTTGGAGGTTTACGGTGCTCACCACATATCTAAATAAATTCCTTGGGAGGTCTAGTTTCCAAAATGGGGTCACTTTGGGGAGATTTCCACTGTCTAGGCACATCAGGGGTTCTGCAAATGCAACATGACGCCCGCAGACCATTCCATCAACGTCTGCAATCCAAAACGGTACTCCTTCCATTCTGAGCCCTGCCGTGCGCACAAACAGTGGTTTTCCCCCACATATGGGGTATCAACGTACTCAGGAGAAAATGTGCAACAACTTTAGAGGTCTATTTTCTCCTGTTACCTTTATGAAAATAAAAAAAAAAATGGGGCTAAAAGATCATTTCTGTGGAAAAAAAATGTGATTTTTTTTTTCATGGCTCTACGTTATAAACTTCTGTGAAGCACCTGGGTGTTCAAAGTGCTCACCACACAGCTACATAAGTTCCTTAAAGGGTCTAGTTTCCAAAATGGGGTCACTTATGGGGGTTTCCAATGTTTAGGCACATCAGGGGCTCTTCAAATGCAACATGGTGTCTGCTCTCAATTCCAGTCAATTTTACATTCAAAAAGTTAAAAAGGTGCTCCTACCCTTCCAAACCCTGCTGTGCGTCCAAACAGTGGTTTTCGTCCACATATGGGGCATCTGCGTACTCAGGAGAAATTGCTCAACAACTTTAGTGGATGATTTTCTCCTTTTACCCTTGTGAAAATAAAAAAAAAAATTGTTGCCGAAAGATGATTTTTGTGACTAAAATGTTAAATGTTCATTTTTTCCTTCCACATTGCTTCAGCTCCTGTGAAGCACCTGAAGGGTTAATAAACTTGTTGAATGTGGTTTTGAGTACCTTGAGGGGTGCAGTTTTTGGAATGGTGTTACTTTTGGGTATTTTCGGTCACATAGACCCCTCAAAGTGACTTCAAGTGTGAGGTGGTCCCTAAAAAAATGGTTTCATAAATTATATTGAAAAAATGAAAAATCGCAGGTCAACTTTTAACCCTTAGGCCATGTGCACACGTTGCGGTTTTTACCGCAGATCCGCTGCGTTTTTGACGCTGCGGATCTGCAGCAGTTTCCCATGCGGTTTAAAGTACCATGTAAACCTATGAAAAACCAAATCCGCTGTGCACATGCTGCGGTAAGAAACGTGCGGAAACGCAGCGTTGTTTTTTCCGCAGCATGTCAATTCTTTGTGCGTTTCTGCACCCATTGACTTGTATTGAGTAGGGCACTTCCGCAGCAAAACCGCTGATCTAAAAAAGATCTGCGGTTTTGCTGCGAGAAACGCTGCAGATCGGGAGGGGGGAATTGTGTGGGCGGGGTCTGTGCACGCCCGCCGGGGGTCTGTGCACGCCCGCCGGGGGTCTGTGCACGCCCGCCGGGGTTCTTTGTGTGTGTGTGCAGGCATCGTCCAATGAGACTACAAGTCCCATCGGGCTATGCCTGCTACAATGACAGTGATTGACACATTAGCCAACGATGGGACAGTAGTAGTCCCATCATCCGGCTAATGTGTTGAATGTAAAAAAAAAAAAAAAAACCACATACATACTACATACGTACTACATACAACACACTACATACATACAACACACTACATACATACAACACACTACATACATACAACACACTACATACATACAACACACTACACACATACAACACACTACACACATACAACACTACATACAACATACATACAACATACATACAACATACATACTACATTCTACATACAACATACATACTACATACAACATACATACTACATACAACATACATACTACAGTCATGGCCAAAAGTATTCACACCCCTGCAATTCTGTCAGATAATGCTCAGTTTCTTCCTGAAAATTATTGCAAACACAAATTCTTTGGTATTATTATCTTCATTTAATTTGTCTTAAATGAAAAAACACAAAAAGAATTGTTCTAAAGCCAAATTGGATATAATTCCACACCAAACATAAAAAAGGGGGTGGACAAAAGTATTGGCACTGTTCGAAAAATCGTGTAATGCTTCTCTAATTTGTGTAATTAACAGCACCTGTAACTTACCTGTGGCACCTAACAGGTGTTGGCAATAACTAAATCACACTTGCAGCCAGTTGACATGGATTAAAGTTGACTCAACCTCTGTCCTGTGTCCTTGTGTGTACCACATTGAGCATGGAGAAAAGAAAAAAGACCAAAGAACTGTCTGAGGACTTGAGAAACCAAATTGTGAGGAAGCATGAGCAATCTCAAGGCTACAAGTCCATCTCCAAAGACCTGAATGTTCCTGTGTCTACCGTGCGCAGTGTCATCAAGAAGTTTAAAGCCCATGGCACTGTGGCTAACCTCCCTAGATGTGGACGGAAAAGAAAAATTGACAAGAGATTTCAACGAAAGATTGTGCGGATGTTGGATAAAGAACCTCGACTAACATCCAAACAAGTTCAAGCTGCCCTGCAGTCCGAGGGTACAACAGTGTCAACCCTTACTATCCGTCTGCATTTGAATGAAAAGGGACTGTATGGTAGGAGACCCAGGAAGACCCCACTTCTTACCCCGAGACATAAAAAAGCCAGGCTGAAGTTTGCCAAAACTTACCTGAAAAAGCCTAAAACGTTTTGGAAGAATGTTCTCTGGTCAGATGAGACAAAAGTAGAGCTTTTTGGGCAAAGGCATCAACACAGTTTACAGGAGAAAAAAAGAGGCATTCAAAGAAAAGAACACGGTCCCTACAGTCAAACATGGCGGAGTTTCCCTGATGTTTTGGGGTTGCTTTGCTGCCTCTGGCACTGGACTGCTTGACCGTGTGCATGGCATTATGAAGTCTGAAGACTACCAACAAATTTTGCAGCATAATGTAGGGCCCAGTGTGAGAAAGCTGGGTCTCCCTCAGAGGTCATGGGTCTTCCAGCTGGACAATGACCCAAAACACACTTCAAAAAGCACTAGAAAATGGTTTGAGAGAAAGCACTGGAGACTTCTAAGGTGGCCAGCAATGAGTCCAGACCTGAATCCCATAGAGCACCTGTGGAGAGATCTAAAAATGGCAGTTCTGGAGAAGGCACCCTTCAAATATCAGGGACCTAGAGCAGTTTGCCAAAGAAGAATGGTCTAAAATTCCAGCAGAGCATTGTAAGAAACTCATTGATGGTTACCGGAAGTGGTTGGTCGTAGCTATTTTGGCTAAAGGTTGTGCAACCAAGTATTAGGCTGAGGGTGCCAATACTTTTGTCTGGCCCATTTTTGGAGTTTTGTGTGAAATGATCAATGTTTTGCTTTTTGCTTCATTCTCTTTTGTGTTTTTTCATTTAAGACAAATTAAATGAAGATAATACCAAAGAATTTGTGTTTGCAATCATTTTCAGGAAGAAACTGAGTATTATCTGACAGAATTGCAGGGGTGTGAATACTTTTGGCCATGACTGTACATACAACATACATACTACATACAACATACATACAACATACATACAGCATACATACTACATACATACAACATACATACATACACTGTGTTCCAAATTATTATGCAAATTGGATTTAAGTGTCAAAGATTTAATTGTTTTGTTTTTTAAATAAACTCATGGATGGTGTTGTGTCTCAGGGCTCAATGGATCACTGAAATCAATCTTAAGCACATGTGATAATTAGTTTTCCAGGTGATTCTAATTAAAGGAAAACTACTTTAAAATGTTGTGCCACATTATTAAGCAGGCCACAGGTTTCAAGCAATATGGGAAATAAAAAGGATTTCTCTGCTGCTGAAAAGTGTTAAATAGTGAAATGCCTAGGACAAAGTATGAAAACATTAGATATTTCATGAAAACTTAAGCGTGATCATCATACTGTTAAGAGATTTGGGACTGAAACAGAGCACAGACAGAGTTCATGCAGATAAAAGCATAATGAGGAAGGTTTCTGCCAGACAAATTCATTGGATTAAGAGAGCAGCTGCCAAAATACCATTACAAAGCAGCAAACAGTTATTTGAAGCTTCTGGTGCCTCTGGAGTCCCTCGAATCTCAAGGTGTAGGATCCTTCAAAGGCTTCCTTTGGTTCATAAACCTACTATTCAGCCACCCCTAAACAGTGTTCACAAGCAGAAATGGTTGCAGTAGACCCAGACATACATGAAGACTAATTTTCAAGCAGTCTTGTTTATTGATGAGTGTCGAGCAACCCTGGATGGTCCAGATGGATGGAGTAGTGTATGGTTGGTGGATGACCACCATGTCCCAACAAGGCTGCAACGTCAGCAAGAAGGTGGAGGAGTCGTGTTTTGGGCCAGAACCATGGGGAAACAGCTGGTAGGGCCCTTTAAGGTTCCTGATGGTGTGAAAATGACCTCTGCAAAGTATATAGAGTTTCTGACTGACAACTTTCTTCCATGGTTTAAAAAGCACAAATGTGCCTTCAGGGGCAAAATCATCTTCATGCATGACAATGCACCATCTCATGCTGCAAAGAATACCAATGAGTCATTGGCAGCTATGGGCATAAAAGGAGATAAACTCATGGTGTTGCCACCATCTTCCCCTGGCCTCAACTCCATAGAGAACCTTTGGAGTATCATCAAGCAAAAGATCTATGAGGGTGGGAGGCAGTTCACAGCAAAACAGTAGCTCTGGGAGGCTATTCTAACTTCATGCAAAGAAATACAAGCAGAAACTCTCCAAAAACTCACAAGTTCAATGGATGCAAGAATTGTGAAGGTGATATCAAAGAAGGGTTCCTATGTTAACATGTAACTTGGCCTGCTAGGATGTTTTGGAGTTAAATAGCTTTTTTGTTCAGTGAATGACCTCCTAATGCTGCTAATTCCACAAATGAGCATTTTCAGTTCTTTAAAACATATCAAATGTTTAGAAATTCTACTGTGCCTAATAATTTGGAACAGTGCATTTGGAGTTTTTATTCATTTTGGAGATTATACTGTTATCATTGGGAGGTTTCTTCAATAAAATTTGATGTATACTCTAACAAGTGATGACTGACTCATTTGCACTGACCATTTAGGAAAATCCGAGAAAAATATAATTTGCATAATAATTTGGAACATGGTGTACATTACACACAACATACTACATACATACTACATACATACTACATACAATACATTCATACATTACATACAATACATACAACATAGAGTACATACTCACCATCACTTGTCACTTTGATCCCCGAAGCCAGTGTCACCTGTAACAAATATTAAAATAACAAACACACACTATACTCCCTGATCCGCAGAAATCCACGAGTGTCCCACGACGATCTCCCGTGGAGTGCAGCAGCATCAGCTGATGCGACCGCTCTCTAGGGGCTCCAGGAATACAATGACGGGAGGGAGGCATCCTTCCACACTGTATTCCTCCACCACTGTAAAAAAAAGTCCCTAGTCTCACTTTTGGCATTGCTGTGTGAGAAAGTTCCCACGCAGCTTTTGACATAAAGTGAGACCAGTGAACTACAGTAACCTCTCAGTGATGCACTGCAGAAGCCATTGTCTCCTGTCAGTGTGTCACTGGAGGTCCTATAGAGCAGTGACATCACCCGATGTCACTGTTCTATAGGGGAGATCGTCGTGGGACACTTGTTATTAATTGGACTGCGTCGGACAGGGAGTATACAGTTTATTATTTTACGTTTTTTGCAGGCGCTGAAGTAAGGCAAGTATGGTTAAATTAAGAATAATAAAATACTTTTTTCTGACTGTCTTTATTTTGTTTTTAACTCTTTCACTACTGTAGGATTAATAATGGATAGGCGTCTTATTGACGCCTCTCCATTATTAACCCAGCTTTATGTCACCTTACAATAGCAAGGTGACATTAACCCCTTATTACCCCATATCCCACAGCTACACGGGAGTGGGAAGAGAGGGGCTAAGTGCCGGAATTGGCGCATCTTACAGATGCACCATTTCTGGGGCGGCTGCAGACTGGTATTTGTAGCCGGGGGGGGGGGGCAATATCCATGGCCCCTCTCTAGGCTATGAATATCAGCTCGCAGCTGTCTGCGTAGCCTTTCTGGCTATAAAATATAGGGGGACCCCACGTCATTTTTTTGGGGGGTCCCCCTATTTTAATAGCCAGTAAAGGCTACGCAGACAGCTGCGGGCTGATATTCATATCCTGCGAGGGGCCATGGGTGTTAACCCCTTCCCAGGCTACAAATATTGGCCCCCGGCTTTCCCCCTCTGGCGCAGAAAATTGCGCAAAAGCCCACGCCATTTATTTATTTATTTATTTTTTTAATTAAACGCTCATTAAGAAACATCAGCCTTGCTATTATATATCTATCTATAGATATATTTATAGATAGATATATCTGTAGATACATAGATGTATCTATCCATATATCTGGCTACTTTCACACATCAGGTTTTTTCCGTCAGGCACAATCCGGCAAGTTTTGAAAAAAACTGATCCGTTTTTTTCCGCCGGATCCATTTATTTCTCATAGAGTTGTATTAGCGCCGGATTGCGCCTGATGGCCACACGTTTCATCCGTTTTTTGCAGGATCCGTCAGAAAAGCTGTTTCCGGCAGATGGAGAAAACGTACAGAAGAACTTTTTTCTGTCTGGTGAAAAAACGCACAGCGACGGGTCTGGCAAAAAATGTATGAAACAGATGTGGAATGATGAATCCGGCCTCAGAATCCGTTTTTTCATGCATTTTTTCCATTGAAATCATGCACATCTTTCATTCTCTCTCTCTCTATAAAAAAAAAAAAAAAAGGATCAGTTGCATCAGTTTTTCACTATTTGCAACGGATTTGTTTTTTCAAAAATTCGCCGGCTCCTGCCTGATGGATAGATGTAGATGGCTTACTTCCTATCCTGTGACATCCCCGCCCTCATCATGGGAGACATTAACATCCCCATCAATGATCCCCTCTCCCAATCTGTCTCATCTTCTTGCTCTAACTTCTTCATTCGGCCACTCACAGTTTACTAATTCTCCTACGCATGAGGACGGGAATACTCTGGACCTGGTTTTCTCCCGTCCCGGCTCGCTGCACGACTTTACTAATTCCCCTCTCCCGCTCTCGGACCACAACCTTCTTTCCTTCTCTGTCAAGAATTGTCTCCTCACCCAGGACACCCCCACTTACCACACTTATCGGAATACACGTACCATTAATACCCAGCAGCTTGTGGACAATCTCCACACATCTCTAGCCCCCATCTCCTCCCTCTCCTGTCCAGACTTAGCATTGTCACACTTCAATAATACACTGAAGAATGCCCTAGATGAAGCAGCACCTTCTACACGAAGAAAGACCCGACACAGACAACGGCAGCCCTGGCACACTATGCAAACATGCTTTCTTCAGCGTTGCTCAAGGTGTGCAGAGCGGCAGTGGAGAAAATCTCTCTTAGCAGAAGACTTCATCCACTATAAGTTCATGCTCAAAACCTATAACTCTGCCCTTTATGTGGCCAAATAATCCTACTTCACCACCCTCATCACCTCACTATCCAACAACCCAAAACGACTTTTTGAAACCTTAAACTCCCTCCTGAAACCTAAAGTACAGGCCCCCATCACCAACCTCAGCGGTGAAGATCTGGCCACTTATTTCTTAGAACAAAATCAACCACATCCATCAGGATATCTCAACGCAATCTCCTCAGTGCCTGGATCCCCTTCCCTGCCGCACTTCAAGCTCACTAGACATCTTTGAGCCTGTTTCAGAAGAAGAAGTTTCCAAGCTCCTCGCTTCTGCTCAGCCTACAACCTGCAACAGTGACCCAATTCCTTCACATATCCTGCAGTCTCTCTCACCAGTGGTCACCACTCACCTGACTAAAATATTTAACCTCTCTCTTTCTTCAGGTATCTTTCCCTCCTCATTTAAACATGCCATCATAACCCCTTTACTTAAAAAGCCATCCCTGGACCAGAACTGCACTGCTAACTACAGACCTGTCTCTAACCTTTCCTTCATCTCTAAACTCCTGGAACGCTTGGTCCACTCCTGTCTAATCCGCTATCTCTCGGATAACTCTCTTCTTGACCCCTTACAATCTGGTTTCCGATCTTGACACTTCACTTAAACTGCCCTCACTAAAGTCTCTAATGATCTAATAACAGCTAAATCCAAAGGTCATTGCTCTCTGCTGATTCTCCTGGATCTTTCTGCCGCATTTGACACTGTGGATCACCAGCTCCTCCTCACTATGCTCCGCTCTATAGGCCTCAAAGACTCAGCACTCTCCTGGTTCTCCTCCTACCTCTCTGACAGCTCCTTCACTGTATCTTTTGCCAGCTCCTCTTCCTCTCCTCGTCCCCTTACTATCGGGGTTCCGCAAGGCTCAGTCCTAGGCCCCCTCCTCTTCTCTCTTTACACGGCCCCTATTGGACAAACAATCAGCAGATTTGGGTTCCAGTATCATCTCTATGCTGATGACACCCAATTATACACTTCTTCCCCCGACATCACCCCTACCCTAATTCAAAATACCAAGGATTGTCTGTCTGCTGTCTCTAACATCATGTCCTCCCTCTACCTGAAACTAAATCTCTCCAAAACGGAACTTCTTGTGTTTCTCCCTTCTACTAACCTCACTCTACCCAACATCGAAATTACCCTGGAGGGTTCAACCATAACTCCCAAGCAGCATGCCCGCTGTCTTGGGGTCATATTCGACACCGAACTTTCCTTTACTCCCTATATCCGATCACTCACTCGCTCTTGTCACATGCATCTTAAAAACATCTATAGAATCCGACCTTTTCTCACCGTTGAAACTGCTAAGACTCTTACTGTCGCTCTTATTCATTCTCGTCTGGACTACTGCAACTCCCTTCTAATCGGTCTCCCTCTTACCAAACTTTCTCCTCTCCAATCCATCTTGAATGCTGCAGCCAGAGTCATATTTCTGTCCAGCCACTTCACCGATGCCTCCATCTTGTGCCAGTCATTACACTGGCTACCCATTCGCTACAGGGTCCAGTATAAACTCATCTCTCTCACCCACAAAGCTCTCCACAGTTCTACACCGCCTTATATCTCCTCTCTCATCTCTGTCTATCGCCCTACACGTGCCCTCTGTTCTACAAACGACCTAAGACTAACATCCCCCGTAATCCAAACCTCACACCTCCGTCTCCAAGACTTCTCTCGTGCTGCGCCAGCTCTCTGGAATGCACTTCCCCAGACGATCAGACTGATACCTAGCCATGACCTATTCAAGAGCGCTTTGAAAACCCATCTCTTCAAACAAGCCTACCACATCAACTACTCAGTAAACTAACTTCGCTTTGTTTCCTCCTTCCAAATATTATTCTGAATCGGCACCCTACTATTCATCTGTCTCCACACCCTCCATGCACATGATAACTGCACTTGATACTTGACTATTGCACTTAAACACACGGGCTGATAACCGGATCATGCAGCTTTGTATAAAAATCCCTATTTATTCTAATTGCCAGACCTGAAATAACAAGCAATTTTCACCTATTGTGTCCCCCCCATTTCCTTGTAGATTGTAAGCTTGCGAGCAGGGACCTCACTCCTAATGTCATTGGTTAAATTGTCTTAACTCGTACCTAATTTATTGTTTGTACATGTCCCCGCTTAATTGTAAAGTGCTGCGGAATATGTTGGCGTTATATAAATAAAAATTATTATTATTATTATTATAGATATATGGATAGTTAGGCTACACATCATTTTGTTTCTGTCAGGCAGGATCCGGTGAATCTGTGGAAAAACGGCTCCATTGCAAATATTGAAAAACTGATGCAACTGATCCATTTTTTAGAGAGAGAGAACGGAAAATGTGCATGATTTCAATTGAAAAAATGCATGAAAAACTGGATTCGGAGGACGGATTCATCATTTCACATCTGTTTCATACATTTTTTGCCGGATCCGTCGCTGTGCGTTTTTTCACCGGACAAAAAAAAAACAAACAAAAAAAAAAAAAAAACTTTCCTCTGTATGTTATCTCCATCCGGCGGAAACAGGTTTTTTTTACGGATCCGGCAAAAAACGGATGAAACGTGTGGCCATCTGGCGCAATCCGGTCGCTAACTCTGAGAAAAAAAAGGATCCGGCAAAAAAAAAAAAAAAAAAAACGGATCCGTTTTTTTTCAAAACTCGCCGGATTGTGCCTGATGGCAAAAACCTGATGTGCAAAAGTAGCCTAACTATCCAGATATCTATCTACATCTATCTATCTCATTCCTTCTGCCTATCTATGTATCTATCTATCTATCTATCTATATGTCTGTCTATTTATGTGTGTAATGGAGTGTGGGTTGGACAAATGTAAAAGAGGAGGTTGGACAAGAAATTACATCAAAAATCTTTTTCTTTTTTTGTTCAATAATACATCTTTATTTAGCTTTCAAAAATGCATACAAAACTGCATTAAAAAACGCATAAAAACACTGAGCAAAAAATGAATCAAAACAGCGCAAAAAAACGCATCAAAAACGCACCTGCGTTTTCTGCCAAGACCTGCAGATTTAATGCAGAAAAATCCACAGGCAAATCTGCAACGTGTGCACATAGCCTTATAACTTCCTGACAAAAAAATATTTTGGTTCCAAAATTGAGCAGATGTATAGTACACATGTGGGAAATGTTATTTATGAACTAATTTTTGTGACATATCTCTCTGATTTGGGGGCATAAAAATTCAAAGTTCAAAAATTGCTACATTTTCAAATTTTTGGCCAAATATTCGTTTTTTTCATAAATATCCATAAGTCATATCGAAGAGATTTTACCACTATCATAAAGCACAATGTGTCACGAGAAAACAGTCTCAGAATCACTAGGATCCGTTGAAGCGTTTCAGAGTTATGACCTCATAAAATGACAGTGGTCAGAATTGAAAAAAAATGGGCTGGTCAGGAAGTTGAAAATAGGCTTCCGGGTGAAGGGGTTAAATAACCATACTTCCTGCATCACCTGATCCCCGAGTCCCTCGATCTCCTGCAACAAAAATAAAATAATAAACCAACACAAATTCTCCCTTGTCCGCCGTAGTCCATTTAATAACGAGTGTCCCACGACGATCTCATGTGTAGAACAGTCACATCGGGAGATGTGACTATTTTACACGGCCTACGGTGATACACAGAGTTCACTGGAGTTCGTGCTCTCACTTAAGGCACCGCTGCATGAGAATTTTCTCATGCAGCGGTGCCGCAAGTGACAGCATGAACTCTGGTGAACTCTCTCTCTCGGACGTGTAGTGATACACTGACAGGAGGTGATCTTCCCGCAGTGTATTATCGGAGGCCAAGTAGAGCGGTCACATCTCCCAATGCTCTTAACAGGCGCTCACAAGCCACCTTCCCTGCAGGACCGGACGCCATCTTGGGGCAGAAAAACACGATGGAGACCATCAGCACAAGCGATCGCATCGCATTGTGCTGATGAGAGCAGACAGGGAGCTCGCTCCCTGTGCGATGCGCCTTAATGTCACTGTCACTACTGACAGCGGCTGCAGAAGGGTTATAAAAGCCAGCGACTGATGCCAGCAACAATCGTGGGCGTTGCTGCAGGGTGTCAGCTCTCACATAGAGCTGACACTCGCACTCAATCGCGGCGACAATCAGCGTGAGCCCCTGCAATAGCTGCAAAACATATATACTGCAGTTTACGGAAATGTAGCGCCATATATATATATGGCTCATGTCAGCAAGGGGTTACGTTATTTTATATTTTGATAACCTGTAATTGTGGACATGATAAAATATTTCATTTTTCACCTTCATTTTTTAGTCCCCTTAGCGGAGTTAACCTGTGATCATTTGATTGCTTATACTATTTTCTGAAATACCACAGTATTGCACATTTTTTTGTGCTGAAAATGCCCAACCCCCCCACCCCGCCACTTAGGCTTCTTTCACACATCCGTCGGGAGGCGGCAGTCATAATGTGTCGATGTGATGTATCGACGGATGCCACCAAAATAAGGAAAAATGTAACGGATTCAGTTTCTTGACGGATGTGTCGAATAAGGCACTGCCTGATCCTTCCGGGCATGCTCAGAATAGCAAAACGGTATACGTCACTGGATTCCCGTTTTTGACGGTCAGCGACGGATGCGATTTTCCGACATGCAGAAAATACATTCCTCTGAATGTTTTCTCCGCCCGACGGACAGCAATTTTCAGATGGAACCAGTGCACGACGGATGAAATGGATGGCCATCCGTCACAATCCGTCGCTAATACAAGTCTATGGGAAAAAACAGGATCCTGCAGAAAAATTTGCAGGATCCTGTTTCTTCAAAAATCAACGGATTTCGACGAGAGCTAAAAGACGGAAGTGTGAAAGAGGCCTTATACACGAGTCACGGTACAGAAAGCCAGTGGGGGAGGGGGGGCAGCAGAGCACCTTCCTCCCGAAAGCCAAGTTTGAAAGACCTAAGTCTAGCCTATAATGTCGGAAGAAGGTAGAGGGTGAGTACCATACTGCCGCCCTACAAATCTGCTCCCCCGAAGCGTTTGCCCTTTCCGCCCAGGATGTGGCAATAGCACGCGTAGAGTGGCCGTAACACCCTGTGGGGGAATTTGGCCAGAAGAAGAGTACGAAAGTGAGATAGCTGTACGCAACCACCGTGCAATAGTTGCCTTTGAGGCCTTTTTTCCCGTTTGTCCCCTGGAAGGTGACAAAAAGGGCTGATGACTGACGCCAAGATTTTGTGGCTTCTATGTATTGAAGCAGGCAGCGTCTGACATCAAGACAATGGAAGGTTTGCTCTCCCTGGGATTTTGGTTGAGGACAAAATGAGGGTAGGATAATTTCCTGGTCCCTATGAAATTTAGAATTGACCTTTGGTAGGAAGGCCGGGTCAGTTTTGATAATTACCCTGTCATCCTGGAAGGTAGTGTAAGGGGGGTTTACTGAAATAGCCCGCAGCTCGCAAGTATGGCGGGCTGAGGTTAGAGCAACCAGGAGGACAGTTTTGAGTGTCAAAGATTTTATTGAAATAGAATCAAGAGGCTCAAAGGGGGAAACAGTTAGAGCATTTAAAACTAAATTTAGATCCCAGGGAGCCACCTTGGGAGATAATTTTGAGGGTCTAGATGTAAAAGAGGCTCGGATGAACCTATAGACCCAAGGGTGGTCAGCAAGTTTGAGATCAAACAGCGCACCCAGGGCGGAGACATGCACCTTCAGGGTGCTAGTAGATAACCCTCTCTCCAGCCCTTTTTGGAGAAATTCTAAAATTTCCTTTACCGGAACTTCTTGGCCCGTTTGGAACAACTGTCGCCCTGAAAATTCCAGGAATTTCTGCCAAATTTTCTGATATTTTTCTGAGGTGACTTTTTTCCTGCTAGCGAGCAACGTGGTTACTAAAGGGTTCGAGAATCCTTTTGCTAGTAGAAGTCCCCTTTCAAGTTCCAGGCGGTGAGATGTAGCCCGTGTACTTGAGGGTGTTGAACTGGTCCCTGGTGTAGGAGATCCGATGTATCTGGAAGGATCCACGGGTCCGAGATAGACATGCGTCTGAGCCACGTGAACCATGCCCTTTTCGGCCAAAAGGGAGCTATGAGTATTACTCGTGCTTTGTCTTCCCGAATTTTCCTGAGGACTGCCGGGATTAACGGTATTGGGGGAAAAGCGTATGCCAGATGAAAGTTCCACTGGTATAGAAACGCGTCTACTCCTTCCGGTTGTTCTCTCGGGTTTAGAGAATAGAACTTGTTCACTTTCCGATTTTGTTTTGTGGCGAACAAGTCTACTTCTGGAATGCCCCAGTTGGCACATATTTTCCCAAAGACTTCCTGGCTCAGGGCCCACTCCCCTTGATGTAATGGGTGACGGCTTAGGAAGTCGGCTACCTGATTTTCTGATCCTCTTAGGTATGTCCCAGTTAGAGAGAGAGAGAAGGTTGTTTTCGGCCCAAAAGAAAAGTTATTTGGCTTCTGTCATCAGGGAAGGTGATCTTGTGCCCCCTTGGCGATTTACATAGGCTATTGTTGTGTTGTTGTCGGATAACACCACCACATGCCTTCCTTGTATTTTTTTCTCCTATTTGAAGAAAAGCTTGTCTCACCGCTGACAGTTCTTTCAGATTGGAAGACGCTTCTGTCATTGAGGGCTCCCACTGACCTTGTAGGACTTGATCCCCCATATGCGCTCCCCATCCCCATGGGCTCGCATCGGTGGTGAGGATTACTGGATTTTGCAATGACCATGGTACCGCTTTGCTCAGATTTTCTGATTTTAACCACCATTTTAGTGAGTCTTGGACCCTTGGAGATAGGAGAATCTTTCGATTCAGATTGTAAGGGTTTCTTGCTTGCTCGGCTAGTACCTGCCATTGCAACTCTCTCGTGTGGCTTTGGGCCCACCGTGTTGCTGGAATTGTTGCCGTTAGAACTCCCAGGAGCGACATTGCATTCCGTAGAGAGATAGATTGTTGCTGCTGAAGAAGTTGCACCTTCTGTTGGATAGACTGAATCTTCCTCTGTGGGAGGATACACTCTTGTTTGACGGAATCTAGTAGGATCCCGAGGAACTCTTGAGACTGTGTTGGGACAAGTCTTGATTTCTTCAGATTTATCATCCACTCCAAGCTTGTTAACACGTTTATAACTGTTGTGACTGCTTTTTCGCAATCTTCTTTGCTGTTTGCTACTACCAAGAAATCGTCCAAATAAGGCACTAGTAATATGTCTTGTTTTCTGATGTAGGACGCCACTTCGGAAATAATTTTGGTAAACACGCGGGGTGCTATGGCTACCCTGAATGGAAGACATTGATACTGTAGGTGGGTGGGAGTTTTTTCGAGGTTTACTAGCAGTCTGAGATATTGCTGATGTTGGCTTGCGATTGGTACATGGTAAGCGTCTGTAAGATCGATTACTGCCATATAACAGCTTGGGTTGAGCACTTTTATCGCCGTTCTTAGAGTTTCCATCTTGAATTTCTCTATTTGAATGTACTGATTTAAGGCCCTCAAGTTGAATATTACTCTTAACGAGCCGTCTGGTTTTGGTGTTAGGAATAGGGTGCTGTAGAACCCTTTTCCTATTTCCTGATGAGGAACTCTCACTAACACTTCTTTCTGTATGAGGAGATGAACTTCTCTTTCCAGTGTGGCCTGATTAATTCCCGCCACCTGGGTCATTTTCAAACGATTTGGTGGGAGGCTGGAGAATTTGAGTTTCAAACCTTCCGATAATAGGTTGGTTATCCACTGAGAAGCCGACAGTGCCACCCAGTGGTGGACGAACCACCGGAGTCTTCCCCCCACCGGAATCCTGGCGTCATTGGTGTTTTGGATCAGATTTAGGGGGAGGTTTGTTGAAAAGGAATCCTTTCTGTTTCTGATCTCTCCAAGGTCTGCCTCGGCCAGACCTGTCATCTGAATGGCCGCGGGCCCCCCTGTATCCAGATCCCCGAAAGGACGAACGGGAAGTCTCCCATCGGCGCCTAGGAAAGGAAGGAGGTGGAAATCGCTTCTTTTTGTCAGATGCTTTTTCAAGAATATCGTCTAGAGCTTTACCAAAAAGATATTGCCCTTCACAGGGTACTCCGCAGAGTTTGACCTTCGACTGGAAATCAGCTGCCCAATTCTTTAGCCATAATGTTCTACGCCCAGAGTTGGATAAAGCACAAGCACGTGCGGCCCCCCTGACCGAATCAATTGATGCATCCGCCAGAAATTTTGCGGCACCTTGTAGGGAGGGCAATGCTTCCAGTAGTTTCTCGCGGGCACTTATTTTTGATTTGGTCACTTAACTCCTCCAGCCACTTGACCATAGCACGAGCCGTGCAAGTGGCCGCAACCCCGGGCCTAAATGACCATGTTGATGCCTCCCAAGCCGACTTTAGAAAGGCATCCGCCTTTTTGTCAAGAGGGTCCTTTAGGGCTCCCATATCCTCAAAAGGCAATGCTACCCCTTTAGAGGTGCTGGCTATGGCGGCGTCTAATTTAGGAGCCTTTTCCCATTCTTCACATACCGCTTCATCAAAGGGGTACTTGCGTTTTAAGGCTTGAGGAATGGAGATCTTTTTATTTGGCTTTTTCCACTCTTTCTTAATTAAATTGAGTATACTATCATGGAAGGGAAAGACCTTTCGCTTCTTCCCTTCCAAGTTATTGAACATGCTATCCTGTACTGAACGCGGCTCCTTTGGGGTTTCCACCCCCATAGTTGCTCTAACGAGTTTGAGCAGTTTTCCAATGTCCTCTGACTGGAAATACGGGTGGCCATACTCCTCATCCGAGGAGTCTAGGTCTGAGGCATCAGAAGGGGTTAACACTCCCGGCTCATCCCCTGAATTAATGTCCGACCCTTGCTCACTTGCTGGGGGAGGGGGGTTTTCTTTAGCCGCCTGATGTTTCAGCTGCTCTTTGACTGTGGATTTAACCTCTTACCGTATTATTGACCTGATGTTCTGTAATAAGGAAGGTGTTTCTTTTGTGATTGTTTTATCTATGCAGGCCCGGCAGATTCTTTGGGTATATAGTTTAGGGAGTGTCGCCTTACATAGTGGACAAGCCCTATTCTTTTGTTTGGAGGTGGCTTTCCTTCCCTAAAAAGACACAGTATAGTGTATCAGTGTGTGTGTGATTTTGCCTTACAAAGGCACTCACCCCACCAGGACCCTGGATACCGCGGTAGCTTGCGACTCCTCAGACATTCCGGGTACAGGCATCTCCGGATCCATCGCTGGTTCGGTCATGTTAGCAGGCAACTGCGTGCTGTAGAAGACCAGCGCCTAATCGGTTTGCCCCCAATATATAGAAGGAGCGGTGCGCGCGCCTCTGGAACAGCTTCCGCCCGGAAGTGTCCAGCACACCGGCTCCTTCGGCGTGTGACGTCACTTCCGGCGCGACCGGAAGTAGTCATCCTTCACTTCGGCGGCCGGCGTCAGTGAAGGACACGCCCCCTGCCCCGGACCTGCCTCCTGTCCAGAGCGGTCGCCGGGGAGTCCAGCGAGGGGAAAGAAGGCGCGGTACATCAGCCCTTCACCCGGACAGCACCGCACGCAGTGCCGCCGAGCATGGCTGGCCCCTCCCGCGGACCTCGGCCTCCGGACCAGATCATCATGTGCGGTGCTGTCATGGTGAAGGGAAAAAATACTCCCACACAGGAGGGAACAATAATTATCAACGCCGCCGTCGCAACAAGGATTCTCAATCGCACAGAACAAAGTATGCTGCCACCAGCTCCGATTCTTACCAAAGGTTAACGGGTCCGGAGCCAACCCAAATCAGTAGTGTAATTCACCTCAGAGGACGCACAGTCCGGATATAGAGCATGAAGAGACAAGCTAGTAAAATTATATATTTTACTCCATAAAGAGTTAGGCAGTATTTATAGAAATATTAAAAGATATTATAAAGACGAATCATGTGTATATTACAATTACAAATAAAAGGGAACCTGTCACCAGGTTTTTTGCCTATCAACTAAAAATATCATCTAATAGAGTGTGAGCTACACATTCCCCAACTACTTGTGAAACTCTCCGACTCCCCCATAAGAATTTTTTATATTGCTCCCGCGCTGTATGGAAATATCCTCGGTCTGGTCCGATGGGCGTTGGTTCTGGCCCCTCTCCCCACCCCAAATCGGCATGCTGTACGCATTCCGTTCTGTGAATAGCGTTGTTCGCGTACAGGTCCCTCGAGTGCGCCGTCAAATTGCCTTCTGCGCGTGCGCAGTATGCTTTGCCCAACTGCGGGCAAAGCCGAAAAGCATTAGTACGCATGCACCAGTAAACTACGTCCCAGAACACAGCGAAAGACTTCAGGGACACAGTACTTCCGGAGCATGCGCACTAATGCTTTTCGGCTTTGCCCGCAGTTCGGCAAAGCACACTGCGCACACGCAGGAGGCAATTTTAAGGCGCACGTGCGGGAACGCAAACAACGCTATTCACAGAACGGAATGCGTACAGCCCGGCGATTTGGGATGGACAGAGGGGCCAGAACTAGCGCCCATCGGACCGTACCGAGGATATTTCCATACAGCGCAGGAGCAATATAAAAGGTTCTTATGGAGGATTCATGGGGAGTCGGGGGGGGGGGGTTTCACAAGTAGTTAGGGAATGTATAGCTCACACTATTAGATTATATTTTTAGTTGATAGGCAAAAAAACTGGTGACAGGTTCCCTTTAACGGTGAAAATTGACTTACGATTCTTTGATATCATTCAACGGTACGCCGTGTGCTGGCTGGGGGGGAGGGGACCTTCCCCACTTAGTTTCAGGTCAGATTGCACAGCCTGTCGTAGCTGAATCCCCTGTCAAAAGACACTTCTGGAATGCGTAAACAAATCCAAAAAATAGGTTAAACCGCACCCTATGTCCCTTACAGCCTTCCTAGGCCTGTGGACGCAAGTCCTTGCCAGGGGGTCAGCCCAGCTAAAAAGTCCAATCCATAATGTAAAAAAGAGGACAGCGCCACAACGGTCAGTGATGAGAAAAAAACTTACAGCTTTAATCTGCCAACTGCGGCGACGTTTCGGTATAAACCTTTATCAAACAGGTTTGATAAAGGTTTATACCGAAACGTCGCCGCAGTTGGCAGATTAAAGCTGTAAGTTTTTTTCTCATCACTGACCGTTGTGGCGCTGTCCTCTTTTTTACATTATGGATTGGTCTTTTTTACATTATGGATTGGACTTCTGGAATGCGGTCTTACCAAGTTATTCTAGCCCAAATTCCAGGCACTCCCTCTGTAGTGACATCACTTAGAAGCTGAAACCTCCTCTTACTTACAATATGAAAACCATCTTTTACGCATATCTCGCTGTATGAACCTCATGTAAGTAAGACACAATGCTCATGATGTTCCCAACGGCCGGGGCGTTCTTTTAAGTGTAAATACGGAGCCATTACATAAACTGCTTAAGGAGAATTCCGCACTTTGCACTCGTTGTGTTTAGCTGCTAGCACTTACAGTGATTGACAGATCTACCGATGGACATTCGGAATATATAATCCTCAGTCTAGCCCAAATCGGTGCCGCAATATATCAATTTAAAAGAACAATAGGAATCCATGCCTTTTGAGAGGGTCGATACCAGTTTCAACTAGTACTAGATGGGAGGAGGGAGAAATGAGCAGCCTTCCCGGAGACTGCTATCTGTAGGTAAAAGAAATAAACATTCTTTTCCACACACACAAGCAGGCAGAGTGGGAGAAGAGGGGGGATGGTCAGAATAGCCTGCATCATGTGTTCTCCGCTCTTAGAGGTAGCAGAGCTCAGTGTGCGTGGTAGCACACAACCAAATACCTCATGTTCCTGACACCCGTGCTGACATTAAAAAACGGACATGTCAGCGGGTTTCCCACGGACACACGGTCCATGGAAACACACTAACATTTTCACAGAACCATTCACTTAAATAGGCAAATAGCGCTCCGTTCCTCCCGAGTCTCTCCGCATGGCTGCCCAATGGTATAACATTCTGTGACACTACCAATGGTGTCAATCTGATCACTGCACCCCTATATGAATTCGTTGAGAGGTGTAGCTCGTAAAATGGGGTCATTTATGAAGGGGGGGGGGGGTTCTGCTGTTTTGGCACCTCATGGGCTCTCCAAGTGGGTCATGGCACCTGCAAACCATAACAGTAAAATCTGGTGCTCCTTCCCTTCCGAGCTAAGCCATGTGCCCAAACGCAGTGGATTACCCCCACATATGGGGTATCAGCGTATTCTGGACAAATTGCACAGTAACTCTGGGGGTCCAATTTCTTCTGTTACCCTTAGGAAATTTTAAAAAATAGGGGTGCAAAGATTTTTGTGGAAAAAAAATATTTTTTATTTTTACCGCTCTACGTTATAAACTTCTGTGAAGCACTTGGGGGTTCAAAGTGCTCACCACACATCTAGATAAGTTCCTTGGGGGGGGGGGGTCTAGTTTCCAAAATGGGGTCACTTGTGGAGGGTTTCCTCTGTTTAGGCACATCAGAGGCTCTCCAAACGCGCCATAGCGTCCGATCTCAATTCCAGACAATTTTGAGTTGAAAAAGTCAAACGGCGCTCCTTCCCTTCTGAGCTCTGCCGTTTGCCCAAACAGTGGTTTACCCCCACATATGGGGTATCAGCGTACTCAGAACAAATTGCACAATAACTTCTGGGGTCCAATTTCTCCTTTTTTTTGTGGAAAAAAAGTTAAATGTTCATTTTTTTTTATTTTTTTTTAAACATTCCTCCAAAAATTCCTGTGAAGCATCTGTAGGGTTAATAAACTTCTTGAATGTGGTTTTGAGCACCTTGAAGGGTGTAGTTTTTAGTATGGTGTCACTTTTGAGTGTTTTCTATCATATAGACCCCTCAAAGTCACTTCAAATGTGATGTGGGCGCTAAAAAAAATGGTGTTATAAAAATGAGAAATCCCTGGTCAACTTTTAACCCTTATAACTTCATAACAAAAATAAATAAATTGGTTCCAAAATTGTGCTGATGCAGAGTAGACATGAGGGAAATGTTACTTATTAACTATGTTGTGTGACATCTCTGTGATTTAACCCCTTTCTGACATACTATCTTGTCGAGGTGGGGTGGGCCCGTATGACCACCGAAGGGATAGTACGTCATATGCGATCGGCCGCGCTCACGGGGGGAGTGCTGGCCGATCGCGGCCGGGTGTCAGCTGACTATCGCAGCTAACATCCGGCACTATGTGCCAGGAGCGGTCACGGACCGCCCCCCGCACATTAACCCCCGGCACACTGCGATGAAACATGATCACAGTGTACCGGCGGAATAAGGAAGCATTGTGCAGGGAGGGGGCTCCCTGCGTGCTTCCCTGAGACGATCGGTACAAGGCGATGTACTCACCTTGTATCGAGCGTCTCCTCCCTGCAGTCCCCGGATCCAAAATGGCCGCGGGGCTGCATCCGGGTCCTGCAGGGAGTACTTCCGGGTCCACAGCAGGCGCTGGAAAGCCTGCGCGGCTGTATGTCAGATCGCTGATCTGAGAGTGCCGTGCAAACTGTCAGATCAGCGATCTGTGATGTTCCCCCCGGGACAAAGTAAAAAAGAAAAAAAAAAAATCCTAAATAAAGAAAAAAAAATTATATTATTCCCATAAATACATTTCTTTATCTAAAAATACAAAAAAAAAAAAACAATACAACGTACACATATTTAGTATCGCCGCGTCCATAATGACCCAACCTATAAAACTGTCCCACTAGTTAACCCCTTCAGTGAACACCGTAAGGAAAAAAAAAAACGAGCCAAAAAACAACGCTTTATTATCATACCGCCGAACAAAAAGTGGAATAACACGCGATCAAAAATACTGATATAAATAACCATGGTACCGCTGAAAACGTCATCTTGTCCCGCAAAAAACGAGCCGCCATACAGCATAAGCAAAAAAATAAAAAAGTTATAGTCCTCAGAATAAAGCGATGCCAAAATAATTATTTTTTCTATAAAATAGCTTTTATAGTATAAAAGCGCCAAAACACAAAAAAATGATATAAATGAGATATCACTGTAATCGTACTGACCCGAAGAATAAAACTGCTTTATCAATTTTACCAAACGTGGAACGGTATAAACGCCTCCCCCAAAAGAAATTCATGAATAGCTGTTTTTTGGTCATTCTGCCTCACAAAAATCAGAATAAAAAGTGATCAAACACTGTCACGTGTCCGAAAATGTTACCAATAAAAACGTCAACTCGTCAAGCAAAAAACAAGACCTCACATGACTGTGGACCAAAATATGGAAAAATTATAGGTCTCAAAATGTGGAGACGCAAAAACTTTTCTGCTATAAAAAGCGTCTTTTAGTGTGTGACAGCTGCCAATCATAAAAATCCGATATAAAAAACGCTATAAAAGTAAATCAAACCCCCCTTCATCACCCCCTTAGTTAGGGAAAAATAATAAAATTAAAAAAATGTATTTATTTCCATTTTCCCGCTAGGGTTAGGGCTAGGGTTAGGGCTAAAGTTAGGGTTAGGGCTAAAGTTAGGGTTAGGGCTAAAGTTAGGGTTAGGGCTAAAGTTAGGGTTAGGGTTGGGGCTAAAGTTAGGGCTAGGGTTTGGATTACATTTACAGTTGGGATTAGGGTTGGGATTAGAGTTAGGGGTGTGTCAGGGTTAGGGGTGTGGTTAGGGTTACCGTTGGGATTATTGTTAGGGGTGTGTTTGGATTAGGGTTTCAGGTAGAATTGGAGAGTTTCCACTGTTCAGGCACATCAGGGGCTCTCCAAACGCGATATGGCGTCCGATCTCAATTCCAGCCAATTCAACGTTGAAAAAGTAAAACAGTGCTCCTTCCCTTCCGAGCTCTCCCGTGCACCCAAACAGGGGGTTTACCCCAACATATGGGGTATCATCGTACTCGGGACAAATTGGACAACAACTTTTGGGGTCGAAGTTCTCATTATCCTTGGGAAAATAAAAATTTGGGGGGCTAAAAATCATTTTTGTGGGAAAAAAAAAAGATTTTTTATTTTCACGGCTCTGCGTTGTAAACTGTAGTGAAACACTTGGGGGTTCAAAGTTCTCACAACACATCTAGATAAGTTCCTTGGGGGGTCTAGTTTCCAATATGCGGTCACTTGTGGGGGGTTTCTACTGTTTGGGTACATCAGGGGCTCTGCAAATGCAATGTGACGCCAGCAGACCAATCCATCTAAGTCTGCTTTCCAAATGGCGCTCCTTCCATTCCGAGCTCTGCCATGCGCCCAAACAGTGGTTCCCCCCCCACATATGGTGTATCAGCGTACTCAGGACAAATTGGACAACAACTTTTGGGGTCCAATTTATCCTGTTACCCTTGTGAAAATACAAAATTGGGGGCGAAAATATCATTTTTGTGAAAAAATATGATTTTTTATTTTTACGGCTCTGCATTACAAACTTCTGTGAAGCACTTGGTGGGTCAAAGTGCTCACCACACATCTAGATAAGTTCCTTAGGGGGTCTACTTTCCAAAATGGTGTCACTTGTGGGGGGTTTCAATGTTTAGGCCCATCAGGGGCTCTCCAAACGCAACATGGCGTCCCATCTCAATTCCAGTCAATTTTGCATTGAAAAGTAAAATTGCGCTCCTTTCCTTCCGAGCTCTGCCATGCGCCCAAACAGTGGTTTACCCCAACATATGGGGTATCAGCGTACTCAGGACAAATTGTACAACAAGTTTTGGGGTCCATTTTCTCCTGTTACCCTTGGTAAAATAAAACAAATTGGAGCTGAAATAAATTTTGTGTGAAAAAAGTTAAAAGTTCATTTTTATTTAAACATTCCAAAAATTCCTGTGAAACACCTGAAGGGTTAATAAACTTATTGAATGTGGTTTTGAGCACCTTGAGGGGTGCAGTTTTTAGAATGGTGTCACACTTGGGTATTTTCTATCATATAGACCCATCAAAATGACTTCAAATGAGATGTGGTCCCTAAAAAAAATGGTGTTGTAAAAATGAGAAATTTCTGGTCAACTTTTAACCCTTATAACTCCCTAACAAAAAAAAATTTTGGTTCCAAAATTGTGCTGATGTAAAGTAGACATGTGGGAAATGTTACTTAGTAAGTATTTTGCGTGACATATCTCTGTGATTTAAGGGCATAAAAATTAAAAGTTGGAAAATTGCAAAATTTTCGCCAAATTTCCGTTTTTTTCACAAATAAACGCAAGTTATATCGAATAAATTTTACCACTAACATGAAGTACAATATCTCACGAGAAAACAGTGTCAGAATCGCCAAGATCCGTTGAAGCATTCCAGAGTTATAACCTCATAAAGGGACAGGGGTCAGAATTGTATAAATTGGCCCGGTCATTAACGTGCAAACCACCCTTGGGGGTAAAGTGGTTAAGGGCATAAAAATTCAAAGTTGGAAAATTGACAAATTTTTCAAAATTTTTGCCAAATTTCCGTTTGTTTTTTTTTCACAAATAAGCGCAAGTCATAAAAAAAATTTTTTACCGCTATCATGAAGCACAATATGTCACGAGAAAATGTCAGAATCACTGGGATCCATTGAAGCGTTCCAGAGTTATAACCTCATAAAGGGACAGTGGTCAGAATTGTAAAAATTGGCCCGGTCATTAACGCGCAAACCAACCCTTGGGGGTAAAGGGGTTAAGTACAGGAAAGCATCATTTTTATCATCTTTAAGATCAATAAACAACAAATCCAACTCAAGTAAGGAAAATATTTAGTTACTACCTAAGCTATTCCACACTGAAGAGAAAATCAGCACTATAAACTGAATGGTACTGCACACTGGAAAAAATTAAATCTGTGGTGACAATGTAGAGGGGGAAAACTGTGGAAAATCTGCAGCAAAATCCGCAGGAAGATCAATACGCCATCTGTCAAATACTGATGAATGGTATCCCTTATCTACAGAGGAAGCTGTAGCCATGCCTAGACATACCCACTCCCCTCACAGTTCCCTCACTGAACTGTAGGTGGCTGGAGACTGAGGTTACTTATGAATAGACTGTAGAGTCATGAGCAGGGTTGTCAAACAGCATTCCTCGAGGGCCGCAAACAGGTCATGTTTTCAGGATTTCCTTGTATTGCACAGGTGATAATTTAACCACCTGCACAGATAATGATTCCTGCTCCTTGGGCAATGCTAATGAAATCTTGAAAACACGCATGGTTTGAGGCCCTCGAGGAATGCAGTTTGACACCCCTGGTCATGAGCGCTCGCTCTGTAGATGGACACCGAAAAGGCTTATTTTAATAGTAGGCAAAAAGAATTAAAAAAATAAATAAATATGACACCACCATTATTTTGAAAGTAACCATGCCAACTCAAGTCTAAGATCTATTTAACCACATAATAATTGGAGCCATTTATCGCTTTTGCACTTCTGTGCGAGATTTCTCCTCTTCCTAAAGCATATAACTTGTATTTTCCCACCCATATTGCCATACTAGGGCTTTGGTTTTTCCAGGGCAAATTGTACAATTAATGAATTACACCCTTCACTTTATCACATAATGTACTGGAAAACAAGAACATTTTTTCTACATGAAGTGACAATATTATTCCGCCATTGTTAGAGTTTCGTTTCCATGGCATTTGTGCGGCAAAATAATTATGCTAACTGCTTCTTTTTTCGGAAACCCATAACGTTTTTACTTTTACGTCGATGGAGCTGTGTGGAGTCGGGTCTGTGAGGGTATGTGCCCACAATCAGTAAACGCTGCGGGTTGGACGCAGCGCACTTGTGCAGCGTCCCACTCGCAGATTCCAGATGTGCCAACATAGTGGATGGCATTTCTAGAAATCCCATCTCCACTATATGTCCAGAGATGCCTGCGGGTCGACCGCGGAGCCGGACATGTGGCACGTCTCTCCAGACCGCAGTATGTCTATTTCTCTTGTGGAGATGCAAGTCTCCACAACAGAAATTTGACCCTGTGATTCCGCACGGTTCAGCGACCACATGCAGATTCACCTGCACGCAACAGCCGGCAGTGCTTTGGATGCAGCGGACATGTGCTGCCAGTTCCTGATCGTCTGCACATACCCCGAGTTGTAAGGAGTCTTAGTAACTGCATCCCCTGGCAGAATATTTATTTTTACAGAGTTACTCTTATGGTTTACAGTGTTTTATATTGCTTGGAGATGCAAACAACTCCATATTGGGGGGGTTTAGGCACTCCTGTACTGGCAGTCCAGCAGCACATAAGATCTATGAAGCCCGGCCATAAAGACACGACAGCAGCAGCCGGGGGGTCACTCACCTCCAAGATCTTCACAAACCTGGGGAACACAGGGTTCCTGGACACCGGGATCACAGGGACATTGGGAAACACGTCAGGCACCAGGAGGGGAGTTAGAGCTGTCACCACGGGGGCTCCATAGGCTGCCTCCTCAGCCCCGCCATCTTCTCCACTGCTGCCCCCATCGTCCCCAGAGAATGCGCCGCTGCCACGATCCCCAAAGCTATGTACTGCTCGGCAAAGGACAGCTTGGAGCCCAGGACCAGAGACCGCACTGATGGGAGTCCCTGACCATGCGACCTCTGTGTAAGATCTGGGGACGCGGGGCAGCCTCCAGGCCGTGCACACTCTCCGCTGGGCTGCCCGGCCAGCACCGAGCCCCAGACACCGGCCTCTAGCCCACAAGAGCAAGTACTGGGTCATGCTTCTCTACTGTCAAGCTGGCGAGCGGCACGCTGCTTCCGACGACGCACACTGATGACGTGGCAGCTCTCTACCAATACAAGTCTTCTGGAGAAGTCTCTGGAGGCCATTTTGGATACTGGTGAATGGATGTTGATCTTCTGAGGAGGCTGAAGTTGGTTACTTATTCGGCAATTTTTTTTTCTGTTTTTTATAGGTTTAACAAGAAAAAATAAGCATCACAGTAATAAAACACAATGCAGCTTAGTGCCCTGATGTGGATATACTTAAAAAGCTACAAAAACAATAAATCTGGCACAAAAGTGGGCACCAAAGAACGTAGAAGGGTTAAATGACTTTGGGCCACTGATCTCACACTGCAGGCATATAGAACAGGGAGACCCACATCAAAAACAGGTATCTCCAGCCTGGCCAAAATGGGTTCTGGGCATCACACCTGGCAGGTACATACTAAAACCCTATGTGCCAAATTAATCTATGCCTATGGTAGATATTTTAGTTGTATTTATCTATACCTATGCCTATTTTAGATTTTTTTACAGTTTCATTTTCTTAATTTAGTTTTCCTTTCCACTTCACTCTATTTGAAGCAGAGTAACCAATTTATTTACTTATGTATTTATTTGACATAAAGTTGCTATACATGAATGTAGGGGTTAACTTTTTTGGAAACAGAATAACAGTTTTAAGCTCCGGTTTTTTTATTGGAATAAGTTCATATTAGTACAAGGTTATCTTCCCAGTTTCATTAAGATCTTTTTAGAGATTCAGTCTTTATGTGTCGCCATATTCTGCCATACCTATGCCTAGTGTGTTATCATGATTGGAAACTGAATAACGGATTAAGCTCAGTTTTTTTTATTGGAATATGTTCATATTAGTACAACAAGGTTATCTTCCCAGTTTCATTAAGATCTTTTTAGGGATTCAGTCTTTATGCGCCGCCATATTCTTTTGAATTTTTTCAATGTATTTTTCCTTTCCACTTCCCTCTATTTAAAAATAAATTAGCAGAGGTTAAAACTGTAAGGGTATGTTTCCACGGTCAGGAAACGCTGCTTGTTTGACGCTGCGCAGAGCTGCAGCGTCAAACAAGCAGCGTCCAGATGTTCCAGCATAGTGGAGGGGATTTTATGAAATCCCGTCTCCACTATGCGTGGAAACCCGCACGCGGCGGCCCTGCGACTACGGACATGCTGCGCGTCTTTTCAGATCGCAGCATGTCCGTACACCTTGCGGGGACGCAGCGTCCCCGCAAGGCATATCACAGGGCGCTATGGGAGAGAGCGATCATCCCGGATGTGAAGAGTTAACACATCCGGAATGATCGCGTCCCAGAAAGGGGGCGGGGCTTAGCGCCGAGCGGCTTCGCCGCTGCGGCGATACTGCCGGCCATCCTGACAGTGGAAACATACCCTAATTGTGTTTTCAACAAGGCAAAACCATACGTTTCTATATAGTAACTTTAAATTTCAAATAAACACTGAATCACTAAGAAGATCTTGATGCAACTGTGAAAATAAGTTTGTCATTAATATGAACTTATTCCAACAAGAAAAACAGAGCTTAAAAATGTAATTCTGTTTTCTCTGACACCCATGACGGCACCACGGAGAGAGAGGGGGATCCGCCCACCAAGGACAGGAAACCTACAGATAAAAAGGCGGTACCTCTCTCCCGCATCAGTTGGTTTCCTGTCCTTGATGGGAGACCTACAGACTTTCCAACAGGGGGAGGGAAAGTTTGTGGAAACCACAAAAAAAATGCGAAAGTACGATCTGAGATGTATATAACACAAGATCTTTATTGGAACATGCAATGGGACTAATGGAGAACATGTGCAAAAACATGTATGAAAGTGCAACTGTGCGGCATTGATAATTATTGTTCCTGCCTGAGTGGGAGTAGTTATCGCGTCGCTGCAGTGTGCCCAATAGCCCGTACATAGCAGGCAGCCTTTCTGGCGACTAATTACCCTAGGTGCAGTACCTAATCTGACCTGCGGGTAAAGGGGGGCGCCAGAGAGCTGCAAGGTTTAAGTGGAACTGTAAGCGGGATATACACAAATCCCTGCAGTTCATGGTATATGGAAGAGCAGTGGGATACCTAAAATAAGCCCCTGCTGTAAACTAAGAGGTCCCTAGCCTTGTGTGTGTGTTTTTTATCACATTGTGGCAGTGGAGGGATAACTAAGATAAGCCCCCCCTGCACATGTGATAGCCGTCTGTTGGTCTAAAGTCACCCCAATCCGTGACATATTGGTGGCAGTGGTCAGGAAGCCCTGTGGATTTCGTGACAAACTGCTGGCCGCGGCTAAGGGATCTTGACAGTCACGGTGTGAATCGTGACAATTTGTGGCAAGGCGGTGGGATATTAGAGCATTAGTGATTTGGTTTGAGCAATCATTCCCCTCACTAAAAACTTGCAGAAAGTTCTTGCGAGAACTCTGCGCAAATAAGTTTGGGAGAACGAACTCAGTGCTTATTAGTTGTGAGACAATTGTGTACTGGTAATTATCCCCTCCCTTTCTCTTCGTTTTTCTATCCTATCTTTTATTTGGCAACCATGGCTGCGAAAGGAGAAGCCTGGTACACCCAGCAGAAGAAGGACACTCTTGCTGGGATATGCACGTACCATGGCCTGAACCCCCAGGGTAAGAACAAGGCTCAAATGGTCGCTGAACTGATGCAATTTGAAGCAGACCAAGCCAGGCCACAGAGCCCAGAGGCCGCAGAAGCCGGCACAAGCGAACATGGTGCTGCAGCAGAGGTCCAACCACTGAATACGGGCCTTACTGGCAACCAAGGGGGCGCAGACCTCCTCCTGCAGCTGGCTCTGCAACAATGCCCCGCAGATGACCTAGAGAGACGTCTGCAGCTGATCCAGCAATACCAAGACCGAGCCGAGCGAGAGGCCCAAGCGCAGCGGGAGTACCAGCTGCGGATGGCCCAACTGCAAATGCAGGGGTCGTCCCAGTCCAGCCGTGAGCCCAACAGCGCTCAGATACCGAAGCCCCGGCCTGACCACTTTCCTGTTATGGAAAAGGATGGGGACTTGGACACTTTTCTGCGGGCCTTTGAGAAAGTCTGCAGACAGTACCGACTGCCTACAGATGAATGGGCACGATACCTGACACCAGGGCTGAGAGGCAAAGCTCTGGAGGGGTTTGCTGCACTCCCTCAAGAACAAGATGGTGACTATGAGGCCATCAAGCAGGCCCTCATAGCCAAGTACCAGCTTACACCCGAGGTGTACCGTAAAAAGTTCCGGACCCTCCAACGTGGCCCACACGACAGTTACAGTGATGTGGTGCATGGACTGGGGACCCACTTTGACCAGTGGACCCAAGGACTGTTAGTGACCACCTTTGCACAGCTGCGCGACCTGATGATCAAAGACCAGTTCTTCCATCTTTGCCCAGCTGAGGTGCGACAGTTCGTGATGGACAGAGAACCCAAAGACGTGACGAAAGCAACGCAGATTGCCGATGCCTATGAGGCCAACCGTAGATCGGAAGTGCGGAAGCCAGTCACCTCCAGCTGGAGAGGGGGTAAGCCTGCATCCAATGCCAGTACCCCTGCCAGCCAACACACCAGAGGTCCTGTCCCCGTGGCCAACAGCACCAGACCTACCACCGAACTTCGCCAGTGTTACCACTGCAGGCAGCCTGGTCATATCAGTCCCCAATGTCCAGCCAAGCAGAAGAACCCCTCATCCAAGGCCCCAGGGCCTAATGCAGCAGTTCTTTTGGTGGGTGGTGTGGCTGGGAGGGGGTGTGATAACGTACAGCATGTCATTGTGGGAGGTCATGTTGCTACAGGCCTCAAGGACACCGGGGCTGAACGAACCCTCATCCGACCCGAACTGGCAGCCCCTGAAGAAATCATTCCGGGGAAAACCCTAACTGTCACTGGGATTGGGGGCATCAGCTGTCCCTTGCCAATGGCCCGGGTTTATATTGATTGGGTGCTAGGAGCGGGGTGAAGGAAGTGGGGCTGTCTGATAATTTGCCCACTGATGTTTTGTTGGGGACTGATTTGGGGAGGTTGGTTGCATACTTCGTCGATGACCCCCCTCCCCAATCTACTAATGAGGGTAACGTTAACGCTGACGATGATGATGATGATGGGAAATCGCATGTGTTACCTGACTATGCTTTATCTTGTAATGATGCATCTGTTAACCAGTTTTTCCCTAGGATTGATGGTGAAAATGTTGTACCTGTGCCAACTGAATCTGATAATGATGTTTCTGTGCAAGTTGATGTGTCCATAGGTACAGGAGTGCTCAGCCACGTCGCTCTGCGGAGTGAGACGGCTGAGGAACCCCTAGCAGGGGCAAGTGTCGGTGCTACAAGAAATGGGGAGATACATGGGAACCGTGAGCAAGGTGATGCCATGCAATTGACCAGTGCCACCGAGGAAGGTAACTGGCCCATAAGTAGCAATGCTCCTGAGGTAATGGGGATGGATGGGGAGGTAGAACCCGTAGCAGCGTCGGCTGAAGGGTCTGTAGAAACCCCCGGGGAGACAGCCTACGTAGCTGCTGTCACCCGCAGTCAGAGTGCCCGGAACGCAGATACCCGTTTGCCTTCCGGACCCTCCTCAGTCATCAGTATGACTGAACCAGAGGTGGACCCAGAGCAGGTCCCAGAGGGTTCCCGTGGGGAAGGGACCCTGGCATCGCTTCTGGCTTCCCCTAGCCAGGAATTTCAGGCCGCTCTGCACACAGATGCGATCCTAGAGAGTTTGAGACAACTCGCCGGGACGCGCTTCTCCGAGACTGATAAGGAGAAGGTGTTCTGAGAAGGAGGAAGGTTGTACCGGGAGACAGTACCCGGAAAATCGCAAAAGGAGTGGTTGAGGGAAAGACAGCTGGTCGTCCCGCAGCAATTCCGGGGTGAGTTGTTGCGGATTGCCCATGAGATCCCGCTAGCTGGACACTTGGGGATCAGCAAAACTAAGGCCCGGCTGTCTCAACACTTCTATTGGCCTAAGATGGGGACAGATGTGTCAAACTACTGCCGCTCCTGTGTCACCTGTCAAAGAGTGGGGAAGGCGGGGCCTGCTCTTAAGGCTCCCCTGATCCCTTTGCCAGTGATAGAGGAGCCTTTCCAGAGGATTGCGGTGGACATTGTGGGCCCGCTGGCCGTCCCCAGCAGCTCTGGAAAGCGATTTATTCTTACTGTGGTAGACTACGCTACCCGGTACCCAGAGGCAGTAGCTCTGTCTTCAACTAGGGCAGATAAGGTGGCGGATGCCCTGTTGGCTATCTTTTCACGTGTAGGATTTCCCAGGGAAATGCTTACTGATCAAGGGACCCAATTTATGTCTCGCCTAATGGAGGCTCTCTGTAAGAGAATGCAGGTGAAGCACCTGGTATCGAGTGTGTATCACCCACAGACCAATGGCTTGTGTGAACGCTTCAATGGTACCCTCAAACAGATGCTACGCATGCTGGTTGAGACTCAAGGGCGCGACTGGGAGCGGTATCTCCCACACCTGCTGTTCGCTTACCGAGAGGTTCCGCAGGCCTCGACGGGGTTCTCCCCCTTCGAGCTCCTGTATGGCAGGCGAGTCCGGGGACCCCTTGGGTTGGTAAGAGAATCCTGGGAAGAGGAGTCGAACCCTTCTGAAGTGTTCATAGTGGAGTATGTCATGCGCTTTCGTGACAAGATGCAGACCTTGACGCAGTTGGTGCATGACAACATGACGCAGGCTCAGGCTGATCAGAAGCACTGGTACGACCAGAACGCCCGGGAGCGGACCTACCACGTGGGTCAAAAGGTGTGGGTGCTGGTCCCTGTACCAACGGATAAGCTTCAGGCAGCCTGGGAGGGCCCATACGTCGTCCACCAACAGCTCAACCCGGTCACCTACGTGGTCACGCTTGACCACGCTCGGGGTAGGCGAAACGCCTTTCACGTCAACATGATGAAGGCTCATCACGAACGTGAACCTTTCGTCCTACCGGTCTGCAGCGCACCCGAAGATGGGGAGGAAGATGCCCTCCTGGACATGCTGGCCCAAGCCAAGGCCGGTGGGTCCATTGAGGACGTGGAGGTAAGCGCCTCGCTAGATGAACCACAGCGGTTGCAGTTGCAAACCACACTGGAACCCTTCCGGGTCGTGTTCTCCAACCGGCCTGGAAGGACTGAGTTAGCCGTCCACGAGGTGGACACCGGGAATCACGCCCCACTACGGCGAACACCCTATCGAATCTCTGACCGGGTGCAGCAGATTATGCGCCAGGAGATCGATGAGATGTTACAGCTGGGGGTGATTCGACGGTCAAAGAGCGCGTGGGCCTCACCTGTAGTTCTCGTGCCAAAAAAGGACCGGACCACCCGGTTCTGCGTGGACTACAGGGGGCTCAACGCCATTACAGCCTCTGACGTGCACCCAATGCCGCGCATCGATGAGCTGCTTGAGAAGTTAGCTGGCGCAAAATACCTGACCATAATGGATCTGAGTCGAGGATACTGGCAGATTCCCCTGAGCCCCGAGGCGCAGGAGAAATCCGCCTTTATCACACCCTTTGGACTGTACGAGTCCACGGTCATGCCCTTCGGCATGAAGAATGCCCCTGCCACTTTCCAGCGGATGGTCAACCTCCTGCTTCAGGGACTGGAGAAGTACGCAGTGGCGTACTTGGATGACATTGCCATCTTCAGTCCCTCCTGGGAGGAACACCTGCAGCATCTCGAGGAGGTGCTCAGGCGAATTCACCGAGCAGGACTGACTATCAAGCCGGGAAAGTGCCAGATGGGCATGAGGGAGGTTCACTACCTGGGGCACCGGGTAGGCGGAAACACCCTAAAGCCAGAGCCTGACAAAGTGGGCGTGATCGTGAACTGGCCCACTCCCAGGACCAAGAAACAGGTGATGTCCTTCCTGAGCACTGCAGGGTACTATAGACGCTTCGTACAGCACTATAGTAGCCTAGCAAAACCTTTGACGGACCTCACCAGGAAGAAGCTACCCCACATCGTCAACTGGACAGATGGCTGTGAGGGGGCCTTCCAGGCGTTGAAAACAGCACTGTGCAACGCCCCTGTGTTGAAAGCAGTCGACAGCAGTCGACCATTCTTGGTCAGACCGACGCCAGCGAGTTTGGCCTTGGTGCTGTGCTCAGCCAGGTTGACTCGGAGGACCAAGAGCACCCCGTGTTGTACCTGAGCCGGAAACTTTTGCCTAGGGAAGTGGCCTACTCCACCATCGAGAAGGAGTGCCTGGCCATAGTCTGGACCCTGCAGCGCTTGCAGCCCTACTTGTACGGTCGCACCTTCACTGTTGTGACTGACCACAACCCTCTGCTCTGGCTAAACGCCAGGTGTGGAACCAACGGCAGGTTGCTACGCTGGAGCCTTGCCCTTCAGCAGTTTGACTTTGCCATTGAATACAAAACGGGCAGGGAGCATGGGAATGCAGATGGACTTTCCCGCCGGGGTGAACCGGTTGAGGTGCGCATGGAGGAGCATCGAGTGGTCCTGCCTCCGTAGCACACACCAGAAGGGGGAGGTGTGAGGGAAATGTATGTCACAATAATGTAAAAACCATAGCTGACGGATTTTTGCACTTCTGACCATGGTCCCAAAAACACATGGCAGACACTGGGTAACCTGAAGCTTGTGTGTGAAGCTATTCTCAATGCTCTGCCCTCCCCCCTCTCCCAGGAAGGTTCATTATGCTTGCATAGGCACAAATCCCTTTTAAACCATGCGGTCCTTTGTTCGGTTATTGTAAGATATTAGGCAAACTATTTAAGATAGGAGAATGATAAATACATATTTGGAATCTCCCTCGGTAGACCTACCCCTCACTCTAAGCATCAGCTTTTAACTCCATCAGGTAAAGAAGTAGGGATTTCTCTGTCAATATGCATGACAGATAGGACATATTTGATCTCATTAGAAAGCCCACGTTAATCCGAGATTAATGCTGGTTTTGTTAGGACTATGACATGTTCGGTAGCGGAATTACAAGTCTTAGAAAAATTTAGCTTACACTTAGTCAGATGGAAAAGGTAGGAGGGTCTGGGACAGCCAGCCCTTTTTGGTGATGTCACCAAGCTGAGCTATAAATGTTTTGGTTTCAAAATATTTTATTAGATTTCCAATTTTGACGGGGGAGGGGAGAGATGGGAGGGGAGGGGGGGTGTTGTGAAATTGGATTCTGGGCTCCCCCGGTGGCCACTTGTGGAATTGAACTTGTGTGCATCATCCCCTCTGTTCACCTGCTCCTATCAGGATGTGGGAGTCGCTATATAACCTTGCTCCTCTGTCAGTTTCATGCCGGTCAACAATGTAATCAGAAGCCTTTCTGTGCATGTTCCTGTTACTAGACAACTCCCAGCTAAGTTGGACTTTTGTCCTTGTGTGTTTTTGCATTTTGTTCCTGTTCACAGCTGCTGTTTCGTTACTGTGTCTGGAAAGCTCTTGTGAGCGGAAATTGCCACTCTGGTGTTATGAGTTAATGCTAGAGTCTTAAAGTAATTTCTGGATGGTGTTTTGATAGGGTTTTCTGCTGACCATGAAAGTGCCCTTTCTGTCTTCCTGCTATCTAGTAAGCGGACCTCGATTTTGCTAAACCTATTTTCATACTACGTTTGTCATTTCATCTAAAATCACCGCCAATATATGTGGGGGCCTCTGTCTGCCTTTTGGGAAAATTTCTCTAGAGGTGAGCCAGGACTGTCTTTTCCTCTGCTAGGATTAGGTAGTTCTCCGGCTGGCGCTGGGCATCTAGGAATAAAAAAACGTAGGCATGCTACCCGGCCACTTCTAGTTGTGCGGCAGGTTTAGTTCATGGTCAGTATAGTTTCCATCTTCCAAGAGCTAGTTCTCATATATGCTGGGCTATGTTCTCTCGCCATTGAGAATCATGACAGTTTGACCGGCCCAAAAAAGGGTTAAATTACTGGCTGAGAAAGAAGAGAAAAAAGAAGTCTGCTACAATTTTTTTTTTTTTTTTCCTCCAGTTCTGAGTGTGCTCTTAATTGAATCACTTGCTAGTCTGCCTATACTGCAGCCTTCCTCTCTTTCTCTCCTTCTAATCCTTGAATGGCTCTGTGTTCACCTGTTTCAAATGGATCTTCAGAGTGTAGCTACAGGTTTGAATAATCTCGCCACAAAGGTACAAAATTTGCAAGATTTTGTTGTTCATGCACCTATGTCTGAGCCTAGAATTCCTTTGCCTGAATTCTTCTCGGGGAATAGATCTCACTTTCAAAATTTTAAAAATAATTGCAAATTGTTTTTGTCCCTGAAGTCTCGCTCTGCCGGAGACCCTGCACAGCAGGTCAGGATTGTAATTTCCTTGCTCCGGGGCGACCCTCAAGACTGGGCTTTTGCATTGGCACCAGGGGATCCTGCGTTGCTCAATGTGGATGCGTTTTTTCTGGCCTTGGGGTTGCTTTATGAGGAACCTCATTTAGAGCTTCAGGCGGAAAAGGCCTTGATGTCCTTGTCTCAGGGGCAAGATGAAGCTGAAATATACTGCCAAAAATTCCGCAAATGGTCTGTGCTTACTCAGTGGAATGAGTGCGCCCTGGCGGCGATTTTCAGAGAAGGTCTCTCTGATGCCATTAAGGATGTTATGGTGGGGTTCCCTGTGCCTGCGAGTCTGAATGAGTCCATGACGATGGCTATTCAGATCGATAGGCGCCTGCGGGAGCGCAAACCTGTGCACCATTTGGCGGTGTCTACTGAGAAAACGCCAGAAAATATGCAATGTGATAGAATTCTGTCCAGAAGCGAGCGGCAGAATTTTAGACGAAAAAATGGGTTGTGCTTCTATTGTGGTGATTCTACTCATGTTATATCAGCATGCTTTAAGCGTACTAAGAAGCCTGACAAGTCTGTTTCAATTAGCACTTTACAGTCTAAGTTTATTCTATCTGTGACCCTGATTTGTTCTTTGTCATCTATTACCGCGGACGCCTATGTCGACTCTGGCGCTGCTTTGAGTCTTATGGATTGGTCCTTTGCCAAACGCTGTGGGTATGATTTGGAGCCATTGGAGGCTCCGATACCTCTGAAAGGGATTGACTCCACCCCATTGGCTAGTAATAAACCACAATACTGGACACAAGTGACTATGCGTGTTAATCCGGATCACCAGGAGGTTATTCGCTTTCTGGTGCTGTATAATCTACATGATGTTTTGGTGCTGGGATTGCCATGGCTGCAATCTCATAACCCAGTCCTCGACTGGAGAGCTATGTCTGTGTTAAGCTGGGGATGTAAAGGAACTCATGGGGACGTACCTTTGGTTTCCATTTCATCATCTATTCCCTCTGAGATTCCTGAATTCTTGTCTGACTTTCGTGACGTTTTTGAAGAACCCAAGGTTGGTTCACTACCTCCGCACCGGGAGTGCGATTGTGCCATAGACTTGATTCCGGGTAGTAAATACCCTAAGGGTCGTTTATTTAATCTGTCTGTGCCTGAACACGCTGCTATGCGAGAATATATAAAGGAGTCCTTGGAAAAGGGACATATTCGTTCTTCGTCATCTCCCTTAGGAGCCGGTTTTTTCTTTGTGTCTAAGAAAGACGGCTCTTTGAGGCCGTGTATTGATTATCGACTTTTGAATAAAATCACGGTTAAATATCAATATCCGTTACCACTGCTTACTGATTTGTTTGCTCGTATAAAGGGGGCCAAGTGGTTCTCTAAGATTGATCTCCGTGGGGCGTATAATTTGGTGCGAATCAAGCAGGGGGATGAGTGGAAAACCGCATTTAATACGCCCGAGGGCCATTTTGAGTATTTGGTGATGCCTTTTGGTCTTTCAAATGCCCCTTCAGTCTTCCAGTCCTTTATGCATGACATTTTCCGCGATTATTTGGATAAATTTATGATTGTGTATCTGGATGATATTCTGATTTTTTCGGATGACTGGGACTCTCATGTCCAGCAGGTCAGGAGGGTTTTTCAGGTTTTGCGGTCTAATTCCTTGTGTGTGAAGGGTTCTAAGTGTGTTTTTGGGGTTCAAAAGATTTCCTTCTTGGGATACATTTTTTCCCCCTCTTCCATCGAGATGGATCCTGTCAAGGTTCAGGCTATTGGTGATTGGACGCAACCCTCTTCTCTTAAGAGTCTTCAGAAATTTTTGGGCTTTGCTAACTTTTATCGTCGATTTATTGCTGGTTTTTCTGATGTTGTAAAATCATTGACTGATTTGACTAAGAAGGGTGCTGATGTTGCTGATTGGTCCCCTGATGCTGTGGAGGCCTTTCGGGAGCTCAAGCGCCGCTTTTCTTCCGCCCCAGTGTTGCGTCAGCCTGATGTTGCTCTTCCTTTTCAGGTTGAGGTCGACGCTTCTGAAATCGGAGCTGGGGCGGTGTTGTCGCAGAGAAGTTCCGACTGCTCCGTGATGAGACCTTGTGCTTTTTTTTCCCGTAAATTTTTGCCCGCCGAGCGGAATTATGATATTGGGAATCGGGAGCTTTTGGCCATGAAGTGGGCTTTTGAGGAGTGGCGTCACTGGCTTGAGGGGGCCAGACATCAGGTGGTGGTATTGACTGACCACAAAAATTTAATTTACCTTGAGTCTGCCAGGCGCCTGAATCCTAGACAGGCGCGCTGGTCGTTGTTTTTCTCTCGGTTTAATTTTGTGGTGTCTTACCTACCGGGTTCTAAGAATGTTAAGGCGGATGCCCTTTCTAGGAGTTTTGAGCCTGACTCCCCTGGTAATTCTGAGCCCACAGGTATCCTTAAAGATGGAGTGATATTGTCTGCCGTTTCTCCAGACCTGCGGCGGGCCTTGCAGGAGTTTCAGGCGGATAGACCTGATCGTTGCCCACCTGGTAGACTGTTTGTTCCTGATGATTGGACCAGTAGAGTCATCTCTGAGGTTCATTCTTCTGCGTTGGCAGGTCATCCTGGAATCTTTGGTACCAGGGATTTGGTGGCAAGGTCCTTCTGGTGGCCTTCCCTGTCACGAGATGTGCGAGGCTTTGTGCAGTCTTGTGACGTTTGTGCTCGGGCCAAGCCTTGTTGTTCTCGGGCTAGTGGATTGTTGTTACCCTTGCCTATCCCGAAGAGGCCTTGGACGCACATCTCGATGGATTTTAATTCGGATCTGCCTGTTTCTCAGAAGATGTCTGTCATCTGGGTGGTGTGTGACCGTTTCTCTAAGATGGTCCATCTGGTTCCCTTGCCTAAGTTGCCTTCTTCTTCCGAGTTGGTTCCTCTGTTTTTTCAAAATGTTGTTCGTTTGCATGGTATTCCGGAGAATATCGTTTCTGACAGAGGGACCCAATTCGTGTCTAGATTTTGGTGGGCATTCTGTGCTAGGATGGGCATAGATTTGTCTTTTTCGTCTGCTTTCCATCCTCAGACTAATGGCCAGACCGAGCGGACTAATCAGACCTTGGAGACATATTTGAGGTGTTTTGTGTCTGCGGATCAGGATGATTGGGTTGCTTTTTTGCCTTTGGCGGAGTTCGCCCTCAATAATCGGGCCAGCTCTGCCACCTTGGTGTCCCCGTTTTTCTGTAATTCGGGGTTTCATCCTCGATTTTCCTCCGGTCAAGTGGAATCTTCGGATTGTCCTGGAGTGGATGCTGTGGTGGAGAGGTTGCATCAGATTTGGGGGCAGGTGGTGGACAATTTGAAGTTGTCCCAGGAGAAGACTCAGCTTTTTGCCAACCGCCGTCGTCGTGTTGGTCCTCGGCTTTGTGTTGGGGACTTGGTGTGGTTGTCTTCTCGTTTTGTCCCTATGAGGGTTTCTTCTCCTAAGTTTAAGCCTCGGTTCATCGGCCCGTACAAGATATTGGACATTCTTAACCCTGTGTCCTTCCGTTTGGACCTCCCTGCATCCTTTTCGATTCATAATGTTTTTCATCGGTCATTGTTGCGCAGGTATGAGGTACCGGCTGTGCCTTCCGTTGAGCCTCCTGCTCCGGTGTTGGTTGAGGGTGAGTTGGAGTACGTTGTGGAAAAGATCTTAGACTCTCGTGTTTCCAGACGGAAACTCCAGTATCTGGTCAAATGGAAGGGATACGGTCAGGAGGATAATTCTTGGGTCACTGCCTCTGAGGTTCATGCCTCCGATCTTGTCCGTGCCTTTCATAGGGCTCATCCTGATCGCCCTGGTGGTTCTGGTGAGGGTTCGGTGCCCCCTCCTTGAGGGGGGGGTACTGTTGTGAAATTGGATTTTGGGCTCCCCCGGTGGCCACTTGTGGAATTGAACTTGTGTGCATCATCCCCTCTGTTCACCTGCTCCTATCAGGATGTGGGAGTCGCTATATAACCTTGCTCCTCTGTCAGTTTCATGCCGGTCAACAATGTAATCAGAAGCCTTTCTGTGCATGTTCCTGTTACTAGACAACTCCCAGCTAAGTTGGACTTTTGTCCTTGTGTGTTTTTGCATTTTGTTCCTGTTCACAGCTGCTGTTTCGTTACTGTGTCTGGAAAGCTCTTGTGAGCGGAAATTGCCACTCTGGTGTTATGAGTTAATGCTAGAGTCTTAAAGTAATTTCTGGATGGTGTTTTGATAGGGTTTTCTGCTGACCATGAAAGTGCCCTTTCTGTCTTCCTGCTATCTAGTAAGCGGACCTCGATTTTGCTAAACCTATTTTCATACTACGTTTGTCATTTCATCTAAAATCACCGCCAATATATGTGGGGGCCTCTGTCTGCCTTTTGGGAAAATTTCTCTAGAGGTGAGCCAGGACTGTCTTTTCCTCTGCTAGGATTAGGTAGTTCTCCGGCTGGCGCTGGGCATCTAGGAATAAAAAAACGTAGGCATGCTACCCGGCCACTTCTAGTTGTGCGGCAGGTTTAGTTCATGGTCAGTATAGTTTCCATCTTCCAAGAGCTAGTTCTCATATATGCTGGGCTATGTTCTCTCGCCATTGAGAATCATGACAGGGGGGGGAGGGAGCTATAAATGTGTTGGCCGGACTCCAGCAGTCAGTCTGTTGCTGGAAGAACATGTGTGTCTGACCTGAAGAGCTGTACCTCATGCATTGGGATTTTCGGGAGCTCCGCCCACCAGCATGGTGTTTGCCTGAACTAATATGAACTAAGAATACGTGAGTGCTATCTTTTCTCCTTTAATCCTCTTTATGTTATAATTACCTTGTACATATTTGCAATTGTCTCATTTGTAACATCTGTGTAAAATATTCTGATAAAGCACTGCCTACATTTTGTGGGGTATATTATTTCATGCCAGTTATTTCTCCATGCTCTAAAAACGTACCCTAAGTCTCTTGAAGGGAATTTACGCTACTGTTTTGGGGTTAGCTTCGGACCCTTTTAATCGGAGCTGGTGGCGGCACTACCGTGTGCAGGCCTTTGGGTGTCACTGTAGTGACTGCGGCATTGATAATTATTGTTCCTGCCTGAGTGGGAGTAGTTATCGCGTCGCTGCAGCGTGCCCAATAGCCCGTACATAGCAGGCAGCCTTTCTGGCGACTAATTACCCTAGGTGCAGTACCTAATCTGACCTGCGGGTAAAGGGGGGCGCCAGAGAGCTGCAAGGTTTAAGTGGAACTGTAAGCGGGATATACACAAATCCCTGCAGTTCATGGTATATGGAAGAGCAGTGGAATACCTAAAATAAGCCCCTGCTGTAAACTAAGAGGTCCCTAGCCTTGTGTGTGTGTTTTTTATCACATTGTGGCAGTGGAGGGATAACTAAGATAAGCCCCCCCTGCACATGTGATAGCCGTCTGTTGGTCTAAAGTCACCCCAATCCGTGACATATTGGTGGCAGTGGTCAGGAAGCCCTGTGGATTTCGTGACAAACTGCTGGCCGCGGCTAAGGGATCTTGACAGTCACGGTGTGAATCGTGACAGGCCACACCTTAGATGACATCTTGGAAAAGGCCGGGGATGAAAAGAAATCCTTTCCCTCCCTGAGTTTCCCTTCCTACAGAAGGCCCTTTCAGAGCAAGAGGTTTTTCCGAAGGAAGCCGGGGAAAAACCAGGAAAAATGGGAGGATAAGAGGAACAAGAATAAAGGGTTATTGTTCAATAAGAACCCCAGTGACAACAAAAAACCTTCCCAATGAATGTTTGCCCCAGGTGGGGGGAAGACTGTCCCTCTTTCTCTCGGCCTGGGAGAAAATTACTTACAGTCCATGGATCCTGAACATAATAAAATCGGGACTAAAACTGACATTTCTCAAACTCCCTCGTCCTTCCTTTATGATAACTTCACCAAGATCTTCAGGGGAGGAGTAACTGGCATTGAAAAAGAGGTCATTGGTCTAGTGAACAAGGGGGTTCTCCTAGAAGTTCCCCCCCAAGAAAAAGGACAAGGATATTATTCCCCTCTATTCCTGAGGAAAAAGCCGGATGGGTCATACAGGACTATCATAAATTTGAAAAACCTAAACAAATACCTAGAGGTCAAAGCGTTCAAGATGGAAACAATAAAGACATCTATAAAAATGCTGTTTCCTCGGTGTTTCAGGTCCTGGACCTGAAGGACGCGTACTATCACGTCCCTATCCACAAAGATCACCAGAAGTTTCTCAGGATAGCAGTTCACATCAGGGGGGTGTTACACCACTTTCAATTTTCATCCAATTTTCAGCCCTCCCCTTTGGGCTAGCCATAGCTCCAAGAGTATTTACCAAGCTAGTTGCAGAGGTAATGGCTCACCTGAGGGAACAGGACACACTGATAGTGCCCTCTCCCCAACACTGCAGCAAACAACTAGAGGCAATAATGCACTCTCTACAAAAACTGGGCTGGCTGATAAATTTAAAAAAATCCAGATTATTACCATCCCAAACCCAAGAATATCTGGGTCTCACTCTAGACTCCGTAAAACAGGAATGCCACCTTCCTGTGGAAAAAATACAAAAAATATCAGGGCTCGTGTCGAAAATGCAAGATCTCCCCTCCATAGCCCTCCACCAAGCCATGTCCCTCTTGGGATCTATGACATCATGTATCCCTGCAGTCCAATGGGCTCAGCTCCATTCGAGAGACATTCAATGGCAAATCCTGTCAGAAGAGGTCTCTCTAAAAGGGAATTTAGAAGGTCGGTTCAGTTTATCTCCGCACACAATTCGGTCACTAAACTGGTGGACATCCCAAAGCAATCTTTCCCAAGGGGTCTTGTGGGTAACTCCAATTTCAAAAATAGTAACCACGGATGCAAGCCCCAGCGGATGGGGGGCTCATCTGAATGACCTGCTAGCCCAAGGTACTTCGCCACCAACTCTAGCAAAAGAATCTTCCAACATGAAAGAACTACTGGCGGTCAAGTTTGCACTACTGGAGTTCTTGGGGCCCCTTCACTCCCACCATGTCAGAATTATGTCATACAACAGGGTAGCGATTACGTACCTGAATCACCAAGGGGTTACTCGCTCTCAAAAACTGATGGAAGTAGCCTAATCAATATTCCACATAGCCAAAAGCAACCTTCTATCTCTGTCAGGTCTTCACATAAAAGGGTGGACAATTACAGAGCGGACTTTTTGAGTTGTTCCCATCTAAAGCAAGGGGAATGGGAGCTAAATCAAACTGTGTTCACCCAAATTACAGAAAAATGTGGGGTACCGAGCATAGACCTCTTTGCAAACAACCTCAACCAAAAAGTAAACACTTTTTGCTCCATAACACCATTGGGGAACCCAGTATCGTTGGATGCGTTCCTGATCCCATGGCTCCATCAGCTAGCATATGCATTTCCCCAAATTGCTCTGATTCCGGCAGTGCTGAGGAAGATTCGGGAGGACGGGGCTCATGTGATCTTGATAGCCCCATTCTGGCCGAAGAGGCCTTGGTTCTCTTGGATGATGAAAATGTCAGTATCCAACCTGTGGGTACTTCCAGACCTTCCAAACCTCCTCTCCCAGGGCCCAGTTCATCATCCGCAAGTTGCGAGCTTACACTTGACAGCCTGGCATTTGAGAGGCAACTACTAGAAAGCAGAGGATTATCTCCGTGGCTGGTAGCTACTCTACTAAAAAGTAGGAAACCAATTAGGACCAAACAATATGGGAAAATATGGAAAAAGTTCCTTTCATCCTCTGACGCTAAAATAAATGAAGGAGTCCCTCTTAGGGCCATTTTAGAGTTCCTTCAAAACGGGTTGGAAATCGGTCTAGCCACGAGTACCCTAAAAGTCCATGTGGCAGCATTGGGAGCCCTATTTAACTATGATTTGGCGGGGAATCGGTGGGTTTCCAGGTTCATCAGGGCAGCAGGTAGATCAAGACCTCTTCCAGTAAGGGTTACCCCTAAATGGGATTTAAATTTGGTCCTTAAGGCCCTGACTAAACCTCCCTTCGAGCCCTTAGAGAGTATCCCATTGAAAATCCTATCTCTCAAAACATCCCTGCTGGTCGCCCTCACCTCTGCACGGAGAGTTAGCGACATACAGGCTCTATCTGCTAACCCTCCTTACACCCAGTTTTTGGAGGATAAGGTTGTTCTCAAAATAGACCCAGCATACCTCCCGAAAGTAGCATCCCGATTCCATAGAACTCAGGAGATATCTCTTCTCTCCTTTTGTCCCAACCCTAAAAACAAGGAGGAAGAATCCTTACATACACTAGATGTCAGGAGATGCCTTATGCATTACATAGAAGCCACCAGAGAGAGTAGGGAGGACGACTCTCTTTTTGTGTGTTTTCAGGGTCCCCAGAAGGAGAAAAAAGCCTCTAAAGCCACTGTAGCAAGATGGATCACAGACGCCATCAGCCTATAAATATAATTCTTACCGATAACGGTATTTCTCTGAGCCCATGATGGCACCCGCACATTCCCTCCCTTCACTTATGGGTGTGCACACTAATATAGTGCCAGATAATAAGTACCTGAATAGTCACGCGGTATCTCAATTAAGTTTAACCCCTTCACCCCGAAGCCTGTTTTCACCTAAGTGACAGGGCCAATTTTTAGAATTCTGACCACTGTCACTTTATGAGGTCATAACTCTAAAACGCTTCAACGGATCCTGGCGATTCTGACATTGTTTTCTCGTGACATATTGTACTTCATGATAGTGGTAAAACTTATTCGATATGACTTTCATTTATTTGTGAAAAAAACAACAATTTGTCGAAAATTATGAAAATTTAGCAATTTTCTAATTTAAGGGCATAAAAACTAAAAGTTTGAAAATTGCTAAATTTTCATAAGAGAGTTATATCTCATAATATAGTTAATAAACAACATTTCCCACATGTCTGCTTTACATCAGCACAATTTTGGAAACATTTTTTTTTTGTTAGGGAGTTATAAGGGTTAAAAGTTGACCAGCGATTTCTCATTTTTGCAACAAAATTTGCAAAACCATTTTTTTTTACGGACCACCTCACACTTGAAGTGACTTTGAGGGGTCTATATGACAGAAAATGCCCAAAAGTGACACCATTCTAAAAATTGCACCCCTCGAGGTACTCAAAACCACATTCAAAAAGTTTATTAACCCTTCAGGTGCTTCACAGGAATTTTTGGAATGTTTAAAAAAATTGAACATTTAACTTTTTTTTCACAAAATTTTTACTTCAGATCCAATTTGTTTTATTTTACCAAGGGTAACAGGAGAAATTGGACCAAAAAAGTTGTTGTACAATTTGTCCTGAGTACGCCGATACCCCACATGTTGGGGTAAACCATTGATTGGGCACATGGCAGAGCTCGGAAGGGAAGGAGCGCCATTTGACTTTTCAATGCAAGATTTGCTGGAATTGAGATCGGAACCCATGTCGCGATTGGAGAGCCCCTGATGTGCCTAAACAGTGGAAACCCCCACAAGTGACACCATTTTGGAAAGTAGACCCTCTAAGGAACTAATCTAGATGTGTGGTGAGCACTTTGAACCTCCAAGTGCTTCACAGAAGTTTATAATGTAGAGCCGTAAAAAAAAATTCATATTAATTTTCACAAAAAAATATTTTTTTGCCCCAAATTTTTTATTTTCCCAAGGGTAACAGGATAAATTGGACCCCAAAAGTTGTTGTGCAATTTGTCCTGAGTACGCTGATACTCCATATATGGGGATAAACCACTGTTTGAGCGCATGGCAGAGCGCGGAAGGGAAGGAGCGCCATTTGACTTTTCAATGCAAAATTGGCTGGAATTGAGATCGGAACCCATGTCGTGTTTGGAGAGCCCCTGACGTGCCTAAACAGTGGAAACCCCCACAAGTGACACCATTTTGGAAAGAAGACCCCCTAAGGAACTTATCTAGATGTGTGGTGAGCACTTTTAACCCCCAATTGTTTCACTAAAGTTTAGAATGTAGCGCTGTGAAAATTAAAAAAATCATTTTTTCTTTCCGCAAAATGATGTTTTAGCCTGCAATTTTTTTTTCCCAAGGGTAACAGGAGAAATTGGACCACAAAAGTTATTGTCCAATTTGTCCTGAGTACGCTGATACCTCATACATTGGGGGGAACCACTGTTTGGGCGCACTGCAGAGCTCGGAAGGGAAGGAGCGCCGTTTGAAATGCAGACGTAGATGGATTGGTCTGCAGGTGTCATGTTGCATTTGCAGAGCCCCTGATGTACCTAAACAGTAGAAACCCCCCACAAGTGACCCCATATTGGAAACTAGACCCCCCAGGGAACTTATCTAGATGTGTTGTGAGAACTTTGAACCAACAAGTGTTTCACTACAGTTTATCACGCAGAGCCGTGAAAATAAAAAAAAATTTTTTTCCACGAAACAGATATTTTAGCCCCCACGTTTTTATTTTCCCAAGGGTAACAGGACAAATTGGACCCCAAAAGTTGTTGTCCAACTTGTCCTGAGAACGCTGATACCCCGTATGTTGGGGGGAACCACTGTTTGGGCGCACAGGAGAACTCGGAAGGGAAGGAGCGCTGTTTTAGTTTTTCAAAGCAGAATTGGCTGGAATTGAGATCGGATGCCATGTCGCGTTTGGAGAGCCCCTGATGTGCCTAAACAGTGAAAACTCCCCAATTCTAACTGAAACCCCAACCCTAACCCTAGCCCTAACCCCAACCCTAACCCTAGTCCTAACCCTAGCGCTACTTTCACACTAGCGTTTTTTTGCATACGTCGCAATGCTTCGTTTTGGCGAAAAAACGCATCCTGCAAAGTCATCTGCAGGATGCGTTTTTTCCCCATAGACTAACATTAGCAACGCATTGCGACGTATTGACACACGTCGCAACCGTCGTGCGATGGTTGCGTCGTGTTGTGGCGGACCGCCGCCAGCAAAAAACGTTACATGTAACTTTTTTTGTGCCGACGGTCCACCATTTCCGACCAGCACTCTGTCAGATCACCGATCTCACACACAAGAGCAGAGGCTTGCCGGCGCCTGCTCTCAGCAGCTCTTGCAGGCGCCGGCAAGCCAGGTCAGTAAATGACCCAGAAGGAGTCCCGCGGCCATCTTGGATCCGGGGACTCCTTCCAGGTCACCGGAGCAGCGCGATCTCATCGCGTTGCTCCGGTGGGAGAGCGCAGGGAGCCCCCGTCCCTGCACGATCCCCCACTATGCCGCTGTCACTATTGACAGCGGCATCAGAGGGGTTAAATGCCCGCGATCGGCGATGCGCCGATTGTGGGCATTGCTGCGGGGTGTCAGCTGTCATATACAGCTGACACCCGCACCCGATCACCGCGGCGCTCAGCGCGAGACCGCGGTGATCGATGCGCCGTACTAGTACTGCGGCTGGCACTAATGCAGTGCCGGCAGCGCCGTACTAGTACGGCGCATGGCACAAAGGGGTTAAGTAATGTTAAAAGTAAGACTATTCTTTAGTCTCCCATCGTTCTCTAGTAAACAACTGATGCATGAGAGAGGTACCGCCTTTTTATCTGTAGGTTTCCTGTCCTTGGTGGGCGGATCCCCTCTCTCCGTGGTGCCGTCATGGGCTCAGAGAAATACCATTATCGGTAAGAACTATATTTTTCAACAATGTTAATTCATACATTCCTATATAATAACTTTACATTTCAGATAAACAGTGAATCCCTAAGTAGATCTTTATCGAAAAATTTAGCCTTAAAGCCCTTGTTTTTGTTTGTTTTATTTTCACACAAGACTATGGCAATGGCAGTTTTTTTAAATGGTTTTCTTAATTTATATAATCTCTCTGATCTCAGTTTACTGATAAAATAAAATATACAGTTTACTTTATTTTAAAAAAAATAAGGGCTCACTCACACTGGCCGTTTCGGCTCCATTATGTGCATGCGCTTTTTATGCGCACGCGCATAAGAGGCACATGCTGAATTACTGTGTCGCTGGTTTTTAGCGCACCAGTCATTCAAATAGGCGGCAGCAGTCTGTTCTGCACGGCAAAAACGGACATGCTGTCGCTTTTTTCTGCGCATCCGTTTGATGCGCAGTGTCTGCACTAGCCCATTGACAACAATAGGCTTGTTTTTTCAGCGCAGAACGTATGCGCTGAAAAAACGTGCAAACACTGCCTGTGTGAACGAGCCCTTATGAGGCGAAATTAAGCTGTCTGATGTAAATACAAGTCACATACGTATATGTTACTGTGGATTTGAAATGAATGCTGAATCCTAGATTAGATGATGAAGTACAGTTATATGAAAAAGTTTGGGCACCCCTATTAGTCTTAAGCTTAATGTTTTATAAAAAAAAAAAAAAATTTGCAACAGCTATTTCAGTTTCATATATCTAATAACTGTTGGACAAAGTAATGTTTCTGCCTTGAAATGAGGTTTATTGTACTAACAGAAAATGTGCAATCTGCATTCAAACAAAATTTGACAGGTGCAAAAGTATGGGCACCTCACCAGAAAAGTGACATTAATATTTAGTAGATCCTCCTTTTGCAAAAATAATAGCCTCTAGTCACTTCCTGTAGCTTTTAATGAGTTCCTGGATCCTGGATGAAGGTATTTTTGACCATTCCTCTTTACAAAACAATTCCAGTTTAGTTAAGTTTGATGGTCGCCAAGCATGGACAGCCCTCTTTAAATAATCCCACAGATGTTCAATGATATTCAGGTCTGGGGACTGGGATGGCCATTCCAGAACAGTGTAATTGTTTCTCTGCATGAATGCCTGAGTAGATTTGGAGCGGTGTTTTGGATCATTGTCTTGCTGAAAGATCCATCCCCTGCGTAACTTCAACTTTGTCACTGATTCATTAACATTATTGTCAAGAATCTGCTGATACTGAAAGGAATCCATGCGTCCCTCAACTTTAACAAGATTCCCGGTGCCGGCATTGGCCACACAGCCCCAAAGCATGATGGAACCTCCACCAAATTTTACTGTGGGTAGCAAGTGATTTTCTTGGAATGCTGTGTTTTTTTGACGCCATGCATAACGCCTTTTTGTATGACCAAACAACTCAATCTTGGTTTCATCAGTCCACAGGACCTTCTTCCAAAAAGAAATTTCCTTCTCCAAATGTACTTTTGCAGCATACCTCAGCCGAATCTGTTTGTGGCGTGCTTGCAGAAATGGCTTCTTTCGCATCACTCTCCCATACAGCTTCTCCTTGTGCAAAGTGTGTTGTATAGTTGACCGATGCACAGTGACACCATCTGCAGCAAGTTGATGCTGCAGCTCTCTGGAGGTGGTCTGAGGATTGTCCTTGACTGATCTCACCATTCTTCTTCTCTGCCTTTCTGTTGTTGTTCTTGGCCTGCCACTTCTGGCCTTAACAAGAACTATACCTGTGTTCTTCCATTTCCTTACTATGTTCCTCACAGTGGAAATTGACAGGTTAAATCTCTGAGACAGCTTTTTGTATCCTTCCCCTGAACAACTATGTTGAATAATCTTTGTTTTCAGATCATTTGACAGTTGTTTTGAGGAGCCCATGATGCCACTCTTCAGAGGAGATTCAAACAGGAAAACAACTTACAAGAGGCCACTTTAAGTAGCGTTCCTCATGATTGCATACACCTGACTATGAAGTTCAAAGCTCAACAAAGTTAAAAAACAAAAAACGGGCTTTAGTAAGTCAGTAAAAAGTAGGTAGGAGTATTGAAAACAAGAAAATGATAAGGGTGCCCATACTTATGCACCTGTCAAATTTTGTTTGAATGCAGATTGCACATTTTTCGTTAGTACAATAAACCTCATTTCAAGGCAGAAACATTACTGTGTCCAACAGTTATTAGATATATGAAACTGAAATAGCTGTTGCAAAAAAAAACAATTTTTATAAAACATTAAGCTTAAGATTAATAGGGGTGCCCAAATTTTTTCATATATCTGTATAAGTTACCGTACATAAAAATATTTTCATTACAGAAAAATAATTAAGTGAACACTTACATGACTGAACAGATTACGAATATTGACCTAACCTTATTTAAAACAAATCAAAACATAGCAGCAAGTCTAAGTTACATAAAACTATTTTATTTGGGAGAAATATTTAAGTTAACATTTACACAACCAAATGGATTACGAATACTTGACAAAACCATATTAAAGAGTAACTAGATGGGTATTTCCTGAAGGAACTACAGATAGTGCTTTGGAATGGTGCCCAGGCTGCCCCTGTAAGACTTTCACACTTGGGTGCCCCTCAGGCGCTGGTTTGGTAGTTGTAGCTCCTCAGGGTTGAGCTTAACCCCTGGGGACCTGCTGAGGCCACTTGCGCCTCCTAGGTCCCATTTTATTTTGATCTTCAGAAAATGTGGGTGGGGCCACTTGAGGTCCGATTTGGTGGGCGGGGCCACATGGGTCTGATTTGGTGGGCGGGGCCACTCGGGGTCCGATTTGGTGGGCGGGGCCACTCGGGGTCCGATTTGGTGGGCGGGGCCACTCGGGGTCCGATTTGGTGGGCGGGGCCACTCGGGGTCCGATTTGGTGGGCGGGGTCACTCGGGGTCCGATTTGGTGGGCTGGGCCCCTCAGGGTCCGATTTGGTGGGCTGGGCACCTCAGGGTGCAATTTGGTGGGGGGGGTCATTCTGGGTCCGATTTGGCAGGCGGGGCACCTCAGGGTCTGATTTGGTGAGCGGGGCTCCTCAGGGTCCATATAACCCTATGGGAAAATTTCCCCATTGAAATACATTGAGAGTGACAATGCATTCCAATGACGGAAAAAAAAAAATTCAAACGCAAATTGCGCCAAAGCTACAAATCCGATCGACACGAAAAATACTTAGCACACCTCTCGTGGACGCTGGCTTCAAAATGACGCCTCACTGGAGTCTGTGCGTGCAGCGGTTTGTGTTGCATTAATTGCGGAAATAAGCCTAATAATAATAACTAGATGGGTATTTCCTGAAGGAACTACAGATAGTGCTTTGGAATGCTGCCCGGGCTATCCCTGTAAGACTTTCACACTTAGGTGCCCCTCAGGCGCTGGTTTGGTAGTTGTAGCTCCTCAGGGTTGAGCTTAACCCCTGGGGACCTGTTGAGGCCACTTGCGCCTCTTAGGGCCCATATTATTTTGATCTTCAGAAAATGTGGACGGGGCCACTCGGGGTCCGATTTGGTGGGCGGGGCCACTCTGGGTCCGATTTGGTGGGCGGGGTCACTCTGGGTCTGATTTGGTGGGCGGGGTCACTCTGGGTCCGATTTGGTGGGCGGGGTCACTCTGGGTCCGATTTGGTGGGAGGGGCACCTCAGGGACTGATTTGGTGGGCGGGGCACCTCAGGGACCGATTTGGTGGGAGGGGTCACTCTGGGTCCGATTTGGTGGGCGGATCCACTCTGGGTCCGATTTGGTGGGCGGGGCCCCTCGGGGTCCGATTTCATGGGCCGGGTCACTCTGGGTCCGATTTGGTGGGCCGGGTCACTCTGGGTCCGATTTGGTGGACCGGGTCACTCTGGGTCCGATTTCGTGGGCCGGGTCACTCTGGGTCCGATTTCGTGGGCCGGGTCACTCTGGGTCCGATTTGGTGGGCCGGGTCACTCTGGGTCCGATTTGGTGGGCGGGGCCACTCGGGGTCCGATTTGGTGAGGGGGGCCACTCGGGGTCCGATTTGGTGAGGGGGGCCACTCGGGGTCCGATTTGGTGGGCGAGGCCACTCGGGATCCGATTTGGTGGGCTGCGCACCTCAGGGTCCGATTTGGTGGGCGGGTCACTTTAAGAGCTGATATTATCTGTGGTGGTGTCATGTAGTTCGTAGGCGTTGGCATAGTAACTGGGTCTGACTGCGCATATCAATGAGCTAATCAGCCAGGTGGCATTTGGCAGTTATTTTTAGAAATTGCCTCAGAAATCAGGCCCATTATAAACGTATGGGAAAATTTCCCTATTTAAACGCATTTAGACACTTTTTTCAAACGCAAATTGCGCCAAAACTACAAATCCGATCGGCACGAAAAATAGTTACCACACCTCTTGGGGATGCTGGCTTCGAAATGACACCTCACTGGAGTCTGTGAGTGAAGCGGTTCGGGCCGCATTACGTGCGGACTGAATAATAATAATAACTAGATGGGTATTTCCTGAAGGAACTACAGATAGTGCTTTGGAATGGTGCCCGGGCTGCCCCTGCAAGACTTTCACACTTGGGTGCCCCTCAGATGCTGGTTTGGTAGTTGTAGCCCCTCAGGGTTGAGGATTTGGTGGGCGGGGCCACTCTGGGTCTCATTTGGTGGGTGGAGCCACTCTTGGTCCGATTTGGTGGGCTGGGTCACTCTGGGTCCGATTTGGTGGGTCACGTCACTCTGGGTCCGATTTGGTGGGCTGGGTCACTCTGGGTCCGATTTGGTGGGCCACGTCACTCTGGGTCCGATTTGGTGGGCCACGTCACTCTGGGTCCGATTTGGTGGGCCGGGCCACTATGGGTCCGATTTGGTGGGCCGGGCCACTCTGGGTCCGATTTGGTGGGCCATGTCACTCTGGGTCCGATTTGGTGGGCCACATCACTCTGGGTCTGATTTGGTGGCCCGGGTCACTCTGGGTCCGATTTGGTGGGCGGGGCCCCTCAGGGGCCGATTTGGTGGGCCGGGCCACTCTGGGTCCGATTTGGTGGGCCGGGCCACTCTGGGTCCGATTTGGTGGCCCGGGTCACTCTGCGTCCGATTTGGTGGCCCGGGTCACTCTGCATCCGATTTGGTGGGCCGGGTCACTCTGGGTCCGATTTGGTGGGCCGGGTCACTCTGGGTCCGATTTGGTGGGCCGGGTCACACTGGGTCCGATTTGGTGGGCCGGGTCACTCTGGGTCCGATTTGGTGGGCCGGGTCACTCTGGGTCCGATTTGGTGGGCCGGGTCACTCTCGGTCCGATTTGGTGGGCCGGGTCACTCTGGGTCCGAATTGGTGGGCCGGGTCACTCTGGGTCCGAATTGGTGGGCCGGGTCACTCTGGGTCCGAATTGGTGGCCCGGGTCACTCTGGGTCCGATTTGGTGGCCCGGGTCACTCTGGGTCCGAATTGGTGGCCCGGGTCACTCTGGGTCCGATTTGGTGGGCCGGGTCACTCTGGGTCCGATTTGGTGGGCCGGGTCACTCTGGGTCCGATTTGGTGGGCCGGGTCACTCTGGGTCCGATTTGGTGGGCCGGGTCACTCTGGGTCCGATTTGGTGGGCCGGGTCACTCTGGGTCCGATTTGGTGGGCCGGGTCACTCTGGGTCCGATTTGGTGGGCCGGGTCACTCTGGGTCCGAATTGGTGGGCCGGGTCACTCTGGGTCCGATTTGGTGGCCCGGGTCACTCTGGGTCCGATTTGGTGGCCCGGGTCACTCTGGGTCCGATTTGGTGGGCCGGGTCACTCTGGGTCCGATTTGGTGGGCCGGGTCACTCTGGGTCCGATTTGGTGGGCCGGGTCACTCTGGGTCCGATTTGGTGGGCCGGGTCACTCTGGGTCCGATTTGGTGGGCCGGGTCACTCTGGGTCCGATTTGGTGGGCCGGGTCACTCTGGGTCCGAATTGGTGGGCCGGGTCACTCTGGGTCCGAATTGGTGGGCCGGGTCACTCTGGGTCCGATTTGGTGGGCCGGGTCACTCTGGGACCTATTGGGTGGGCGGGGTCACTCTGGGACCTATTTGGTGGGCGGGGTCACTCTGGGTCCGATTTGGTGGCCCGGGTCACTCTGGGTCCGATTTGGTGGGCCGGGTCACTCTGGGTCCGATTTGGTGGGCCGGGTCACTCTGGGTCCGATTTGGTGGGCCGGGTCACTCTGGGTCCGATTTGGTGGGCCGGGTCACTCTGGGTCCGATTTGGTGGGCCGGGTCACTCTGGGTCCGATTTGGTGGGCCGGGTCACTCTGGGTCCGATTTGGTGGGCCGGGTCACTCTGGGTCCGATTTGGTGGGCCGGGTCACTCTGGGTCCGATTTGGTGGGCCGGGTCACTCTGGGTCCGATTTGGTGGGCCGGGTCACTCTGGGTCCGATTTGGTGGGCCGGGTCACTCTGGGTCCGATTTGGTGGGCCGGGTCACTCTGGGACCTATTGGGTGGGCGGGGTCACTCTGGGACCTATTTGGTGGGCGGGGTCACTCTGGGTCCAATTTAGTGGGCGGAGCCACTCTGGGTCTGATTTGGTGGGCGGGGCACCTCAGGGTCCGATTTGGTGGGCGGGGCACCTCAGGGTCCGATTTGGCGGGCGGCGCCACTCTGGGTCCGATTTGGCGGGCGGCGCCACTATGGGTCCGATTTGGCGGGCGGCGCCACTCTGGGTCCGATTTGGCAGGCGGCGCCACTCTGAGTCCGATTTGGCGGGCGGCACCACTCTGGGTCCGGTTTGGTGGGCGGCGGCACTCTGGGTCCGGTTTGGCGGGCGGCGCCACTCTGGGTCCGGTTTGGCGGGCGGCGCCACTCTGGGTCCGGTTTGGCGGGCGGCGCCACTCTGGGTCCGGTTTGGCGGGCGGCGCCACTCTGGGTCCGATTTGGCGGGCCGCGCCACTCTGGGTCCGATTTGGCGGGCCGCGCCACTCTGGGTCCGATTTGGCGGGCCGCGCCACTCTGGGTCCGATTTGGCGGGCCGCGCCACTCTGGGTCCGATTTGGCGAGCCGCGCCACTCTGGGTCCGATTTGGCGGGCGGCGCCACTCTGGGTCCGATTTGGCGGGCGGCGCCACTCTGGGTCCGATTTGGCGGGCGGCGCCACTCTGGGTCCGATTTGGCGGGCGGCGCCACTCTGGGTCCGATTTGGCGGGCGGCGCCACTCTGGGTCCGATTTGGCGGGCGGCGCCACCCTGTGTCCGATTTGGCGGGCGGCGCCACTCTGGGTCTGATTTGGCGGGCGGCGCCACCCTGGGTCCGATTTGGCGGGCGGCGCCACTCCGGGTCCGATTTGGCGGGCGGCGCCACTCTGGGTCCGATTTGGCGGGCGGCGCCACTCTGGGTCCGATTTGGCGGGCGGCGCCACTCTGGGTCCGATTTTGCGGGCGGCGCCACTCTGGGTCCGATTTCACGGGCTGCGCCACTCTGGGTCCGATTTGGTGAGCGGGGCAATAATTATAATAAGACTACAGATAGTGCTTTGAAATTGTGCTGTGCTATCACTTTAAGAGCTGATATTATCTGGCAAAACTGTGCTGGTGTGGTCATGTACAGTTCGCAGGCGTTGGCATAGTAACTGGGCCTGACTGCGCATATCAATGAGCTAATCAGCCAGGTGGCAGGTACATTTCAAATTGCCTCAGAAACCCGGCCATTATAACCTATGGGAAAATTTCCCTATTGAAATGCATTACAATGAGGGGAAAAAACATTTTCAAACGCAAATTGCGCCAAAACTACAAATCCGATCGACACGAAAAATACTTAGCACACCTCTTGGGGACGCTGGCTTCGAAATGACACCTCACTGGAGTCTGTGAGTGAAGCGGTTCGGGCCGCATTACGTGCAGACTGAATAATAATAAGAACTAGATGGGTATTTCCTGAAGGAACTACAGATAGTGCTTTGGAATGGTGCCCGGGCTGCCCCTGCAAGACTTTCACACTTGGGTGCCCCTCAGGCGCTGGTTTGGTAGTTGTAGCCCCTCAGGGTTGAGGCCACTCTGGGTCCGATTTGGTGGGCCGGGTCACTCTGGGTCCGATTTGGTGGGCCGGGTCCCTCTGGGTCCGATTTGGTGGCCCGGGTCCCTCTGGGTCCGATTTGGTGGCCCGGGTCACTCTGGGTCCGATTTGGTGGCCCGGGTCACTCTGGGTCCGATTTGGTGGCCCAGGTCACTCTGGGTCCGATTTGGTGGCCCGGGTCACTCTGGGTCCGATTTGGTGGCCCGGGTAACTCTGGGTCCGATTTGGTGGCCATGGTCACTCTGGGTCCGATTTGGTGGCCCGGGTCACTCTGGGTCCGATTTGGTGGCCCGGGTCACTCTGGGTCCGATTTGGTGGGCCGGGTCACTCTGGGTCCGATTTGGTGGGCCGGGTCACTCTGGGTCCGATTTGGTGGCCCGGGTCACTCTGGGTCCGATTTGGTGGCCCGGGTCACTCTGGGTCCGATTTGGTGGCCCGGGTCACTCTGGGTCCGATTTGGTGGGCCGGGTCACTCTGGGTCCGATTTGGTGGCCCGGGTCACTCTGGGTCCGATTTGGTGGGCCGGGTCACTCTGGGTCCGATTTGGTGGGCCGGGTCACTCTGGGTCCGATTTGGTGGGCCGGGTCACTCTGGGTCCGATTTGGTGGCCCGGGTCACTCTGGGTCCGATTTGGTGGCCCGGGTCACTCTGGGTCCGATTTGGTGGGCCGGGTCACTCTGGGTCCGATTTGGTGGCCCGGGTCACTCTGGGTCCGATTTGGTGGGCCGGGTCACTCTGGGTCCGATTTGGTGGGCCGGGTCACTCTGGGTCCGATTTGGTGGCCCGGGTCACTCTGGGTCCGATTTGATGGCCCGGGTCACTCTGGGTCCGATTTGGTGGGCCGGGTCACTCTGGGTCCGATTTGGTGGGCCGGGTCACTCTGGGTCCGATTTGGTGGCCCGGGTCACTCTGGGTCCGATTTGGTGGCCCGGGTCACTCTGGGTCCGATTTGGTGGGCCGGGTCACTCTGGGTCCGATTTGGTGGGCCGGGTCACTCTGGGTCCGATTTGGTGGGCCGGGTCACTCTGGGTCCGATTTGGTGGGCCGGGTCACTCTGGGTCCGATTTGGTGGCCCGGGTCACTCTGGGTCCGATTTGGTGGGCCGGGTCACTCTGGGTCCGATTTGGTGGGCCGGGTCACTCTGGGTCCGATTTGGTGGGCCGGGTCACTCTGGGTCCGATTTGGTGGGCCGGGTCACTCTGGGTCCGATTTGGTGGGCCGGGTCACTCTGGGTCCGATTTGGTGGGCCGGGTCACTCTGGGTCCGGTTTGGTGGGCCGGGTCACTCTGGGTCCGTTTTGGTGGGCCGGGTCACTCTGGGTCCGATTTGGTGGGCCGGGTCACTCTGGGTCCGATTTGGTGGGCCGGGTCACTCTGGGTCCGATTTGGTGGGCCGGGTCACTCTGACTGACAGCAGGATAAGGGAATGGCTGATAACAGAGAATAGACTGACAGCAGGACAAGGGAATGGCTGATAACAGAGAGAATAGACTGACAGCAGGACAGGGGAATTGCTGATAACAGAGAGAAATAGACTGACAGCAGGACGGGGAATGGCTGATAACAGAGAGAATAGACTGACAGCAGGACAGGGGAATGGCTGATAACAGAGAGAAATAGACTGACAGCAGGACGGGGAATGGCTGATAACAGAGAGAATAGACTGACAGCAGTACGCGGAATGGCTGATAACAGAGAGAATAGACTGACAGCAGGACAGGGGAATGGCTGATAACAGAGAGAAATAGACTGACAGCAGGACAGGGGAATGGCTGATAACAGAGAGAATAGACTGACAGCAGGACGGGGAATGGCTGATAACAGAGAGAATAGACTGACAGCAGGACAGGGGAATGGCTGATAACAGAGAGAAATAGACTGACAGCAGTACGGGGAATGGCTGATAACAGAGAGAAATAGACTGACAGCAGGACGCGGAATGGCTGATAACAGAGAGAATAGACTGACAGCAGGACAGGGGAATGGCTGATAACAGAGAGAATAGACTGACAGCAGGACGGGGAATGGCTGATAACAGAGAGAATAGACTGACAGCAGGACAGGGGAATGGCTGATAACAGAGAGAAATAGACTGACAGCAGTACGGGGAATGGCTGATAACAGAGAGAAAAAGATGGGTATTTCCTGAAGGAACTACAGATAGTGCTTTGGAATGGTGCCCGGGTTGCCCCAGCAAGACTTTCACACTTGGGTGCCCCTCAGGCGCTGGTTTGGTAGTTGTAGCCACTCTGGGTCCGATATGGTGGGCGCTGTATACTGCGCGGCTCTGCGCTGTATACTGCGCGGCTCTGCGCTGTATACTGCGGGGCTCTGCGCTGTATACTGCGGGGCTCTGCGCTGTATGCTGCGGGGCTCTGCGCTGTATGCTGCGGGGCTCTGCGCTGTATGCTGCGGGGCTCTGCGCTGTATGCTGCGGGGCTCTGCGCTGTATGCTGCGGGGCTCTGCGCTGTATGCTGCGGGGCTCTGCGCTGTATGCTGCGGGGCTCTGCGCTGTATGCTGCGCGGCTCTGCGCTGTATGCTGCGCGGCTCTGCGCTGTATGCTGCGCGGCTCTGCGCTGTATGCTGCGGGGCTCCGCGCTGTATGCTGCGCGGCTCCGCGCTGTATGCTGCGCGGCTCCGCGCTGTATGCTGCGGGGCTCCGCGCCGTATACTGCGCGGCTCCGCGCTGTATACTGCGCGGCTCTGCGCTGTATAATGCGGAGCTCTGCGCTGTATACTGCGGGGCTCTGCGCTATATGCTGCGCGGCTCTGCGCTGTATGCTGCGGGGCTCTGCGCTTTATACTGTAATAATAATAAGACTACAGATAGTGCTTTTGAATTGTGCTGTGCTGTCACTTTAAGAGCTGATATTATCTGACAAAACGGTGACCTGGTGGAGTTGGTTGGCGTTGGCATAGTAACTGTGTCTGACTGCGCATATCAATGAGCTAATCAGCCAGGTGGCATTTGGCAGTTAAGTTATTTTTAGAAATTGCCTCAGAAACCAGCCCATTTTAAACGTATAGCAAAATTTCCCTATTGAAATGCATTGAAACAATGCTTTCCAATGAGGGGGAAACAATTTTCAAATGCAAATTGCGCCAAAACTACAAATCCGATCGACATGAAAATAACTTAGCACACCTCTCGTCGACGCTGGCTTCGAAATGACACCTCACTGGAGTCTGTGCGTTCAGCGGTTCCGGCCGCATTAACTGCGAAAAAAAGCCTAATAATAATAATAATAACTAGATGGGCATTTCCTGAAGGAAATACATGGTGCTTGAACAGCGCTGCCAGCTTTACAGCAGCACTTCACACACCAGGGGAGCACTTACTTTTGCACACCCGGGACCGGGGCGCACTTACTTTTGCACACGGGGCCGGGGGCGCGCTTACTTTTGCACACGGGGCCGGGGGCGCGCTTACTTTTGCACACGGGGCCAAGGGCGCCATTACTTTTGCACACGGGGCCGGGGGCGCCATTACTTTTGCACACGGGGCCGGGGGCGCCATTACTTTTGCACACGGGGCCGGGGGCGCCATTACTTTTGCACACGGGGCCGGGGGCGCCATTACTTTTGCACACGGGGCCGGGGGCGCCATTACTTTTGCACACGGGGCCGGGGGCGCCATTACTTTTGCACACGGGGCCGGGGGCGCCATTACTTTTGCACACGGGGCCGGGGGCGCCATTACTTTTGCACACGGGGCCGCCATTACTTTTGCACACGGGGCCGGGGGCGCCATTACTTTTGCACACGGGGCCGGGGGCGCCATTACTTGTGCACACGGGGCCGGGGGCGCCATTACTTGTGCACACGGGGCCGGGGGCGCCATTACTTTTGCACACGGGGCCGGGGGCGCCATTACTTTTGCACACGGGGCCGGGGGCGCCATTACTTTTGCACACGGGGCCGGGGGCGCCATTACTTTTGCACACGGGGCCGGGGGCGCCATTACTTTTGCACACGGGGCCGGGGGCGCCATTACTTTTGCACACGGGGCCGGGGGCGCACTTACTTTTGCACACGGGGCCGGGGGCGCACTTACTTTTGCACACGGGGCCGGGGGCGCCATTACTTTTGCACACGGGGCCGGGGGCGCCATTACTTTTGCACACGGGGCCGGGGGCGCCATTACTTTTGCACACGGGGCCGGGGCGCCATTACTTTTGCACACGGGGCCGGGGGCGCCATTACTTTTGCACACGGGGCCGGGGGCGCCATTACTTTTGCACACGGGGCCGGGGGCGCCATTACTTTTGCACACGGGGCCGGGGGCGCCATTACTTTTGCACACGGGGCCGGGGGCGCCATTACTTTTGCACACGGGGCCGGGGGCGCCATTACTTTTGCACACGGGGCCGGGGGCGCCATTACTTTTGCACACGGGGCCGGGGGCGCCATTACTTTTGAACACGGGGCCGGGGGCGCCATTACTTTTGCACACGGGGCCGGGGGCGCCATTACTTTTGCACACGGGGCCGGGGGCGCCATTACTTTTGCACACGGGGCCGGGGGCGCCATTACTTTTGCACACGGGGCCGGGGGCGCCATTACTTTTGCACACGGGGCCGGGGGCGCCATTACTTTTGCACACGGGGCCGGGGGCGCCATTACTTTTGCACACGGGGCCGGGGGCGCCATTACTTTTGCACACGGGGCCGGGGGCGCCATTACTTTTGCACACGGGGCCGGGGGCGCCATTACTTTTGCACACGGGGCCGGGGGCGCCATTACTTTTGCACACGGGGCCGGGGGCGCCATTACTTTTGCACACGGGACCGGGGGCGCCATTACTTTTGCACACGGGGCCGGGGGCGCCATTACTTTTGCACACGGGGCCGGGGGCGCCATTACTTTTGAACACGGGGCCGGGGGCGCGCTTACTTTTGCACACGGGGCCGGGGGCGCGCTTACTTTTGCACACGGGGCCGGGGGCGCGCTTACTTTTGCACACGGGGCCAAGGGCGCGCTTACTTTTGCACACGGGGCCGGGGGCGCCATTACTTTTGCACACGGGGCCGGGGGCGCCATTACTTTTGCACACGGGGCCGGGGGCGCCATTACTTTTGCACACGGGGCCGGGGGCGCCATTACTTTTGCACACGGGGCCGGGGGCGCCATTACTTTTGCACACGGGGCCGGGGGCGCCATTACTTTTGCACACGGGGCCGGGGGCGCCATTACTTTTGCACACGGGGCCGGGGGCGCCATTACTTTTGCACACGGGGCCGGGGGCGCCATTACTTTTGCACACGGGGCCGGGGGCGCCATTACTTTTGCACACGGGGCCGGGGGCGCCATTACTTTTGCACACGGGGCCGGGGGCGCCATTACTTTTGCACACGGGGGCGCCATTACTTTTGCACACGGGGGCGCCATTACTTTTGCACACGGGGACGGGGGCGCCATTACTTTTGCACACGGGGACGGGGGCGCCATTACTTTTGCACACGGGGCCGGGGGCACCATTACTTTTGCACACGGGGCCGGGGGCGCCATTACTTTTGCACACGGGGCCGGGGGCGCCATTACTTTTGCACACGGGGCCGGAGGCGCCATTACTTTTCCACAAGGGGCCGGGGGCGCCATTACTTTTGCACACGGGGCCGGGGCACGCTTACTTTTACACACGGGGCCGGGGGGGCACTTACTTTTCATACACGGGGCCGGGGGGGCACTTACTTTTCACACACGGGGTCGGGGGGCACTTACTTTTCACACACGGGGCCGGGGGGGCACTTACTTTTCACACACGGGGCCGGGGGGCACTTACTTTTCACACTCGGGACGAGAGGGTGTCATAGTCACTTTATTCTGATGTTTGACTTTGATAAATGATCATGTCCTAAAATGGACACCGTACATTTGCATAGCTGCCATCTTTGGAAGGTCAAGTTGGGGGTAATGGAAAGTTCGCCATTATTTCCTATGGGAAATTTTTTTTTTTAAATGCGATTTAAATAAAATCTACATATCGGATCGACTATAAAAGTCATAGCACACCTGTCCCCACCGAGGCCTTCGAAACGCCGCCTGAACGGGGTCTCTGCGCCGAGCGGTTCGGGCCGCATTAATTGCAGAAAACGCGGAGAAGAATAATAATAATAAACTAGATGGGCATTTCCTGAAGGAAATACATGGTGCTTGAACAGCGCTGCCAGCTGCCAATGAACCTCAGGAGCAAGTCTGGCATGCAGGGCCCTGCCCCTGGGTATCCAATTTGGCCCCTTGGTAGCCACTTTGATGTGCGGGGCCCCTTGTTAGCAACTTTGACCCCTTGGTAGAAACTTTGATGTGCGGGGCCCCTTGTTAGCAACTTTGGCCCCTTGGTAGCCATTTTGGCATGCAGGAATCCTTGGTAGCCATTTTGGCATTTAGGAATCCTCGGTAGCCATTTTGGCATTTAGGAATCCTCGGTAGCCACTTTAATCGGAGGCCGGGGACCCTCGGCCTCCGATTTGGTGGCCGGGGACCCTCGGCCTCCGATTTGGAGGCCGGGGACCCTCGGCCTCCGATTTGGAGGCCGGGGACCCTCGGCCTCCGGATTTGGTGGCCGGGGATCCTCGGCCTCCGATTTGGAGGCCGGGGACCCTCGGCCTCCGATTTGGAGGCCGGGGACTCTCGGCCTCCGATTTGGAGGCCGGGGACCCTCGGCCTCCGATTTGGTGGCCGGGGACCCTCGGCCTCCGATTTGGAGGCCGGGGACCCTCGGCCTCCGATTTGGTGGCCGGGGACCCTCGGCCTCCGATTTGGAGGCCGGGGACCCTCGGCCTCCGATTTGGTGGCCGGGGACCCTCGGCCTCCGATTTGGAGGCCGGGGACCCTCGGCCTCCGATTTGGTGGCCGGGGACCCTCGGCCTCCGATTTGGAGGCCGGGGACCCTCGGCCTCCGATTTGGTGGCCGGGGACCCTCGGCCTCCGATTTGGAGGCCGGGGACCCTCGGCCTCCGATTTGGAGACCGGGGACCCTCGGCCTCCGATTTGGTGGCCGGGGACCCTCGGCCTCCGATTTGGTGGCCGGGGACCCTCGGCCTCCGATTTGGTGGCCGGGGACCCTCGGCCTCCGATTTGGAGGCCGGGCACCCTCGGCCTCCGATTTGGTGGCCGGGGACCCTCGGCCTCCGATTTGGAGGCCGGGCACCCTCGGCCTCCGATTTGGTGGCCGGGGACCCTCGGCCTCCGATTTGGAGGCCGGGGACCCTCGGCCTCCGATTTGGTGGCCGGGGACCCTCGGCCTCCGATTCAGTGGCCGGGGACCCTCGGCCTCCGATTCGGTGGGCGGGGACCCTCGGCCTCCGATATGGTGGGCGGGGACCCTCTGCCTCCGATTTGGCGGCCGGGGGGGCACTTACTTTTTACACACGGGGCCGGGGGGCACTTACTTTTTATACACGGGGCCGGGGGGGGCACTTACTTTTTACACACGGGGCCGGGGAGCACTTACTTTTCACACACGGGGCCGGGGGGCACTTACTTTTCACACACGGGGCTGGGGGGCACTTACTTTTCACACACGGGGCCGGGGGGGCACTTACTTTCCACACACGGGGCCGGGGGGCACTTACTTTTCACACACGGGGCCGGGGGGCACTTACTTTTGACACACGGGGCCGGGGGGCACTTACTTTTCACACGGGGCCGGGGGGGCTCTTACTTTTCACACACGGGGCCGGGGGGCACTTACTTTTCACACACGGGGTCGGGGGGCACTTACTTTTCACACACGGGGCCGGGGGGCACTTACTTTTCACACACGGGGCCGGGGGGGCACTTACTTTTCACACACGGGGCCGGGGGGCACTTACTTTTCACACACGGGGTCGGGGGGCACTTACTTTTCACACACGGGGCCGGGGGGCACTTACTTTTCACACACGGGGCTGGGGGGCACTTACTTTTCACACACGGGGCCGGGGGGCACTTACTTTTCACACACGGGGCCGGGGGGGCACTTACTTTTCACACACGGGGCCGGGGGGGCACTTACTTTTCACACACGGGGCCGGGGGGCACTTACTTTTCACACACGGGGCCGGGGGGGCACTTACTTTTCACACACGGGGCCGGGGGGGCACTTACTTTTCACACACGGGGCCGGGGGGCACTTACTTTTCACACACGGGGCCGGGGGGCACTTACTTTTCACACACGGGGCCGGGGGGGGGCACTTACTTTTCACACACGGGGCCGGGGGGGCACTTACTTTTCACACACTGGGCCGGGGGGGCACTTACTTTTCACACACTGGGCCGGGGGGGGCACTTACTTTTCACATACGGGACGAGAGGGTGTCATAGTCACTTTATTCTGATGTTTGACTTTGATAAATGATCATGTCCTAAAATGGACACCGTACATTTGCATAGCTGCCATCTTTGGAAGGTCAAGTTGGGGGTAATGGAAAGTTCTCCATTATTTCCAATGGGAAATTTTTTTTTTAAAATATGATTTAAATAAAATCTACATATCGGATCGACTATAAAAGTCATAGCACACCTGTCCCCACCGAGGCCTTCGAAACGCCGCCTGAACGGGGTCTCTGCGCCGAGCGGTTCGGGCCGCATTAATTGCGGAAAACGCGGAGAAGAAGAATAATAATAATAATAATAATAATAATAATAATAAAATATAAGAAATCGGATTACAATATGTTGCTTGAACCTAGGAGGTTCAAGCACCATAAATATAAGAAATCGGATTACAATATGTTGCTTGAACCTAGGAGGTTCAAGCACCATAATAACTAGATGGGTATTTCCTGAAGGAACTACAGATAGTGCTTTGGAATGGTGCCCGGGCTGCCCCTGCAAGACTTTCACACTTGGGTGCCCCTCAGGCGGTCCGATTTGGTGGGTTGGGTCAATCTGGGTCTGATTTTGTGGGCGGGGTAAATCTAGGTCCGATTCGGTGGGCGGGGTCACTTTTGGTCCGATTCTGTGGGCGCGGCCACTCTGGGTCCGATTCGGTGGGCGGAGCCACTCTGGGTCCGATTTGGTGGGCGGGGCACCTTAGGGACCAATTTGGTGGGTGGGGTCACTCGGTCCGATTTGGTGGGCTGGGCACCTCAGGGTCTGATTTGGTGGGCTGGGCACCTCAGGGTCCGATTTGGTGGGTGGGGTCACTCTGGGTCCGATTTGGTGGGCGGGGTCACTCTGGGCCCGATTTGGTGGAAGGGGTCACTCTGGGTCCGATTTGGTGGAAGGGGTCACTCTGGGTCTGATTTGGTGGAAGGGGTCACTCTGGGTCCGATTTGGTGGGCGGAGCCACTCTGGGTCCGATTTGGTGGGCGGGGTCACTCTGGGTCTGATTTAGGGGGCGGGGTCACTCTGGGTCCGATTTGGTGGGCCGGGCCCCTCGGGGTCCGATTTGGTGGGCCGGGCCTCTCGGGTTCCGAATTGGTGAGCGGGGTAATCTACTATCTAATTATCTAAGGGCACTTCCGTCTTTCTGTCTCACAACACCGCTACGTCATCATCTCGTGAGACCGCAATGCACTCTTGGGACCGGAGCGCGCAACAAGCATCGGGTACCGGCCACTCCAGGTGCAACAAGCATCGTGTACCGGCCGCTCTAGGAGGTGCAACAACCATCAGATACCGGCCGCTCCAGGAGGTGAGTATGTAACTTTTTTATTTTAATTCTTTTTTTTTTTAACAGGGATATGCAGTATACTATGTGACTGGACAATATACTACGTGACTGGGCAGTATAACTACGTGGCTCTGCGCTGTATACTGCGTGGCTCTGTGCTGTATACTGCGTGGCTCTGCGCTGTATACTACGCGGCTCTGCGCTGTATACTACGCGGCTCTGCGCTGTATACTGCGTGGCTCTGCGCTGTGTACTGCGCGGCTCTGCGCTATGTACTGCACGGCTCTGCGCTGTGTACTGCGCGGCTCTGCACTGTGTACTGCGCGTTCTGCGCTGTATACTGCGCGGCTCTGCGCTGTATACTGCGCAGCTCTGCCCAGCTCTGCGCTTTGTACTGCGCGGCTCTGCGCTATATACTGCGTGGCTCTTCGCTGTATACTACGCGGCTCTGCGCTGTGTACTGCGCGGCTCTGCGCTGTGTACTGCGCGTGTCCGTGCTGTGTACTGCGCGTGTCTGCGCTGTATACTGCGGGGCTCTGCACTGTATACTGCGAGGCTCTGCGCTGTATACTACGCAGCTCAGCGCTGTATACTGCGCGGCTCTGCGCTGCATACTGCGTGGCTCTACGCTGCGTACTGCGCGGCTCTGCGCTGTATACTGGGTGGCTCTGCGCTGTGTACTGCGCGGCTCTGTGCTGTGTACTGTGCGGCTCTGCACTGTGTACTGCGCGGCTCTGCGCTGTGTACTGCGCGGCTCTGCGCTGTGTACTGCGCGGCTCTGCGCTTTATACTGTGCGGCTCTGCGCTCTGTACTGCGCGGCTCTGCGCTGTGTACTGCGCAGCTCTGCGCTGTATACTGCGCGGCTCTGCGCTGTGTACTGCGCGGCTCTGCGCTGTGTACTGCGCGGCTCTGCGCTGTGTACTGCGCGGCTCTGCGCTGTGTACTGCGCGGCTCTGCGCTGTGTACTGCGCGGCTCTGCGCTGTGTACTGCGCGGCTCTGCGCTGTGTACTGCACGGCTCTGCGCGGTATACTGCGCGGCTCTGCGCTTTATACTGTGCGGCTCTGCGCTCTGTACTGCACGGCTCTGCGCTGTGTACTGCGCGGCTCTGTGCTGTGTACTGCTCGGCTCTGCGCTGTGTACTGCGCGGCTCTCCGCTTTATACTGCGCGGCTCTGCGCTTTATACTGCGCGGCTTTGCGCTGTGTACTGCATGGCTCTGCGCTGTGTACTGCGCGGCTCTGCGCTGTGTACTGCACGGCTCTGCGCTGTGTACTGCACGGCTCTGCGCTTTATACTGCGCGGCTCTGCGCTGTGTACTGCACGGCTCTGCGCTGTGTACTGCGCGGCTCTGCGCTGTGTACTGCACGGCTCTGCGCTTTATACTGCGCGGCTCTGCGCTGTGTACTGCACGGCTCTGCGCTGTGTACTGCGCGGCTCTGCGCTGTGTACTGCGCGGCTCTGCGCTTTATACTGCGCGGCTCTGCGCTTTATACTGCGGGGCTCTGCGCTGTATGCTGCGGGGCTCTGCGCTGTATGCTGCGGGGCTCTGCGCTGTATGCTGCGGGGCTCTGCGCTGTATGCTGCGGGGCTCTGCGCTGTATGCTGCGGGGCTCTGCGCTGTATGCTGCGGGGCTCTGCGCTGTATGCTGCGGGGCTCTGCGCTGTGTACTGAGCGGCTCTGCGCTGTGTACTGCACGGCTCTGCGCTGTGTACTGCGCGGCTCTGCACTGTGTACTGCGCGTTCTGCGCTGTATACTGCGCGGCTCTGCGCTGTATACTGCGCAGCTCTGCCCAGCTCTGCGCTTTGTACTGCGCGGCTCTGCGCTATATACTGCGTGGCTCTTCGCTGTATACTACGCGGCTCTGCGCTGTGTACTGCGCGTGTCCGTGCTGTGTACTGCGCGTGTCTGCGCTGTATACTGCGGGGCTCTGCGCTGTATACTGCGAGGCTCTGCGCTGTATACTACGCAGCTCAGCGCTGTATACTGCGCGGCTCTGCGCTGCATACTGCGTGGCTCTACGCTGCGTACTGCGCGGCTCTGCGCTGTATACTGGGTGGCTCTGCGCTGTGTACTGCGCGGCTCTGTGCTGTGTACTGTGCGGCTCTGCACTGTGTACTGCGCGGCTCTGCGCTGTGTACTGCGCGGCTCTGCGCTGGGTACTGCGCGGCTCTGCGCTTTATACTGTGCGGCTCTGCGCTCTGTACTGCGCGGCTCTGCGCTGTGTACTGCGCAGCTCTGCGCTGTATACTGCGCGGCTCTGCGCTGTGTACTGCGCGGCTCTGCGCTGTGTACTGCGCGGCTCTGCGCTGTGTACTGCGCGGCTCTGCGCTGTGTACTGCGCGGCTCTGCGCTGTGTACTGCGCGGCTCTGCGCTGTGTACTGCGCGGCTCTGCGCTGTGTACTGCACGGCTCTGCGCGGTATACTGCGCGGCTCTGCGCTTTATACTGTGCGGCTCTGCGCTCTGTACTGCACGGCTCTGCGCTGTGTACTGCGCGGCTCTGTGCTGTGTACTGCTCGGCTCTGCGCTGTGTACTGCGCGGCTCTCCGCTTTATACTGCGCGGCTCTGCGCTTTATACTGCGCGGCTTTGCGCTGTGTACTGCATGGCTCTGCGCTGTGTACTGCGCGGCTCTGCGCTGTGTACTGCACGGCTCTGCGCTGTGTACTGCACGGCTCTGCGCTTTATACTGCGCGGCTCTGCGCTGTGTACTGCACGGCTCTGCGCTGTGTACTGCGCGGCTCTGCGCTGTGTACTGCACGGCTCTGCGCTTTATACTGCGCGGCTCTGCGCTGTGTACTGCACGGCTCTGCGCTGTGTACTGCGCGGCTCTGCGCTGTGTACTGCGCGGCTCTGCGCTTTATACTGCGCGGCTCTGCGCTTTATACTGCGCGGCTCTGCGCTGTGTACTGTGCGGCTCTGCGCTGTGTACTGCGCGGCTCTGCGCTGTGTACTGCACGGCTCTGCGCTTTATACTGCGCGGCTCTGCGCTGTGTACTGCACGGCTCTGCGCTGTGTACTGCACGGCTCTGCGCTTTAAACTGTGCGGCTCTGCGCTGTGTACTGCACGGCTCTGCGCTGTGTACTGCGCGGCTCTGCGCTGTGTACTGCGCGGCTCTGTGCTTTATACTGCGCGGCTCTGCGCTGTGTACTGCGCGGCTCTGCGCTGTGTACTGCGTGGCTCTGCGCTGTGTACTGCACGGTTCTGCGCTTTATACTGCGCGGCTCTGCGCTGTGTACTGCACGGCTCTGCGCTGTGTACTGCGCGGCTCTGCGCTGTGTACTGCACGGCTCTGCGCTTTATACTGCGCGGCTCTGCGCTGTGTACTGCACGGCTCTGCGCTGTGTACTGCGCGGCTCTGCGCTGTGTACTGCGCGGCTCTGCGCTTTATACTGCGCGGCTCTGCGCTGTGTACTGCGCGGCTCTGCGCTGTGTACTGCGCGGCTCTGCGCTGTGTACTGCACGGCTCTGCACTGTATACTGCGTGGCTGTGCAATATACTACGTGGACATGCATATTCTAGAATACCCGATGAGTTAGAATCGGGCCACAGTCTAATAATCATAAGACTACGGATAGTGGTTTGGAATTGTGCTGTACTGTCACTTTAAGAGCTGATATTATCTGACAAAACTTGTGACCTGGTGAGCTGATGTAGATTTCATAGGAGTTGGCATAGTAACTGTGTCTGACTGCGCATATCAATGAGCTAATCAGCCAGGTGGCAGTTATTTTTAGAAATTGCCTCAGAAACCAGCCCATTATAAACGTATAGGAAAATTTCTCCATTGAAACGCATTGAAAGACTTTTTTCAAACACAAATTGCGCAAAAACTACAAATCCGATCGACACGAAAAATACTTAGCACACCTCTCAGGAACGCTGGCTTCGAAATGACACCTCACTGGAGTCTGTGAGTTTAGCGGTTCGGGCCGCATTACGTGCGGACTGAATAATAAGAATAAGAAGAAGTTTACCACGGTGGAATAACAGTATAGTGCTTTGTTCCAAAGCACTATAACTAGATGGGTATTTCCTGAAGGAACTACAGATAGTGCTTTGGAATGGTGCCCGGGCTGCCCCTGCAAGACTTTCACACTTGGGTGCCCCTCAGGCGCTGGTTTGGTAGTTGTAGCCCCTCAGGGTTGAGCTTAACCCCTGGGGACCTGCTGAGGCCACTTGCGCCTCCTAGGGCCCATTTTTTGATCTTCAGAAAATGTAAGAGCAAATTAAAAATGGAAATTGCAGATCTGACATCGGCCAACATGTGGAAGATCCCCAGAACATATAAGGTGAAGTTTAAATGTGTCAAGATTAGGGTTGAGCTGAACCATTCCCTGAGGTTCGTTATTAGTAGCGAATCTTGTGTGTTTGTATTCACTTTTGGTGCATACGAACACACGCTGAAAGTTCGTTCCCCCAAATTTTTTTTTTTTCTGTCATCTTACCTGTCGGCGGCGTGGGGTCAGCAGAGCAGGTTTCCAGGATCAGCACCATTCACAGGTCCCGGCATCAGCACCATCAGCAGCTCCCGGCATCATCACCATCGGCAGGTCCTGGCCTCATCACCATCGGCAGGTCCCAGCATCATCGGCATGTCCCAACATCAGCACCATCGGGAAGGTCTCGGCATCAGCACCATCGGCAGGTCCCGGCATCAGCACCATCGGCAGGTCACAGCATCATCACCATCGGCAGGTCACAGCATCATCATCATCGGCAGGTCCCACAGCATCGGAGTAGCAGGTCCTGGCATCAGCAGCATGTGAGATGACAGCGAAAGAGCAGGTCCCGGCATCAGTGGAGTCAATGGGTTAAGAGCAGGGACTCTTCCGGAGCTCTGGAGTCCCTGCTCGTAACCCATTGACTCCACCGCCTATGCCGCTATGCATATGCATATGCGTACACATAAGACAATATGCGTACGTATATGAGAGAATATGTGTACGCATATTAGCGAATATATGTACGCATATTAGCGAATATGCATACGTACAGTATATACGCACTTTTTCCCCTATTGCGTATGTTCGTATTCGTGTGTATTAGTATTCAGATTCGTACAAAAAAAAGTTAGTATTTGGAAATGGTTCCAACTAACGGCAAAAAGACGGTTTCGGCTCATCCCTAGTCAAGATCACTAGCAATATCGTCTGCCAAAAGCGGCTACCAAAGATCTAGCAATCAGATTTCTCTAAGCTTAAACTTGGTCGAGAACCGGGCACCAAGCAATCATTTGCTCATCTCTATCTGCTAGCAGATGATATTGCAACCAATATTGTATTGTGTAAAGCCCACCATGCAAAATTCTCACATTCATTTGTTTGTCTACTTTTTTGTACCACAATGATTGTATATGAGGTCTTGGTTAGTATTCTGCCCAAATTTCAGTTTTTAAAAACGTAATTTATGCAAAATGCAACTCTTAAAAAAAAAAAAGTAGCTGAAAATTTGTGCAGCAATACGTAAGCTCGCAAGCCACGTCAAGGCTCCTCATCTTCTTGCGAGTCCTAACTAACTAAAAAAAATAAAAGGGGAGACTATCTAAGCTAGGGTGGTCAAAATTTAGAGTAGCCAATGTACATTTGGCTTTGCGAATAAAAAAAAAAAGTTTGATTGCAAAAAATTCATTTTTTTTTTTTTTTTACATTTTACTCCTTTTATTTGCATTTAGCAGAGGAGCCATTAATAATGGCGTGTATTATAGGACAGGAGCTGCGTCTCTAGTATCAGGACCCCTGTGGAGCCTGAGCTCCGGGAGACAAATCGTCCTCCTATTGTAAGACAGAAGAGACACAACTCGATGATACAGAGAAAGGCGAAGAAAACCCCCGGAGATCCGAGTCTCAGGGGGGAAAGAAAATTCCTTCCTGACCCCAAATATGGCGGTCGGTTCAGGGTCTGTCATGTTTCGTTTTTCTGCCCTGTGGGTGTCCAGCTACAGGAAACTACAAAGAGGCGAATATTGAGACGAAGCTAACAGAAAAACGAAGCATAATGGAGCCTTCATCACCCTGCATCATATCTATCCTCCTACCTAGCGCTAACCCCGCTCCTAAAAGCTTACAATCTAAAGTGATGATCAGTTCAGGTTCTTACACGTTTTGTCTTCCGCCATGTGTAGGCGCCATCTCGGTTGTCCTCTTGGGTGTCCGTCTTCTATACAGAAAACTGCAAAGAGACGGACCCCGAAATGGAGCCGACAGAATCGAAAACTTTATGAAAGAAGCGTCAGTAGTAGCCCATGCTAGCCAGAGAACACGACTAGTGGTGATGCATGCCCACATATGCCACACGTGATCCTGCAAAGCAAATCAGTTATAACCCCTTCCCCAAGTGTGGTGATGATAGGTGCAGGTTCTTTGAAAGAAGAGTCAGTTCCCCATGCTAGCCAGAGAACCCAACTAGTGGAGATGCAAGCCGTCCGCTTGCAATAAAACTATCTCATGCAAGTGGCATGCATGCCTTCAGTAAATGCCACTACATCATAGAAGTACAGTGTGATATATGCACGATATAGGTGCCGCGATTACATGCATTAGATACATGCTTGTGCTTGCATGCAAGTGCATGTTTGTGCTTCACACATAAGGTGTATGGGGTGCACGCAACTTGCACTTTCCTGCCTTCTGTGCATGTCACTAACGCCGAACAAAGGATGATACATGGTCTAACAAAGTATGATACAAAAATATATACTTTATTGATAACAATAAAACCAAGTGCAAGGAAGGGAATAATAATGGCTATACAGGGGAGATTCTGTGCATGTCGCGGTATACACTTAATGTGAGGGTGCTCGGACTTTCCTGCCTTCTGTCCAAACACTTGCACCCCATGCCTTCAGTACATGTTTGCTCTGCATATATCCTGAGCATGCTTGCGCTGCATATATCGTGTGCATGCTTGTGATGCACGCCTGCGATGCGTGCTTGCGATATGTGTCTGATAGAAGTGTGAAGCATTTCTTCAGGCATGCAAACAATTGACACGAGAAGACTTGAGAGATATGTGTGACAGGTGGGCAATGACATGTATAATAAATTTGGGTGATAGACGTGTAATAGAGATGGGTGAAAGATTGTTAACATGTTCCCCACTTGACTGACCAAAATATGTCTGCTCTGTTTCCTCTCTAGCCCCCCCCCCCCCCCATCTCTAGTGTGTGTAAACCCATTGAAATCAATGGGGTGCATTTTTTTAGTGCAAATTCGCACTAATAAAACACGTGTGTAGGAGCCATAACTCAGCTTCATACATATGTATATTATATGTTCCATACCAGGGATACCGCGTCTCCCTAGATGTCACATACCGGGGATAAATCTTCTCCCAATCTTGGCTAGGTCCCCACAGATTGCCTCCCCGCATTCGATTTTTACCTACAAATTTGCACACACTCTTATTTTGACCCCTTATGCTGAAGAACGCCCTGTGTCCATCCAGTTCAGCCTATTTTAGTGTACCTATCCTGCAGTGTTGATCCAAAGGAAGGCAAAAAACCCCATGAGGTAGCAGCCAATTTTCCACATAGGGAAAAAATTCCTTCCCGACTCCAAATATGGCAGTCAGATTAAATCCCTGGATCAACAACTATTCTGTAAAATGTAGTTATTTATAACATAATATTGTTACTCACAGAAAAGAATCCATACCTTACTTGTAAAACTAAAAAAAATAATAATAAAACCCATATTCCACTGGGTCCTGAGTCAAATACACGAAAAAAGGACTGCTGTATACCTGATATAGTCTCAGGTAAATAGAGAACTAGTAAAGACAAAATAAACTACAGCAGTATAAGTAAACTTAAAAGGACTGCTGTATACCTGATATAGTCTCAGGTAAATAGAGAACTAGTAAAGACAAAATAAACTACAGCAGTATAAGTAAACTTAAAAGGACTTCTGTATACCTGATATAGTCTCAGGTAAATAGAGAACTATTAAAGACAAAATAAACTACAGCAGTATAAATAAACTTAAAAGGACTGCTGTATACCTGATATAGTCTCAGGTAAATACAGAACTAGTAAAGACAAAATAAACTACAACAGTATAAGTAAACGTAAAAGGACTGCTGAGGCAAGATACCCCACTCAGCAGTACAGGGTTAGGCTTCGTTTCCACTTGCGCCCCTCTCCATCAGAAGGTGATCCGTGATGGATTTGACATGACATGGATCACAACACATCAGGTGTTTGTCTACATCCTGGCCCTGAGTTCAGCAAAGATAAGATTGCTAGAGGGCATGTGGAATAGAGAGGAGATTAAGCCAAAACCCAGCCAACTAGTTAGTAAGCTGTAATCATACTTTAAAAGGTCCCATCACACTAAGCGACTCTCCAGCGATCCCAACAACGATCTGACCTGGCCAGGATCGCTGGAACGTCGCAAAATGATCATTGGGATCACTGGTGAGATGTCAAAAACAACTACGTCCACAGCGACACAGCAACGATATGGGTCGTTGTAACGACCCATACGCCGACCTGTTAGACGAGCCACGCACCAGGAAATCGCTGTGGAGGTCGTTGCTTAGGCGTCAAACACGCTGATGCATGCCGCCCTGCGGGAGAGGAATGATCAGAAAATGGTCCAGGCCGTTACGTCACGATCAGCGATCTCACAGCGGGGGTCTGGTCGCTACTAGGTGTCAAACACAGCAAGATCGCTGCCGAGGTCGCTGTAGCATCACAAAACTGGTGACTTAGCAGCGATCTTGCTAACGATCTCATTATGTGTAATGGGGGATTTACTCCCAGTCTCTGTGCTTCCCTCATAAAAGAGAAAAGATCCACAACACAGGTGTTTGTCTGCATCCTGGCCCTGAGTTCAGTACAGATAAGATTGCTAGAGGGCATGTGGAATAGAGAGGAGATTAAGCCAAAATCCAGCCAACTAGTTAGTAAACTGTAATCATACTTGTACTCCCAGTCTCTGCTCTTCCCTCATAAAAGAGAAAAGATCCACAGAACAGGTGTTTGTCTGCATCCTGGCCCTGAGTTCAGTAAAGATAAGATTGCTAGAGGGCATGTGGAATAGAGAGGAGATTAAGCCAAAACCCAGTCAACTAGTTAAGGCCCCGTCTCACTAAGCGATTTACCAACGATCACGACCAGCGATACGACCTGGCCGTGATCGTTGGTAAGTCGCTGTGTGGTCGCTGGGGAGCTGTCACACAGACCGCTCTCCCCAGCGACCAACGATCAGGGGAACGACTTCGGCATCGTTGAAACTGTCATCAACGATGCCGAAGTCCCCCTGCAGCACCCGGTAACCAGGGTAAACATCGGGTTACTAAGCGCAGGGCCGCGCTTAGTAACCCGATGTTTACCCTGGTTACCAAAAAAAACAAACAGTACATACTCGCCTTTCGGTGTCCAGGTCCCTTGCCGTCTGCTTCCTGCTCTGACTGAGCCGCCGTACACTGAGAGCGCAGCGGTGACGTCACTGCTGTGCTCTCACTTCTCACTGTACGGCCGGCAGTCAGTGAGAGCAGGAAGCAGACGGCAAGGGACCTGACGGACATCAGAAGGCGAGTATGTACTGTTTGTTTTTTTTACATTTACGCTGGTAACCAGGGTAAACATCGGGTTACTAAGCGCGGCCCTGCGCTTAGTAACCCGATGTTTACCCTGGTTACCAGTGAAGACATCGCTGGATCGGTGTCACACACACCGATTCAGCAATGTCAGCGGGGCCTCAACGACCAAAAAAAGGTCCAGGCCATTCCGACACGACCAGCGATCTCGCAGCAGGGGCCTGATCGCTGGTACGTGTCACACATAGCGAGATCGCTATGGAGGTCGCTGTTGCGTCACAAAACTTGTGACTCAGCAGCGATCTCGCTAGCGATCTCGCTATGTGAGACGGGGCCTTTAGTAAGCTGTAATCATACTTGTACTCCCAGTCTCTGCTCTTCCCTCATAAAAGAAAAGATCCACAGCACAGGTGTTTGTCTGCATCCTGGCCCTGAGTTCAGTACAGATAAGATTGCTAGAGGGCATGTGGAATAGAGAGGAGATTAAAGGTGCCGTTACACTGAGCAACTTACCAGCGATCGCGACCAGCGACGTGATCGCTGGTAAGTTGCTGTGTGGTCGCTGGGGAGCTGTCACACAGACAGCTCTCTCCAGCGACCAAGCGACTTCGGCATCGCTGAAACTGTCTTCAGCGATGCCGAAGTCCCCATGTAAAAAAAAAAAAAACACTACATACGCACCTTCTGTCGTCCTTCATGTCCCTCGGCGCTTGCCGCACTGACTGTCTCAGCGCCGGCCGGCCGTAACAGCGGTGCCCAGCGGTGAACCGCTGTTACTGCAGGTTCACCGCTGGGCTCTGCTTTACGGCCGGACGGCGCTGAGACAGTCAGTACGGCAAGCTCCAGGGGACGTGACGGACAACAGACGGTGAGTATGTAGTGTTTTTTTTTTTTACTTTTACCATGGTATCCATGGTAAATATCGGGTTTCTAAGCGCGGCCCTGCGCTTAGTAACCCGATGTTTACCATGGATACCAGTGAAGACATCGCTGGATCGGCGTCACACACGGCGATCCAGCGGTGTCAGCGGGAGAGTTGCGACGAAAGAAAGTTCGTCCACTCTCCCTGCAACCAGCGATATCCCAGCAGGATCCAGATCGCTGCTGCGTGCCAAACATAGCGATATCGCTATACAGGACGCTGCAACGTCACAGATCGCTGGCGATATCGCCTAGTGTGACGGTACCTTAAGGCAAAACCCAGCCAACTAGTTAGTAAACTGTAATCATACTTGCACTCCCAGTCTCTGCTATTCCCTCATAAAAGAGAAAAGATCCACAGCACAGGTGTTTGTCTGCATCCTGGCCCTGAGTTCAGTAAAGATAACATTGCTAGAGTGCATGTGGAATAGAGAGGAGATTAAGTCAAAACCCAGCCAACTAGTTAGTAAACTGTAATCATACTTTTACTCCCAGTCTCTGCGCTTCCCTCATAAAAGAGAAAAGATCCACAACACATCAGGTGCTTGCCTGCATCCTGTCCTGAGTTTAGCTCCTGCCATTTAACCCTCCACAGGGAAAGGAATGGGAGGAGAACCACATGTCTAGCAGTACTGCAGGAGATCAATTGATTACAGGAGTGCAAATTAGGTTAAAATACAATAAACAGGATTATGATAACTGTAATATGTCTGGAGTACACCAGATTCGGCACAATACTCCTGGCTGAAAATATACAAATGATCTAGAAGTGTATTCTTCTCTGTAGTAGCTGCTGTAATTAGCTGTTTGTAGCCTCTGGACTGCAGCATTTCAAATATGGGCTTCTTTCTATCTGACAATAGATCCTCATTGAAGTCACCACAAATAATTAGTGGACCATGTTGAATAATTTCTAAAGAATTCAACAAGTTAGAGAGTTGTGGCAAAAACAGATTAGTGCTGTAATCTGGAGGCCTGTAAATTACTGAAATTAGAGATGGAATTGGTGCCTCAACTCTCAAAACCAGGAACTCAAGGTCAGTCACGCTCTGCATATCTTGCATTGGACTTGCTTGAATGTCATTTTTCACATAGATGGCTACTCCACCGCCATTCTTATTAGACAGATTAGAATAGGTTGAATATGAAACCTGCCTGTTTCTTTTAAACATTTGATAGTTTTGTAATTCTATGTCATTACTGACAAATTGGCCTGAAAGATGAGTTTCGGTGAAACATAAAATGTCTGCACGACACATTTCATGATGACTTCTCACATCATCAATGTGGACTGACAGTCCTTCCACGTTGTGGTGAATAAATGTTAGAAAAGGAGAACTTGGCCATTGAAGACTATTGAGTAAAGGCATAGCATTATTGACTGTTGCTATTTTCATGTTTTCCAAAGATCTTGTGATTTGTGGATCAGCATAGATTTGATTTTCATTGAAGTCAAAAATGTGTAGTCCAGAAAGGGAAGTTGTTCTACTGAGAGCAACATATGCCATGCCTGGTTCAAAAATATGCTTTAATGAAACTACTGCAGAAGTTGTAGTCATGCCTTGCACCTTATGTACTGTGCAGGCAAAAGCAAGTTTAATAGGAAACTGGTGACGAACAACTCCTTTTTTGCTCAGGGGCTCTTCTATTCTCTCTATATACACCAAGTTACCTGTTGGTGTGCATGTCCTGTTGTGATTCTTCTGTCCGGCATTTGGATTATCTAATTCAACACCAAGCTTCATTACAACTATTTTATCATCTTCTAATTGGGAAACAATAGCAGCAATTTTTCCAAATGAACCATTTACTAGTCCATCCTCCACATCTATGTTTCTAATCAGCATCACACGTGCACCCTCAGCAACTTGTAGCCTGTCTGGCAGATCCCCTTTTTGACTTGCAAAAGGTATTTTCTGCTTTTCCATCCGCCCTGTTTTAAGATCTTTTTTATAGTCATGTGCATCGATGTTTATCACTACAGAATGCAAAGCAGATATAATGGCTGCGTTATGCTCATCTACATCTTTATTTCTGGCAAACACATGAAGGACGTCCTTTGGACAATCTTCAATTTGAGTCACAAACTGCTGAGAAAGTAAGGCTCTATCTACTTCAGATATTGCCTCTTCCTTGCCTTTTAATCTAATTCTGTTTAATAGTTCGGCAAACGCTACATCCTCTTTTTGGCGCATTATTTCCGTGAGGGTAACTACCTGAAAGAGGTCCTGCCAGAAATCAAGCATGTGGTCTTCAAAAACACAGAGAGGTTTCGCTTTACCTGGAGGTGGCAACTGGTAGAAGTCTCCCACTGCTAGAACAGACATGCCTCCAAAAGGTTTTTTGATACCTTTAATGTCTTGTAGCCTCCAATTGATGTAAGCAAACAGTGGTTTGGAGACCATGGACACCTCATCAATAATAATAATTTCAGCATTTGACAGCGCTACTCTCAGTTCATCAAGACAATTTCCCAACCCCTGGTATGGTGGTTTAAGACTTCTTGGTAATTTCAAAATGGAATGTAAAGTTTTGCCTGAAATGTTAAAGGCTGCTGTGCCAGTGAAGGCTGAGAGTAGGACAGTAGGCATGGAAATATCAGTTTCCTCAGAAATCCTGGGAAGCCTCTGAAGTATCTTTGATGCCTCTAAATAGATACATTTAATGAGGTGTGATTTACCAGTACCAGCTCCACCAGTCACAAATAGAAAAAACTGTTCTGGATTTTCTCCGCACACACGTCTTACGCACCATTTACGTATTGTATAGAAAATGGATGCCTGACTTTGATTCAGATTCTGATACATCTGTTTCATCACAGCAGGGTTTGCAACAGGTCCTTCAAATGTTGCTGCTGTGGTACATTTCTTTTTGGGACTTTTACTGTATTCAGGAACATCATCTAATTCGTTCAGTTCCTCAGGGTTTATCTCCTCACGCTCTGAAATACACTCCAGTCTAATAAGCTCAGACTCTGGAGCAAGTGTCGCCCATGCATCCTCCATCGGTCCATTTTTTTTCAAGCTCTTCAATGGCCTTTTCGACTGTTTTACTGTATTTTTCGTACGGTGCCCTATTTTTTTTGACAATTGAAAACACGGTCTGAACACAGTTACTTCCAGGAAGCTGTACAGTTCCACAAGCTAAGAAAGATTCGTATGATGGGAAATCTTTTGGTTTGAGCTGTGTAGGTGAGCGGTAGGGTAGGTATAGTTTTAGTACTGTGGCATAGAATTTCTCAGGAGAATTTTTCTGGGAAAATCGAGCATATCTAATGACAGCAGGTTTTCCTTGTGTTCGTTTTTGAATGGATCCAATACCATTTAGAAGGGACAGGACATTTCTGCTTTTTCTCTGCCTACCATAGACTACTCTATAAGTGGAAGCGAATTCTGCCATGCACATGTTTTCAAACTCTGGTGTGTCTGGCCTGTTTTGATATTTTTCTGTTATTCCTGACATCCAAACATTTTCTGATTCTGGACTTTTATCATTTAAGGACCTCAAAGGCAAACTCATTTTTAAGGCATTGTCATCAGTGGGTATGAATACAACAAGACGAGAACAGGATTTAAGTTTCAGACTGCATACACGGGCAACGGCTTCTTGAATACTGACCTCTCGATTTTTAGAATAGGCCTGCATAATCTGTTTCATTTCATCACGATCAGATATGTTAGCTTGTCTTGTGTCGGCAACAATTCTTTTAAGGTAATGACTCATCTCATGTTCACCTTTTGAAATGTATGATAAAATATACATTATACAAGAGTGTGGATTTAATATATACTGAATATCGATATTTGCATTCCATGCTCTTAACAAATGCTTGTTATAATTATTTACCCAGGCATCCTTTGGCTGTCGTTTCATCATTAGCGCACTAGAACTGTTTAGGAAACTTATACAACACTTGTATTCCTCATGACTTAATTTGCATTGTGCAAGTAGTTGGGATATGCTTGCAGATGAAGCCTCAGGTTTATGCAGTAAATCCCAAAGGGGTTTAAGTCTCCTTTTTGCTTTTTCAAGGGACATGACAGATGGATCACTGTCTGAATCAGCTGCTTGTTCTTCACTGGTCTGTGCTGGAACAGGTCTCGTTATATAAGTATGTTCTACTGGTGGCTTTGGAAATCCGAATCTACAATGTTTTTTTCCTTTCTTACATGACTTTGAATGTGTTTTGCTGTGAGTTTGTACTTCAGTTACAATTTTGTAAAGATCTGGGTCTGCATTAGGATCCGGTAGCTGACATGTTATATATCTATCCACGAACTCACACACTTTTTTATCGGGATCTTTCTCAAATTCAGGTGCATCTTTACACCAAGCCAAAAGATGTATATGTGGAGATCCTCTAGCTTGGTATTCCACTCGATAAAAGTAGTCAATGACCTCTCCAATAGGCTGTGCGGGTGACAAGAGTAGATGTCTTAGTAGTGCTTCTACGCTTTTTTCAAAAATACGCATAGTTGTTACAGGGTTACTATGTAAAACTTCACATTTTGAGGCCCAGTCCATCTCAGAAAAATTAACTTGCTCATTTTGCTGCGCCTTTATTATTTGAATGACTTCTGGCCATCTCATTTCTGCAGCACTAAATGTGCAGAAGAAAGTTGGAGTTCCCAACTGACGAAGCATAGCAAAAAGATCTCTCAAGGTTTTCTCCCAATAAGCTGGAGTGCCTCTCAATGGCTGCATAAATCTAGTTGCATCTTTATTCCTTACTAGTCTTTCAACTTCATTCTTATCTTTCAGCATTTGAACTGTGATTTTACGTCCATCTCTGGTCACAGGTTTTCCTTTCCGGAGCTGAATGGACATACTGGATGTTGCTAAATGCATTTCAGTGACAAACTGTGCAAAGAAAATATAATTTGAATCAATAGCAAAACGATTGTCGACAGAAAGGAGACGTACATTAAAGTACCTGCTCGGAGTCAAATTCCTAATTCTGTTCATTTGATCTAAGGTGTTAATACCAGTCGGGAACTGAACTGGAAAAGCCATAGCCTCTAGTTTTGGTACTCTAAAAAAACTCACTGGCTTTTTTCCTTCTGATGGTGCAACACAAAAGATACCCTCACCAAATGCTATAAGCTCTTGGGCAATATCAGATGGCTGTAAACAACTATCAAAGTAGCAAGCGCCATTCTGTTCATTAGTTTCTTGATCCGAAGCATGCAAGTCCTCCTGATCAATGTTTTCTTCTGAGGGTTCTGGGAGTTGGCTATTGGGTCTTGCTTCTTCGTTTACTGTAATGTTATCCCAATTGTCTGTTTCCATTAAATCAATTGCTTGTTGAATATCATCTCTAATTTCAGATATGTTTTCTATTATATCATCTTCATTTGTTAAGTCATGACATAGCTGATCAAAGTGACAGCTATCATGAATGATATCTATATTTTTGTATTCTGAATGTACTTCTTTCAGTTTAAGCAGTGCAGTTAGTATTTTGCACATATTTAACGTTTGGAATTGGTAGTGTCCTTTGTAATTAAGTCGTCTTTTTAGTTTTACTTTTAACAACTGAGACTGACTAATGGGTCTCGGTAAAGCATTGACTGTTGTCTCCACTTCTGATGGAACACACACAACAGAACCATGGATCGCTCTCTGTTGCCCTTTAGGGAGAGTGATTATTTTTGCAAATGGTATATATAGTGCTATTATGTGTCTTTCGAGTATGTTTAAGTCAGCAAGTTCAGCTGGAATTGGCGCCAGTTCTAACTTATTAAAAACTGCAATTGGAGGAACATTTCCTGTCATTAGGTTTTCGTGGCAGCTGTGGCAAATCCACTCTGTCATCCTTTCAGGTACTGCACATAGTTCTACATGTTGACAGCCATCACTACAAACATGAACATATTTCCCTGTAAGACAATGTGATACCATGGCTGTGTTTTTTTTATATTTCTCACGTTTACACACTTTCACCTGTTTGGGGAACAGGGCTCTGTGACAGCTTGTGCAGATGTGAGTTGGTCCACTCTGTATTTCCATATGAAAGGCGTCAATGGCTTGTTGCATTATAGCACTAACCCTGTCATCAGAATTTGATTTAACTGCTTTCATTTTTTGTCGAATTAGTTGAAGTTTAGACTGCTTATATTTTTGTTGTATCCTGAAAGCACATAACATTTTATGAAACATTCTGAAATAAGTTTCATTTTTGTATTTTTCTACAAAACGTTGCTTCCTATTCTGTTTGTTTTGAAGGTCTGATGCATACTGTCGCATGTAGTTTTTCCGTTTTCTTTGAAATTCAGGGTAATTGAGATAACGTTTCTTCATGTATGCTATCCGTTTAAATCTGTAGTCTGCATCACAGGCATAACGTACATTTACATATGATTTTTTCCTCAGTCTGTAATCTGGATCATGGGCATAACGTACATTTACATATGATTTTTGCCTCAGTCTGTACTCTGGATCATGAGCATAACGTACATTTGCACATGATTTTTTCCTCAGTCTGTAATCTGCATCCCTAGAATAATGCAACTTGACATATAATTGTTGCTTCATCCTGTAGTGCGCATCACGGGAATATCGATCTGTAATAAATGCTTTTTGTTTCATTCTAAAATGAGAATAATTTAAATACTTGTCTTTTTGGTTCTTTAACATGTTTGTCTTATTTTTTTCATAATAAATATGATTTCTCAATTTGATGACCTCTTTATGGTACATTTTCTTTTGTTTATTTGCTATTACTATTCTGCGTCTTCTATTTTTGTTACGCTTTAGCATGTTTAATGTGTTTAAATTTGAAGTACCACATTCGTCGACTGGTGCATTCTTTTCGCTCACTGCAGATTGTATATTAGAAGAACTGTTTGCCTGCTGACTGTCCATTGTACAGATAAACATAACTGGCATAAACTCATAAATGCAGTCATCAGGTGTTGGTAGCAATGCATGAAATAAAAGCAGTCTTTCAATCATGTCATTCAGATATTCAAAAGTCACCATTACAGCAGTACCTGTGTCAGAGAACAATCCTTCAGGAGACCTACAGTGAGGATCGAAAAAACCAAAGTGGCCTAAACTATTGCAGAACACAGCAATAGTCAGACTGCTCATTGTGAGTAGTGCATATTTTATATCTGAAGACAGACACTGTAATCTTTCAGAAAGTTCCAAAAAGTCTGGCGCACCATCAGGTCCCCGCTTCCTTAAATATCCATACTGTGAGGGAAATTTAATAACACTGTATGTATGCATATTGTACACAACAGTGTCTGGAAGCTCATCATGAGCTAAAAAGTCATGCACAAACTTGCCTTCAGTAATTAGCTTTTGCTTTGTGCTTGTATACAACAAGTCACCCTCTTTCAAAATATAATCAAGATCATTACTTGATAACTTTGAGTTCTCATTAAGGGCAATGAGAAAAATTAGGGAATTACATGTGCACTGTTTGTTTCTGGAAAATTCTGTATACCTGTAATCGCCCTGACTATGAGACGCTTGTACAGAAGTAACGCTTTTGACCTGTTCTTTTTGTAATTCAGCAGCATCACACACAATTTCTAACTGCTTCTTCTCTTCTATGCTATGACCAAGTGGCAGCTTACCAGACTTTTCACAAGCAGAAATATTGATTCTTTGCAAGCGTTTTTTTTGAGCTTCAGATCGTTTCCCTTTGCGTGGCATTCTGTACAGTAATAATGATAATGCATCCCTTTAGCAACATGTTTTCAGAAACAAAATGCTGTCAAATAACAGACATAAGGTTTACACTCTTCAATGATTGTGCAATCATTGTTCATTAGATCGGGGACATATTGTTCCATTTGTACATGGCCACAAACCTGGCATTGAACGATTTATCTCCAAAAGTTGTTAGTCATGCATAGACTGCAGGACAACACACGATTTTCAGTGAAAAATTGTTCAGTGCCAGGTTTGTGGCCATGTACAAATTGAACAATATGTACAAGATTTCACTGCAATCATAGCTCTGAATTAATAATTATTTAATCATTATAATGATAGCACAATTATTTAGGCATGTAAGCCCAGCCTACAGATGGGTTTAGACACTATGATATTAGGCTATGTTCACACTTGTCGGATTACAGACTGATTCTTCCGTCGGATTGGGCGCTGAAATTCTGCCGATAAATCCGATCCACTGCTTTTGGCATCGGATTTACCGGCGGAATTTAGGAGCGGGTTTTTTTACAATGCATTGCCCCCATCGGAGCTCCGACATGGATCCGACGAGAACAACAACATGCAGCGGAGTGAAAAATCCGGACGAATCCGGTCAGAAAATTCCCCTAGCAAGTGTGCACAGGGATTTGACTGTTTTACATTGCTGCCTATGGGTTAATTCAGATTAAGCCTACGGAACTGAAAAATCCTACTGAAAATTCTGACAGAAGAATCAGTCTGTAATCCGACAAGTGTGAACATGACCTTAGACAAATCCATCACTAGCTATAGTGGCTGTTGTGACTACACAACCAATAGTTCAGTTTTAGCGCTGCGACAATCACTAGCAGCCAAATAAGACCTAGCACACACTGTCTGACATGAGATCCAACATCCAAAGTCAGATCCAATGTCAGATGCTACTGATGGCATCTAATTGTACCCTATCCAATTTTGATGTTGGAGCCATTGATTCCTATGGATCAACATTCAATCTCACATTAAAGTCCGACAGGTCTGATCTTTAAAAATCAGATCAGACTGTCAGATAGTTGAATTGGATGCTAATTTAGGGCTGTCCCACACGTCCAGATAATTCCGGTACCGGAATAAATCGTTACCGGAGTTATCCGTGTCCGTGTGCCTGGGAACTCACGTAGGCCATACGTGCGGCACACGTGTGCTGCCCGTATGGCGAGTGGGTACCACCCACGCGTGTGGTACCCTGCATCGTGCTGAAGCCGCGATTCATATGTTCCCTGCAGCAGCGTTTGCTGCAGAGAAAATATGAATAATAGTGTTTAAAATAAAGATCTATGTGTCTGCCGCCCCCCCACCCCCTGTGCGCCCCCCCCCCCGCTGTTCAGAAAATACTCACCCACTCCCTCGTTGGCTGTCGCTCCTTCCTGGTCTGGCCCCATCTTCTCCTGTATGCGGTCACGTGGGGCTGATCATTTACAGTCATGAATATGTGGCTCCACCTCCCATAGGGGCGGAGCCAACTATTCATGATTGTAAATGAGTGGCCCCACGTGACCGCATACAGTAGAAGGCGCGGGGCAGAGAGGAAGGAGTGACAGCCAACGTGGGAGCGGGTGAGTATTTTCTGAACAGCGGGGGGGGCGCACAGGGGGTGGGAGGGCGGCGGACACATAGATCTTTATTTTGAACACTATTATTCATATTTTCTCTGCAGCAAACGCTGCTGCAGGGAACATATGAATCGCGGCTTCAGCACCATGTGGGGGGACAGCGCTTACTGTAGCACTGTCTCCTGCACGCACACGGACCCCAGACGGAGAATGTCCGTATGAGGTCCGTGTTTTACACGGACCCATTGACTTTAATGGGTCCGTGTAATACGTGCGCTCCCACGAACACTGACATGTCTCCGTGTTCGGCACACGGAGACACGGTCCGCAAAAAATCAATGACATCTGAACAGATGCATTGATTTTTATGAGTCTACGTGTGTCAGTGTCTCCGGTACGTGAGGAAACTGTCACCTCACGTACCAGAGCCACTGACGTGTGAAACTGGCCTTAGTAAGCAATGGACCCATAGAGCTCAATAGGATCTGACATTGGATGTCCAATCTCAAATAGGACAGTGTATCCTACTTCTAATAGTCGTTCACTAAAACATTTGCGTCAGTGAAAATTTGCCTCATTGGCTACACTACAAATTCATTGCAACAGTTGTGCAAATATCACTGAAAAGCAGACTGCAAATGACCTATGACTTTTGAGCAATTAATTGCGCACTGCCAGATATGTGGCTGTGTACAAAAGGAAAGATATTATATTGTATCTGCACAAATTTGCTTCCGTCAACAACCAGACATACAATGATTGTATCGTGTAAACACACCCAAAGGAGAGCTTTACACAATGTATTGCTCATGATATTGTGCAGGTAATCGCTAGTGCCAGCTGTATGTGGCCGATATTTTTCCATTTGAATGCAGCCACAAACCTGACAGAGCAATCCATCACTAATTGATTGCAGATGCTCAGCAGATTTTAGATCGCAGTAACTTTCATTATCTCAAATGGAGTGAATTGTATTGGAATGTAATAGAATTGATTTTGCATTGCAGCAGTTGAAACGACCAACCAGACAAGCTGTTTTTAACGCTAGTGATCATCTCTAAGATTGAATGCAACAAACGTTGGGTCATGCAATCACACTAGCGACAATTACTAGCAATCACTACCAAATATATTATAGTGTGTAAAGCTCCCCTAAGAGTGAACCCCCATGGGCTTGTGTGATAGTCATGCGGCACTGTTGTAACATCACACGACCTTGTCGCTTGACTATTATATTACATTGTTCTACTGTGCTGCGATACCCACAGCAGAATAACACATTAGCACTTTTTTTACTTGCCGCCATTGTGGCAAGAAAAACATCCATCTGTTTAAGCCCATTAAAAACTATGAGCTGCAACTGCTAGGAAGATTTTATCACACAACAGTTATGCGAAAGTCTTGCCCGTGTGTTTTAGTCCTATGGCTACATTTACATCTACATTATTGCATAGTTCAGTAAAACGCATTGTAACATCGTGCACTAAGTGGAGGTTTACACATGAGAATATCACTGTGAATGATCCCTGGCAGCCACAAACAGTCAAGGCTGCTAATCAGAGAGAGAAATCATAGTTTGTGATTCCACTACACCCACGGCAATAAAAATACATTGCTCAGGTCTAGTGATATTACTAGAGCTGCTTTCAAATGGCACTATCAATTAGCTATAGTGAACATCAGAATGGACCACAATCTGCTACACATCAAGCAATTAATTCATAACTGGATGCCAGAATTGCAGCCCACTTCTAATATAGTGATATTGTTTGTTAGATCGCTGGTGCCAGCCTCTAACAAACAATATTTCTAGAGATATCTGTGCATGTGACCCCCCATAACACTAAAAAGAGGAACCATAGACTAAAATAATGTTAATCTGCTAGCACTTTTTATAAACAAGGATAAAAATACTGCATACATGAGTTGTCTTTCCACTTATAAAAAGCACAAGCAAATTAACGCAATTTTAGTACATGGTCTCCTCTTGTCAGTGTTAGGGGAGGTTTACACAATGAACATCAGTATCAATGATATTGGCTGGCATCAGCCATCTAACAAGCAATATTACTAGCTTTGAATGCAGCCACAAACTGGGTACTGAGCAATAAATCATACTTAACTGCTTATGCCTGGGAGATGGCAAGTCATTCACCTGTCACTAGCGACAGGCAAATACTGCATTTAAATGCAATTCTAGCAATACTGCTAAAACCACAGCAATGTATTTATATTGCCATATTTTAGAAGAATTGCAACCATGGCTAATTGTTCAATAAGTTGCTATGATTACTAGTGAGTATCACTGGGTCTAACCAAAGCGACCAACATACCAGCATATAGCCATGAGCGATGCTTGTCAACAATCGCTTATAGCAACATCACAGTATTAGACCCCCTTTAGTAATAGTTTCTATGTGTGTTACCAATTCATCTTGCTGCTGAAAAGCAGAGTAGGGTGGATCTGTCAAAATGTAGATGTCAATGAACCCTGAGGACCCATTTATACACTTCAATGATTGTTTATTGATGGTTCATCACATCAGTGCTTGCTGTTAAATTGGGGACATATTCCATTTGCACATGGCCACAAATCTGGCCTTGATTGTCCACAATTTCACTGCAACCACAGATCTGCCGAACAATTGATGAACAATGATTGAAGAGTGTAAAGGGGTTCTCATACTGATCTGTTTTTTGGAGCAACTAAACTAAAAGACAGATGTATAGCGGCTAAAAAACACGGGCAAGTGTTTGCCAGAAATCTTGCACCAGAGAATCATGGCAAAAGTCTGAACGCATTGTTTTCAACAGTAAGAATCACCTCAGAATAGCAAATATAAATAGCATTTTTGTGCAACAGGGTTGTGTGATGCCACACTATATAGTCACGCAATAATTGTGCTCGTACATATGTTTTAGCATGTAACAAAATCATTTTTCTGCTATTGATTTCAATGAAGCTTGAAAAAACGGAATGGCTTCAGTTTGCTTTAGATCCATTTTGTTTTAGCTTTATACACTTAAACATCTCTGCTGCAGCCTGTGCTGTTGTGTTACTCAAAAACTGAAATAAAAATGGATCTGAAGCAAACAGATGTTTTTTTTTTTTGGTGCAGCCAAATGAAAAAAAAACTGATCAGCATAACTGAAAAAAATGAATGTGTGAACACAACCTAATAGATAAATTCTGTCTGAAAAATCCTGTCAAAGTAAGGGCAAAGACACACGGGTGAATATTCCCATCTAAATTTGGACAGGGATATCCACCCTGGATGCCTGGTCTGCAGAACTGAACTCTGCAGCTCAGGTGAGCCCCAGAGCACAGCCCGGCCTGAACACGGCACTCAGGGACTGAACTCTGAGCACCCGACAATTGCTCAGTGCTCAGAGTTCAGTCTCTGAGTGCCATGGTCGGTCTGGCCTGTACTCGGAGGCTCACCTGAGCCTCAGAGTTCTGCACTGCTTACTCGCGGCCAGAGCTTCACACACGCCCAAAAAAAGCATCTGAATTCAGATGCTTTTTTTGGCCGTGTGTTTTAGCCCTAAATGCTGACTTCTACTGTTCTGACTCCCTTTCTCTACAAGTTACTCCATCCATGAATTGAAGAAAATGGAGAAAAATTGATTCGTTTTTGTTCTCATTGAAGGCAATGGGAAATTATATGATTCATTTTATATTCATTTGTATTCTTTTCAGTTTTTTTAAACAGAAACAAAAGGGTTGCAACCTTTGCTTTTGTATTTTTAAAAACGGAAAGCATACCACAGAGGCCAAATGAATCCATTCCATTCCCACTATCAAAAAGAACAAAAATTAATACATTTTTCTCCTCTTGCCTTTCGTTCAGTTGTTTCTATGACAGAGCAGGTGACCAAAAACCTGTAACAATACTGAAAATGTAGCTTAATAGAAAAATCCTCTAAAATAACAGAGTAAGGGCCCTGTCACACTGGCAGATAACCTCTGCAATTGTGATTCTGCGACATATGTATACAATGTCATATCCCGCTGTCACATGTAGCGATAGCGCGGTCACAGCAGGATTCCTAGGAGCAAAGAAAGGGCTGAACTTTCACCTTATACAAAGAAGAGCAGGGGCCCAACCATGTACAGTATTTCACACAGTATGAAGTCAGAGTTACAAGCCTGCTACATCACAGATTGTCAAATCGTTATGACAAATCTCGTACTGTGTGATGGGGCCTTAAGAGCCTATTCACACAAGTGCTTTTTCTGGCTGCGATTATCACCACCGAAAATTCATAGTAGGACTGCGCCCTAATTATTTCAATGGGGCCAGCAAAAAGACCAGTGGTAATTGCTGATTATACAGTAGGTCACTGACCTATAATGGTAATGGTGGAGAAAATCAAAATGATAATTACCAGCAGCACTGGGCAAAAGTGGCCATGTGCATGAAGCCTAAGACCTTATTCACTCAGGCGATTTTCCCTAGCAATTATTGCTAGCGATTTTTCTAGTGAACAATCACTTTGAACAGAGACTATATTTTTACTATGGTGTCCTATGACAGGAAAGCACTGCCCTAAATTTTTAAATTTTAAATTGCTAGCAATTATTCTACCATAGGAGCCCATAGAAAAAAAATCACCTCTGTTCAAAGCAATTTTGCTAGCACTAATTTCCTGTGTGAATAAGACCTAATCTAAAAATTCTATAAAACAGATGGTGGGTCAGAAATGGATCTGTCACCATAGGTTAACAGAAAAAACCCCAAAAAGAATGCACCAGACAATAACAAAAGCCAGTAAGTAAATGTATCATCTCCAATATATTAATTACATAAAATGTCTCTAACCTGTTCACTGTAATATGCTAATTGAATTGATGATGATGTGTTCGGTTACACAGGCTGTAGCAAAGTTGAAGGTAAAAATGCTCCCGTTCAGCTTTTTCTGTGATAGGAAACCTATGACAGTAGTGGGAATATAGCAAAATAGAAAAATCCTCTCAGAACAATCCTACCAAATAACAGAGTAATGGAAAAATCCTGTCATAAAACAACTGGCGACTCCAAAATGTGTCTGTCCCATAAGTTACCAACAAATGTTAAAAAAAATGCACCAGACAATAACAAGAGCCAATAAGTAAATGTATGATCCCTAATATATTAATTACATATAATTTTTCTAACCTGTTCAGTGTAATATGACAATTGAATAGATGTTGAAGTGCTCTCTCACACAGGCTGAGGTAAAGTGAAAGTAAAAATCCTAGGTTGCATCACAGCAATCAACTTCAGCTGACCACACAGCTGATTGACAAAAAAATAAGCATATTATCAATTTTTTGTGTAATTTAAGTTTTCTGTTTGAAGATGTGCCTTCAGCTCGAATCCATAACTATTAGAAAGCCAAAACATACACAATAGGCTTTTCCCCCTCAATTAGATACAGTAGAACTGAGAGCAAGGAATTATCAAAATAGTGTTTTTTTCAAAGCACTATAATAAATTAGCAGCGTTCAGATTACAAGATAGTGCTTTTCAAAGCACTATAATAACTAGACAATTACCTCACGGTACTAGCAGCTCTGAGGCGTTTTCCTCTCCCAGAGCGTTACCTCACAATATGGCCCACTCTGAGGCATTTGCCTCATCCAAAGATCTACTGTACATAACATAACATAACCAGTTATGAGGTGCTCACCTCTCCCAGAGGTTTACTTCACGATTCTCAAAAATCCTATGGACAAGTAGACAACTCAGGGCGTGAGATATTCTGAAGTGTTCGCATCACTCAGTATTTTACCTCAGGTTTTGAGATATTCTGAGGTGTTTGCATTACTCAGGTGCTGATTTGGTGGGTGGGGCCACTCTGGAACCGATTTGGTGGGTGGGGCCACTCTGGAACCGATTTGGTGGGTGGGGCCACTCTGGGTCCGATTTGGTGGGTGGGGCCACTCTGGAACCGATTTGGTGGGTGGGGCCACTCTGGGTCCGATTTGGTGGGTGGGGCCACTCTGGAACCGATTTGGTGGGTGGGGCCACTCCGGGTCCGATTTGGCGGGCGGCGCCACTCCGGGTCCGATTTGGCGGGCGGCGCCACTCCGGGTCCGATTTGGCGGGCGGAGTTACTCCGGGTCCGATTTGGCGGGCGGCGCCACTCCGGGTCCGATTTGGTGGGCGGGCCACTCCGGGTCCGATTTGGCGGGCGGCGCCACTCAGGGTCCGATTTGGCGGGCGGCGCCACTCCGGGTCCGATTTGGCGGGCGGCGCCACTCCGGGTCCGATTTGGCGGGCGGCGCCACTCCGGGTCCGATTTGGCGGGCGGCGCCACTCCGGGTCCGATTTGGCGGGCGGCGCCACTCCGGGTCCGATTTGGCTGGCGGCGCCACTCCGGGTCCGATTTGGCGGGCGGCGCCACTCCGGGTCCGATTTGGCGGGCGGAGTCACTCCGGGTCTGATTTGGCGGGCGGAGTCACTCCGGGTCCGATTTGGCGGGCGGCGCCACTCCGGGTCCGATTTGGTGGGCGAGGCCACTCTGGGTCCGATTTGTTGGGCGAGGCCACTCGGGGTCCAATTTGGTGGGCTGCGCACCTCGGGATCCGATTGGTGGGTGGGTCACTTTAAGAGTTGATATTATCTGGCAAAACTGTCATGGTAGAGTTCGTAGGCGTTGGCATAGTAACTGAGTCTGACTGCGCATATCAATGAGCCAATCAGCCAGGTGGCAGTTGGCAGTTATTTTTAGAAATTGCCTCAGAAATCAGGCCCATTATAAACGTATGGTAAAATTTCCGTATTGAAATGCATTGAAACACTTTTTTCAAACGCAAATTGCGCCAAAACTACAAATCCGATCGACACGAAAAATACTTAGCACACCTCTTGGGGACGCTGGCTTCGAAATGACACCTCACTGGAGTCTGTGAGTGAAGCGGTTCGGGCCGCATTACGTGCGGACTGAATAATAAGAATAAGAAGAAGTTTACCACGGTGGAATAACAGTATAGTGCTTTGTTCCAAAGCACTATAATAACTAGATGGGTATTTCCTGAAGGAACTACAGATAGTGCTTTGGAATGGTGCCCGGGCTGCCCCTGCAAGACTTTCACACTTGGGTGCCCCTCAGGCGCTGGTTTGGTAGTTGTAGCCCCTCAGGGTTGAGGCCACTTTGGGTCCGATTTGGTGGGCGGGGTCACTCTGGGTCCGATTTGGTGGGCGGGGCCACTCTGGGTCCGATTTGGCGGGCGGGGCCACTCTGGGTCCGATTTGGCGGGCTGCGCCACTCTGGGTCCGATTTGGCCGGCGGCGCCACTGTGGGTCCGATTTGGCGGGCGGGGCCACTCTGGGTCCGATTTGGCCGGCGGCGCCACTCCGGGTCCGATTTGGCCGGCGGCGCCACTCCGGGTCCGAATTGGCCGGCGGTGCCACTCTGGGTCCGATTTGGCCGGCGGCGCCACTCCGGGTCCGATTTGGCCGGCGGCGCCACTCCGGGTCCGATTTGGCCGGCGGCGACACTCCGGTGTCCGATTTGGCCGGCCGCGCCACTCCGGGTCCGATTTCGCCGACGGCGCCACTCCGGGTCCGATTTGGCCGGCGGCGCCACTCCGGGTCCGATTTGGCCGGCGGCGCCACTCCGGGTCCGATTTGGCCGGCGGCGCCACTCCGGGTCCGATTTGGCCGGCGGCGCCACTCCGGGTCCGATTTGGCCGGCGGCGCCACTCCGGGTCCGATTTGGCCGGCGGCGCCACTCCGGGTCCGATTTGGCCGGCGGCGCCACTCCGGGTCCGATTTGGCCGGCGGCGCCACTCCGGGTCCGATTTGGCCGGCGGCGCCACTCCGGGTCCGATTTGGCCGGCGGCGCCACTCCGGGTCCGATTTGGCCGGCGGCGCCACTCCGGGTCCGATTTGGCGGGCGGCGCCACTCCGGGTCCGATTTGGCGGCCCGGGTCACTCCGGGTCCGATTTGGCGGCCCGGGTCACTCCGGGTCCGATTTGGCGGCCCGGGTCACTCTGGGTCCGATTTGGCGGCCCGGGTCACTCTGGGTCCGATTTGGCGGCCCGGGTCACTCTGGGTCCGATTTGGCGGCCCGGGTCACTCTGGGTCCGATTTGGCGGCCCGGGTCACTCTGGGTCCGATTTGGTGGCCCGGGTCACTCTGGGTCCGATTTGGTGGGCCGGGTCACTCTGGGTCCGATTTGGTGGGCCGGGTCACTCTGGGTCCGATTTGGTGGGCCGGGTCACTCTGGGTCCGATTTGGTGGGCCGGGTCACTCTGGGTCCGATTTGGTGGGCCGGGTCACTCTGGGTCCGATTTGGTGGCCCGGGTCACTCTGGGTCCGATTTGGTGGCCCGGGTCACTCTGGGTCCGATTTGGTGGCCCGGGTCACTCTGGGTCCGATTTGGTGGCCCGGGTCACTCTGGGTCCGATTTGGTGGCCCGGGTCACTCTGGGTCCGATTTGGTGGCCCGGGTCACTCTGGGTCCGATTTGGTGGCCCGGGTCACTCTGACTGACAGCAGGACAAGGGAATGGCTGATAACAGAGAGAAATAGACTGACAGCAGGACAGGGGAATGGCTGATAACAGAGAAATAGACTGACAGCAGGACGGGGGAATGGCTGATAACAGAGAGAATAGACTGACAGCAGGACGGGGAATGGCTGATAACAGAGAGAATAGACTGACAGCAGGACGGGGAATGGCTGATAACAGAGAGAAATAGACTGACAGCAGTACGGGGAATGGCTGAGAACAGAGAGAATAATTGCGGGAAAAAAGCCTAATAAGAATAAATAGACTGACAGCAGGACAGGGGAATGGCTGATAACAGAGAGGAGCTGATATTATCTGACTGACAAAACCTGTTTCCTAGTGGGCTCGTAGGCGTTGGCATAGTAACTGCGTCTGACTGCGCATATCAATGAGCTAATCAGCCAGGTGGCAGTTTTGAAATTGCCTCAGAAACCAGGCCATTATACCATATGAGGAAATTTCCCTATTGAAATGCATTGAGCAATGCTTTCCAATGGGGGGAAAACAATTTTCAAACGCAAGTTGCGCCAAAACTACAAATCCGATCGACACGAAAAATACTTAGCACACCTCTCGTGGACGCTGGCTTCGAAATGACACCTCACTGGAGTCTGTGCGTTTAGCGGTTCGGGCCGCATTAACTGCGGAAAAAAGCCTAATAATAATAATAATAATAAGTTATCCACGTTCGGATTACAATATAGTGCTTTGTTCCAAAGCACTATAATAAGTTTACCACGATGGAATAACAGTATAGTGCTTTGTTCCAAAGCACTATAATAATAAGAAGAAGAAGTTTACCACGGTGGAATAACAGTATAGTGCTTTGTTCCAAAGCACTATAATAAGAAGTTTACCACGGTGGAATAACAGTATAGTGCTTTGTTCCAAAGCACTATAATAATAAGAATAAGAAGTTATCCACGATGGAATAACAGTATAGTGCTTTGTTCCAAAGCACTATAATAAGAATAAGAAGAAGTTATCCACGATGGAATAACAGTATAGTGCTTTGGAACAAAGCACTATAATAAGAAGTTATCCACGATGGAATAACAGTATAGTGCTTTGTTCCAAAGCACTATAATAAGAAGAAGTTATCCACGGTGGAATAACAGTATAGTGCTTTGTTCCAAAGCACTATAACTAGATGGGTATTTCCTGAAGGAAGTACAGATAGTGCTTTGGAATGGTGCACGGGCTGCCCCTGCAAGACTATCACACTTGGGTGCCCCTCAGGCGGTCTGATTTGGTGGGTTGGGTCAATCTGGGTCTGATTTTGTGGGCGCGGTCACTCTGGGTCCGATTCGGTGGGTGGGGCCACTCGGGGTCCGAATTGGTGAGCGGGGTAATCTACTATATAATTGCCTAAGGGCACTTCCGTCTTTCTGTTACCGTTATTCGTTCGCTGATTGGTCTCGGCAGCTGCCTGTCATAGCTGCCGTGACCAATCAGCGACGCGCACAGTACAGAAGAAAATGTGCGCTCCTTACTCCCCGCACTCACTGCCCGGCGCCCGCATACTCCCCCCCGGTCAGCGCTCACACAGGGTTAATTGCAGCGTTGACCGCGGTGTAACGCACTCAGTTAACGCTGCTATTAACCCTGTGTGACCACCTTTTTACTATTGATGCTGCTTATGCAGCATGAATAGTAAAATATCTAATGTTAAAAATAATAAAAAAAATAAAAAATAGTTACATACTCATCCTCCGGTGGACCCTCCGGATCAGGAACCGGCTTTTCCCGCTCTGCGCGATGCCCCGGTCACCGCTGCATGCATTGCGGTCTCGCGAGATGATGACGTGTGGTCTCACGACACCGCTACGTCATCATCTCGTGAGACCGCAATGCACTCTTGGGACCGGAGCGAGCAACAAACATCGGGTACTGGCCGCTCCAGGAGGTGCAACAAGCATCGTGTACCGGCCGCTCTAGGAGGTGCAACAAGCATCAGGTACCAGCCGCTCCAGGAGGTGAGTATGTAACTATTTTTTATTTTAATTCTTTTTTTTTTTTAACAGGGATATGCAGTATACTATGTGACTGGACAATATACTACGTGACTGGGCAGTATAACTACGTGGCTCTGCGCTGTATACTGCGTGGCTCTGCGCTGTATACTGCGTGGCTCTGCGCTGTATGCTGCGCGGCTCTGCGCTGTATGCTGCGCGGCTCTGCGCTGTATGCTGCGGGGCTCTGCGCTGTATACTCTGCGGCTCTGCGCTGTATACTCTGCGGCTATGCGCTGTATACTGCGCGGCTCTGCGCTGTATACTGGGCGGCTCTGCGATGTATACTGGGCGGCTCTACGCTGTATAATGCGCGGCTCTGCGCTGTATAATGCGTGGCTCTGCGCTGTATGCTGCGCGGCTCTGCGCTGTATAATGCGCGGCTCTGTGCTGTATAATGTGCGGCTCTGCGCTATATGCTGCGCGGCTCTGCGCTGTAAGCTGCGCAGCTCTGCGCTGTATGCTGCGCGGCTCTGCGCTGTATGCTACGCGGCACTGCGCTGTATGCTGCGCGGCTCTGCGCTGTATGCTACACGGCTCTGCGCTGTATGCTGCGCGGCTCTGCGCTGTATGCTGCGCGGCTCTGCACTGTAGCGCGGCTCCGCGCTGTATGCTGAGCGGCTCCACGCTGTATGCTGCGCGGCTCCGCGCTGTATCCTGCGCGGCTCCGCGCTGTATACTGCGCGGCTTTGCGCTGTATACTGCGCGGCTCCGCGCTGTATGCTACGCGGCTCTGCGCTGTATGCTGCGCGGCTCTGCGCTGTATGCTACGCGACTCTGCACTGTAGCGCGGCTCTGCGCTGTATGCTGAGCGGCTCCGCGCTGTATGCTGCGTGGCTCCGCGCTGTATACTGCGCGGCTCCGCGCTGTATACGGCAGGGCTCTGCGCTGTATACTATGTGGCTGTGCAATATACTACGTGGACATACATATTCTAGAATACCCGATGAGTTAGAATCGGGCCACCATCTAGTAATAATAATAAGACTACAGAGAGTGCTTTGGAATTGTGCTGTCACTTTAAGAGCTGATATTATCTGACAAAACTGTGTCTTGGTACAGTTCATAGGCGTTGGTATAGTAACTGTGTCTGACTGCGCATATCAATGAGCTAATCAGCCAGGTGGCATTTGGCAGTTATTTTTAGAAATTGCCTCAGAAATCAGGCCCATTATAAACGTATGGGGAAATTTCCCTATTGAAATGCATTGAGACACTTTTTTCAAACACAAGTTGCTCCAAAACTACAAATCCGATCAACACGAAAAATACTTAGCACACCTCTTGGGGAGGCTGGCTTCGAAATGACACCTCACTGGAGTCTGTGAGTGAAGCGGTTCGGGCCGCATTAACTGCAGACTGAATAATAATAATAAGAAGTTTACCACGATGGAATAACAGTATAGTGCTTTGTTCCAAAGCACTATAACTAGATGGGTATTTCCTGAAGGAACTACAGATAGTGCTTTGGAATGGTGCACGGGCTGCCCCTGCAAGACTATCACACTTGGGTGCCCCTCAGGCGGTCTGATTTGGTGGGTTGGGTCAATCTGGGTCTGATTTTGTGGGCGCGGTCACTCTGGGTCCGATTCGGTGGGCGGGGTCACTCTGGGTCCGATTCGGTGGGCGGGGCACCTCAGGGACCGATTTGGTGGGCTGGGCACCTCAGGGTCCGATTTGGTGGGTGGGGCCACTCGGGGTCTGAATTGGTGAGCGGGGTAATCTACTATATAATTGCCTAAGGGCACTTCCGTCTTTCTGTCACCGTTATTCGTTCGCTGATTGGTCTCGGCAGCTGCCTGTCATAGCTGCCGCGACCAATCAGCGACGCGCACAGTACGGAAGAAAATGGCCGCTCCTTACTCCCCGCACTCACTGCCCGGCGCCCGCATACTCCCCCCCGGTCTTCGCTCACACAGGCTTAATGGCAGCGTTGACCGCGGTGTAACGCACTCAGTTAACGCTGCTATTAACCCTGTGTGACCACCTTTTTACTATTGATGCTGCTTATGCAGCATGAATAGTAAAAATATCTAATGTTAAAAATAATAAAAAAAATAAAAAATAGTTACATACTCATCCTCCGGTGGACCCTCCGGATCAGGAACCGGCTTTTCCTGCTCCGCGCGACGCCCCGGTCACAGCTGCATGCATTGCGGTCTCGCGAGATGATGACGTGTGGTCTCACGACACCGCTACGTCATCATCTCGTGAGACCGCAATGCACTCTTGGGACCGGAGCGAGCAACAAACATCGGGTACCGGCCGCTCCAGGAGGTGCAACAAGCATTGTGTACCGGCCGCTCTAGGAGGTGCAACAAGCATCAGGTACTGGCCGTTCCAGGAGGTGAGTATGTAACTATTTTTTATTTGAATTCTTTTTTTTTTAACAGGGATATGCAGTATACTATGTGACTGGACAATATACTACGTGACTGGGCAGTATAACTACGTGGCTCTGCGCTGTATACTGCGTGGCTCTGCGCTGTATACTGCGTGGCTCTGCGCTGTATACTGCGTGGCTCTGCGCTGTATACTGCGTGGCTCTGAGCTGTATAATGCGCGGCTCTGCGCTGTATGCTGCGCGGCTCTGCGCTGTATGCTGCGCGGCTCTGCGCTGTATGCTGCGGGGCTCTGCGCTGTATACTGCGTGGCTCTGCGCTGTATACTCTGTGGCTCTGCGCTTAATACTGCGCGGCTCTGTGCTGTATACTGGTCGGCTCTGCGATGTACACTGGGCGGCTCTGCGCTGTATGCTGCGCGGCTCTGCGCTGTATGCTGCGCGGCTCTGCGCTGTATGCTGCGCGGCTCTGCGCTGTAAGCTGCGCGGCTCTGCGCTGTATGCTGCGCGGCTCTGCGCTGTATGCTACGCGGCTCTGCGCTGTATGCTGCGCGGCTCTGTGCTGTATGCTACACGGCTCTGCGCTGTATGCTGCGCGGCTCTGCGCTGTATGCTACGCGGCTCTGCGCTGTATGCTGCGCGGCTCTGCTCTGTAGCGCGGCTCTGCGCTGTATGCTGCGCGGCTCCACGCTGTATGCTGCGCGGCTCTGCGCTGTATGCTACGCGGCACTGCGCTGTATGCTACGCGGCACTGCGCTGTATGCTGCGCGGCACTGCACTGTAGCGCGGCTCTGCGCTGTATGCTGCGCGGCTCTGCGCTGTATGCTGCGCGGCTCCGCACTATATGCTGAGCGGCTCCGCGCTGTATGCTGCGCGATGTCGCGCTGTATGCTGTGCGGCTCCGCGCTGTATGCTACGCGGCACTGCGCTGTATGCTTCGCGGCACTGCGCTGTAGCGCGGCTTCGCGCTGTATGCTGAGCGGCTCCGCGCTGTATGCTGTGCGGCTCCGCGCTGTATGCTGCGCGGCTCCGCGCTGTATGCTACGTGGCTCTGCGCTGTATGCTGCGCGGCTCTGCACTGTATGCTACATGGCTCTGCGCTGTATGCTGCGCGGCTCTGCGCTGTATGCTACGCGGCTCTGCGCTGTATGCTGCGCGGCTCTGCTCTGTAGCGCGGCTCTGCGCTGTATGCTGCGCGGCTCTGCGCTGTATGCTACGCGGCACTGCGCTGTATGCTGCGCGGCACTGCGCTGTAGCGCGGCTCTGCGCTGTATGCTGCGCGGCTCTGCGCTGTATGCTGCGCGGCTCCGTGCTGTATGCTGAGCGGCTCCGCGCTGTATACTGCGCGGCTCCGCGCTGTATACTATGTGGCTGTGCAATATACTACGTGGACATGCATATTCTAGAATACCCGATAAGTTAGAATCGGGCCACCATCTAGTAATAATAATAAGACTACAGATAGTGCTTTGGAATTGTGCTGTCACTTTAAGAGCTGATATTATCTGACAAAACTGTGTCTTGGTACAGTTCGTAGGCGTTGGCATAGTAACTGGGTCTGACTGCGCATATCAATGAGCTATTCAGCCAGGTGGCATTTGGCAGTTATTTTTAGAAATTGCCTCAGAAATCAGGCCCATTATAAACGTATGGGGAAATTTCCCTATTGAAATGCATTGAGACACTTTTTTCAAACGCAGGTTGCGCCAAAACTACAAATCCGAACAACACGAAAAATACTGAGCACACCTCTTGGGGACGCTGGCTTCGAAATGACACCGCACTGGAGTCTGTGAGTGAAGCGGTTCGGGCCGCATTACTTGCGGACTGAATAATAATAAGAACTAGATGGGTATTTCCTGAAGGAACTACAGATAGTGCTTTGGAATGGTGCCCGGGCTGCCCCTGCAAGACTTTCACACTTGGGTGCCCCTCAGGCGCTGGTTTGGTAGTTGTAGCCCCTCAGGGTTGAGGCCACTCTGGGTCCGATTTGGTGGGCCGGGTCACTCTGGGTCCGATTTGGTGGGCCGGGTCACTCTGGGTCCGATTTGGTGGCCCGGGTCACTCTGGGTCTGATTTGGTGGCTCGGGTCACTCTGGGTCCGATTTGGTGGCCCGGTGTCATGAATCCCCAATGGCTAGGGATAGCACTGGACAAGCAAAGTATAAAAAATATCGGACGAGCTCTAGGGTGATGGAACCTGGGCTGACCGCTGCCCTACGCCTGACAAACGCAACTAGAGATAGCCAGGGAGCGTGCCTACGTTGGTTCTAGACGCCACGCACCAGCCTAAGAGCTAACTAGTACTGCAGAGAAAACAAAGACCTCACTTGCCTCCAGAGGAATTAACCCCAAAAGGTATAGTTGCCCCCCACATGTATTGATGGTGAAATGAGAGGAAGGCACACACATAGAGATGATATATATAGCTTTAGCAAATAGAGGCCCGCTGAAAACTAGAAAGCAGAATGATACAAAAGGGGACTGAGCGGTCAGCAAAAAACCCTAATCAAAAAAACCATCCTGAGATTACAAGAACCCATGTGCCAACTCATGGCACATGGGGAGAACCTCAGTCCACTAGAGCAACCAACTAGCATAGAGACATTCTAAGCAAGCTGGACCAAAAACCAAACAACTGAAAATCAGCACTTAGCTTATCCTGAAAGATCTGGGAGCAGGTAGGCAGGAACCAAACAGAGCACATCAGAACACATTGATAGCCGGCAAGGGAAATGACAGAAAGGCCAGGTAAAATAGGAAACACCCAGCCTCTGATGGACAGGTGGAAACCAAAGGCCGCAACCCATCAAAGTCACCCAGTACCAGCAGTAACCACCAGAGGGAGCCCACAAACAGAATCCACAACAGCCCGGGTCACTCTGGGTCCGATTTGGTGGCCCGGGTCACTCTGGGTCCGATTTGGTGGGTCGGGTCACTCTGGATCCGATTTGGTGGGCCGGGTCACTCTGGGTCCGATTTGGTGGGCCGGGTCACTCTGGGTCCGATTTGGTGGCCCGGGTCACTCTGGGTCCGATTTGGTGGCCCGGGTCACTCTGGGTCCGATTTGGTGGCCCGGGTCACTCTGGGTCCGATTTGGTGGCCCGGGTCACTCTGGGTCCGATTTGGTGGCCCGGGTCACTCTGGGTCCGATTTGGTGGCCCGGGTCACTCTGGGTCCGATTTGGTGGGCCGGGTCACTCTGGGTCCGATTTGGTGGGCCGGGTCACTCTGGGTCCGATTTGGTGGGCCGGATCACTCTGGGTCCGATTTGGTGGCCCGGGCCACTCTGGGTCCGATTTGGTGGGCCGGGCCACTCTGGGTCCGATTTGGTGGCCCGGGTCACTCTGGGTCCGATTTGGTGGGCCGGGTCACTCTGGGTCCGATTTGGTGGCCCGGGTCACTCTGGGTCCGATTTGGTGGCCCGGGTCACTCTGGGTCCGATTTGGTGGCCCGGGTCACTCTGGGTCCGATTTGGTGGCCCGGGTCACTCTGGGTCCGATTTGGTGGCCCGGGTCACTCTGGGTCCGATTTGGTGGCCCGGGTCACTCTGGGTCCGATTTGGTGGCCCGGGTCACTCTGGGTCCGATTTGGTGGCCCGGGTCACTCTGGGTCCGATTTGGTGGCCCGGGTCACTCTGGGTCCGATTTGGTGGCCCGGGTCACTCTGGGTCCGATTTGGTGGCCCGGGTCACTCTGGGTCCGATTTGGTGGCCCGGGCCACTCTGGGTCCGATTTGGTGGCCCGGGTCACTCTGGGTCCGATTTGGTGGCCCGGGTCACTCTGGGTCCGATTTGGTGGCCCGGGTCACTCTGGGTCCGATTTGGTGGCCCGGGTCACTCTGACTGACAGCAGGATAAGGGAATGGTTGATAACAGAGAATAGACTGACAGCAGGACAGGGGAATGGCTGATAACAGAGAGAAATAGACTGACAGCAGGACAGGGGAATGGCTGATAACAGAGAAATAGACTGACAGCAGGATGGGGGAATGGCTGATAACAGAGAGAATAGACTGACAGCAGGACAGGGAATGGCTGATAACAGAGAGAATAGACTGACAGCAGGACAAGGGAATGGCTGATAACAGAGAGAAATAGACGGACAGCAGGACGGGGAATGGCTGATAACAGAGAGAAATAGACTGACAGCAGGACAGGGGAATGGCTGATAACAGAGAAATAGACTGACAGCAGTATGGGGGAATGGCTGATAACAGAGAGAATAGACTGACAGCAGCACAGGGGAATGGCTGATAACAGAGAGAAATAGACTGACAGCAGTACGGGGAATGGCTGATAACAGAGAGAAATAGACTGACAGCAGGACAGGGGAATGGCTGATAACAGAGAGGAGCTGATATTATCTGACTGACAAAACCTGTTTCCTAGTGGGCTTGTAGGCGTTGGCATAGTAACTGGATCTGACTGCGCATATCAATGAGCTAATCAGCCAGGTGGCAGTTGGCAGTTATTTTTAGAAATTGCCTCAGAGACCAGGCCATTATACCCTATGAGGAAATTTCCCTATTGAAACGCATTGAGACAATGCTTTCCAATGAGGGGAAAACAATTTTCAAACACAAATTGCGCCAAAACTACAAATCCGATCGACACGAAAAATACTTAGCACACCTCTCGTGGACGCTGGCTTCGAAATGACGCCTCACTGGAGTCTGTGAGTGCAGCGGTATGGGCCGCATTAATTGCGGAAAAAAGCCTAATAATAACTAGATGGGTATTTCCTGAAGGAACTACAGATAGTGCTTTGGAATGGTGCCTGGGCTGCCCCTGCAAGACTTTCACACTTGGGTGCCCCTCAGGCGCTGGTTTGGTAGTTGTAGCCCCTCAGGGTTGAGGCTTGGTGAGCCGGGTCACTCTGGGTCCGATTTGGTGGGCCGGGTCACTCTGGGACCGATTTGGTGGGCCGGGTCACTCTGGGACCGATTTGGTGGGCCGGGTCACTCTGGGACCGATTTGGTGGGCCGGGTCACTCTGGGTCCGATTTGGTGGGCCGGGTCACTCTGGGTCCGATTTGGTGGGCCGGGTCAATCTGGGTCCGATTTGGTGGGCCGGGTCACTCTGGGACCGATTTGGTGGGCCGGGTCACTCTGGGTCCGATTTGGTGGGCCGGGTCACTCTGGGTCCGATTTGGTGGCCCGGGTCACTCTGGGTCCGATTTGGTGGCCCGGGTCACTCTGGGTCCGATTTGGTGGCCCGGGTCACTCTGGGTCCGATTTGGTGGCCCGGGTCACTCTGGGTCCGATTTGGTGGCCCGGGTCACTCTGGGTCCGATTTGGTGGCCCGGGTCACTCTGGGTCCGATTTGGTGGCCCGGGTCACTCTGGGTCCGATTTGGTGGCCCGGGTCACTCTGGGTCCGATTTGGTGGGCCGGGTCACTCTGGGTCCGATTTGGTGGCCCGGGTCACTCTGGGTCCGATTTGGTGGCCCGGATCACTCTGGGTCCGATTTGGTGGGCCGGGCCACTCTGGGTCCGATTTGGTGGGCCGGGCCACTCTGGGTCCGATTTGGTGGCCCGGGTCACTCTGGGTCCGATTTGGTGGGCCGGGTCACTCTGGGTCCGATTTGGTGGGCCGGGTCACTCTGGGTCCGATTTGGTGGCCCGGGTCACTCTGGGTCCGATTTGGTGGGCCGGGTCACTCTGGGTCCGATTTGGTGGGCCGGGTCACTCTGGGTCCGATTTGGTGGCCCGGGTCACTCTGGGTCCGATTTGGTGGCCCGGGTAACTCTGGGTCCGATTTGGTGGCCCGGGTCACTCTGGGTCCGATTTGGTGGCCCGGGTCACTCTGGGTCCGATTTGGTGGCCCGGGTCACTCTGGGTCCGATTTGGTGGCCCGGGTCACTCTGGGTCCGATTTGGTGGCCCGGGTCACTCTGGGTCCGATTTGGTGGCCCGGGTCACTCTGGGTCCGATTTGGTGGCCCGGGTCACTCTGGGTCCGATTTGGTGGCCCGGGTCACTCTGGGTCCGATTTGGTGGCCCGGGCCACTCTGGGTCCGATTTGGTGGCCCGGGTCACTCTGGGTCCGATTTGGTGGCCCGGGTCACTCTGGGTCCGATTTGGTGGCCCAGGTCACTCTGGGTCCGATTTGGTGGGCCGGGTCACTCTGACTGACAGCAGGATAAGGGAATGGTTGATAACAGAGAATAGACTGACAGCAGGACAGGGGAATGGCTGATAACAGAGAGAAATAGACTGACAGCAGGACAGGGGAATGGCTGATAACAGAGAAATAGACTGACAGCAGGATGGGGGAATGGCTGATAACAGAGAGAATAGACTGACAGCAGGACAGGGAATGGCTGATAACAGAGAGAATAGACTGACAGCAGGACAAGGGAATGGCTGATAACAGAGAGAAATAGACGGACAGCAGGACGGGGAATGGCTGATAACAGAGAGAAATAGACTGACAGCAGGACAGGGGAATGGCTGATAACAGAGAAATAGACTGACAGCAGTATGGGGGAATGGCTGATAACAGAGAGAATAGACTGACAGCAGCACAGGGGAATGGCTGATAACAGAGAGAAATAGACTGACAGCAGTACGGGGAATGGCTGATAACAGAGAGAAATAGACTGACAGCAGGACAGGGGAATGGCTGATAACAGAGAGGAGCTGATATTATCTGACTGACAAAACCTGTTTCCTAGTGGGCTTGTAGGCGTTGGCATAGTAACTGGATCTGACTGCGCATATCAATGAGCTAATCAGCCAGGTGGCAGTTGGCAGTTATTTTTAGAAATTGCCTCAGAGACCAGGCCATTATACCCTATGAGGAAATTTCCCTATTGAAACGCATTGAGACAATGCTTTCCAATGAGGGGAAAACAATTTTCAAACACAAATTGCGCCAAAACTACAAATCCGATCGACACGAAAAATACTTAGCACACCTCTCGTGGACGCTGGCTTCGAAATGACGCCTCACTGGAGTCTGTGAGTGCAGCGGTATGGGCCGCATTAATTGCGGAAAAAAGCCTAATAATAACTAGATGGGTATTTCCTGAAGGAACTACAGATAGTGCTTTGGAATGGTGCCTGGGCTGCCCCTGCAAGACTTTCACACTTGGGTGCCCCTCAGGCGCTGGTTTGGTAGTTGTAGCCCCTCAGGGTTGAGGCTTGGTGAGCCGGGTCACTCTGGGTCCGATTTGGTGGGCCGGGTCACTCTGGGACCGATTTGGTGGGCCGGGTCACTCTGGGACCGATTTGGTGGGCCGGGTCACTCTGGGACCGATTTGGTGGGCCGGGTCACTCTGGGACCGATTTGGTGGGCCGGGTCACTCTGGGACCGATTTGGTGGGCCGGGTCACTCTGGGACCGATTTGGTGGGCCGGGTCACTCTGGGACCGATTTGGTGGGCCGGGTCACTCTGGGACCGATTTGGTGGGCCGGGTCACTCTGGGTCCGATTTGGTGGGCCGGGTCACTCTGGGTCCGATTTGGTGGGCCGGGTCACTCTGGGTCCGATTTGGTGGCCCGGGTCACTCTGGGTCCGATTTGGTGGCCCGGGTCACTCTGGATCCGATTTGGTGGCCCGGGTCACTCTGGGTTCGATTTGGTGGCCCGGGTCACTCTGGGTTCGATTTGGTGGGCCGGGTCACTCTGGGTCCGATTTCGTGGGCCGGGTCACTCTGGGTCCGATTTCGTGGGCCGGGTCACTCTGGGTCCGATTTCGAGGGCCGGGTCACTCTGGGTCCGATTTCGAGGGCCGGGTCACTCTGGGTCCGATTTCGTGGGCCGGGTCACTCTGGGTCCGATTTCGTGGGCCGGGTCACTCTGGGTCCGATTTCGTGGGCCGGGTCACTCTGGGTCCGATTTCGTGGGCCGGGTCACTCTGGGTCCGATTTCGTGGGCCGGGTCACTCTGGGTCCGATTTCGTGGGCCGGGTCACTCTGGGTCCGATTTCGTGGGCCGGGTCACTCTGGGTCCGATTTCGTGGGCCGGGTCACTCTGGGTCCGATTTCGTGGGCCGGGTCACTCTGGGTCCGATTTCGTGGGCCGGGTCACTCTGGGTCCGATTTCGTGGGCCGGGTCACTCTGGGTCCGATTTCGTGGGCCGGGTCACTCTGGGTCCGATTTCGTGGGCCGGGTCACTCTGGGTCCGATTTCGTGGGCCGGGTCACTCTGGGTCCGATTTCGTGGGCCGGGTCACTCTGGGTCCGATTTCGTGGGCCGGGTCACTCTGGGTCCGATTTCGTGGGCCGGGTCACTCTGGGTCCGATTTCGTGGGCCGGGTCACTCTGGGTCCGATTTCGTGGGCCGGGTCACTCTGGGTCCGATTTCGTGGGCCGGGTCACTCTGGGTCCGATTTCGTGGGCCGGGTCACTCTGGGTCCGATTTCGTGGGCCGGGTCACTCTGGGTCCGATTTCGTGGGCCGGGTCACTCTGGGTCCGATTTCGTGGGCCGGGTCACTCTGGGTCCGATTTCGTGGGCCGGGTCACTCTGGGTCCGATTTCGTGGGCCGGGTCACTCTGGGTCCGATTTCGTGGGCCGGGTCACTCTGGGTCCGATTTCGTGGGCCGGGTCACTCTGGGTCCGATTTCGTGGGCCGGGTCACTCTGGGTCCGATTTCGTGGGCCGGGTCACTCTGGGTCCGATTTCGTGGGCCGGGTCACTCTGGGTCCGATTTCGTGGGCCGGGTCACTCTGGGTCCGATTTCGTGGGCCGGGTCACTCTGGGTCCGATTTCGTGGGCCGGGTCACTCTGGGTCCGATTTCGTGGGCCGGGTCACTCTGGGTCCGATTTCGTGGGCCGGGTCACTCTGGGTCCGATTTCGTGGGCCGGGTCACTCTGGGTCCGATTTCGTGGGCCGGGTCACTCTGGGTCCGATTTCGTGGGCCGGGTCACTCTGGGTCCGATTTCGTGGGCCGGGTCACTCTGGGTCCGATTTCGTGGGCCGGGTCACTCTGGGTCCGATTTCGTGGGCCGGGTCACTCTGGGTCCGATTTCGTGGGCCGGGTCACTCTGGGTCCGATTTCGTGGGCCGGGTCACTCTGGGTCCGATTTGGCGGGCGGCGCCACTCTGGGTCCGATTTGGCGGTCAGCGCCACTCTGGGTCCGATTTGGCGGGCGGCGCCACTCTGGGTCCGATTTGGCGGGCGGCGCCACTCTGGGTCCGATTTGGTGAGCGGGGCAATAATTATAATAAGACTACAGATAGTGCTTTGAAATTGTGCTGTGCTATCACTTTAAGAGCTGATATTATCTGGCAAAACAGTGCTGGTGCGGTCATGTACAGTTCGCAGGCGTTGGCATAGTAACTGGGCCTGACTGCGCATATCAATGAGCTAATCAGCCAGGTGGCAGGTACATTTCAAATTGCCTCAGAAACCCGGCCATTATAACCTATGGGAAAATTTCCCTATTGAAATGCATTACAATGAGGGGAAAAAACATTTTCAAACGCAAATTGCGCCAAAACTACAAATCCGATCGATACGAAAAATACTTAGCACACCTCTTGGGGACGCTGTCTTCGAAATGACACCTCACTGGAGTCTGTGAGTGAAGCGGTTCGGGCCGCATTACGTGCGGACTGAATAATAATAAGAACTAGATGGGTATTTCCTGAAGGAACTACAGATAGTGCTTTGGAATGGTGCCAGGGCTGCCCCTGCAAGACTTTCACACTTGGGTGCCCCTCAGGCGATCCGATTTGGTAGGCGGAGTCACTCTGGGTCAGGTTTGGTGGACGGGGTCACTCTGGGTCAGGTTTGGTGGGCGGGGTCACTCTGGGTCAGGTTTGGCGGGCGGGGTCACTCTGGGTCCGATTTGGCGGGCGGCGCCACTCTGGGTCCGATTTGGCGGGCGGCGTCACTCTGGGTCCGATTTGGCGGGCGGCGCCACTCTGGGTCCGATTTGGCGGGCGGCGCCACTCTGGGTCCGATTTGGTGAGCGGGGCAATAATTATAATAAGACTACAGGTAGTGCTTTGAAATTGTGCTGTGCTGTCACTTTAAGAGCTGATATTATCTGGCAAAACTGTGCTGGTGTGGTCATGTACAGTTCGCAGGCGTTGGCATAGTAACTGGGCCTGACTGCGCATATCAATGAGCTAATCAGCCAGGTGGCAAGTGGCAGGTACATTTCAAATGGCCTCAGAAACCCGGCCATTATAACCTATGGGAAAATTTCCCTATTGAAATGCATTACAATGAGGGGAAAAAAACATTTTCAAACGCAAATTGCGCCAAAACTACAAATCCGATCGATACGAAAAATACTTAGCACACCTCTTGGGGACGCTGGCTTTGAAATGACACCTCACTGGAGTCTGTGAGTGAAGCGGTTCGGGCCGCATTACGTGCGGACTGAATAATAATGATAAGACTAGATGGGTATTTCCTGATGGAACTACAGATAGTGCTTTGGAATGGTGCCCGGGTTGCCCCAGCAAGACTTTCACACTTGGGTGCCCCTCAGGCGCTGTTTTGTTAGTTGTAGCCACTCTGGGTCCGATTTGGCGGGCGGCACCACTCCGGGTCCGATTTGGCGGGCGCCGCCACTCCGGGTCCGATTTGGCGGGCGCCGCCACTCCGGGTCCGATTTGGCGGGCGCCGCCACTCCGGGTCCGATTTGGCGGGCGGCGCCACTCCGGGTCCGATTTGGCGGGCGACGCCACTCCGGGTCCGATTTGGCGGGCGGCGCCACTCCGGGTCCGATTTGGCGGGCGGCGCCACTCCGGGTCCGATTTGGCGGGCGGCGCCACACTGGGTCCGATTTGGCTGGCGGCGCCACACTGGGTCCGATTTGGCGGGCGGCGCCACTCTGGGTCCGATTTGGCGGGCGGCGCCACTCTGGGTCCGATTTGGCGGGCGGCGCCACTCTGGGTCCGATTTGGCGGGCGGCGCCACTCTGGGTCCGATTTGGCGGGCGGCGCCACTCTGGGTCCGATTTGGCGGGCGGCGCCACTCTGGGTCCGATTTGGCGGGCGGCGCCACTCTGGGTCCGATTTGGCGGGCGGCGCCACTCTGGGTCCGATTTGGCGGGCGGCGCCACTCTGGGTCCGATTTGGCGGGCGGCGCCACTCTGGGTCCGATTTGGCGGGCGGCGCCACTCTGGGTCCGACTTGACGGGCGGCGCCACTCTGGGTCCGATTTGGCAAGCTGGGGCACTCTGGTCCGATTTGGTGGGCTGGGTCCGATTTGGTGAGCGGGGCAATAATGATAAGACTACAGATAGTACAGCACAATTACAAAGCACTGTCACTTTAAGAGCTGATATTATCTGACAAAACTTGTGACCTGGTGGGCTGGTAGAGTTTATAGGCGTTGGCATAGTTACTGGGTCTCACTGCGCATATCAATGAGGTTATCAGCCAGGTGGCAGTTATTTTTAGAAATTGCCTCAGAAATCAGGCCCATTATAAACGTATTGGAAAATTTCCCTATTGAAATGCATTGAGACACTTTTTTCAAACGCAAATTGCGCCAAAACTACAAATCCGATCGACACGAAAAATACTTAGCACACCTCTCAGGAACGCTGGCTTCGAAATGACACCTCACTGGAGTCTGTGAGTTTAGCGGTTCGAGCCCCAGAGGAAGAGGCGTGGCTGTTGAACGGAGGGTCGGCTGTGTGCTTGGCTGTGGACCGTGTGCTCCTGGGAAGGGAGATTTTCACCTGGGACTCTTTGCCTGCCCCTTCCCAGGAAGCGAGGACTGTTCCTGGGACTGAGCTTCGGGGCTGAGCCCCTGGCTCCCACCCCCCGGTGCAAGCCGGCTGGGGGTGGGAGGCCTTGCATATCACCAAGAAGCCCCGTGTGCCATCTAGCCAGTCCCAGGAGCAAAAAGCCATGGGGAAAAGTGGCAAGAGCTCGGGGGGCCGCAGGCCCCAGAAGACCGGGGCCCCTAAGGCCGAGGCCGTGGCGGTTCCTCCTCCCGGAGGAGGAGAGGCAGCCAGTAGAGGTGCGGCGGTGGGCCCCCTGTTATGGTGCTCTAAGGCGGCAGGGGAGCCGATTACCACCTACGGCTCCCGGATACACGCGCACCTCTACGAATACGAGGAGGCCGCCAAGAAGTTGAGGTTACTCCGGGAGGAGTTGAAGGGAGCCAGAGCAGCTGCAAAGTGCAGGCTCCCTCCCTCAAAGAGAGCAGAGGTCGCCGCCACGGTGAAGAGGCTGAGGGGGTCTATTGTCTCCCTGGAAGACCGTAGAGCGGAGATCCTGGCGGGAAGCGGCCCCTTTGAGGAGAAGCTAAAAAACGACGACCGGTTTAGGGCCATGACCGGTGGGTCTCCTGAGGGGTCAGGAGACCCCTGCCAGGTGGAGGAAGAGGAGGAGGAAGATGGCGGTCCATCTGCGCCATACCCACCTGAAGGCCTGGGGAGTAACAGCACCCAGGTATCGTATAGCGGGATAGCCCCTGAGCAAGTGGCCCTCCCGTCGGACTCCAGTAACTCGGAGGAAAGCGGGAGCGAGGGGGAGGATGGCGGTGGTACTAGCAGTCAGGGGGGCTGCCTCATCCTGCAGCAAGTGCGGCAGATCGAGTCCCCAGCACGGTTTGGCGAGCTGTTGTTTGGGGACGAGGTCTGCGAGGATGGGGCAACCGGGAGGGGGAAAAAACGGAAGAAGGCGAAAAAGGAGTCCGTTGTGGAGAAATTTGTCTACGTCCCCCTTTCCGGGGCTCCCCTTTCCCGTTGTGCGGAACCCGCTACCCACCCCGGCTCGGGCCCTGTTGTGGGTCCGCAGCGAGGGAGCGGGGAGAGGAAAGTCTGCCCGGATCGGAATGCCATGCCTGGTGGTGGTAGCTCTGATTCGGGCAGTGATATGGAGTGCGGTGCCGGCGGAGCCGGTGGTAGTGTTTGTGGTGGAGGTGCTCGGGCCAAGTCCCCTGTGGCAGGGGGGGCTGGCCCGGCACCTGGTGTGCAGGCAGCCGGGGCCGCATCTCCGGCGGCGAGAGCTGGGGTGTCCGGGTCCCCCACATGCGGATCCGCTCAAAAGGCTGGATCTTTTTTGGGGACCCGGAGACCAGGAAAGGGCGCGTCTAAGGTAAAGGCACAATGCAAGGTACTGGTAGCTCCCCTGCCGGTGTCCGTGGCCAGGTCGGGGACCCCCGTGCGTGGAGCCAGTGATGGGTCCGTGCCGGGGGCCCCGCCGCCACTGGACGCTGAGGGGGAGTGGCCTGTGCTGAGGGGTTTAGCGGTGGTGGCGGCTGGTGCGGGGGCTATGCCTCTTGGCGTCAGTACCGTGGGGGGCCCTGGGCGTACCCCGGGGTCTCCAGTGCGGGTGGCGTCGGGGGGCGTGGCTTCCCCAGCTGCGACCCCAGTTGTCCCCTCCATGCATGTGTCTGGGGCCCGTGAGGGGGGCGTGGCCTCCCCGAGTGTTGCCCGGCCCGCTGTGGTTGTGGCATGCGGGGGGGGGGTGTGCCCTCCTCGGCTGCTGTCCCACCCGCCGCTGTGGTTGCGGCCGGCGGGGGGGGGCGCAGCCTCGGTGGTCGCGGCCGGCGGTGGGGGCGTGGCCTGTGCGGCTGCGGCCCCGCCCCCTGGTGCTGTGGTCGGCGGGGGGCGTGGCCTCGGCGGGTCTACCGCGAGTGGCTCCGCCCACTCGGAAAAATAATAGTGCTGCGGCAACTAAAGCCGGCAAAGGGGTGCCGGGGTCCCCTGCCCACTTACTGTCATCCGGTGGTGCGGGGGCTCCGGTGCCTGAAGATCCAAGAACAGACTGTGGTCCCGGTGTGGAGCAGGGTCCGGTGGCAGAGTCCGGCCCTGCTCCAAGTAGTAATAAAGTAAAAAAAATGGCTGCCGCAGAGGGCTCAGGAGGTGCTACTGCTCCTGAGCTTAGGCAAGGCAGAGTGATGGTTGAGCTCTGCTCTGCGGGCCTTAAAGGGGCAGCGGCACCCCTGGGGAAAGTGAAAGAGACTGCACCAGGAAGTGTGCAGCAGGAGCCCCCAGCAGGTGGAAGGAAGGTTAGGGGAAAAAAAAAGCATGTTATTGTGAATGATAATAAAAATGATACTGGGGTGAATGTGGCCGTGGCGAATGTGGATATGAATGACGGTATGGATGGTGTGTTGTGTGTTGGGGATGTGGGGGAGGGTATGAGTGGTGTCACAAATGTTGCAGGTGTGAAAGGTGTGGATGGCGGCACGGATGTTGGTGGCACGGATGTTGGTGGCGCGGATGGTGGTATAGATGGCGGTGCGGGGGGTGGGGGGGAGGCTGGTCCATCTGCCCCCCCAGTCGCTCCCCTCCCCCTTTCTTTTGCAAGGGTGGTGGCTGGGGCTCCAGGGGGTTCACGGGGGGGCTCGGGGGGGCTCCTCGCCTCTGGGTTCCGGGGACGGCGTTTTGCAGCGCCGTTTTCTGGAAGCCCTAAAAAATGGAGAGCGGTCGATCCTGGTAGAGGGAAGAGAGGTGGACCTGTCTTTCTGGCTGGAGAGACATGGCCTGGCCGCCTTCCAAGATAGAAGGGATGGGGAAACCGTATGGTCCCTCCCGACAGCCGGGCAGGGGGTGGCGAGGAGGAATGTAGTCCGTCTTCGCTGGAGGGGCAGTGAAGCTTGCCCACCCAGGAGTAGGGTGGTGGAGCTCCTTCTGAAGATGGGCTTTGGGGCAGTTGACATCTTTGCCCTAATTCATCCTGCGGCCACTCTCTTCTTCGACATCAGTTTCGTGCGGCCGGAGGGGCTTGAGCTCTTCTGGTCAAATTACGAGCTGGTGAAGGGGGAGCCCGGCTGGCGAGACTTCGCTGTACAAGCGGTGTCTCGCCAAAATGGCGTGAAGAAAGTGACCGTGGTGACCTGTAACGAGTCACTTTCTGGGGTGGACATCCTGACGTGGCTTTCCCGCTATGGGGAAGTCACGGACGTCCCCAAAAAAAATCGGGACGAATTCGGCATTTGGTCAGGGGGCTGGACCTTCATGATGAAGTTGAAGGTCTCAGGGGGTACTGTCACCCACATCCCTTCCTCGGCGTTCATTGGAAGGGACCGGATCCTGATCTTCTACCAGGGGCAGCCGAAGGTCTGTCACAGGTGCGGTGATCCCCGCCACTTCAGCGCAAGCTGCAAGGTGCAGAAATGTGCCTTGTGTGGCGGGGTAGGCCATCTCGCTGCATCCTGTAAGGACATTCGGTGTAACCTGTGTGGTGATCTGGGTCACCCCTACAGCCGCTGCCCTCGCTCTTTCTCCAATTCCACTGCTGGCCGGGTGGGGGGAGGCCGTGAGGGGGAAACCTCTGGCGGTTCGACCTCTGCCATGGTAGGTGGTGGCAGCGGGGGAGGGGCTGAGGGGTCAGTGAGGAGAGACAGAGCCCGGAATCCTGCCTACCAAAGGAGGCAGGAAAGGCGCCACGGGGGTGGGGGGCAGGGAGAGCCTCAGGCAACTGGGGTAATGTCTGCTCCCCCCTCTGAGGCATCGGCTGTTGTCGCTGAGGCCCCGGGGGAGGCGGAGGTGTGCGAGGAGATCAGGAGGATGGAGAGGGAGGACAACAGGGCTGACTCCGACAACTCCTCCCAGTATGAAAGTGTGGATGAGGAGGTCACGGATCAGCCGACAGTAAAGCAGGGTGAAAAACATCGTACCAAAAAAGGGGGGAAGAAGAAAAAGAGGGTTGCTAAACCTTCTGGTCCTTCGCTCCCTCCCCTGACCGTAGATATGCCAACGGAAGGGCTCACCGGCTCCCCTCTGATTGCCCTCTCCAACCGGTTCCAAGCCCTCGAGGACTCTGCTGAGCCGGAGGTCGAGGGTGAGGGGCCGGGGGCGGCACCTGGGGGGCTTTCGGGGGGCGGCGCAGTCTGTCCTCCGGAGGACGTTGTTTCCTCTGGGGGGGGGGGGGGACTGACCCGGAACCCAGAGGCGAGGATACCAACAAAATGGATACCTCATCCTCTTTAAAGAGGAAGAACATGTCCGATCCAGTCCCTTCTTCGGGGGGGAAAAGTAAAGAGGATGGGGTGGGGAAGAAGAAGGCTGTCTAACTCAATCACCCATGATGGCTGAACTCACCCCGTTGACTCTGGCGTCGATTAATGTCGCCAGCATAAAGTCTGATGCGGCTAGATTTGCGGCCTTTGATTTTTTCACCCGAATTGAGGCTGAAATTTTGTTTTTGCAGGAGACCAGACTAACGGACATGGGGGTCATCCACAAGGCAAAAAAGGAGTGGAGGTGTGGGCCCTCATACTGGTCTCTTGCGGCCGAGCCGTATAGCGGGGTGGCGGTCCTTTTTAAGACCGCTGAGGTGGAATGCCGACGGGTTATTGAGATAGAAATGGGGAGGTGCCTGGTCTTAGACGTCTTCATGAGGGGACAGGAGCTTCGGCTCATAAACATCTATGGCCCACAATCCAAGTGGGACCGTAAATGTCTCTTCATGAAGATCAAGCCCTTTCTTTTTACGAGCCGGCAGGTGGTCTTTGGTGGGGATTTCAATACCATTACGAGATCCCGTGATAGGGGAGGTCCCGGAGGTCGCCTGGCTTATGATAGCATAGCCCTAAATAGTTTAGCTAGTGAAGCTCGCCTGGTGGATGTCCACATTCGACACACCCCAGGTCACGGGGGTTTCACCTTTCATAGGGGTAGCAGTAGGTCTAGGATAGACAGGTTTTTTTTGAAGGAGGACGCCATCTTTTCCGCAGTGTCCGCCGTTGAGGTGGAGTTCTCCGATCACTGTTTAATTTTCTTTTCTCTGAATGTTACAGAGACCCCCCGGATGGGAAGAGGGCTGTGGAAGCTGAATTCATCCCTTCTGGAAGAGGCGGAGGTGAGACAATCCTTTGAGGCTTTTCTTCAGAGCCAGGTACCGCTTTTGGATCTCTGTAGTACTAAGTCTGAGTGGTGGGAGATCTTCAAGAAAAGGGTGGCGGGGTTCTTCCGTCAGCTCTCGAGCCTCAGAAGCCTGACCAGGCATCGCTTGTATCAGGACCTGAGGAGGAAACTCGAGCAGCTCGTCTCGACTGGAGGTGACCGAGAGGAAATCTCCAGAGTGAAATCTTTACTCAAGGGGTGTCAGTACGATAGGCACGCATCTTTAGTTTTTGAGAGGGACTTCGGGAAATACCGCTCGCCCGACCCTTACAGAAACTGTAAGATGTCAGTGAGTTGTAAGGTGGTGACAGGACTGATCGATAGTACGGGTTCCCTGAACAGATCCAAATCAGGGATCCTGGAGGTGGTCAGGTCCTTTTACTCACGCCTTTTGAGGAAGAGGGATCTGGATCGAGATGGGATGTCGGCTTTCCTGGCTGAAACTGTTCCTGAGCCAGGAGATGACCCCTCTCTTCATGTTTTGGCCGAGGTAATCAGGGAAGAGGAAGTGAGACTGGCCATTGATGGGCTCCGGCCCAAGAAATCGCCAGGTCCGGATGGCTTAACATCCGAGTTTTACAAGACTTTTAGGGACTCCTTGGTCCCCCTCTTGACTGATGTGTTTAATGAGTGCCTCTCCTCGGGTGCTCTTCCCAGTTCAATGAGGAAGTCGGCCCTGATTATCTTGTCAAAGGGTAAGGACTCGTCCCGTATCGAGAATTGGCGTCCCATAGCGCTCCTCGATACGGACCAAAAGATTCTGGCAAAGGTGTTGTTTAATCGGCTGGTGAAGTTTGCACCCCGGCTCCTTTCGGGGGCTCAGCACTGTTCTGTTCCAGGCCGCAGTACTTTTAGTGCTGTGCTCGGTGTCCGAGAGGCAGTGGAGCAGGGCATTGCAGGTCGCTGGAAGGGGTACTTGCTGTCCTTAGACCAGGCAAAAGCTTTTGACCGGGTGGATCATGAGTACCTCTGGTCTGTCCTTCTGAGGTATGGTCTGCCGGGGAGGTTTGTAAATTGGTTAAAGACCTTGTATGAAGGGGCTGAGACTTTCCCGCTCGTGAACGGTTGGGTTGGTCACTCTTTTGAGGTGAGCTCCGGGGTCCGTCAGGGCTGTCCTCTGAGCCCACTACGTGTTCGCGATCGATCCCTTCTTAAGGAGGGTAGATCGTGGACCGTTGGTGGGAGTCGGGATGGACCGGGCGGAGCCGGGGGCCACTCTGAGGGTGGTGGCGTACGCCGACGACGTCTCCCTTTTTGTATCCTCAAGAGAGGAGGCGGATTGGGTCATGTCTGAGGTCGTGCGCTACTCGGAGGCATCCGGGTCCATGATCAACCGGGAAAAGTGCGAGAGTCTCTGGCTGGGAGGGGGAGATCCAAGTTTTGATCTCCCGGACACCCTTCCAGGGCCCCAGTCCTCCGCTAAGATCTTAGGCATCAATTTTGGCCCAGGGGACTATCCCCAACAAAATTGGGAAGGCAGGCTCAAGATTGCCGCCCAGAAGGTGGACCAGTGGAAGGGTTGGTCTTTAACCCTGAGGGAAAGGGTCAGCCTGGCCAAGGGTTATTTGCTTCCTTTGTTAATTTACTTGGGCAGCGTCTGCATCTTGCCAGAATCTCTCTGGACGCGGGTCTATAGCCTGTTCTTCCAACTGTTATGGGGGAACAGGCTTAACCTAATCAAGAGGGAGGTCACGTACCGCACGAGGAGACTAGGTGGGTTGGGTATGGTCAACCCAGTGGTGTTCTTAGTGAACACCTTTCTTAAGACCAACATTGCCAACCTCTGGACAGAGAGGGCTCCTCCGTGGGTATTCTCCTGCAGGGGATGGTTTCGGCCTTTCTTCCAGGAATGGGAGACAGGAGGGCAGGTGAAGGACCTACGAACACCACATGGACATCTCCCGGCTTATGCTACCCCGGCTCTGAAGGTGATCCGCCGGTGGGGTCTGGGAATGTGGGAAATCAGGACCATGTCGAGGAAATCCCTTGACAGTAGGGTCCTGTTGACCCATTTCCAGAAGCCCCTGGTGCTCAGAGATTGCCCAGGCCGGAATCTGGAGGGGGGGCTCGGGTTGTTAAATTCTTCACGGATCCCCTCGAAGTTTTGGGACTTGGCCTGGCGCTGCTTCCATGGGAGGCTGTATGTGAGGGGCAATCTGAAGTACAGGAACTCTGATGATCGGGGTTGTCCCCGTGAAGAGTGTGGCGACATGCTGGAAAGCATGGAGCACTTCCTCCTTCAATGTCCCTTTAATACAGGGGTCTATAACCGGGTGGGTGCTTCCATAGGCTGGCCTAGGCTGGCATCCCTTTCCTACCCGGAGTGGGCTTATGGGGCATTCAGATCCCTTGGTGGCCGAGATCGGGGCACTTTATTCCTAGTTAGTGTAGTTGTTAGGTTCTACACCTGGAATGCACGGTGCCTAGTTTCAATACAGCATAAAACCCTCCCCCGGGATGAGGTGGTTAGTAACATCTTGGGTGACCTGGGTAAGGTGCGCTCTTTGGAGTTTGGGAGGCTGGGTGCGAGGAGGGCCTCTTGGCTTTGGAGGGGTCTCTCCTTTTAATACGTACTCGAGGGAAAGCTTGGCTTGAGTGATTAGGGGCTTCCAAGGAGTGTGGGAGGCTGGGTGGGAAGGGGGCCTCTTCACTTTGGAGGGGTTTCTCTTCTTACTCTAGGGATAGACTGGTTGTGTGATTGGGATAGGGAAAGATAAGGTGGTGTGGTGTGTTGAGGGACAGTTATATAGGGATAGATAGGGATAGGGAGGGACAGTTTAGGGATAGTCAGATAGTTAGCATTGTTAAGATAGGTAGAGTAGGGATAGATAGGGGCAGGTAGGGATAGTTAGGGTCAGCTTTTTGAGGGACAGTGTTAGTTAAGTAGGGACAGGGTGTTTGTGTTGGTGTTAGGGTCAGGGCCTCTTCAGACTCCTTTTTCCTGGTGGTGGGCTGGTGTGTGGCATGATTAGCTTTTTGTTTTGTATAAAAAAGTTAATGGATATTGGGCTTGCAGGTGCTGAACTTGGGCCTTGTATTTTTGTTCATGCTGTGTTATGTAGTTATGATATTGTAGTGTGTTTTGTCTTGTAATGGTAGGTTGTTAAAAAAAAAAGTGTATAGTATTGTTAAATTACTGTATGTATATGTGTGTATTTTGGTTTTTGTAATAATGTATATAGTTAGTATGATGGGGGGTACAGTTTAGGTTGGGAGGGGGGTGTGGTGTGCTGGGAGGGGTTTTTCTTTATATGGGCACATGGACCCAAGAACTGTGGGCATGAAACTTTCCAAAAAGCATGGACCCAGGGGTAGGCGTGATAAAATATATATTGGGCATGAACTTACATGGACCCGTGGTGTATAGATTAATAAAGGCATGAACTGACATGGATCTAAAAAAAAGGTGGAGGGAAAAAAAAAACAAAACTAAAAAATATATATAAAAAAAAAAAAGGGTGTTGTGTAATAATGTGTTAAGCTTTATATGGCCAGGTGGGTCTTTACTTTTCTTTTTGGGCAGTATGGGCCAGTTTTTCTTTTATAGTTTTTTATGTATAACATGATATGAGTGGGGGTATGAGTGAATATGTGTGAGTGTGCTTTATTTTTTCTTTATTTTATTTAACATATAGTGAGGTGTGGTACTGTTCCTGCTGGGGGTTCTATAAAACTGTAAAGTTTTAAATAAGAGCTTCTGCTGGTTTGATCAAGGATTTCCTTCTGGTTGGTTGTTTTAAAAAAAAAAAAAGAAATGCTGGTTTATTTTTGTTGTACAGTATGTTTTGTTTTTCTCGGTTTCTTTTGTAATGTATGTGTTTTGTATTTTTATAATAAAAGAGTTCCTGAAGGAACTACAGATAGTGCTTTGGAATGGTGCCAGGGCTGCCCCTGCAAGACTTTCACACTTGGGTGCCCCTCAGGCGATCCGATTTGGTAGGCGGAGTCACTCTGGGTCAGGTTTGGTGGACGGGGTCACTCTGGGTCAGGTTTGGTGGGCGGGGTCACTCTGCGTCAGGTTTGGCGGGCGGGGTCACTCTGGGTCCGATTTGGCGGGCGGCGCCACTCTGGGTCCGATTTGGCGGGCGGCGCCACTCTGGGTCTGATTTGGCGGGCGGCGCCACTCTGGGTCCGATTTGGCGGGCGGCGCCACTCTGGGTCCGATTTGGCGGGCGGCGCCACTCTGGGTCCGATTTGGCGGGCGGCGCCACACTGGGTCCGATTTGGCGGCCGGCGCCACTCTGGGTCCGATTTGGCGGCCGGCGCCACTCTGGGTCCGATTTGGCGGCCGGCGCCACTCTGGGTTCGATTTGGCGGGCGGCGTCACTCTGGGTCCGATTTGGCGGGCGGCACCACTCTGGGTCCGATTTGGCGGGCGGCGCCACTCTGGGTCCGACTTGGTGGGTGGCGCCACTCTGGGTCCGATTTGGTGGGCGGCGCCACTCTGGGTCCGATTTGGCGGGCGGCGCCACTCTGGGTCTGATTTGGCGGGCGGCGCCACTCTGGGTCCGATTTGGCGAGCGGCGCCACTCTGGGTCCGATTTGGCGGGCGGCGCCACACTGGGTCCGATTTGGCGGGCGGCGCCACACTGGGTCCGATTTGGCGGGCGGCGCCACTCTGGGTCCGATTTGGCGGGCGGCGCCACTCTGGGTCCGATTTGGCGGGCGGCGCCACTCTGGGTCCGATTTGGCGGGCGGCGCCTCTCTGGGTCCGATTTGGCGGGCGGCGCCACTCTGGGTCCGATTTGGCGGGCGGCGTCACTCTGGGTCCGATTTGGCGGGCGGCGCCACTCTGGGTCCGATTTGGCGGGCGGCGCCACTCTGGGTCCGATTTTGCGGGCGGCACCACTCTGGGTCCGATTTGGCGGGCGGCGCCACTCTGGGTCCGATTTGGTGAGCGGGGCAATAATTATAATAAGACTACAGGTAGTGCTTTGAAATTGTGCTGTGCTGTCACTTTAAGAGCTGATATTATCTGGCAAAACTGTGCTGGTGTGGTCATGTACAGTTCGCAGGCGTTGGCATAGTAACTGGGCCTGACTGCGCATATCAATGAGCTAATCAGCCAGGTGGCAAGTGGCAGGTACATTTCAAATTGCCTCAGAAACCCGGCCATTATAACCTATGGGAAAATTTCCCTATTGAAATGCATTACAATGAGGGGAAAAAACATTTTCAAACGCAAATTGCGCCAAAACTACAAATCCGATCGACACGAAAAATACTTAGCACACCTCTTGGGGACGCTGGCTTTGAAATGACACCTCACTGGAGTGTGTGAGTGAAGCGGTTCGGGCCGCATTACGTGCGGACTGAATAATAATGATAAGACTAGATGGGTATTTCCTGATGGAACTACAGATAGTGCTTTGGAATGGTGCCCGGGTTGCCCCAGCAAGACTTTCACACTTGGGTGCCCCTCAGGTGCTGTTTTGTTAGTTGTAGCCACTCTGGGTCCGATTTGGCGGGCGGCGCCACTCCGGGTCCGATTTGGCGGGCGGCGCCACTCCGGGTCCGATTTGGCGGGCGGTGCCACTCCGGGTCCGATTTGGCGGGCGGCGCCACTCCGGGTCCGATTTGGCGGGCGGCGCCACTCCGGGTCCGATTTGGCGGGCGACGCCACTCCGGGTCCGATTTGGCGGGCGACACCACTCCGGATCCGATTTGGCGGGCGGCGCCACTCCGGGTCCGATATGGCGGGCGGCGCCACTCTGGGTCCGTTTTGGCGGGCGGCGCCACTCTGGGTCCGATTTGGCGGGCGGCGCCACTCTGGGTCCGATTTGGTGGGCGGCGCCTCTCTGGGTCCGATTTGGCGTTCGGCGCCACTCTGGGTCCGATTTGGCGGGCGGCGCCACTCTGGGTCCGATTTGGCGGACGGCGCCACTCTGGGTCCGATTTGGCGGGCGGCGCCACTCTGGGTCCGATTTGGCGGGCGGCGCCACTCTGGCACCGATTTGGTGGGCGGCGCCTCTCTGGGTCCGATTTGGCGTTCGGCGCCACTCTGGGTCCGATTTGGCGGGCGGCGCCACTCTGGGTCCGATTTGGCGGACGGCGCCACTCTGGGTCCGATTTGGCGGGCGGCGCCACTCTGGGTCCGATTTGGCGGGCGGCGCCACTCCGGGTCCGTTTTGGCGGGCGGCGCCACTCTGGGTCCGATTTGGCGGGCGGCGCCACTCTGGGTCCGATTTGGCAGGCGGCGCCACTCCGGGTCCGTTTTGGCGGGCGGCGCCACTCCGGGTCCGTTTTGGCGGGCGGCGCCACTCCGGGTCCGATTTGGCGGGCGGCGCCACTCTGGGTCCGATTTGGCGGGCGGCGCCACTCCGGGTCCGATTTGGCGGGCGGCGCCACTCTGGGTCCGATTTGGCGGGCGGCGTCACTCTGGGTCCGATTTGGCGGGCGGCGCCACTCTGGGTCCGATTTGGTGGGCGGCGCCTCTCTGGGTCCGATTTGGCGTTCGGCGCCACTCCGGGTCCGATTTGGTGGGCGGCGCCACTCTGGGTCCGATTTGGCGAGCGGCGCCACTCTGGGTCCGATTTGGCGGGCGGCGCCACTCCGGGTCCGTTTTGGCGGGCGGCGCCACTCCGGGTCCGATTTGGCGGGCGGCGCCACTCCGGGTCCGATTTGGCGGGCGGCGCCACTCCGGGTCCGATTTGGCGGGCGGCGCCACTCTGGGTCCGATTTGGCGGGCGGCGCCACTCTGGGTCCGATTTGGCGAGCGGCGCCACTCTGGGTCCGATTTGGCAGGCGGCGCCACTCCGGGTCCGTTTTGGCGGGCGGCGTCACTCTGGGTCCGATTTGGCGGGCGGCACCACTCTGGGTCCGATTTGGCGCTCGGCGCCACTCTGGGTCCGATTTGGCGGGCGACGCCACTCTGGGTCCGATTTGGCGGCCGGCACCACTCTAGGTCCAATTTGGCGGGCGGCGCCGCTCCGGGTCCGATTTGGCGGGCGGCGCCCCTCTGGGTCCGATTTGGCGGGCGGCGCCACTCTGGGTCCGATTTGGCGGGCGGCGCAACTCTGGGTCCGATTTGGCGGGCGGCGCCACTCTGGGTCCGATTTGGCGGGCGGCGCCACTCCGGGTCCGATTTGGCGGGCGGCGCCACTCCGGGTCCGATTTGGTGGGCGGCGCCACTCTGGGTCCGATTTGGCGGGCGGCGCCACTCCGGGTCCGATTTGGCGGGCGGCGCCACTCCGGGTCCGATTTGGCGGGCGGCGCCACTCCGGGTCTGATTTGGCGGGCGGCGCCACTCTGGGTCCGATTTGGTGAGCGGGGCAATAATTATAATAAGACTACAGATAGTGCTTTGAAATTGTGCTGTGCTATCACTTTAAGAGCTGATATTATCTGGCAAAACTGTGCTGGTGTGGTCATGTACAGTTCGCAGGCGTTGGCATAGTAACTGGGCCTGACTGCGCATATCAATGAGCTAATCAGCCAGGTGGCAAGTGGCAGGTACATTTCAAATTGCCTCAGAAACCCGGCCATTATAACCTACGGGAAAATTTCCCTATTGAAATGCTTTACAATGAGGGGAAAAAACATTTTCAAACGCAAATTGCGCCAAAACTACAAATCCGATCGACACGAAAAATACTTAGCACACCTCTTGGGGACGCTGGCTTCGAAATGACACCTCACTGGAGTCTGTGAGTGAAGCGGTTCGGGCCGCATTACGTGCGGACTGAATAATAATAAGAACTAGATGGGTATTTCCTGAAGGAACTACAGATAGTGCTTTGGAATGGTGCCCGGGCTGCCCCTGCAAGACTTTCACACTTGGGTGCCCCTCAGGCGCTGGTTTGGTAGTTGTAGCCCCTCAGGGTTGAGGCTTGGTGGGCCGGGTCACTCTGGGTCCGATTTGGTGGGCCGGGTCACTCTGGGTCCGATTTGGTGGGCCGGGTCACTCTGGGTCCCATTTGGTGGGCCGGGTCACTCTGGGTCCCATTTGGTGGGCCGGGTCACTCTGGGTCCCATTTGGTGGCCCGGGTCACTCTGGGTCCCATTTGGTGGCCCGGGTCACTCTGGGTCCCATTTGGTGGCCCGGGTCACTCTGGGTCCCATTTGGTGGCCCAGGTCACTCTGGGCCCGATTTGGTCAACCCGGGTCACTCTAGGCCCGATTTGGTGGCCCGGGTCACTCTGGGGCCGATTTGGTGGCCCGGGTCACTCTGGGTCCGATTTGGTGGCCCGGGTCACTCTGGGTCCGATTTGGTGGCCCGGGTCACTCTGGGTCCGATTTGGTGGGCCGGGTCACTCTGGGTCCGATTTGGTGGCCCGGGTCACTCTGGGTCCGATTTGGTGGCCCGGGTCACTCTGGGTCCGATTTGGTGGCCCGGGTCACTCTGGGTCCGATTTGGTGGCCCGGGTCACTCTGGGTCCGATTTGGTGGCCCGGGTCACTCTGGGTCCGATTTGGTGGCCCGGGTCACTCTGGGTCCGATTTGGTGGCCCGGGTCACTCTGGGTCCGATTTGGTGGCCCGGGTCACTCTGGGTCCGATTTGGCGGGCGGCGCCACTCTGGGTCCGATTTTGCGGGCGGCGCCACTCTGGGTCCGATTTGGCGGGCGGCGCCTCTCTGGGTCCGATTTGGCGGGCGGCGCAACTCTGGGTCCGATTTGGCGGGCGGCGCCACTCTGGGTCCGAATTGGCGGGCGGCGCCACTCTGGGTCCGATTTGGCGGGCGGCGCAACTCTGGGTCCGATTTGGCGCGCGGCGCCACTCTGGGTCCGATTTGGCGGGCGGCGCCACTCTGGGTCCGATTTGGCGGGCGGCGCCACTCTGGGTCCGATTTGGCGGGCGGCGCCACTCTGGGTCCGATTTGGCGGGCGGCGCCACTCTGGGTCCGATTTGGCGGGCCGCGCCACTCTGGGTCCGATTTGGCGGGCCGCGCCACTCTGGGTCCGATTTGGCAGGCGGCGCCACTCTGGGTCCGATTTGGCGGGCGGCGCCACTCTGGGTCCGATTTGGCGGGCGGCGCCACTCTGGGTCCGACTTGACGGGCGGCGCCACTCTGGGTCCGATTTGGCGGGCGGGGGCACTCTGGGTCCGATTTGGCAAGCGGGGGCACTCTGGTCCGATTTGGTGGGCTTGGTCCGATTTGGTGAGCGGGGCAATAATGATAAGACTACAGATAGTGCTTTGTTATTGTGCTGTACTGTCACTTTAAGAGCTGATATTATCTGACAAAACTTGTGACCTGGTGGGCTGGTAGAGTTTATAGGCGTTGGCATAGTAACTGGGTCTCACTGCGCATATCAATGAGGTAATCAGCCAGGTGGCAGTTATTTTTAGAAATTGCCTCAGAAATTAGGCCCATTATAAACGTATTGGAAAATTTCCCTATTGAAATGCATTGAGACACTTTTTTCAAACGCAAATTGCGCCAAAACTACAAATCCGATCGACACGAAAAATACTTAGCACACCTCTCAGGAACGCTGGCTTCGAAATGACACCTCACTGGAGTCTGTGAGTTTAGCGGTTCGGGCCGCATTACGTGCGGACTGAATAATAATAATAAGAAGTTTACCACGGTGGAATAACAGTATAGTGCTTTGTTCCAAAGCACTATAATAAGAAGAAGTTATCCACGATGGAATAACAGTATAGTGCTTTGTTCCAAAGCACTATAATAATAAGAAGTTATCCACGATGGAATAACAGTATAGTGCTTTGTTCCAAAGCACTATAATAAGAAGTTATCCACGATGGAATAACAGTATAGTGCTTTGTTCCAAAGCACTATAATAAGAAGAAGTTTACCACGATGGAATAACAGTATAGTGCTTTGTTCCAAAGCACTATAAATATAAGAAATCGGATTACAATATGTTGCTTGAACCTAGAGGGTTCAAGCACCATAATAATAATAATAATAATATATATGAAATCGGATTACAATATGTTGCTTGAACCTAGAGGGTTCAAGCACCATAAATATAAGAAATCGGATTCTAATATGTTGCTTAAACCTAAAGGGTTCAAGCACCATAGTAATAAAATATAAGAAATCGGATTACAATATGTTGCTTAAACCTAGAGGGTTCAAGCACCATAATAATAAAATATAAGAAATCAGATTACAATATGTTGCTTGAACCTAGAGCGTTCAAGCACCATAATAAAAACAGATACAATAATCTTCAACAATACAAGTCACAACTGGCACAGGAGGAGAGGACACTGCCCACGAGGGCTCACAATCTACAAGGGATGGGTGAGGATACAGTAGGTAAGGATAGAGCTGGTCGTGCAGTGGTTTGGTCGATCGGTAATTACTGCAGGTTGTAGGCTTGCCTGAAGAGGTAGGTCTTCAGGTTCTTTTTGAAGGTTTCGATAGTAGGTAAGAGTCTGATATGTTGTGGTAGAGAGTTCCAGAGTAGGGGTGATACGCGAGAGAAATTTTGTATGCGATTGTGGGAAGAGGAGATAAGAGGGGAGTAGAGAAGGAGATCTTGTGAGGATCGGAGGTTGCGTGCAGGTAAGTACCAGGAGATGAGGTCACAGATGTATAGAGGAGACAGGTTGTGGATGGCTTTGTATGTTAGGTGTATGTTGTATGGTTAGGCTTTTGTACTGGAGTCTCTGGGTAATGGGGAGCCAGTGAAGGGATTGACTGAGGGGAGAGGCCGGGGAATAGCGGGGGACAGGTGGATTAGTCTGGCAGCTGAGTTTAGAATAGATTGGAGGGGTGTGAGAGTGTTCGAGGGGAGGCCACAGAGCAGGAGGTTGCAGTAGTCGAGGCGGGAGATGATGAGGGCATGGACTAGGGTCTTTGCAGATTCTTGGTTTAGGAATGTATCCGTGAAATATTTTTAAATTGAAGGCGGCAGGAAGTGGAAAGGGCTAGGATATGCAGTTTGAAGGAGAGATCAGTGTCGAGGATTGCCCCGAGACAGCGAGCTTGTGGGACTGGGGAGAGTGGGCAGCCGTTTACTATAATGGATAGGTTCGTTGGGGGGGGTTACATGAGATGGGGGAAAGACAATGAATTCTGTTTTGGCCATGTTAAGTTTTAGAAATCTAGCGGAGAAGAAGGATGAAATAGCGGATAGACATTGAGGGTTTCTGGTTAGTAGGGTGGTGATATCTGGTCCAGAGATGTAGATCTGTGTGTCATCAGCATAGAGATGATACTGAAAACCGTGAGATTCTGTGAGCTGTCCCAGTGTCATGTCGGACGCTATTCACACTAGGGCGTCTGACAGACAGCGGTAATTCCACATTCGTCCACTATACGCTCAGTGGCGCCGGCTAGACTTTATCCAGGTTGTCCGCGGTTAATCTAGCTGGTAATCGGGTTGGAGGCTGGGTCACGCCCATGGCCTTTAAATAGTCATTCTGGACTTTGGGCGTCGCCGATTATAGCTTGTGTCTTGGCCTGGTGATCTTGGTCTGGAGTGGTGGTCTAGGAGAAGAAATATCGTATCTGGTGGTGTATTATCCTTTGTCATATTTCTCCTTCCTATATTTGTATTTGTTTTGCCCTGTGCACATTATAGTATTTTTCTGTGTGTCTGCAGCGTGGTGCGTTTTTAGTTTTCCCTGTCTGTGCTTTCTGTAGGGGTTGGTGTGTGGTCTTATCACTGGGTGGCGGGTGGAGGTTTCAGCATAGGACTGAAACAGGAGTCAGGGTCAGGCCTGGCGGCCCAGACAAGCACACATCAGTGTAAATTCTGGGAGAGGGACAGACAGGGTGTTCCCTAGTCTGAGGGATATTGCAGGGGCCCGGGTAATCAGCCGTAGTCTACCCAGTACCCGCATGGCATAATAATCGGCCCAAATTAATTTTGGATGCCATGGATCCAATGACTTCCATAACCCGCCAGTTGGAGGCGCTGTCCTTACAGGTCACTGAGTTGAAGGGCGCAGTTCAGCAACAGGGTCTTGTAGTATCTAATGTGCAAGCTGAAAATGCAGGTAGAGTTGCAGAGCCAAAGATTCCTTTACCTGAGAGGTTTGCTGGGGAATGCAGTAAATTTGTTGTTTTTTGTGAAGCTTGCAAATTATAATTTCGTATGCGCCTGGTTTCCTCAGGTAATGAGGCTCAGCGTGTGGGCTTGGTATTGCCATTACTGAACGGAGACCCCCAAGCATGGGCATTTTCATTACCATCTGATTCAGCTGCATTTAACTCAGTGGAGTTTTTTTTCTGCTCTTGGGGTCATATATGATGATCCTGACAGATTGGCTCTAGCCGAATCTAAACTACGCGCTCTCCGCCAGGGGGAGCGAATGGCGGAGGATTACTGTTCTGAATTTCGCCGTTGGGCGGTGGACACACAATGGAATGACCTGGCGCTGCGGAGTCAGTTTGTACATGGGGTTTCGAGAAGGGTTAAACAAGCCCTCCTGATGTATGAGACTCCTGCTTCTCTAGAGTCTGCCATGAGTCTTGTTGTCCGCATTGATCGCCGTTTGCATCAGGGGGTGCAAGAGATGCCGCTTATGGGGGAGGGCATAGGTGCACGTGAGGTTGCTGCAGGTGAGCCCACGGAGCCTATGCAAATCGCAGGGGTGTCACATCATCGAGCCCCCTCGCTCAGGAAGCAGGGAGCCTGTTTTTGCTGTGGTAAAAAAGGGCATTATGTTAATGCTTGTCCTCTGTTTTCTAAGAAAAGCGCAACGGCGGAAAACTACTAAGCTCAGAGGGTGTGGAGGAGGCCAATCTGAGCTTATGCATATCCTCCATGGTGGTCTCTCAATGTATGCTTCCTGCCAGAGTTATGGTCGCTGGCAGAGAGCTGCCAATCACTGTTTTTGTGGATAGTGGGTCAGCCACTAATCTCATTGATGAGGAGTTTGCGCGCACGGCCGGGTTCACGGTCGAAAAACTGCCTCATCCTATCCGGGTGGTCACCATCAATGCTACTCCACTCCCACAGGGGGAGATTACTGAGTTTGTGGCTGAGGTTAAACTCCACATTGGGGTCCTACATTCTGAGCAAGTTACATGTAGGGTGCTCAGTAATCTTCCTGCACAAATGGTTTTGGGTTTTCCATGGTTGTCTATGCACAACCTGATGATTGACTGGAAAACTCAGGACATAATTCAGTGGAGCAGATTCTGCCAGGAGAATTGCCTGGCCACATGTGTGTCCGCTGTGACTCCTAGCATTCCTGAGTCACTGCTGGATTTTGCAGATGTGTTCTCTGAGAAGGGTTGCTCAGAATTGCCACCACATCGACCCTATGACTGTACTATTAGGTTTAAACCAGGGGCCAAATTGCCGAAAGCTAGGATGTTTAACATCTCTGGTCCTGAGAGACAAGCTTTAAAAGACTACATTGCTGAGAGTTTGAGCAAAGGGCACATCAGGCCTTCGTCCTCGCCGGTGGCAGCGGGGTTCTTCTTCGTTAAGAAGAAAGATGGCGGACTACGCCCCTGTCTGGATTTCAGGGAGTTAAACCAGATTACAGATAGTGATCCATACCCTATGCCACTGATACCTGATTTGTTCAACCAGGTGGCTGGTGCTAAGTGGTTTAGCAAGCTTGACCTCAGGGGGGCGTACAACCTCATTAAAGTCCGTCAAGGTGATGAGTGGAAGACGGCTTTTAATACTCCTGAGGGTCATTTTGAAAATTTCGTGATGCCATTTGGGTTGACAAACGCGCCTGCTGTATTTCAACATTTCATAAATGAAGTGTTCTTGCATGTACAGGGGGAATTCGTTATTGTGTTGTGTACCTAGATGACATTCTCATTTATTCATGCGACCGTGATACTCATTTAGAGCATGTGAGACAGGTGTTACAACTACTCAGAGAAAATAAGCTCTATGCAAAACTGGAGAAATGTGTTTTTTCGGTTCAGGAGTTGCCTTTCTTGGGTTATATTGTGTCTGCTTCAGGGTTTAAAATGGGTGCCGCTAAGGTGCATGCGGTGCTGCATTGGGAACGGCCTGATAACTTAAAAGCACTCCAGTGGTTCCTTGGATTTTCTAATTATTATAGAAAATTTATCAAAGATTTTTCTACCATTGCTAAACCGCTTACTGACATGACGAAAGAGGGTACCAATTTCTCCGCCTGGCCTGAGGCTGCTGTGCGCGCATTCGAATTTCTGAAGAACAGTTTTGCTTCGGCCCCCATTGTGGTGCAACCGGACATATCAAAACCGTTTACCGTGGAAGTCGATGCGTCTGAGGTTGGAGTGGGGGTGGTGCTGTCACAAGGCTCATCCTTGGGTGAGTTGTGTTCATGTGCCTACTTTTCCAAGAAGCTGTCGCCCGCTGAACATAACTACGATATCGGCAACAGGGAGTTGTTGGCTATCGAGTTGGCTTTTGAGGAATGGCGACACTTCTTGGAGGGGTCGGTTCACCAGGTTACAGTTATCACCGACCATAAAAATCTGCTTTATTTAGAGTCAGCCAAGCGTCTGTCCCCCAGGCAGGCTCGCTGGGCATTGTTTTTCATGCGATTCAACTTTTTTGTTACGTACCGACCGGGGTCTAAGAACACTAAGGCAGATGCTTTGTCCAGGTGTTTTCCGGGGGGAGAACCTCGGAAAGATCCGGTACCCATCCTCCAAAAGGGTGTAGTGGTCTCAGCTCTCACGACAGAGGTTGATGCTGAGATTGCCGAGGCTCAGGAGGAAGTACCACCAGAGCTTCCCATTAACAAATCATTTCTACCGCTCCATCTTCGCCTTAAGGTGTTGGGTGAGCATTAGGGTTGAGCGAAACGGATCGGTCATTTTCATAAGTCGCCGACTTTTGGCAAAGTCGGCGTCTCATGAAACCCGACCCGATCCCTGTGTGGGGTCGGCCATGCGGTACGCGACTTTTGCGCCAAAGTCGCGTTTCAATGACGCTAAAAGCGCCATTTCTCAGCCAATGAAGGTGGACGCAGAGTGTGGGCAGCGTGATGACATAGATCTCAGTCCCCACCATCTTAGAGAAGGGCATTGCAGTGATTGGCTTGCTTTCTGCGGCGTCACAGGGGCTATAAAGGGGTTTTCCCGCCGACCGCCATCTTACTGCTGCTGATCTGAGCGTAGGGAGAGGTTGCTGCCGCTTCTTCTGAAGCAGGGATAGTGTTAGGCAGGGTACATAAAGCCCCAAACCGCTTGTGCTGTAGCGATTTCCACTGTCCAACACCACCTTTTGTTTGCAGGGAAAGTGGAAGCTACATTTTTTTTCCTCAGCGCTGTAGCTCATTGGGCTGCCCTAGAAGGCTCCCTGACCCTGATAGCTGCGTTGCTGTGTGTGTACGCCGCTGTGCAAACCAACTGCTTTTTTCAAAGCACAAATCCTGTTGTTCCTTCCTTTCTGCACAGCTATCTTGTTTGTTTGTCCACACTTTTGTTTTTTTTGTGCAGCTGTCCACTCCTTGTTATTGCTGCATGCCATACCTTGCTGAGATTACTGCAGGGAGATAGTAATTGTAGGACAGTCCCTTTTTTTTTTTTTTTTTTAATTCTCCCTGTCAAAAAAAAACATAATGGGAGATTAAGATTGGCATTTGTGCTTGAGTGCCGGTCTTGTGTGTGCCATCTGTCTCAAATTATTGGGGCACATAAATCCTAGTGTGTCATACTGGGAATTTTTTTAATTCTCCCTGACAAAAAAAACATAGTGGGAGATTAAGATTGGCATTTGTGCTTGAGTGCCGGTCTTGTGTGTGCCATCTGTCTCAAATTATTGGGGCACATAAATCCTAGTGTGTCATACTGGGAATTTTTTTTTTTTTTTTAATTCTCCCTGAAAAAAAAAAACATAGTGGGAGATTAAGATTGGCATTTGTGCTTGAGTGCCGGTCTTGTGTGTGCCATCTTGTCTCAAATTATTGGGGCACATAAAACCTAGAGCGTCATACTGGGAATTTTTTTAATTCTCCCTGACAAAAAAAACATAGTGGGAGATTAAGATTGGCATTTGTGCTTGAGTGCCGGTCTTGTGTGTGCCATCTGTCTCAAATTATTGGGGCACATAAAACCTAGTGTGTCATACTGGGAATTTTTTTAATTCTCCCTGAAAAAAAAAACATAGTGGGAGATTAAGATTGGCATTTGTGCTTGAGTGCCGGTCTTGTGTGTGCCATCTGTCTCAAATTATTGGGGCACATAAAACCTAGTGTGTCATGCTGGGAATTTTTTTAATTCTCCCTGAAAAAAAAAACATAGTGGGAGATTAAGATTGGCATTTGTGCTTGAGTGCCGGTCTTGTGTGTACCATCTGTCTCAAATTATTGGGGCACATAAAACCTAGTGTGTAACATTGGGCCTGATTTTCCTTTCATTATCAGCCACCTATAAAGGTATATATAAATCCTACAGAAGTTTGAGTTCACCTTATAAGTTGTTTTACAGTAACAGATACCGTTAATTTGGTTACGTTTTGCAAACAATGAGGAAGTCTGGTGGAAGAGGTCGTGGCCGTGGGCGGTCATTGTCAGCTGGTAATGATGGTAGTGGTGGTGGAGCATCAGGTGGTCGTGGTAAAAGCAATACAGCACCTAAGTCTCGAGTTGTTGAGCCAGGTTCGTTGTCTGGCTACACAAGGCCTCAAACGCTCCCTTTTCTGGGAGTAGGAAAACCGCTTTTAAAGCCGGAGCAGCAAGAACAAGTTTTGGCTTTCCTTGCTGACTCAGCCTCTAGCTCTTTTGCCTCCTCTTCTGAAAGTGCTAAATGTAAAAGCAGCGCGTCGTTAGTGGATGTTCACGGTCAGGGACAAGTCGCTTCCTTGTCTTCTTCACCCAGAACAAGAGAGAAGGATGCGTCAGGCGACACAACGGGTTACTCCATGGAGCTCTTTACACATACCGTTCCTGGGTTAGACAGTGAAACAGTTAACAGGCCATGCCCATTAGAAGTTGAATCAGACATGGAGTGCACAGATGCACAGCCACAGCCAGATTACTATGCTGTTCCTTTGACTCAGACCAGAACATTGCCCTCGCAGTGTACTGAGCCAGAATCAAACCCAGCTGAGACTATGGTGCCCCGTCACGAACGCTATACCACCGGCTTACACGGTGACACAGACAAAGTTGCACACGAGATAGAAGAGGAGGTCATAGATGACCCAGTTGTTGACCCCGATTGGCAGCCATTGGGGGAACAGGGTGCAGGCGGCAGTAGTTCTGAAGCGGAGGAGGAGGAGCCGCAGCAGGCATCAACATCACAACAGGTTCCATCTGCCGGGCCCGTATCTGGCCAAAAACGCGTGGCAAAACCAAAATCAGTTGGAGGACAGCGTGGCCATCTGGTTAAAGAAGCTCAGTCTGCAATGCCTGAAAAGGTATCCGATAGTAGAAAGAGTGCAGTCTGGCATTTTTTTAAACAACATCCAAATGATCAGCGCAAAGTCATCTGTCAAAAATGTTCAACTACCTTAAGCAGAGGTCAGAATCTTAAAAGTCTAAATACAAGTTGCATGCATAGACATTTAACCACCATGCATTTGCAAGCCTGGACTAACTACCAAACGTCCCTAAAGGTTGCAGCACCCTCGGCCAATGAAGCTAGTCAGCAACGCTACATCCCTTCCCTCACTGTAAGCCCACCATTTCCTGCACCACCTGCAGTATCTGTGCAGCTTTCGTCTACAAGCCAAAGCAGTCAGGGAATCACCAGGTTCGTAGTAGGAAACACTGCATGTGGGGCACCGGCAAGAATACAATCTCCAACCCTCTCTCAGTCTGCCATGTCCACCGGCACCACCGCTAGTTCCACGATCTCCAGCTCTCCAGTCCAGCTCACCCTACATGAGACTCTTGTTAGGAAAAGGAAGTACTCATCCTCGCATCCACGTACACAGGGTTTGAACGCCCACATTGCTAGACTAATCTCATTAGAGATGATGCCCTACCGGTTAGTTGAAAGCGAAGCTTTCAAAGCGCTGATGGACTACGCTGTACCACGCTACGAGCTACCCAGTCGACACTTCTTTTCTAGAAAAGCCATCCCAGCCCTCCAACAGCATGTTAAAGACCGCATCGTCCATGCACTCAGGCAATCTGTGACTACAAAGGTGCACCTGACAACAGATGCATGGACCAGTAGGCATGGCCAGGGACGTTACGTGTCCATCACAACACACTGGGTGAATGTGGTGGATGCAGGGTCCACAGGGGACAGCAATATTGGGACAGTTCTGCCTAGCCCACGGTCTAGGAAACAGTTGGCTGTAGGCGTTCGCCCCCCCTCCTCCTCTTCCTCGTCCTCCTGCAGAAGCGAGAGCTCGTCCACAGACCGCAGTCGCACAACCACTCCATCCGCAGCTGCCACTGTTGCACACCAGGTGTCCCATTATGGGACAGCTAGTGGCAAGCGTCAGCAGGCTGTATTGGCAATGAAGTGTTTGGGCGACAACAGACACACCGCGGAAGTTCTGTCCGAGTTCTTGCAGAAAGAAACTCAGTCATGGCTGGGCACTGTACATCTTGAGGCAGGCAAGGTAGTGAGTGATAACGGAAGGAATTTCATGGCTGCCATAGCCCTTTCCCAACTGAAACACATTCCTTGCCTGGCTCACACTTTAAACCTGGTGGTGCAGTGCTTCCTGAAAAGTTATCCGGGGTTACCCGACCTGCTCCTCAAAGTGCGCAGACTTTGCTCGCATATCCGCTGTTCGCCCGTACACTCCAGCCGTATGCAGAACTATCAGTGGTCTTTGAACCTTCCCCAGCATCGCCTAATCATCGACGTTGCAACAAGGTGGAACTCCACACTGCACATGCTTCAGAGACTGTGCGAACAGAGGCGTGCTGTTATGTATTTGTGGGAGGATACACGGGCAGGCAGTTGGATGCAGACATGTAGTTGTCAGGTGTGCAGTGGTCGAAGCTACAAGACCTGTGTCAAGTCCTTCAGTGTTTTGAGGAATTCACACGGCTGGTTAGTGCAGACAACGCCATAATAAGCATGAGCATCCCCCTAATGCGTCTGCTGATGCAAAGTTTGACGCACATAAAGGAGCAGGCGTCTGCAGCCGAGGAAGAGGAAAGCCTTGATGACAGTCAGCCATTGTCTGGTCAGGGCCGTGTAGAGGACGCGGTAGCGGGCGAAGAGGAGGAGGAGGATGATGGGGATGAGTACTTTTTTAATGAGGAAGCTTCTCCTGGGCCAACAGAAATTAGTGGCATTGCAAGGCCGGGTTCTGGTTTTTTAAGGGAGACAAGTGACGTAGATTTGCCTGTAACTGCCCCTCAAACCAGCACAACCGCAGATTTGACAACTGGAACTTTGGCCCACATGGCGGATTATGCCTTACGTATCCTCAAAAGGGACCCACGCATGATTAAAATGATGACCGATGACGATTACTGGTTGGCCTGCATCATTGACCCTCGCTATAAAGGCAAATTGCAAAATATTATGCCACATGAGAACCTCGAACAAATATTAGCAACCAAACAAGCAACTCTTGTAGACCGTTTGATTCAGGCATTCCCAGCACACAGCGCCGGTGATGGTTCTCACACGAGCTGCAGGGGGCTACAGGGCAGAGGTGTTAGAGGTGCACAAATCAGAAGTGGCGTTGGACAGAGGGGTTTTCTGACCAGGTTGTGGAGTGATTTCGCAATGACCGCAGACAGGACAGGTACTGCAGCATCTATTCAAAGTGACAGGAGACAACATTTGTCCAGTATGGTTACTAACTATTTTTCATCTCTTATCGATGTTCTCCCTCAACCGTCATTCCCATTTGATTACTGGGCATCCAAATTAGACACCTGGCCTGAATTGGCAGAATATGCATTGCAGGAGCTTGCTTGCCCAGCAGCTAGTGTGCTATCAGAAAGAGTATTCAGTGCTGCTGGTTCAATATTAACCGAAAAAAGGACTCGTCTGGCTACCCAAAATGTGGATGATCTAACCTTCATTAAAATGAACCACTCCTGGATTTCAAATTATTTTGCCCCACCTTTCCCGGCTGACACCTAGCTTGCCTATAAAAAGGTTTTGCTTGTGGACTGGTCTTACTGAGTGTTCCAATCTCTTAATTTGCAGCAGCTGTTTGTCCAGCATACGACATGTTTACACCTCCCTCAATGGGAAAACTCCCCCCACGGGGCCGTGGTCTCGCCACTTGGCGCAAGCACCCGTTAGAGTGCCGTTTGTTTGTCTGAAGAGGTGGGTGTGCCCGCTTTTGGTCGACGGCACTGCCACTGGGTCCCTCATAATACAATAAAGTGTCTCTGCCGGTGGTGGCGTGCACCCAAAGTCAGACACACCGTTGTAACATGAGGGGCCCTGGGACGGTACCGCCGGCCACAAGAGTTCACCCCCCCAGCTCAAACTGTGCTCTACCACGTGCAAAATTATCTCTCACAGCTCCACCAATGTTTAGTCTATGCGCTGACATCATTCAATGCCTGGCACTGACAATACCAATTTGTTGACATCTATGATGCTAGTTAAAATAGTCTGGGTCAGTGTCCTATATTGACACCAGTAAATACTTATTGCCAAATTACTATGTCTGAAACTCAGCAGAGGAGCCCACCCCTGTACCTAAGTATGCCACACTTTTGTTTTTTTGTTTTGTTGTTTTGCGAGACATTAACATCTATTTATTTTTTGGGAGTACTAACTGTGTCAGACACTCCTTGCAATCGTCCTCCGCTGACCACACCAATGCTGCCTGTGTACCCATGTAACCTACCGGTATTTAAAACTGCATAGAGCCTATTTTTATTTATTTTAGGCCCAGTAAGCCTGTCTGCGGTCCCTCCTTGCAATCGTCCTCCGCTGACCACACCAATGCTGCCCGTGTACCCCTGGAACCTATTTTAAAGTGCATATAGCCACTTTTTTTAATTGTAGGCGTACTAAGTCTGTCTGCGGTCCCTCCTTCCAATAGTCCTCCACTGACCACACCAATGCTGCCCGTGTACCCCTGGAACCTATTTAAAAGTTCATAGAGCCTATTTATATATTTTATTTAATATTAATAAAGCCATGATGGACTACGCTGTACCACGCTACAAGCTAACCAGTCGACACTTCTTTTGCGAGAAAAGCCATCCCAACCCTCCACCAGCATGTAAAAGACCGCATTGTCCATGCACTCTGGCAATCTGTGAGTACAAAGGTGCACCTGACAACAGACGCATGGACCTGTAGGCATGGCCACGGAAGGTTACGTGTCCATTACGGCGCAATGGGTTAATGTGGTGGATGCATGGTCCACAGCGGACAGCCTACTAAGTCTGTCTGCAGTCCCTAATTAAAATTGTCCTCAATTCAGGTTTTCGGGCTTTTTTAAAAAATAGGAAACTGCATTTGGGCTACTAGTTTGGTTGGGGCCTACTAGTGATGTCTGCCGCTCCTGGGTGTTCTCCTCCTCCTTGGTGTTATCCTCCTCCTTGGTGTTCTCCTCCAGGTTTCCTTGTCTGAGCTTCAACCTTCAGGCTCTCATTAAGTATTTTTAAATGTAACACTACAGTTGCCATACTACTTGGGTTGGGGTCTAGTAACGGTGTTCTCCTCCTCCTTGGTGTTCTCCACCTCCTTGGTGTTCTCCTCCAGGTTTCCTTGTCTGAGCTTCAACCTTCAGGCTCTCATTAAGTATTTTTAAATGTAACACTACAGTTGCCATACTACTTGGGTTGGGGCCTAGTAACGGTGTTCTCCTCCTCCTTGGTGTTCTCCTCCTCCTTGGTGTTCTCCTCCAGGTTTCCTTGTCTGAGCTTCAACCTTCAGGCTCTCATTAAGTATTTTTAAATGTAACACTACAGTTGCCATACTACTTGGGTTGGGGCCTAGTAACGGTGTTCTCCTCCTCCTTGGTGTTCTCCTCCAGGTTTCCTTGTCTGAGCTTCAACCTTCAGGCTCTCATTAAGTATTTTTAAATGTAACACTACAGTTGCCATACTACTTGGGTTGGGGCCTAGTAACGGTGTTCTCCTCCTCCTTGGTGTTCTCCTCCAGGTTTCCTTGTCTGAGCTTCAACCTTCAGGCTCTCATTAAGTATTTTTAAATGTAACACTACAGGTGCCATACTACTTGGGTTGGGGCCTAGTAACGGTGTTCTCCTCCTCCTTGGTGTTCTCCTCCAGGTTTCCTTGTCTGAGCTTCAACCTTCAGGCTCTCATTAAGTATTTTTAAATGTAACACTACAGTTGCCATACTACTTGGGTTGGGTTCAAAACTAAAAAACGGAGCAAAAATGTCCACTTCAACATATTTATAAAAATATTCAAATAAGTTTATTATAATCACCTTATTATATATAAATCACATAAATACAAAAGTACAAAGTACAAAAATGTGCGTGCTGTCAGCACAGACATAAAGCAGGAGGCATTACAAGGAGAACATGACAGTGGCCAAGTCTAGAGGGGGAGCACAGAGATGTATCCCTCTGGTTGCAGCATTAATCCTTATTTATATGGCCATGACTATATATATCTCATTAGGTCCTAATACTACCAAAATCACGGCCACCATATAAACAGTCACATAGTTAAGTACAATAGCTGCTTACCCATTGGTAGTCAGGGTTCGTACCCCCACCTCACTTGGCACCCCGGACGCGCGTTTCGCGTGGCTTTTTCAACAGGGTTATGTCATTATGGATTACCTGCTCACCATTAATAGAATTACTGGTGCTTCATGATTACAGTAATAATACTTGGGTTGGGGCCTAGTAACGGTGTTCTCCTCCTCCTTGGTGTTCTCCTCCAGGTTTCCTTGTCTGAGCTTCAACCTTCAGGCTCTCATTAAGTATTTGTTGGTAAAAATTGGTGGTTGGGGCCTACTAACGGTGTGTGCCGCTCCATGGTGTTGTCCTCCACTGTATAAAGCTGAGCTTCAAGCTTCTGGCTCTCATTAAGTATTTGTTGGTAAAAATTGGTGGTTGGGGCCTACTAAAGGTGTCTGCCGCTCCCTGGTATTGTCCTCCACTGTATAAAGCTGAGCTTCAAGCTTCTGGCTCTCATTAAGTATTTGTTGGTAAAAATTGGTGGTTGGGGCCTACTAACGGTGTCTGACGCTCCTGGGTGTTCTCCTCCTCCTGGGTGTTCTCCTCCAGGTTTCCTTGTCTGAGCTGCAACCTTCTGGCTCTCATTAAGTATTTGTTGGTAAAAATTGGTGGTTGGGGCCTACTAACGGTGTCTGCCGCTCCCTGGTGTTGTCCTCCACTGTATAAAGCTGAGCTTCAATCTTTTGGCTTTCGGCCTATAGTAGCAGATATTAAACTGCATTTGGCCTTCAACTTTGGTTGGGCCCTACTAACGGTGTGTGCCGCTCCCTGGTGTTGTCCTCCACTGTATAAAGCTGAGCTTCAACCTTCTGGCTCTCATTAAGTATTTGTTGGTAAAAATTGGTGGCTGGGGCCTACTAACGGTGTGTGCCGCTCCCTGGTGTTGTCCTCCACTGTATAAATCTGAGCTTCAACCTTCAGGCTCTCATTAAGTATTTGTTGGTAAAAATTGGTGGTTGGGGCCTACTAACGGTGTGTGCCGCTCCATGGTGTTGTCCTCCACTGTATAAAGCTGAGCTTCAATCTTAAAGCTCTCATTAAGTAGTTGTTTTTAAAATGTGTGGTTGGGCCCTTAAAACGGTGTCTGACGCTACTGGGTTTTCTCCTGTTTTGTTGTCCCGACCTTCAATGTTCAGGCTTTCGGCTTACATTTTAAATAATTAAACTGCAGTTGGCCTACTACTTTGGTTGGGCCTAGTAACGGTGTGTGCCGCACCTTGGTGTTGTCCTGTGTTATTTTCCTGACCTTTAATCTTCAGGCTTTCGGCCTTCATTTGTAATATTAAACTGCATAGGGCCTACTAGTGTGGTTCGGCCCTACTAATGGTGTCTGTCTGCTGCTCCTGGGTTTTCTACTCCACTGAACTAAGCAATGCCACCTGGTTAGTTCTGTTACCAGTTTTGACCTGCATTTTACCCACTTTATTATTTGGGCCTATATCAGTGTTTCCGCCTTATCCTGCCCATTGCCCAGCCGGTGCTAGATGAGTCTTGTGGTACTTTGACCCAGACCACTACATTCCCCTTGCACGCTACACAGCCACAATCTGACCCTGCTGAAAGTCAGGTTCCCCTTCCCGCATACTATACCACCTTACACAGGGACAAAGAGGAAGGTGCAGATGAAAGTGCAGGTTTCTTCAACAGGTAGGGGGGCATACTCGTTGGCGACGTTACAGGCACAGGGCCCCTCAGAGTACGCAAAAGTGTCGCTGCCGGTGGGAGGCGCCCCCGCCGTGCAAACACACCACCGTACTTTGAGGGGCCCTGTGCCAGTGCCAATGCGAACAAGTGGGCCTCCCTGCTTGCTCAGGATCACAGCACTTGCAAAGTTGAAATACTTACCTCTCACTGCTCCACCGCCGTGACGTAGTCCACGTATCCTGGGCCCACTAAAACCTTGAACCAGCCCTACCCCCCACAACTTTTGCCAAATGACCCCCAATTTCCAATGCCCAACTATTATTATAAAGTTAATTAAGATTGACAAGCTTCAGAAACAAGAATGGATGTTTTGGGCATTAAAATGGGCACTGTAGGTGTTTTCCTGGCCTCCACTCACTGCCGACTATGCTTCCCCATTGACTTGCATTGGGTTTCATGTTTCGGTCGATCCCCGACTTTTCGCGATAATCGGCCGACTTCACTCGACTCAACTTTGGACAAAGTCGGGTTTCGCAAAACCCGACTCGATCTTAAGAAAATGAAAGTCGCTCAACCCTAGTGAGCATCATGATGCTGTTCTGGCTGGCCATCCAGGGGTACCTTGGAGTTGGTGTCGCGTTGGTTTTGGTGGCCAAAAATCCGACAGGATGTGGTCTTGTACGTATCAGCATGTACCACGTGTGCTAGGGCTAAGACGCCTCGCTCCCGTCCTGCTGGCTCATTACATCCTTTAGGGGTACCCAGTAGGCCATGGACGGAGATCTCCCTGGATTTTATTACAGAAGTACCCTCCTCAGCTGGGAACACGGTCATCTTGGTGGTTGTTGATCGGCTCTCAAAGATGTCACACTTTGTGTCCTTGCCTTCGTTGCCTAACGCGAAGACTCTGGCTCAGGTATTTGTTCAGAAGGTGGTCAGACTTCACGGGGTCCCGTCTGACATAGTGTCTGATAGGAGTACACAGTTTGTGGCAAAGTTTTGGAAAGCATTTTGCTCACAGCTGGGGATCAAGTTGTCGCATTCTTCGGCATTTCATCCTCAGTCAAATGGTCAGACCGAGCGTATGAACCAGGATCTGGAGCAGTACTTACGCTGCTTTGTTTCTGACAACCAGGAGGAGTGGTCGACGTTCCTTCCTGTGGCTGAGTTTGCCATTAATAATCACCGCCAGGAATCATCTGGGGAGTCTCCGTTTTTTTGTGTTTACGGGCACCATCCTCAATTTTGTACTCTGCGTCAGGGTGGCTCTGCTGGCGTTCCGGAGGAGGACCAGCTAGGAGCACAACTGTCATCCGTTTGGAGGAGAGTGAAACAGCGCTTGCTGAGCGTGGGTGCAAGGTACAAGTGGCTGACAGTAGACGTGTGCCAGGTCCGGACCTGAGTGTGGGTGATTGGGTGTGGTTGTCAACAATAAACATAAAACTCAAAGTACCATCCCAAGGTTTATTGGTCCATATAGGGTTGCCGCCATCATTAACCCGGTAGCCTACCGATTGGAGCTTCCTACGGTATATAAGATACACAATGTGTTTCACAGATCTCTTTTAAAGAAGGTGGTGGGTTCCGTGGACGCGGCGCCGATGCCACCTCCAGTCTTGGTGGATGGCAATTTGGAGTTTGAAGTCTCCAAGGTGGTTGACTCTCGTATAGTGCGCCGCACATTACAGTACCTGGTACACTGGCGTGGTTATGGGCCGGAGGAGAGGTCTTGGGTACCAACTTTGGGCATACATGCGGAACAGCTGGTCAGTATGTTTCACCACCGCCATCCAGACAAGCCGGATCCTATAAGTCGTGAAGGCCCTGGGGTCCCTCGTAGAAGGCGGGGTACTGTCATGTTGGATGCTATTCACACTAAGGCATCCGAAGACAGCGGTAATTCCACATTCGTCCACTATATGCTCAGTGGCGCCGGCTAGACTTTATCCAGGTTGTCCGCGGTTAATCTAGCTGGTAATTGGGTTGGAGGCTGGGTCACGCCCATGGCCTTTAAATAGTCATCAAGACTTTGGGCGTCGCCGATTATAGGTTGTGTCTTGTGTCTGGTGATCTCGGTCTGGAGTGGTGGTCTAGGAGAAGAAATATCGTATCTGGTGGTGTATTATCCTTTATCATATTTCTCCTTCCTATATTTGTATTTGTTTTGCCCTGTGCACATTATAGTATTTTCCTGTGTGTCTGCGGCGTGGTGCGTTTTTAGTTTTCCCTGTCTGTGCTTTCTGTAGGGGTTGGTGTGTGGTCTTATCACTGAGTGGCGGGTGGAGGTTTCAGCATAGGACTGAAACAGGAGTCAGGGTCAGGCCTGGTGGGCCAGACAAGCACACCATCAGTGTAAATTCTGGGAGAGGGACAGACAGAGTTTCCCCTAGTCTGAGGGATATTGCAGGGGCCCGGGTAATCAGTCGTAGTCTACCCAGTACCCTCATGACACCCAGGCCAAAAGTGTAAATGGAGAAGATCAGGGGCCCTAGAACTGAACCTTGGCCAGACTCCGACAGATAGGGGGCGAGGTGAGGAGGTGGTGTGTAAATGGGAGACGCTGAATGTTCGGTCAGTTAGGTATGACGAGATCCAGGATAGGGCCAAGTATGTGATGCCAAGGGATGAGAGGATCTGTAGTAATAGGGAATGGTCCACTGTGTCAAAGGCAGAGGACAGATCCAGGAGGAGGAGGATAGAGTAGTGTCGCTTGCTCTTGGTGGTTAATAAGTCATTGGTGACCTTAGTTAGGGCAGTTTCAGTGGAGTGGTGTGACCGGAAGCCTGATTGTAAGCGGTCGAAAAGGGAGCAGGAAGATAGATGGGAGGACAGTTCAAGATGGACGTGTTGATCCAGTAGTTTTGAGGCATAGGGGAGAAGTGATATAGGGCGATAGCTAGTGTGGTGTAGTGACCCCTGTGGCAGCTGGGGTGCGCTGTAAGAGCTTCCCAGCATGTGCATAGAGGCATGTGGAGGCCATAGGAGTGCATGATAATCACAGATAAAAGTGTGGTGATGAGTCAAAGTCTGGCATTATGGTGAATGGCCGGTGTGTGTGTGTGTCGCAGAGGGAGACACTCTGCGCTGTCAGCCTGAAGCCAGGATGTTCTGGGACCTGTAGTCCTACATGTGAATGGTGTTGTTTAGCTAGGGAGGCTGGCAGTGCTAGTTCTGAGAGATTGGAGGGTCAGACTAGCCAAACACACTCCCATCTAGGGGAGTGGTTAGTAGCATATAATGTGACTGAGGTCTGGTCACATGGGCTCTGAGTGTGGATCTGGATGGTCTGTGCTGGAAGGTCCTGGAAAGAGCCCCATGTGTTGGGAGTGTCGGCTCCCTGAAGAGCACATGGCGGGGGCTCTGGACCTCGCACAGACCAGACTGTGGAATGGATGGAGATCCATGTTGTACTGACTGGGGTCAGTATGTGAGAATGAGAATGTCGGAAGGATGCCTCTGGTGAAGAGAGGTATCCGAGAACCTGTGCAGCAATGGCAGGTAACGAATAGAGATTCGTGTTGTACTGACCGGGGTCAGAGAAAAGGAAAGACAGAGTGTGAATGTCTGCAGGATGCCTCTAAGGAAGAGAGGTATCCGAGAACCTGTGCGGCACCCACAGGTAACGGGAAGGAACAGTGTTGTACTGACAGGGGTCAGAGTGAAAAGAAGAGCGAGACATTGTGTCTGGGGCACCTCTGAGGCCAAAGGGTGTCCAGGAACCCGTGAAGGTTGCCAATGGGTAACTGTTATGACCCCAATGGCGAGGGTCTCAGAGGAACGTGGAAGTCTGCAGAATACAAAAATCCAGCTCATAGGGCAGTGGTAACTGGGTTGACCATATATCTACTCCTAACGCCAACACTAGCAGTAGCCGGGGATCATTCCTACGTTGATTCTAGATGACACGCGCCAGCCGGAGAATCTAGCTACCCCTAGTAGAGGAAAACAAAGACCTTTCTTGCCTCCAGAGAAGGGGACCCCAAAGCTGGATAGAAGCCCCCCACAAATAATAACGGTGAGGTAAGAGGAAATGACAAACACAGAAATGAACCAGATTTAGCACAGAGAGGCCCGCTTACTGATAGAAGAATAAAGAAAGGTAACTTATATGGTCAACAAAAACCCTATCAAAATCCACACTGGAAATTCAAGAACCCCCGAACCGTCTAACGGTCCGGGGGGAGAACACCAGCCCCCTAGAGCTTCCAGCAAAGGTCAGGATATAGTTTAGGAACAAGCTGGACAAAAATACAAAACCAAAACAAATAGCAAAAAGCAAAAGGCAGACTTAGCTGATATAACTGGAACCAGGATCAGTAGACAAGAGCACAGCAGACTAGCTCTGATAACTACGTTGCCAGGCATAGAACTGAAGGTCCAGGGAGCTTATATAGCAACACCCCTAACTAACGACCCAGGTGCGGATAAAGGAATGACAGAAAAACCAGAGTCAAAAAACTAGTAACCACTAGAGGGAGCAAAAAGCAAATTCACAACAGTACCCCCCCCTTAGTGAGGGGTCACCGAACCCTCACCACGACCACCAGGGCGATCAGGATGAGCGGCATGAAAGGCACGAACTAAATCGGCCGCATGAACATCAGAGGCGACCACCCAGGAATTATCCTCCTGACCATAGCCCTTCCACTTGACCAGGTACTGAAGCCTCCGCCTGGAGAGGCGAGAATCCAAGATCTTCTCCACCACGTACTCCAACTCGCCCTCAACCAACACCGGAGCAGGAGGCTCAGCAGAAGGAACTACAGGCACAATGTACCGCCGCAACAAGGACCTATGAAATACATTGTGAATAGCAAACGACACAGGAAGATCCAGACGAAAAGATACAGGATTAAGGATTTCCAATATCTTGTAAGGCCCAATAAAACGAGGTTTAAATTTGGGAGAGGAGACCTTCATAGGAACAAAGCGGGAAGAAAGCCATACCAAATCCCCAACGCGTAGTCGGGGACCCACACCGCGGCGGCGGTTGGCAAAGCGCTGAGCCCTCTCCTGTGACAACTTCAAGTTGTCCACCACATGATTCCAGATCCGCTGCAACCTATCCACCACAGAATCCACCCCAGGACAGTCAGAAGGCTCCACATGACCCGAAGAAAAGCGAGGATGGAAACCAGAGTTGCAGAAAAAAGGCGAAACCAAGGTGGCGGAACTAGCCCGATTATTAAGGGCAAACTCAGCCAATGGCAAGAATGTCACCCAATCGTCCTGATCAGCAGAGACAAAACACCTCAAATAAGCCTCCAAAGTCTGATTGGTTCGCTCCGTCTGTCCATTAGTCTGAGGATGGAAAGCAGACGAAAACGACAAATCAATGCCCATCCTACTACAAAAGGATCGCCAGAACCTGGAAACGAACTGGGATCCTCTGTCTGACACAATATTCTCAGGGATGCCGTGCAAACGAACCACGTTCTGGAAAAACACAGGAACCAGATCGGAAGAGGAAGGCAGCTTAGGCAAAGGAACCAAATGGACCATCTTGGAGAAGCGATCACATATCACCCAGATAACGGACATGCCCTGAGATAGCGGAAGATCAGAAATGAAATCCATGGAGATATGTGTCCAAGGTCTCTTCGGGACAGGCAAGGGCAAGAGCAAACCGCTGGCACGAGAACAGCAAGGCTTGGCTCGAGCACAAGTCCCACAGGACTGCACAAATGACCGCACATCCCTTGACAAGGAAGGCCACCAAAAGGACCTGGCCACCAGATCTCTGGTGCCAAAAATTCCTGGGTGACCTGCCAACACCGAGGAATGAACCTCGGAAATGACTCTGCTAGTCCACTTATCCGGGACAAACAGTCTGTCAGGTGGACAAGACTCAGGCCTATCAGCCTGAAATCTCTGCAACACACGTCGCAGATCCGGAGAAATAGCTGACAAGATAACTCCATCTTAATACCAACAGGATCAGCGACTTCAGGAGCGTCAGGCACAAAGCTCCTAGAAAGAGCATCGGCCTTCACATTCTTCGAACCTGGTAAATACGAGACAACAAAATCAAAGCGGGAGAAAAACAATGACCAGCGGGCCTGTCTCGGATTAAGGCGTTTAGCAGACTCGAGATACATCAGATTTTTGTGATCAGTCAAGACCACCACACGATGCTTAGCACCCTCGAGCCAATGACGCCACTCCTCAAATGCCCATTTCATGGCCAACAACTCCCGATTGCCCACATCATAATTTCGCTCGGCAGGCGAAAACTTCCTAGAGAAAAAGGCACAAGGTTTCATAACAAAGCAACCAGGGCCTCTCTGCGACAAAACGGCCCCTGCTCCAATCTCTGAAGCATCCACCTCAACCTGAAAGGGAAGTGAGACATCGGGCTGGCACAAAACAGGTGCCGAAGTAAACCGGCGTTTCAACTCCTGGAAAGCCTCCACGGCAGCAGGAGCCCAGTTAGCTACATCGGAGCCCTTCTTGGTCATATCCGTCAAAGGTTTCACAATGCTAGAAAAATTAGCGATAAAACGACGGTAGAAGTTAGCGAAACCCAAGAACTTCTGAAGACTCTTAACTGACGAGGGCTGAGTCCAATCAAGAATAGCTCGGACCTTGACTGGGTCCATCTCCACAGCAGAAGGGGAAAAAATGAACCCCAAAAAGGGAACCTTCTGTACACCAAAGAGACATTTTGAGCCCTTGACAAATAACGAATTTTCACGCAAAATTCCAAAGACCAACCTGACCTGCTCCACATGCGAATCCCAATTCTCAGAAAAAACCAAAATATCATCCAGATAAACAATCAAAAATTTATCCAGATACTTCCGGAAAATGTCATGCATAAAGGACTGAAAAACTGAAGGCGCATTGGAGAGCCCAAAAGGCATCACCAAGTACTCAAAATGACCTTCGGGCGTATTGAATGCGGTTTTCCATTCATCACCTTGCTTAATGCGCACAAGGTTGTACGCACCACGAAGGTCTATCTTGGTGAACCACTTGGCACCTTTAATCCGGGCAAACAAGTCAGACAACAGCGGTAAAGGATACTGAAATTTGACAGTGATCTTATTTAAAAGCCGATAATCAATACAAGGCCTCAAAGATCCGTCCTTTTTTGCCACAAAAAAGAATCCCGCACCAAGAGGGGAAGAAGACGGACGAATATGTCCTTTCTCCAGAGACTCCTTGATATATGAACGCATAGCGGTATGTTCAGGTACCGACAGATTAAACAGTCTTCCCTTAGGAAATTTACTGCCTGGGATCAAATCTATAGCACAGTCACAGTCCCTATGAGGAGGCAGTGCACTGGACTCAGACTCACTGAAGACATCCTGATAATCAGACAAATACTCAGGAACTTCCGAAGGCGTAGAAGAAGCAATAGACACAGGCAGGGAATCCCCATGAATACCACGACAGCCCCAACTTGAGACTGACATAGCCTTCCAGTCCAGGACTGGATTATGGGTCTGTAACCATGGCAGCCCTAAAACAACCAAATCATGCATTTTATGTAAAACCAGGAAACGTATCACCTCGCGGTGTTCAGGAGTCATGCACATGGTAACCTGTGTCCAATACTGCGGTTTATTTGCTGCCAATGGCGTAGCATCAATACCCCTAAGAGGAATAGGATTTACTAATGGTTCAAGAGTAAAACCACAGCGCTTAGCAAATGACAGATCCATAAGACTCAGGGCAGCACCTGAATCTACAAACGCCATGACAGGATAAGACGACAGTGAGCAAATCAAAGTTACAGACAGAATAAATTTAGGTTGCAAATTACCAACGGTGACAGGACTAACAACCTTAGCTATACGTTTAGAGCATGCTGAGATAACATGTGTAGAATCACCACAGTAGTAGCACAAGCCATTCCGGCGTCTATGAATTTTCCGCTCATTTCTAGTCAGGATTCTATCACATTGCATTAAATCAGGTGTCTGTTCAGACAACACCATGAGGGAATTTGCGGTTTTTCTATCACATTGCACCGAATTAGGTGTCTGTTCAGACAACACCATGAGGGAATTTGCGGTTTTGCGTTCCCGCAACCGCCGGTCAATTTGAATAGCCAGTGCCATAGTATCATTCAGACCTGTGGGAATGGGAAAACCCACCATAACATTCTTAATGGCTTCAGAAAGGCCATTTCTAAAATTAGCGGCCAGTGCACACTCGTTCCAATGTGTCAGCACGGACCATTTCCGAAATTTTTGGCAATACACTTCAGCCTCGTCCTGCCCCTGAGACATAGCCAGCAAGGCCTTTTCTGCCTGAATCTCAAGATTGGGTTCCTCATAAAGTAAACCGAGCGCCAGAAAAAACGCATCAATATCAGCCAATGCCGGATCTCCTGGCGCCAGCGAAAAAGCCCAATCCTGAGGGTCGCCCCGTAAGAACGAAATAACAATTTTTACTTGCTGAGCAGAGTCTCCAGATGAACAGGGTCTCAGGGACAAAAACAATTTACAATTATTCATGAAATTCCTAAACTTAAACCTGTCTCCGGAAAACAGTTCAGGAATCGGTATTTTAGGTTCTGACCTAGGATTTCTGATAACATAGTCTTGTATGCCCTGCACACGAGTAGCCAGCTGGTCCACACTTGTAATCAAGGTCTGGACATTCATGTCTGCAGCAAGCATAGCCACTCTGAGGTAAAGGGGAAGAAGAAAAAAAAAAAAAACCTCAGAATCTTCTTTCTTATAATCCCTCTTCTGCAATGCATTAAACATTTAATACTGGCCTGGCAAACTGTTATGACCCCAATGGCGAGGGTCTCAGAGGAACGTGGAAGTCTGCAGAATACAAAAATCCAGCTCATAGGGCAGTGGTAACTGGGTTGACCATATATCTACTCCTAACGCCAACACTAGCAGTAGCCGGGGATCATTCCTACATTGATTCTAGATGACACGCGCCAGCCGGAGAATCTAGCTACCCCTAGTAGAGGAAAACAAAGACCTTTCTTGCCTCCAGAGAAGGGGACCCCAAAGCTGGATAGAAGCCCCCCACAAATAATAACGGTGAGGTAAGAGGAAATGACAAACACAGAAATGAACCAGATTTAGCACAGAGAGGCCCGCTTACTGATAGAAGAATAAAGAAAGGTAACTTATATGGTCAACAAAAACCCTATCAAAATCCACACTGGAAATTCAAGAACCCCCGAACCGTCTAACGGTCCGGGGGGAGAACACCAGCCCCCTAGAGCTTCCAGCAAAGGTCAGGATATAGTTTAGGAACAAGCTGGACAAAAATACAAAACCAAAACAAATAGCAAAAAGCAAAAGGCAGACTTAGCTGATATAACTGGAACCAGGATCAGTAGACAAGAGCACAGCAGACTAGCTCTGATAACTACGTTGCCAGGCATAGAACTGAAGGTCCAGGGAGCTTATATAGCAACACCCCTAACTAACGACCCAGGTGCGGATAAAGGAATGACAGAAAAACCAGAGTCAAAAAACTAGTAACCACTAGAGGGAGCAAAAAGCAAATTCACAACAGGTAACGGTCTGAAAACCATGTGTAATGCTGACCGGGGTCAGAGACGAACTGTGGTAAAGTTGAATATGTCCAGATACTGTTCAAGCTGTTACTAAGTTCCTGTGGATGTGGTTTATGTTGTGCGAAATAAACCTTAGAGACTGTGTTTTTGATAGAAAACCGTGCCCGAGTGCGTTAATCCCGTGCCAAGCGAGTGTCCCCCAAGACACATAGTAGTTACATAGTTATTAAGGTTGAAGGAAGACTTTAAGTCCATCTAGTTCAACCCATAGCCTAACCTAACATGCCCTAACATGTTGATCCAGAGGAAGGCAAAAAAAACCCATGTGGCAAAGAGTAAGCTCCACATTGGGGAAAAAAATTCCTTCCCGACTCCACATACGGCAGTCAGACTAGTTCCATGGATCAACGCCCTATCAAGGAATCTAGTGTATATACCCTGTAACATTATACTTTTCAAGAAAGACATCCATAGTAGGCGCTATGCTACACTAGATACAGAGGATGGGTCAAGAGAGGGCTTTTTAAGGATAGGTGTGATTGAGGCATGTTTAAAGCTTGAGGGGAAAACACCAGTTGTTAGTGATAAAGAGATGGGTTAGGGTTGGGATGAAGACTGTGGCGAGGTTTGGGATGAAGTGGGAAGGGATCGGGTCAAGTGCACAGGTGGTGAGATGCAATCTTGAGAGTAGAGTGGAGAGTCGATCTTCTGTAATAGTGGAGAAGTTGGTTTTGGAGGTGGAGGGCTGGGTAGTTGGGAGGAAGGGCTCTGGGGGTTGTCGACTAAAACTGGCTCTGATGTTCTCAATCTTCTGCTTGAAAAATGAGGCAAAGTCTTCAGCTGAGATGAGTGGGGAGGGAGGAGGTGCTGGGGGATGGAGGAGAGAGTTGAAGGTGTTGAATAACTGTTTAGGGTTGTGAGACAGGGAGGATATGATAGATGAGAAGTAGGTTTGTTTAGCTGTGGCGAGTGTGGTCTTGAAAGTAGTGAGGGACTGTTTGAATGTGATAAAGTGCTCGTTGGAGTGGGATCTTTTCCATCTCCGCTCTGCAGCCCTGGAAGCTCGCCTCAGTTCTTTGGTCAGACTGGTGTGCCAGGGCTGTCTGTTGATTTTGTGAGCTTTGGTATGTGTGAGAGGGGCAAGAGATTCCAAAGCTGCAGCTATTGTGGTGTTATATAGAGCGGCAGCGTCATCCGCATTGTGTAGGGAAATTATGTCTGTGAGAGGGAGGAGGGATTCAGAGAGTGAATGTAGATCAAGGTGTTTAAGATTTCTGCGAGGGTGTGCAAGTTTGTGGGGTGGGGATTGTAGACAAGAAGTGGAGAGGGAAGAGAATGTGAGTAGATTGTGGTCAGAAAGATGAAGAGGTGAATTAGAGAGGTTAAATAGGGAGCAGAGGTTGGTGAAGATGAGGTCCAATGTGTTTCCATTTTTGTGAGTGGCTGCAGAAGACCATTGAGTGATGCCGAAGGAGGAAGTGAGAGATAGAAGTTTAGTGGCAGCTGAGAGGGAAGTATCAATGGGGATGTTGAAGTCACCCATGATGATAGTGGGGATGTCCGCAGAAAGGAAATGAAGTAGCCAGGTGGTGAAGTGGTCAAAGAAGGTGGTGGCTGGCCCTGGGGGGCGGTAAATGACAACCAGTTGGAGGTTGGTGGGGGCATAGATGCGCACAGAGTGCACCTCAAAGGAAGGGAGGGTAACAGAGGGTGGCAGTGGGATTAGGGTGAAGGAGCAGTTATCTGATGGAGAAAACCAACTCCTCCACTATGCTTGCTGCTGGGGCGGGGTGTGTGAGAAAGATGGAAGCCACCATAGGAAAGTGCAGCAAAAGAGGCTGTGTCAGAAGGGGTGAGCCAGGTTTCCGTGATGGCGAGGAAGGAAAGTTTGGTAGTAACAAAAAGATCATAGATGTAGGAAAGCTTGTTTCAGACAGAGCGAGCCTTCCACAGAGCTCCTGATAGTGGGACTGGGGAAGTGGGGGCTGGGCGAATGTGTATAACGTTAGAGAGGTTACGGAAATTTGTGATAGAGCGTGTATGGGAGGTAGAGCTGACTGTGGGGATGTGGTGAGGAGGACCAGGATTTGGAGAGATCTCACCAGCAGTGAGAAGGAGCAGAGAAAGTGTTAGCAGGTGGGAGCAGGAGAGGGCGTGAGGTGGCTGTCTGTGCTTGGAGACAGAGGATTGTATGTTGAGGAACAGTTCTGAGGAGGAGGTGAGATGCATGGGGAGGATTGAAGAGGAGATGAACAGTTCTTTACTAGGAGTAAGGATTAGGGGAGTTTGCAGAAAATGAAGAATTATAGGGGTGAAAGTGAAAACAAACAGAAACATTGTTTACAGTGACTTGCCAGTTACCTTCAGTTCCCTTCTGGTTCAATTCTGGTTTTAATTCTAAATTAATCTTCACACTTCTAGGACACACTTATAGGAATCACACAGCAGACTAAAGTCATTGCAGACTTGTACTATGCAATATATGTACAACTAAGTGCATTCAGGTGTGAAGCAGAGAGGAGTGGTCTCTGTTCATCTTGGTCAGAGAATTAAGGGTGGACCAGATGCATACAATCAAGCCAGAGTAAATAAGGTCATAAATAACACAGGGTAAGCTGGGGTTAGCTAAAAAGTATACCATGTGAATGCTAGGAGCAGAGGAAAGTCTGTGTGGAAAGTTGGGTGATGTACTATGTGCACTTCATAGACAGACAAGGCAGGAGAGCAGGCTGGAGAGCTGGGTGCATAATAATAATAATAATAATTTTATTTATATAGCGCCAACATATTCCGCAGCGCTTTACAACTTATAGAGGGGAATTGTACAGACAATAGACATTACAGCATAACAGAAATCACAGTTCAAAACAGATACCAGGAGGAATGAGGGCCCTGCTCGCAAGCTTACAAACTATGAGGAAACGGGGAGACACGAGAGGTGGATGGTAACAATTGCTTTAGTTATTTGGACCAGCCATAGTGTAAGGCTCAGGTGTTCATGTAAAGCTGCATGAACCAGTTAACAGCCTAAGTATGTAGCAGTACAGACACAGAGTGCTATTGACTGCATAAAGTGTATGAGAACACGATGCGAGGACCCTGATAATGTTTTTTATTTTTATTTATTTATTTATTTTTATTTTTATTTTTTTTTTATTAGGCCACACAGGGATAGTTAGGTTAATGCGTTGAGGCGGTAGGCCAGTCTGAACAAATGCGTTTTTAGGGCACGCTTAAAACTGTGGGGATTGGGGATTAATCGTATTAACCTAGGTAGTGCATTCCAAAGAATCGGCGCAGCACGTGTAAAGTCTTGGAGACGGGAATGGGAGGTTCTGATTATTGAGGATGCTAACCTGAGGTCATTAGCGGAGCGGAGGGCACGGGTAGGGTGGTAGACTGAGACCAGAGAGGAGATGTAGGGTGGTGCTGAGCCATGGAGTGCTTTGTGGATGAGGGTAGTAGTTTTGTACTGGATTCTGGAGTGGATGGGTAGCCAGTGTAATGACTGGCACAAGGTAGAGGCATCGGTGTAACGGTGGTGAGGAATATGATCCTGGCAGCAGCATTCAGGACAGATTGGAGCGGGGAGAGTTTGGTAAGAGGGAGGCCGATTAGTAGAGAGTTACAATAGTCCAGACGAGAATGAATAAGTGAGACAGTAAGAGTTTTTGCAGAGTCGAAAGTAAGAAAAGGGCGAATTCTAGAAATATTTTTGAGATGCAGATAAGAAGAGCGAGCCAGTGATCGGATGTGGGGGGTGAATGAAAGCTCAGAATCAAGGATGACCCCAAGGCAGCGGGCATGTTGCTTGGGAGTAATGGTGGAACCGCACACGGAGATGGCAATGTCAGGCAAAGGTAGGTTAGTAGAGGGAGAGAACACGAGGAGTTCAGTTTTTGACAGGTTCAGTTTCAGATAGAGGGAGGACATGATGTTAGAGACAGCGGTAAGACAATCACTGGTGTTTTCTAAGAAGGTCAGAGTGAAAGCAGGATTAGAGGTGTATAATTGGGTGTCGTCAGCATAGAGATGGTACTGGAAACCAAATCTACTGATTGTTTGTCCAATAGGGGCAGTATACAAAGAGAAGAGGAGGGGGCCTAGGACTGATCCTTGAGGAACCCCAACAGTAAGGGGAAGGTGAGAGGAGGAGGAACCAGCAAAACATACAGTGAAGGATCGGTCAGAGAGATAGGAGAACCAAGAGAGAACGGTGTCCTTGATGCCGATGGAGCGGAGCATAGCGAGGAGGAGCTGATGATCCACAGTGTCGAATGCTGCGGAAAGATCCAAGAGAATTAGCATGGAGTAGTGACCATTAGATTTAGCTGTTAGTAGGTCATTAGAGACTTTAGTGAGGGCAGTTTCAGTAGAGTGTAAAGAGCGGAAGCCAGATTGAAGAGGGTCGAGAAGAGAGTTATCTGAGAGATAGCGGGTAAGACGGAGTGGACCAGGCGTTCCAGGAGTTTAGAGATAAAGGGAAGATTAGAGACAGGTCTATAATTAGCGGCACAGTTTTGGTCGAGGGAGGGCTTTTTAAGTAATGGATGTATGATGGCATGCTTAAATGAGGAGGGAAAAATACCGGAAGTGAGGGAAAGGTTGAATATTTTTGTTATGTGAGAGGTGACAGCCGGGGAAAGGGACTGGAGGAGATGTGACGGAATGGGGTCACTGGTGCAAGTGGTCGGGCGAGAAGATGCAAGGAGCCTGCTTACTTCTTCTTCTGTAACTGGTTCTAAGTCAGAGAGTGAACTAGATGCAGTGGGGGAGGGAGGACAGTGCCTGGTATGAAGAGATTGGGAGATGATTTCCTGTCGAATGTGGTCAATTTTTTCTTTGAAGTAATTGGCCAGATCGTCAGCGCGGAGATCTGTGGTTGGGGCCTGCTCTCTTGGGTTGAGTAGGGACTGGAAAGTGTCGAAGAGACGTTTAGGGTTATTGGACAGTGAGGCGATGAGGGTGTTGAAATAGGTTTGTTTGGAGAGGTGAAGGGCAGAGTTGTATGTTTTTAGCATGAACTTATAATGGATGAAATCTTCGGGTAGATTAGATTTTCTCCACAGACGTTCGGCGCACCTGGAGCACCGCTGCAGGAAACGTGTTTGCAGCGTGTGCCACGGTTGTCGCCGTCTGTGTCGAGTTGCTCTATGTATAGGAGGAGCAGCTTCATCCAGGGCACTTTGCAGGGTTTCATTGTAATGCTTCAGAGCAGAATTCGGACATGAGATAGAGGAGATTGGGGCCAATGAGGACTGCAAGTTCTTCATAAGTTTCTGGGTGTTAATGGCCTGTATGTTTCTATAAGTGTGGAAAGTGGGGGTGACCTGAGCGGGATGGCAGTTCTTGATAGAGAATGAAAGAAGGTTGTGGTCAGAGAGTGGGAGAGGAGTTTGTGAAATCATCCACTGAGCAAAGCCGGGAGAAGACCAAGTCAAGGGAGTTTCCATCTTCATGCGTTGGAGAGTTAGTATGCTGCGAGAGGCCGAAAGAGGAGGTTAGAGATAAAAGGTGAGAAGCAGATGGGGAGAGGGGAGAAGCAATGGGGATGTTGAAATCACCCATGATAAGGGTGGGGGTGTCACAGGAGAGAAAGTGTGGAAGCCAGGTGACAAAATGATCCAGGAACTGATGAGAGGGGCCAGGAGGACGATACACCACCGCCACTCGCATGGAGAAGGGGACATAGAGTCTGACAGCATGGACCTCAAAGGAAGGGAATACAAGTGAGGGTACTTGGGGGATAACTTGGAAGGTACATTTGGGTGAAAGGAGCAGACCAACGCCTCCACCTGCTCTGTTGTCTGATCTTGGGGTATGAGAAAAGTGTAGTCCACCATATGAGAGAGCAGCAGCAGCGGTGGTGTCTGACTGCTGGATCCAGGTTTCAGTAAGAGCCAGGAGATTAAGAGAATTAGAAAGGAAGAAGTCATGAATGAAGGAGAGTTTATTACACACAGAGTGAGAATTCCAAAGAGCACAATTGAAAGAGACAGAAGGCATGCATGGAATATTAATAAGGTTAGAGGGGTTTCTGGGTGTAGCAGTTGGGAGGTTTGACTGGCTATAACATGGGGGGCCGCGGTTTGGAGAGATGTCTCCAGCGACTAGGAGAAGGAGAGAAAGATAGAAAGAGTGAGCAGATGGTTAAGTGATTTGTGAGAGCGTTTCTTGTGTTGGATGGTGGGACTGAATGGATCTGCGCTGTTAAGCAATGTGAACAGAGCATGAGTGCTATACATAGGAGAGGCAAGGACAGAGGGGCCGATATGGATGGAGTTTAAAGAGTTTATGCAAGGGCGGTGAGTGAATGCAGCAGCCAGGATATAGATTATACAGATACATATGGTGTGTATTTGTTCTGTTTCAAGTGAATAGGGAATAGGTTTAGATTGTCTTACCTGTCTCCTGCCCTGTCTAACTGCCATGTTATAACTGCCGCATACTTAGAAAAAAATACTTTGAATAAAACTACACGAATAATAGTGCACAAATTCACCCCTGCATGAATGCATCCCCAAGCTATGTCTACATTTATAGAAGGCTAGCTCTTAGATCTCTTTTTTTTTTTTTTTTTTTTTTAAAGGGTGTTTCTCCCCCTCTCGTTACCAATCAATCTAACTCAGTTGAGACAGCAGGACACAATAAATATAGTACAACCAGAAAACATATTACCGAAAGCCGGCAAAGGGAGGGGTGAATTAACACATAATAATGCAAAACAACCCCAGGCCTACTCAAAAGGCCACCCACTCCATATAACTGCTGAAAATGAGGAGGGTAAAGGAGTATATTGGGTATCAAAGTTTATTAAATGTACAATGTATAAATACGATCATCAATTTACATAGATACGAAAAATCATTAAAGACCTACATATAAAATGCATACAGGATGAGGACAGAACATCCCACTGGTGAACGGGGCCCAAATGGTCAAATTGTCTGCACTGGACTGCAGACTAGTAATGAATGTAACCGCAGGGTGCCATATGGCTCAATAAGTGTAGTGCAGTGATCGCGATCACTGCTGATAGACACCGCCAAAAATGCTTACCACTGATTACGGTGGGCACACCAGGACACCAGGCTGGGACCGGAAAAAAGAAAGACCCCCGACGCGCGTTTCGCTTACGCGGTACACAGCTTTCTCAAGGGGATAGACTGGAGGGGCCGAGAAGGACCTTAAAAGGGGCCGGACCCTGAAAATGTGACGTCTCACATGTCCGGAAACGGCCAATGACCAGCGGCAATGCCGGCGCATGCGCAGATCAGGTCACAGGTCCTGAAACCAGCAGCAGCGTCCAGCGTCACCACGTGTGCACGGGGGAGGGTAAGCCCCGGTCACACCAGGGAGGCCTAATAGACACCGCCCTGGACCAGGAACCGGTGAGTCGGATCAGCGCACGCGCACTGCCACCAATGTAACAGCGAAATGTGCTAGATAAACAACCCATCAGTCAAAACAAATGAAGTACAGCGGGGAATGGACCATACATAGGAGGCAGAGATATATGGATAAATATACAACGGATTCATCCAGAATATAGTAATAATTTAAAGCCAATCAATAAAATCATCTGTTCAGCCTTCTCCAGGTATAGTCTTGGAATATGTCTCTTTCCTCCAGAGGTTTTAACAGGCTAAATCCACCGCATACAGAGAGTGAGTTGGGAGCGAAAGAGGCTTATTCGTAAGATGGAATCTCTCAATCGGATAGATGAATCTCGGCACACCAGAAAGAATAAGATAAACTATAAGAAAAGTAAGAGACATGACTGGATAAATAACAACATAAAAAAATAAATAAAAACAATAAAAACAAATCCCAGCTTCAGGAACGACCTGTACCAATGGAATAGAGGTCGAAACATAATAGAGGATCAGAGGCAAAGGGAGGGGAAGGGATACAAAAAACCATATTAGGGAATATATGATGTAAGACTTATCTGCGCACAAATGAAGCATTATAAAAATGAAGCAAAGCTAAGCGATTCATTTAGACCATTAGGAGCGACTGTATTCAGCCTAACGATCCAGCCTGCTTCACGTTGTGCCAGTGACTTCTTATAATCGCCCCCGCGCGCGCCCAAATGGACGCAGTCGATGCCTCTAACCCGAAGCAACCCCGCGTCACAGTCATGGAAAAGTTTGAAGTGGCGCGGGATTGTCTTCAGGAGAGAGGCATCGATCACAGTCCTGGCAGCCTGGATGTCCCGCACATGTTCTCTAGTGCGTGTGCGGAGCTCCCTTGACGTGAGACCCACATAAATTAGAGGGCAACTACACGTAGCGTAGTACACCACATTTTTCGTACTACACGATATGTGGTGTCTGATGGTAAATGTCCTATTACCGTCGGAAGATGTAAAAGAAGTAGTCCGGATGATATTGGCGCAAGCCAAACAATGGCCGCACTGAAAGCAGCCAAGGACTGGACCCCTAGAACCAAAGGGGTTACTGGCAGGGGGCACATAATGGCTTCGAACGAGCATATTGCTGAGATTCGGGGACCTCCTTGCTGTCATCGAAGGGAAGTCACCAAGTACGGGGCCCAGGGACGATTCAGTACCCAGAATGGGCCAGTGACGGGCCAAAATCTCCCTCATATTAACCCATTCATGGTTGTATGTGGTAATGAATCTTATTTTTGAATCCCCCAACCTGCTCTTAGTTCTATGACCCACATTGTAGAGAAGATCTCTATGAGGAGTCCTCCTGGCTCTGTCATAGCCACGCTTGATGCACCTGCGACTGTAGCCGCGTGCTTCAAAGCGGGCTTTAAGAGATACGGCCTGGGCCTGAAAGGTGTCCTCTGTGGAACAAATCCGCCTCATCCTCAAGAACTGTCCGACCGGGACGGCCCTAACTGTTGCTGGATTATGTGCTGAATCAGCCCGTAACAGAGCATTAACGGCCGTCGGCTTCCTGAAGACATCAGTCTGGATACGACGTGTACTGTCAATCTCCAGACTGACGTCAAGGAAGTCGACTCGCTTTGCATCATATTGATACGTTAACGTGATATTAAACGGGTTGTCATTCAGTTGATTCATAAAGTCCTCGAGTTGCCGCGCAGTGCCCCCCCACAAAAACAAAATATCGTCTATATACCTGAGCCAGCACAGCACATGGTCGGCGGCCTGGGCCCCCCCGTCGCCAAACAAAGATCTCTCCCAGTGCCCCAGGAAGAGATTGGCGTACGAGGGGGCACAGGCCGCACCCATGGCCGTGCCACGCTTCTGAAGGTAGTAAAGGTCTTTAAAGACAAAAAAATTATGTGTGAGGACAAAGCGCAGCAACTCGAGGATGAAATCACATAGAGGGCCGTCCAGGTCGGAGGCTCCGAGGAAGAGGCGGGCGGCCTCCAGGCCATGCTCGTGATCAATGCAGGTGTACAAAGTTTGCACATCCGCAGTAACCAGGAGGACATCTGGGTCCACAAGAACGCCGTCAACCCTAGTAAGGACGTCCGTCGTGTCCTTAACATATGACGGAAGGGTCTCGACCAAAGGTTTAAGGTAAAAATCTATAAATTTACAGATCGGATCACATAAACCGCCAATGCCCGACACGATCGGACGTCCCGGGGGGTTGACGGCGTCCTTGTGGACCTTGGGCAAAAGATAAAAGGTGGGGATCCTAGGGAACCTAACTGATAGTCCCTCGCACACCTTTTTGTTAATAATGCCCTCCTCCAATGCATGGATAAGTATCACCTGCAACTGAGACGAGAAGGAAGACATCGGGTTGTAGGTCAGTTTGGTATATGTGACCATATCCCTAAGCTGGCGATACACCTCTTTTTCATATTTATTACATGGCCAGATAACGATGTTTCCCCCCTTGTCAGCTGATTTATATACCACATCGGTGTAAGATTGTAATTCTGTGATGGCAGAACGCTGACTATGTGTTAGATTGTCAAAACGACGCTTAGACGAAAGTTTTTTGAGGTCAGCACTAACCATCTTGGTGAATAAATCCACCGCTGGGCAGAGTGACAAGGGGGGAAACTTCGCTGATCTGGGCATGATGGCAGGTGGAAACCTACCTTGAGGTGTCGCGGATTGTTCATCCAGCAATTCCTCCAAGATCCGTAATGTTTCCTTCTCCGTCTCAGTTAGAGGGTCAGTAGGATCCTGACTCTTATGATGTAATTTACGCAGGATCAACTTCCTTGAAAAAAGGTGGAGGTCTTTTAACGCTGTAAAAAAATCAAAGGGGTGGGTGGGAGAAAAAGTCAGGCCCCTACTTAACAACTCAATTTGTGTGGGGGTAAACGTTCTTGTGGAAAGGTTCAATACCTGGAGACCCCCCTGGGCACCCGTCCCTTGATGTCTGCCAGCTGAATTTTTATTTTTGGCAGTCTGTCTAGTGATGACTCTGTTGTGCAAGGTTGTGGGTTCAGATTGATTTTCGGATGTCTGGGATTGTGGCACATCTCGAGAGATATTAGATGCCACAGATCGTGACCTTGATCTTGAACTTGACAAATCTCTAAAACGGGAGCGGGAGCGTTCACCCTGGCCCCGCCATTTATAAACGTTCGCAGTCTGTTTGTCCCGCACATCACGTCTAAACTTCCTCGCTTTGTTAGTCTGAATATCAGTGGCCCACTTCTGAAGATCCACATCGATGGTATCATTCAGTTTATTGAGTGCCTCAACGGACAACTCCCTTTTTAAATTTAATTGAATAGAATCGATTTCAGTTTCAATGCTGTTCAGTGTGCGCAGATCCATATCCCTAAGGAGCGCAATATAGCCCAGAGAACATGTATTGGATAACTCCTCCCACTTTTCCTTAAAATCCCCTTCTGGGATGGGGAAAGACGGGAACACATGTATTCTTAATCCACGGGGAATTAATTTCCCTTCAAGATACTTCTCGAAATATGCATGATTCCACCATACTCTGGTTCTTTTGCGGAGGAGCTCCTTAAACTTAGCTATAGTGTCCTGTAAATCCCCTCCCAGTCCATCCGGACCCCCATCCAAACCATCCTTAAGTGCATTGTCTATTTGTGCCAGCCAGGTGGAGTCGCGGGCTCTAAAATCCATGATGAATCTGGAAAAAACTGTGATAAACACAGATACAATGATTATAGTACAACCAGAAAACATATTACCGAAAGCCGGCAAAGGGAGGGGTGAATTAACACATAATAATGCAAAACAACCCCAGGCCTACTCAAAAGGCCACCCACTCCATATAACTGCTGAAAATGAGGAGGGTAAAGGAGTATATTGGGTATCAAAGTTTATTAAATGTACAATGTATAAATACGATCATCAATTTACATAGATACGAAAAATCATTAAAGACCTACATATAAAATGCATACAGGATGAGGACAGAACATCCCACTGGTGAACGGGGCCCAAATGGTCAAATTGTCTGCACTGGACTGCAGACTAGTAATGAATGTAACCGCAGGGTGCCATATGGCTCAATAAGTGTAGTGCAGTGATCGCGATCACTGCTGATAGACACCGCCAAAAATGCTTACCACTGATTACGGTGGGCACACCAGGACACCAGGCTGGGACCGGGAAAAAGAAAGACCCCCGACGCGCGTTTCGCTTACGCGGTACACAGCTTTCTCAAGGGGATAGACTGGAGGGGCCGAGAAGGACCTTAAAAGGGGCCGGACCCTGAACATGTGACGTCTCACATGTCCGGAAACGGCCAATGACCAGCGGCAATGCCGGCGCATGCGCAGATCAGGTCACAGGTCCTGAAACCAGCAGGTTTATGTTTCGACCTCTATTCCATTGGTACAGGTCGTTCCTGAAGCTGGGATTTGTTTTTATTGTTTTTATTTATTTTTTTATGTTGTTATTTATCCAGTCATGTCTCTTACTTTTCTTATAGTTTATCTTATTCTTTCTGGTGTGCCGAGATTCATCTATCCGATTGAGAGATTCCATCTTACGAATAAGCCTCTTTCGCTCCCAACTCACTCTCTGTATGCGGTGGATTTAGCCTGTTAAAACCTCTGGAGGAAAGAGACATATTCCAAGACTATACCTGGAGAAGGCTGAACAGATGATTTTATTGATTGGCTTTAAATTATTACTATATTCTGGATGAATCCGTTGTATTTTTATCCATATATCTCTGCCTCCTATGTATGGTCCATTCCCCGCTGTACTTCATTTGTTTTGACTGATGGGTTGTTTATCTAGCACATTTCGCTGTTACATTGGTGGCAGTGCACGTGCGCTGATCCAACTCACCGGTTCCTGGTCCAGGGCGGTGTCTATTAGGCCTCCCAGGTGTGACCGGGGCTTACCCTCCCCCGTGCACACGTGGTGACGCTGGACGCCGCTGCTGGTTTCAGGACCTGTGACCTGATCTGCGCATGCGCCGGCATTGCCGCTGGTCATTGGCAGTTTCCGGACATGTGAGACGTCACATGTTCAGGGTCCGGCCCCTTTTAAGGTCCTTCTCGGCCCCTCCAGTCTATCCCCTTGAGAAAGCTGTGTACCGCGTAAGCGAAACGCGCGTCGGGGGTCTTTCTTTTTCCCGGTCCCAGCCTGGTGTCCTGGTGTGCCCACCGTAATCAGTGGTAAGCATTTTTGGCGGTGTCTATCAGCAGTGATCGCGATCACTGCACTACACTTATTGAGCCATATGGCACCCTGCGGTTACATTCATTACTAGTCTGCAGTCCAGTGCAGACAATTTGACCATTTGGGCCCCGTTCACCAGTGGGATGTTCTGTCCTCATCTTGTATGCATTTTATATGTAGGTCTTTAATGATTTTTCGTATCTATGTAAATTGATGATCGTATTTATACATTGTACATTTAATAAACTTTGATACCCAATATACTCCTTTACCCTCCTCATTTTCAGGACACAATAAATGTAGTGATCAGATAAACAAATGTCCAGGTCTACATGGATCATAAACCCCTTTGAAACAGTTATATGATCTCTCTACATAGGGACAAGCAAAAGTGAGTTAAATATCTATAAACACAAACAAATGCATAATAAGATGACTAGCATATATACCGTATATACTCGAGTATAAGCCGACCCGAGTATAAGCCGACCCCCCTAATTTTGCCACAAAAAACTGGGAAAACTTATTGACTCGAGTATAAGCCTAGGGTGGAAAATGCAGCAGGTACCGGTGAATTTCAAAATTAAAAATAGATACTCCATACCATTCATTATGGCCCCATAGATGCTCCACATAAAGCTGTGCCATATATACAATGCTCTGCACCGTTGCCCCATAGCTGTGCCATATATATAATGCTCTGCACCGTTGCCCCATAGCTGTGCCATATAGTGCTCTGCACTGTTGCCCCATAGCTGTGCCATATAGTGCTCTGCACCATTGCCCCATAGCTGTGCCATATAGTGCTCTGCACCATTGCCCCATAGCTGTGCCATATAGTGCTCTGCACCATTGCCCCATAGCTGTGCCATATAGTGCTCTGCACCATTGCCCCATAGCTGTGCCATATAGTGCTCTGCACCATTGCCCCATAGCTGTGCCATATAGTGCTCTGCACCATTGCCCCATAGCTGTGCCATATAGTGCTCTGCACCATTGCCCCATAGCTGTGCCATATAGTGCTCTGCACCATTGCCCCATAGCTGTGCCATATAGTGCTCTGCACCGTTGCCCCATAGCTGTGCCATATAGTGCTCTGCACCATTGCCCCATAGCTGTGCCATATAGTGCTCTGCACCGTTGCCCCATAGCTGTGCCATATAGTGCTCTGCACCGTTGCCCCATAGCTGTGCCATATAGTGCTCTGCACCGTTGCCCCATAGCTGTGCCATATAGTGCTCTGCACCATTGCCCCATAGCTGTGCCATATAGTGCTCTGCACCGTTGCCCCATAGCTGTGCCATATAGTGCTCTGCACCGTTGCCCCATAGATGTGCCATATAGTGCTCTGCACCGTTGCCCCATAGCTGTGCCATATAGTGCTCTGCACCATTGCCCCATAGTTGTGCCATATAGTGCTCTGCACCATTGCCCCATAGCTGTGCCATATAGTGCTCTGCACCGTTGCCCCATAGCTGTGCCATATATATAATGCTCTGCACCATTGCCCCATAGCTGTGCCATATAGTGCTCTGCACCGTTGACCCATAGCTGTGCCATATAGTGCTCTGCACCATTGCCCCATAGCTGTGCCATATAGTGCTCTGCACCGTCCATTATTGCCCCATAGCTGTGCCATATAGTGCTCTGCACCATTGCCCCATAGCTGTGCCATATAGTGCTCTGCACCATTGCCCCATAGTTGTGCCATATAGTGCTCTGCACCATTGCCCCATAGCTGTGCCATATAGTGCTCTGCACCATTGCCCCATAGCTGTGCCATATAGTGCTCTGCACCGTTGCCCCATAGCTGTGCCATATAGTGCTCTGCACCATTGCCCCATAGTTGTGCCATATAGTGCTCTGCACCGTTGCCCCATAGCTGTGCCATATAGTGCTCTGCACCGTTGCCCCATAGCTGTGCCATATAGTGCTCTGCACCATTGCCCCATAGCTGTGCCATACAGTGCTCTGCACCATTGCCCCATAGTTGTGCCATATAGTGCTCTGCACCATTGCCCCATAGCTGTGCCATATAGTGCTCTGCACCGTTGCCCCATAGCTGTGCCATATAGTGCTCTGCACCATTATTGCCCCATAGCTGTGCCATATAGTGCTCTGCACCATTATTGCCCCATAGCTGTTGCTGCTGCTGCAATAAAAAAAAAAAAAAAAAAAAACATACTCACCTGTCTTGCTTGCAGCTCCTCGGCGCCATCTTCCCGGCGTCTCTCCGCACTGACTGATCAGGCAGAGGGCGGCGCGCACACTATATGCGTCATCGCGCCCTCTGCCTGAACAGTCAGAGCGGAGAGACGCCGGGAAGATGGCGCGACGCCCGGCGTGTGGAACGAGGACAGGTGAATATGTCATACTTACCTGCTCCCGGCGTCCCGCTCCTTCCCCCAGACAGCTGGTCTTCGGTGCCGCAGCCTCTTCCTCTATCAGCGGTCACCGGCACCGCTTCATTAGAGAAATGAATAGTCGGCTCCGCCCCTATAGGAGGTGGAGCCGCCTATTCATTTCTCTAATGAGCGGTCCCACGTGACCGCTCAGGGGAAGAGGCTGCGGCACCGAAGACAGTGTGACAGGCAGGGGGAGCGCCAGGATCGCCGGGACTAGGTGAGTATATGACAGTCCTCACCCGCCGACCCCACCACCGATCATGACTCGAGTATAAGCCGAGAGGGGCACTTTCAGCCCAAAAATTTGGGCTGAAAATCTCGGCTTATACTCGAGTATATACGGTAGATATATGCAGGATTCAATGCCGAAGATAGAATGACTCAGATACCATCCAAGCCGCTTGCTGTCAGGGAATGGAGCAATAGACATGCAGGATATTTCAGTTCAGGGAATGAATGATATGTTTACCATCCAAGCCGCTTGCTGTCAGGGAATGGAGCAATAGACATGCAGGATATTTCAGTTCAAGGGAATGAATGATATGTTTACCATCCAAGCCGCTTGCTGTCAGGGAATGGAGCAATAGACATGCAGGATATTTCAGTTCAGGGAATGAATGATATGTTTACCATCCAAGCCACTTGCTGTCAGGGAATGGAGCAATAGACATGCAGGATATTTCAGTTCAGGGAATAAATGATATGTATACCATCCAAGCCGCTTGCTGTCAGGGAATGGAGCAATAGACATGCAGGATATTTCAGTTCAGGGAATGAATGATATGTTTACCATCCAAGCCGCTTGCTGTCAGGGAATGGAGCAATAGACATGCAGGATATTTCAGTTCAAGGAATGAATGATATGTTTACCATCCAAGCCGCTTGCTGTCAGGGAATGGAGCAATAGACATGGAGGATATTTCAGTTCAGGGAATGAATGATATGTTTACCTGTATGAGGAGAAGAGAGATGCTTGTTATATTCTGCCATGTTATAACTGCCGCATACTTAGAAAAAAAATACTTTGAATAAAACTACACGAATAATAGTGCACGAATGCACCCCTGCATGAACATACCTGAAGAATAGACATGCTGGTTAGAGTGTGATGGTGGCAGATAGCAGGGCAAAGTCTGTATATATCCTTCTGGTTTTAATTCTAAATTAATCTTCACACTTCTAGGACACACTTATAGGAATCACACAGCAGATACCACAGATATCACACCTGTCTCGCAGCTAGACCCAGGACCAAAGACTCATGAAGACTGATGTTTCACTCACTTATCTCCCATCCCAAAATCAAGGCACTCCCCCTGTGTACCTCACTCAGAGGCTGAAACCTCCCTTTTCTTAGAGTTATGACAAACCATTTCTATACATAACTTGCCGAATTAACCTCGTATGAGAACAACACAATGATCAGGATGTTCACCACGTCAGGGGGGTTCTTTTAAGTATAAACACGGCGTAGATACATGATCTGCTTACGGAAAAATCCACTCCTTGCAACTCGTTGGGTTTAGCTCCTAGCGATTTCAGTGAGCTATAGATCTCTCGATGGACATCCGGAATATATAATCCTTATATCTCTAGCCTGGATCAGTGCCAGTATACATAACTTTAAAAGAACAAAAGAGTCCCATGCATTTTGGAACAGGCTGTACCAGTTTTAGCTCGTATCAGGAGGGAGGGGGAATGAGGAGTTTACACCGAACTGGCTTTTGCAGCACAGAGCCATATAAATTCCTCTTGCTGGCACACTGGTCTTCCATTACAATTATATAGCAGGGGGGGGGGGGGGGAGTTGCCTGCAGGCTAAGGCCTCTTTCACACTTACTACTTTGAGCTCCCGTCGAAATCTGTCGATTTTTGAAAAAACAGGATCCAGCTAATTTTTCTTCTGGATCCTGTTTTTTCTCATAGACTTGTATTACCTACGGATTGTGACGGATGGTCATCCGTCGTGCACTGGATCCGATGGAAAATTGCTGTCCGTCGGGCACGGAAAACGCACAGAGGAACGTTTTTTCTGTATGTCGGAAAATCGCTCAGCGACGGATCCTGCACTGCCATTCATTGGCTATAATGGATGCCTATGGATGCAGGATCCATCGCTGACTGTCAAAAGCAGGAATCCAGTGACGGGTTCCGTCTTTTGAAACTGAGCATGCGTGGAAGAATTTCCATTGAGGGAAATTCTCTCTCGCTCGCTCTCTCTTTTTACTATTGATGCTGCCTATGCAGCATCAATAGTAACAAGATATAATGTTTAAAAAGAAAATCGCAATATTCTCACCTTCCGGCGTCTGCGCAGCGTTACCGATGCTCGCAATGCTCCCGGCAGCTGGCGTTCCCAGCAATGTATTGCGAGACCGCTATGTCATCAGAGGTCATTGCACGCAAGGCATTACTGGGAACACCAGCTGCCGGGAGCATCGCGACAATCGGTAATGCTATGCGGAACGCCGAAAGGTAAGAATATTGTGATTTTTTATTTTTGTTGTTATTTTTAACCTGGGTTGTATTGTGTATGCGTTTTCGCAGCGGAAAACCGCTGTGAAAACGCATACACAACAGGTGCACATAGCCTCAACGGGTCCGTCCGAAAAACGGGCCCAGTGCACCCGTTTTTTACAATCTGCACAGGATCCTTCTTTTCAACATTTTGACGGATCCTGTGCAGATTGTAAAAACGGAAGTGTGAAAGAGGCCTAAGAGAGCAGAAAAGCTTTCTAGGCAGAATGAAGAGGGGGGGTCAGAAAAGCCAACAGCGTGTGTCTGAAAGCCATGGACCTTTTAGGAATATACTCAAAACATGGCATATTCATATTATCGTGACAGGAGCTTGAATAAGTAACTGATGTTTTTAAGGGGTTAAATGACTTTGGGCCACTGATCTGATACTTAAAATACACAGATAGTGATGGCTCGCATAAAACTCAGGTCCCTCTAGCCTGGCCCAAATGGGTTCTTGGCATCAAAGTGGGCATACAGCCCATTTTCACAGATTTGAATAAGTGATGTTTTTAAGGGGTTAAATGACTTTGGGCCACTGATATCACAGTGCATACATATAGAACAGGGAGCCCCACGTCAAAGCCAGGTCTCTTCAGCCTGACCCAAATGGGTTCTGGGCAGGAGAACTGGCATTAAAGTGGGCAAACAGCCCATTTTCACAGATTTCAATAAGTAACTGATGTTTTTAAGGGGTTAAATGACTTTGGGCCATTGATCTGACACTTAAAGTACACAGATAGTGATGCCCTGCATCAAACCCAGGTCCCATTAGCTTGCCCCAAATGGGTTCTGGGCATCAGAACTGGCATAGAAGTGGGTATACAGTCAATTTTCACAGATTTGAATAAGTAACTGATGTTTTTAAGGGGTTAATTTACTTTGGGCCACTGATATTGCACTAAGAATACACAGATAGTGATGCCCTGCATGACACCCAGATCCCTCTAGCCTGGCCAAAATGGTTTCTGGGCATCGTAACTGGCATCTAATTGGGCAAACAGCCCATTTTCACAGATTTGAATAAGTAACTGATGTTTTAAGGGGTTAAATGACTATGGGCCACTGATATCACACTATGAATACACAGATAGTGTTGCCCTGCATAACACCCAGGTCCTTCTAGCCTGGCCCAAATGGGTTCTGAGCATCAGAATTGGCATCAAAGTGGGTAAACAGCCCATTTTCACAGACTTGAAAAAGTAACTGGTTTTTAAGGGGTTAAATGACTTTGGGCCACTGATATCACAGTGCAGACATATAGAACAGGGAGCCCCACATCAAAACCTGGTCTCTTCAGCCTGTCCCAAATGGGTTCTGGGCATCAGAACTGGCATAAAAGTTGGCATACAGTCCATTTTCACAGATTTGAATAAGTAACTGATGTTTTTAAGGGGTTAAATGACTTTGGGCCACTGATCTCACACTAAGAATACACAGATAGTGATGGCCGGCATCAAACCCCGGTCCCTCCAGCCTGGCCCAAATGGGTTCTTGGCATCAGAATTGGCATCAAAGTGGGCATACAGCCAATTTTCACAGATTTCAATAAGTACAGTAACTGATGTTTTGGCAGGCACGGAACTGCATATGGAACGTGCCTCTGACTGTGGAGCCCATATGACTAAAGCCAATAAAATACCATCAGTGCCCAATTCCCCCCTCCCACCACTACCCTGGGTGATGCGCTAATTGGGATGCCCCTGCCGGCCAATGGTTCTTAAAGGGGAAGGCTCCTATGGCCACACCTACAGGGGTTAAATCCAGGTGTCCGGGTCAGTAACTTCCTCTTCCCCCCTTGGCGGACACCTGGAAGCGTTTGTGTGACTCTTGTGGATCCCCTCCCTGATAGCCATGTCGGATGATTTGATGAAAGCCCTCCAGCTGAGAGGAGCACAGGAAGGTGGGCACTGGATTCAAACTATTATTAGCAGCCTCAGCGCTCATCTCCCTGTGCCCTCCCCTAATCTCTCGATCCCGATAATGCTGGCATTCGTGCCTTCCATCCCCCCGTTCTCCCTCTGGATCCAGCAACCCAGGTGCCCTTGACATGCCTCGCGCCGACACCTCCACCCCCTCGCACCTCCTCCATTCCCCCACCTGGTCTTACTGGTCTGGCAGCCGGCTCTCTGGCTCCTGCCCCGGTCTCATGCTGCCCCTCCTTCTGCAGCTCCCGCCCCGGAACTGAATGATGTTCCTCCTGCGCGGGGGAGGGTGCCCCCGCCATCCGGAGTGGCTTCAAGTTGGTGATCCCACCGCTACGGCCTCTTCTACGTGGCGCGGTCACCAGCAGAAGGCCAGAAGGTCCAGGCCCCGCCCACTGCTCATCGTCACATCTGGTCCCCGATGTGGGAACGCGATGTTACCCCCGGCCCTGGCTTCATTGTATCTCCTGCAGGCGCTGCCACAATGCCTGCAGGAGTGTACTTGGTGGCAGGTTACAGACCCCTAAATGCAGCTGGGTAGGGGACTGAAAGGTCCAATCCGACCTAGCAGAGTGCTCCACAGCCAAACAATGAACAAAGTTATTACACTACGGTTATTGCACCAAACACTGTCCATACACCAGCATTAACCCCCTATAATTGCTCAATTACCTAATAAAGATTTAATATTAACCGTCGCCCCACCACAGTCCACCAATAATTTTGATTATTGTAATGTTATAATACCACCCGTCCTAAACAAGACAAATTTACCTGTTATGTCCATTATTCCCCCCTGGCGGATGAATTTAATGCCCCCAACACACCCCATTAGCCACAGCGGACGCAGGCGTAGACGCCACACGTCCTCCTGATCCTCTTCCAAGGATTCCCGCCACGATTCCCACTACCCCTTTACAAGTCAACCCTCCCGATATCAACACAGACACAGCTCACATACGAGCCACCGCAGATCTCGGGTATCTCGATCCACATCCATGTCAGAGGGGTCCGACGCGTTGCAGAGTCACAGTAGGCGACATCGGGCACACAACAAACGCCAAGAGAAGCGTGCTCCTTCAGAGACTATCAGCTGGGGAGACCCATCCCCCAGGGCTTCCAGCCAATACGACCATCAAGTTATTGCCAAATACGGAGCTGGAGTTCCGCCACCACTTGGCTTCTTTCTGGCTCTAGCACATGACATTCAGTCACGTACTCCAACTGTGGCTCTCAGCTGGGAAAACATTTCTCAATCCCCCGGGCCTTCCAGCCACCGCATTAACCAGTCTTTACCCCTATCAGGAGCCGGAGTTCCTCCATCCTGGGTTATCACCCCTCCTGCGTCAGTGGGAGCCAGGGATGCACCAGTATCAGTCGTCACTCCTTCTGCACCAAACAGCGGTGAGTGTTCCAAAGTCAACGATGAATTAATGTGTAACGGTGTTAACACAAAGGACAGTGAATTAGCCTCAGCGATTAAGGAGGTAATTCAACACTCAATGCAACTGTGCGGTACAGCTAAAAACAATACAACACTTCAGTCAGTGAGTTTGCACAAAGACACCTTTTTCTGTGGGATCAGCCCGCTAGGAGCACACATAGATCTAGAGCAGTGTTCCCCAAGTCCGGTCATCAAGAGCCACCAACAGGTCATGTTTTCAGGATTTCCTTAGTTTTGCACAGGTGATAATAGCATCACCTGGACAGGCAAGCATTCAATGACCTGTGCAATACTAAGGAAATCCTGAAAACATGACCTGTTGGTGGCTCTTGAGGACCGGACTTGGGGAACACTGATCTAGAGACTAGACAAAAAATATGGAATAACAACTATGTCTACATATGGTCATTATTGTCAGTCGACCAACAGACCGTAGATAAAGAAAGGAGAACAAGTTAACGGGGATATGATAGAAATAAAAAATAGCACTAACAATGAATAATTGGCTGCAGAAGTTTGCAGTATTGGGCTATATTATGAGAAGTATCCAGAACACTGCTCCAAATTATTTATATATCAGGATCTGATATAATTTGTGTAAATCGCATGGCGGTTTCGCCTGGCGGCGGTATGACAAAGAGTTCCTCAGGCATCTGGCCCTACAGCCTGATCTAGGTTGGGGGGCTAAAGCAACAGAAGTCTGACTACGACTGATACTGTCGCAGAAGCAGCCCCCCTTTTCGGCAACGGTCACTAATTACTCCTCAGCCGCAGGGCATCACTCGGTGGTCGTACGAAAACTCGGGGCATGCTGTCTATTTAACAAGGAAAACTGACGTTTCCACCCACTATGCAGATTTAGGCATGACTGCTCAACTTGTGGGAGGGGGGACACCCAGCTTCAAGGTGTATTCGTCAGTCAAACAGAGCGCCGACACGGCAGAACTCCAGCGAGTGTAACCGCGATGGGCCCCTGGCTAGACCTCTACCCCAATAACGAAGCAGCTCAGCAACTACACTCCAGCCTTATGGACATGTTTTTTTTATCCCCAAGCCTAGTAGAACGCCAACCCTGGTCGACAACCAAAAATCTGCTTGAGAATTCCCCGAAATTCTAAACCATAAAATTTAAAAGGAGGCGGAGCTTGGTAGAACAGCAGGCCCCTTTCAGTCGCTCCCCTGCAAAAATATCGCCGTTAGGCATTATTCTGAAAAAAGAACCTGGTAAATATTGGCTTATCCATCATCTATCTCACCCCAAAGGCAAATCGGTTAACGACGCTATCTCCCCAGAAGAAGCTTCCATCACACACGTGTCTGTCGATAAGGCGGTAGAATTAGTCAGGGCAGCCGGATCCGGCGCTATGTTAGCTAAATCCGACATAGAATCGGCATTTCGCCTATTACTCTGCACCCCGAATGTTTCAAACTATTAGGATGCAAGGTGGACCAGCACTATTATTTTGATATGTGCTTGCCAATGGGATGTTCCATCTCGTTTCACTATTTTGAGCTATTCAGTACTTTCTTGGACTGGGTAGTTCGGTACGAAACGGGCTGCAATACTCTGATCCACTACCTCAACGATTTTTTGTTCGTCGGTCCTAAAAATTCTAATCTCTGCTCGTTCCTACTAGAAAAATTAAAATTTATATTACGACATTTCAGCGTACCGCTATTGCCAGAAAAAAACAGAGGGACCATGCAATGTATTGCTTTTTTGGGCATCAAAATAGATACCAATTCGATGGTTTTGGTTTTTTGGCTTACCGGCAGATAAATTACAAAAAACATGGCAGATGTTGGAAGGCTTCTGTGAAGTTAAAAAAGCAACCCTACAGCAAATGCAGGCACTATTGGGGCTATTAACGTTCACCTGCCACATAATGCCAGTCGGCAGAGCATTCTCATGCCAACTGTCGTTGGCAACCAAAGGCGTTTCTCAGCCCGGCCAGAATTAGAATTAGGCTCACTCGCGCGTTAAAGGCAGATTTGTTAGTGTGGAAGACATTCCTGCAATCGGACAATGGAGATACAAGCCTCATGACTAGAGAAACGACAAGCAAGGACCTAGGACTAGCAATAGGGTGGAGCAAAAAAGAGGATTTTGCAGCAATCTACAAAAACCAATGGTGCAAATGCGACTGGCCGGAGCTATGGACAACATCAAACTGGGGGCACAATCCAGTCTATGGGACATTTTCTCAATAGTGGCGGCTATTGAGATATGGGCTAAGCAGTTGAGAAACACGAACATTCATTTTCAAACAAATAATAAGAGAACAGCAAAGAGCCTAAACCACATGTCATCTGTTATGGACCTGGTGGTTAGGAGCACCCGGAATGACCTGATGAGTAAACTAGCAATAGGAACAAGCTCTGGGAAAGTGGGAACTCTGCTGACCGCAAACCCTACTCCTATCACACACACTAGAAATAGCCGTGGAGCGTACCTAACTCTCCCTAGACGCCTCTTCACAGCCTAAGAGCTAACTACCCCTAAAGATAGAAATAGAAGCCTAACCTTGCCTCAGAGAAATTCCCCAAAGGTAAAGGCAGCCCACCACATATATTGACTGTGAGTTAAGAGGAAAGTCACAAACACAGGAATGAAACAGGTTTTAGCAAAGGAGGCCAGACTTCACTAAATAGTCAGAAGATAGAAAAGGAAACTATGCGGTCAGCACAAAAAACTACAAAAACCACGCAGAGTATGCAAAAAGACCCCCACACCGACTCACGGTGTGGAGGTGCAACACTGCACCCCAGAGCTTCCAGCTAGCAAGGAAATATCATGATAGCAAGCTGGACTAGAATTTAGCAGTACTAAGAAATATATTCAGGCAGCAGTAACAACAAATGAACTAGCAGGGACTTAGCTTCTGCTGGAGTAGACAGGTCCTCAGAGAAGTCCAAGAGAGATCTGAACCAATACTGATACATTGATAGCTGTTAAATAGAGAAGCCAGCACAACAATAAACGAGGGCAGCTGGGAAAGCAAACCTCAGAGACCAGCAGTTCCCCTCAAAGCCACCAGAGGGAGTCCAAGAGCAGAACTAACCAAAGTACCATTCATGACCACAGGAGGAGTCCGAGAAATGGAATTCACAACAGTCATCTTCATACTTGCCAATACTCGCCCTCTTATGCCGGCTAGCGCTGCTATGCTTGGAAAACAATATTTGGTGTCAAGCCACCTTTCTGGCAGAAGTAGGCAATAATATGATTAACGCACTGTTATTTTCTGATCGGCGGGCATTCAGAATCCAGCGTTCCAAAGCGCAACCCTTGGGTATTCAGTGTCCACCATCCCTATGGGACACAGTGGCCAATCACTGATGCCCTTAATCCATGCCTCCATTTCGACAGCTACCTGGCAGGTCTATGGTAAGGCTTGGGAGGAGTGGTGCTTATTAATCCAGGGTAGGCCAGTCAATAAATGCAACCAAACAAGAGGTGCGGTGACGGTGGAATTTATAGTTCGGCTGAAGGAAAGAGGGTCGTCATTAATTGACAGAAAAAGGTTAGCCTTTTTCTGTCAATTAATGGGGTGTGCCGCTGTAACAAAGTTCTTTTGCATTAAACAAGCCATTAAAGGCTGGAAAAGGCTTCACCCGAGCCAGGAATGTCGCCGCCCCATTTCATTGAGACTATTGCACGACATTCTTTCATTCTAACAGCCATATGGCGAGTTCTATTGACCACTATCAACCTGAAGACTGACACTGTGGATGAGGCAGTGAAAGCTTGCGTGGTGCTGCACAATTTTGTTATATGCAAGGAACAGATTTCCATTGATGACCACTCTGAAGAAACCACCTTGCATGATTATCAGGGCATTACTTATAGAAGTTCTGTGTCAGTTTCCAGAATGAGGGACAAATTTGCTGAATACTTTATTGTACCTCAAGGAAGACTAGACTGGCAGGATGAGCGAGTTTGAAAAATTTGTCTTGGACCTTGTTTACCCAAAGTGTTTTACCTTTTTACCCAAAGTAGTGTACCTTCTTGGGTTTTACTCAAAGTATTAGACCTTGTTTTACCCACAGTATTGTACCTTGTTTTAACCAAAGTATTTAACATTATAATTTAATAAATGAAAGAAAACATTTTTAAACCAAAAACCTGTTTTTTTATTAACAAATTTCTAAAAAAAAAAATCTTTATAAATTTAGATAGTGTGGGGTGGAGATAATACTGGAGGGGCTGTCAGATTGGGACACTTCAACACTCGGAGTGTGCAGAGAGGAATGTGGTGGTGGTGAAGGATCAGTAGGTAAAACAGATGAACGGGTGGACATGAAACCGGGAGTAGTGTTGGGAATTTGGAAGGTTTGAGGGGTGGAGTGGTGGGATTGGGAGGAAGAAGAGGTGGTGGGTGGAGAAGGTTGTGTTTGGGGCATGATGGATGTTGAAGGAGACTGGTGGTAGTGGGCAGGGAGTAGAGGTTGGGCAGGGAGTGGAGGCATGGATGATGTGGTTGGGAACTGGTTTGGGGCAGGATGCTGTACGGGGCAGAATGCTGGTATTGTATAGGAGGGTGAGGAGGGACAGTGGCTGGAAGGGGACCAGGTGCGGGAGGAACTATGGTAAACAATGGTACTCACTCGATGGCGACCGCCCTGACGCTCACGTCGACGACTCTGGGAGGTGCTTTGAGAACCTCTGGATCGAGCCCCAGAATCAGAAGACTATAAAAAAAAACCCATGTGCTTGGATGTAGGCTTCTGTGTTGTGTGTATGGTGATGTCTGTAATGATCTATTTTTATGTATAGTGTGTACTGTGATGATGTGGTTCTGTGATGCATGTAAGAAACTTACTAGTGATGAGCGAGTATACTCGTTGCTCGAGATTTCCCGAGCATGCTCGGGGGTCACCGAGTATTTGTAAGTGCTCGGAGATTTAGTTTTTGTTGACACAGCAGCATGATTTACAGCTGCTAGCCAGCATAAGTACATGTGGGGGTTGCCTGGTTGCTAGGGAATCCCCACATGTAGTCAAGCTGGCTAACAGATGGAAATCATTCAGCTGCGGCGATGAAAACTAAATCTCCGAGCACTAAAAAATACTCGGAGGACACCCGAGCATGCTCGGGAAATCTCGAGTAACGAATATACTCGCTCATCACTAAAACTTACCAATTGGGAGCCCTTTCCCGGTATCGCTCCACCCCGTTTGTCTACTTCTGGAAGCACCTCTTCTACAGTAGCTTCCTGTTATACAAAAGTTATATATTAATAAAATATATATATATATATATATATATATATATATATATATATATATATATATATATATATATTTTGTGAACATCACCAAAAAGAAAAAAAAACATAAAACATTTATTTACCTCTCAGCGCTGACGACACGGGGGAGGGCTCCCAGAAGACATGGCTACGACTGGCTGCTGTCAAGCTGTGGCTGGATGGCTGCTGGCACACTGTGGCTGGCTGCTGGCACACTGTGGCTGGCTGGCTGCTGGCACACTGTGGCTGGCTGCTGGCACACTGTGCTGGCTGGCTGCCTGCTGTCTGGCTGCTGGCAGGTTCAGCTCTGGTGGCAGGTTTAGATCTGGTGGCAGGTCCTTTGTCTTGGCAGCTGGCTGGAAAATGGATGAGAGAAGGCCTGACTGGCAGTGTTTATATCTGTTTCCTGGGGGCTGGCCAATTGTATATAGGAGCATGCTCAGTTAAAAAAAAATGGATCCGTTGAAAAAACACATGAGATGCTTAGCACAAAATTTGGCCAAAAAATGTGAGCCCATCCACCAAACGGCAAGGTAATCTCATGGATCGGATGGGTCCCTGACCTGACTGCCTAGTGTGAACACTAACCTCTGGCTAATATGTGTTTTGTTATAGATTTCACAAGCCATTATGCTATTCACATTTCATGTATCACACATTCCCTTGCTTTAGTATAATTGAGTGCAGCCATTTATCTATTTGCTATGTAAGTTGTTTTTGGTTATGCACCAGTTCAGACTAGTTTGCTGTTCAGTCAGTTTACCATTACTTGCTATACCTCCCCCTTTTAGAGCGCGCTTTGGAGGCAGAACCTCTCGGTACTCCTCCATGCGCCCCTCAGCAAGTTCGACCCAGAGGGACAACACATCTGCATTGCCTTGCTCCCTGCCCATTTTGTGTTTGACTGTAAAGTCGTACTGCTGGAGGGCAAGTCTCCAGCGTAGCAACCTTCCATTGGTTCCACACATGTCTTGTAGCCAGGTCAGAGGGTTGTGGTCCGTCACCACAGTGAAGGTGCAACCGTACAGGTAGGACTGCAAACGTTGCAGGGCACAGACTATGGCCAGGTACTCCTTCTCAATTATAGAATAGGCCACTTCCCTCTGCAAAAGTTTCAGGCTCAGGTACAACACGGAGTGCTCTTGGTTCCCCAAGTCGACTTGGCTGAACACAGCACCAAGGCCAAACTCGCTGGCATCGGTTTTCACCAGGAACGGTCGACTGCTTTTAACACGGGAGACTTGCACAGGGCAGTTTTCAAAGCCTGGAAGGCCCCCTAACAGCCGTCGGTCCAGTTGACTATTTGGGGTAGCTTCTTCCTGGTGAGATCCGTCAAGGGCTTTGCCAGGCTACTATAGATTTGTACAAAGCATGTATAGTACCCTCTAGTGCCCAGGAAGGACATCACCTACTTCTTGGTCCTGGGGGTAGGCCAGGACGCAATTGCGTCCAGTTTCCCAGGCTCTGGCCTCATGGAGTTCCTGCTTACCCGGTTCCCCAGGGAGTGGACCTCTCTCATGCCCATCTGGCACTTTCCCGGCTTGATGGCAAGACCAGCTTGGTGAATTTTTGCAAAAAAAGTTTCAACTAAATACCCTGTTTTTTTTCCATCTTTTGACTAGCACTTGCTTATTACTGTGATTTTTTTACAACAGAGTATTGTTGACCTCACTGTGCTCTTTTGTGTCTTCAGCTTGGTGAATTCGCCAGAGCACTTCCTGTAGATTCTGCAGGTGTTAATCCCAGGAAGAACTAAAGATGGCAATGTGTCAAGACTCTGAACATTTTTTATTACCTTTTGTGCATTACTGCCCTTTTCCAAAATAGCGTCTTTGGTCTCGTGCACTGTGTCTTCCTGCTATAAAACTCCACCCCAGCCTTCAGTCTGTGCTAGAGCATTCTGCCTTGCATCCAGCTCCTGACCTCTGGTGACTCCCTGGCTATATACCTGCTCCTGTGAACCTGTGGGGTTATCCTGCTACTCTGCTCTGAGTTCCTGCTGCATACACCAGTTCCAGTAATCCTCCATCTGCTGCTCGTGTTTACTTCCATCTGCATTTGCTGGACATGTAAGCTGTTTCTGCTCTGCAAGAACCTGAGACTATTACCCAGGCCTCCCTGGTTGAGCGAAGATATTATTTGAACTGCCTTAGAAGCATATCTATTTGTGTTTTGGACTAAGCAAGGACTTATTCGTGTCAAGTATCCTCAAGAATAATTGTGCTTCATAGACTTTCTGCGTGATTGCATTTTCCTCTGAAGTTTCCTATAGACTGCTAAGCTGCATTTAATATTTACTTCAAGTGTTGTGGACTTGAGTTTCTCTCTGCACCTGTTTGAATCACTGTGTGATAATATAGACTTTACCACTTATAAAACTGTGTCCTGTAGTTGTCTTGTTCCACGCAGAGTCTCCTGAGTTATCCCCTATAATTATTACAGGATACTCTAGCCTAAAAAAAAAGGAGACTGCTGGAACAATGACTGCAGAAAGCAGACTAGAATAGGTGTTTTCCATAATTAGATCACTGCAGAAAGATGTGGAAGGACTGCAAAAGAAGTTTGGAAGCTTTGAACACAATCAACAAGTGTTTGGACAGACTTTGCAGGACTTGAGCAACCGCATGGCAGCCCAGGAAAACAAACTTGCTGGCATAGAGTCCCAGTATGGATGGGCTTTTCAGTCCATAAGCCCGCAAATAGCTGCACAAGCGACTTTTCCCTCTGGACAACCGCCACCAGCTAGCCCACCTAAGTTGCCCCCATTCAGATTTAATGGTGATCGCGATAAATTTTGTGGCTTTGTGAATCAATGTATGCTATATTTTGATGTGCATGCTGACCGTTTTCCTAATGATAGATCCAAAGTATTGTGTGTAATAATGCTGCTGACCGCACGAGCGCTCACCTGGGCGAATCCGATGATTGAGTCTTGTGACCCACGGTTAAATAACTTGGATGATTTCTGGGCCGCTATGGCATTAATGTTTGATGACCCTAATCGCCGTACAACCTCTGAATCCGCTTTATTGTCTTTACGCCAGGCTAAACGTTCTGTTATTGAGTATGCTACCGAATTCAGGAGATTAGCGGTAGATACCAATTGGGACAGTTATGCACAATTGCCTATTTTTAAAAGGGGTCTGTCTAGTATTGTAAAAGATGAACTAGCTCGCTCTGAGTCACCACAAGAGCTAGAGACATTTATACAGTATTGTATGCGCATTGACATTCGCCTTACTGAGCGTAGGCAGGAGAAGTTTGCTGCATATAACCGTATTTCTAACTTTTCCCTTCCTTCCAAAGAGCCTGCAGGTAAAACATCTCGGGAGGAGGAGGCGGTGCCCATGCAAATTGATTCCGTTCAGAGGCGCGAGATCAATGAGCGCTGGGAGCATTGCCTTCGTGAAAGTCTATGTTTCTACTGCGACCAGTCTGACCACTTCTTCATCAATTGTCCTAAGTGTCCTAGACGGCCTAACAAGGTGCTAGCAGAAGTAGGGGAGTATGACAACTGTGATGATGAATCTGACATCTCTGAATGTAGCCTGCCTTTAAACGCTGTATTCCATTCACTTTCTATGACTTCACCCCCCAAGGAGCTGAAGGAAAAGAACTCTCACTGTTCTCTCCCTATTTAGATCCTGTGTTCAGGACAGTGGATTTCCAGTGCAGCTATGATTTACTCTGGTGCAGGTGACAATTTCATGGATATCGCATTTGCCAAGGAACATGGTATTGAAATTCAGCAAAGAGCCTCTCCAATTACCATGGAAACAGTGGATGGGTCACCTTTAATCTCTGGGCCTGTGGATCAGGAGACCGTACCTGTTGTGAACTCTGTTTTTGGGCTCCCTCTTGTGGTCACAAGTGGTACTGTGTGAGTACTGTCTTTGGGCTCCCTCTGGTGGCTCTTTGTGTCATTCTGCAGGTCTGAGGCTGGATCAGCTGTCTCGTTATCTGTTAGCTGGTTTCCTATTTAGCTCACCTGGACTTTCAGTGTTTGCCTGCTGTCGATGTATTCAGTGCTATTTTGATCTCTCCTGAATTCCTTCGCTATCAGTCTCTCCAAGAGAAGCTAAGTTTTCTGTTTGGTTATTTTTTGCTCATCAGTGTTCAATATGTTTCTTGGTTATTTACTTGTCCTTGTCCAGCTTGCTAATATGTGATTTCCTTGCTTGCTGGTAGCAAGTTTCTCAGGCTGCGTCGAGACGTCCAGGAATTTAGGCACGTTCACCGGCTACCTTCAGTGTGTTTGGTTAGGATCAGGTTTGCGGTCAGTCCAGTTACCACCTCCCTAGAGCTCGTTCTATGTTCAGTAACTTAGCTAGTTCATTCTGTGATCCTCAGCCACTAAGGATCATAACAGTACAGCAGGCAAAAAAGTGATTAATGCATCGCAGAAGTGGGATAAGAGAAGTCCTGAGTACAATTTTTTTTTTTCCTCTCCCTTTGCTGCAGTCTGTCCAGCTTCTCTCATCCCCTTAATCTCTGGGTGGCTTTGAGTTCAGCTGCAGACATGGATATTCAGAGTCTGACTTCTAGTGTGGATCATCTTGCTGCAAGGGTGCAAAGCATTCAGGATTTTGTTGTTCACAGTCCTATGTCTGAGCCAAAAGTACCTATTCCTGAGTTGTTTTCTGGAGATAGATCTAGGTTTCTGAATTTTAAGAATAATTGTAAATTATTTCTTTCTTTTAGACCTCGTTCCTCTGGGGATTCCGCTCAGCAAGTTAGAATTGTTATCTCCCTGTTACATGGCGACCCTCAAGATTGGGCTTTCTCCCTGGCGCCAGGAGATCCTGCATTGCTGAATGTGGATGCGTTTTTTCTGGCGCTTGGATTGCTTTATGAGGAACCTAATCTTGAGAACCAGGCAGAAAAGGCTTTGCTGGCTCTCTCTCAGGGCCAGGATGAAGCTGAGGTGTATTGTCAAAAATTTCGGAAATGGTCGGTGCTTACTCAATGGAATGAGTGTGCCCTGGCTGCAAATTTCAGAGAAGGTCTTTCTGAAGCCATTAAGAATGTTATGGTGGGGTTCCCCACGCCTGCAAGTCTGAATGACTCAATGGCTTTGGCCATTCAGATTGATCGGCGTTTGCGGGAGCGCAAATCTGCGCACCATCTGGCGGTGTTTTCTGAACAGAGACCTGAGTCTATGCAATGTGACCGAATTCTGACCAGAATTGAGCTGCAAGATCATAGACGTCAAAATGGGTTGTGCTTTTACTGTGGTGATTCAACTCATGTTATCTCAGCATGCTCTAAGCGCGTAAAAAAAAAAAATCGCTAAATCTGTCACCGTTGGTACTATACAGCCTAAATTCATTTTGTCTGTTACTTTAATTTGTTCTTTGTCATCCTACTCGGTTATGGCTTTTGTGGATTCAGGTGCTGCCCTGAACCTGATTTATTTGTCGTTTGCCAGGCGCTGTGGTTTTGTTCTGGAGCCTTTAGAATTCCCTATTCCACTGAGGGGAATTGATGCTACACTATTGGCTGAGAATAAGCCTCAGTATTGGACTCAAGTGACCATGTGCATGACTCCTGTACATCAGGAGGTGATTTGCTTTCTTGTGCTGCATAATTTGCATGCTGTTGTCGTTTTGGGTCTGCCATGGCTGCAGGCCCATAATCCAGTTCTGGATTGGAAAGCTATGTCTGTTTCAAGTTGGGGTTGCCAGGGGATTCATGGCGATGCTCCTTTGGTGTCAATTGCTTCTTCCACTCCTTCTGAGGTCCCTGAGTTTTTGTCGGACTACCAGGATATATTTGATGAGCCCAGATCCGGTGCCCTGCCTCCTCACAGGGATTGTGATTGTGCTATAAATTTGATTCCTGGTAATAAGTTCCCTAAGGGACGACTTTGTAATTTGTCTGTACCAGAACATGCCGCGATGCAGAGTTATATAAAGGAGTCTTTAGAGAAGGGACATATTCGCCCATCCTCCTCCCCTCTTGGTGCAGGATTCTTTTTTGTGGCCAAAAAGGATGGTTCTCTGAGACCTTGTATAGATTATCGTCTTCTAAATAAAATCACGGTCAAATTTCAGTATCCTTTGCCATTATTATCTGATCTGTTTGCTCGGATTAAGGGGTCCAGTTGGTTCACCAAGATAGATCTTCGTGGTGCGTATACCCTTGTGCGTATTAAGCAGGGGAATGAATGGAAAACAGCATTTAGTACGCCCGAAGGCCATTTTGAGTACTTGGTGATGCCTTTTGGACTCTCTAATGCTCCTTCTGTGTTCCAGTCCGTCATGCATGACATCTTCCGAGAATATCTGGATAAATTTATGATTGTGTATCTGGATGACATTTTGGTCTTTTATGAGGACTGGGAGTCCCATGTGAAGCAGGTCAGGATGGTATTTCAGGTCCTGCGTGCTAATGCCTTATTTGTGAAGGGCTCAAAATGTCTCTTCGGAGTACAGAAGGTTTCCTTTTTGGGTTTTATTTTTTTCTCCTTCTACTATTGAGATGGACCCAGTCAAGGTACAGACTATTCATGACTGGACTCAGCCTACATCTGTTAAGAGTCTTCAGACGTTCTTGGGTTTTGCTAATTTTTACCGTCGCTTCATTGCTAATTTTTCTGGCGTGGTTAAACCCTTGACGGATTTGACCAAGAAGGGTTCTGATGTGACTAATTGGTCTCCTGCGGCCGTGGAAGCCTTTCGGGAGCTGAAGCGCCGGTTTTCTTTGGCTCCAGTTTTGTGTCAGCCTGATGTCTCTCTTCCTTTTCAGGTCGAGGTTGATGCTTCGGAGATTGGAGCAGGGGCTGTTTTGTCGCAGAGAAGCTCTGATTGCTCTGTGATGAAACCTTGTGCTTTCTTTTCAAGAAAGTTTTCGCCTGCCGAGCGGAATTATGATGTTGGTAATCGGGAGTTGTTGGCTATGAAGTGGGCATTTGAGGAGTGGCGACATTGGCTCGAGGGAGCTAAGCATCGTGTGGTGGTCTTGACTGATCACAAAAATCTGATTTATCTCGAGTCTGCCAAGCGGCTGAATCCTAGACAGGCTCGTTGGTCGTTGTTTTTCTCCCGTTTCGATTTCGTGGTCTCGTACCTGCCTGGTTCGAAGAACGTGAAGGCTGATGCTCTTTCTAGGAGTTTTGTGCCTGACTCTCCGGGAGTTTCAGAGCCGGCTGGTATCCTCAGAGAGGGAGTGATTTTGTCTGCCATTTCCCCAGATTTGCGACTAGTGCGGTAGAAGTTTCAGGCGGATAGACCTGACCGTTGCCCACCAGAGAGACTGTTTGTCCCAGATAGATGGACCAGCAGAGTTATTTCCGAGGTTCATTCTTCGGTGTTAGCAGGCCATCCTGGGATTTTTGGTACCAGAGATTTGGTGGCTAGGTCCTTCTGGTGGCCTTCCTTGTCGCGGGATGTGCGTTCCTTTGTGCAGTCCTGTGGGATTTGTGCTCGGGCTAAGCCTTGCTGTTCTCGTGCCAGCGGTTTGCTTTTGCCTTTGCCTGTCCCGAAGAGGCCTTGGACGCACATTTCCATGGATTTTATTTCGGATCTTCCAGTCTCTCAGAGAATGTCTGTCATCTGGGTGGTGTGTGATCGTTTTTCCAAAATGGTCCATTTGGTGCCCTTGCCTAAGTTGCCTTCCTCCTCCGATTTGGTTCCTCTATTTTTTCAGAATGTGGTTCGCTTGCACGGCATCCCTGAAAATATTGTGTCTGACAGAGGATCCCAGTTTGTGTCCAGATTTTGGCGGATCTTTTGTGCTAAGATGGGCATTGATTTGTCTTTTTCGTCGGCCTTCCATCCTCAGACGAATGGCCAAACTGAGCGAACTAATCAGACCTTGGAAACTTATTTAAGATGTTTTGTTTCTGCTGATCAGGATGATTGGGTGACTTTTTTGCCATTGGCCGAGTTTGCCCTTAATAATCGGGCTAGTTCTGCTACTTTGGTTTCGCCTTTTTTCTGCAATTCTGGTTTTCATCCTCGTTTTTCCTCAGGTCAGGTTGAGCCTTCTGACTGTCCTGGGGTGGATTCTGTGGTGGATAGGTTGCAGCAGATTTGGAACCATGTGGTGGACAATTTGAAGTTGTCACAGGAGAAGACTCAGCGCTTTGCCAACCACCGTCGCGGTGTGGGTCCCCGACTTTGTGTTGGGGATTTGGTATGGCTGTCTTCTCGGTATGTTCCTATGAAGGTCTCCTCTCCTAAATTCAAGCCTCGCTTCATCGGTCCTTATAAGATTTTGGAAATCCTTAACCCGGTGTCATTTCGTTTGGATCTCCCAGCGTCGTTTGCCATTCATAACGTGTTCCATAGGTCTTTGTTGCGGAGGTATGTGGTGCCTGTGGTTCCTTCTGTTGAGCCCCCTGCCCCGGTGCTGGTTGAGGGCGAATTGGAGTACGTGGTGGAGAAGATCTTGGATTCTCGTATTTCTAGACGGAGGCTTCAGTATTTGGTTAAGTGGAAGGGCTATGGTCAGGAGGATAATTCCTGGGTTGTCGCCTCTGATGTTCATGCGGCCGATTTGGTTCATGCCTTCCATGTGGCTCATCCTGATCGCCCTGGGGTTTTTGATGAGGGTTCGGTGACCCCTCCTTAAGGGGGGGGTACTGTTGTGAACTCTGTTTTTGGGCTCCCTCTTGTGGTCACAAGTGGTACTGTGTGAGTGCTGTCTTTGGGCTCCCTCTGGTGGCTCTTTGTGTCATTCTGCAGGTCTGAGGCTGGATCAGCTGTCTCGTTATCTGTTAGCTGGTTTCCTATTTAGCTCACCTGGACTTTCAGTGTTTGCCTGCTGTCGATGTATTCAGTGCTATTTTGATCTCTCCTGAATTCCTTCACTATCAGTCTCTCCAAGAGAAGCTAAGTTTTCTGTTTGGTTATTTTTTGCTCATCAGTGTTCAATATGTTTCTTGGTTATTTACTTGTCCTTGTCCAGCTTGCTAATATGTGATTTCCTTGCTTGCTGGTAGCTCTAGGGGGCTGAGTTTCTCCCCTCACACCGTTAGTTGGTGTGGGGGTTCTTGAATTCTCAGCGTGGATATTTTGTATAGGGTTTTTTACTGACCGCACAGTTCCCTGCCTGTCTTTTGCTATCTAGTATTAGTGGGCCTCATTTGCTGAATCTGTTTTCATTTCTACGTTTTGTATTTTCCCCTTACCTCACCGTTATTATTTGTTGGGGGCTTCCTATATCTTTGGGGTCATTTCTCTGAGGCAAGTGAGGTCTTACTTTCTCTATAGGGGTAGCAAGTTTCTCAGGCTGCGTCGAGACGTCCAGGAATTTAGGCACGTTCACCGGCTACCTTCAGTGTGTTTGGTTAGGATCAGGTTTGCGGTCAGTCCAGTTACCACCTCCCTAGAGCTCGTTCTATGTTCAGTAACTTAGCTAGTTCATTCTGTGATCCTCAGCCACTAAGGATCATAACACGTACCCCATGAAATTTTGTTGGAGCCTAATCATCAGGAGCAACTTTCTTTCTTGATAATTTCTTCTCATTTTACTGTGATTTTAGGCATTCCTTGGTTGTGTTCTCAGAACCCAATTATCAACTGGGAGACCAAGGAGATTATCTTTCCAACAAGGAGCAACTCAGCGTTAACAGAAGCGGTCCCTGAGTCCACGGCTACGGAACCACATGTACAGGTATTTTCTTTACCTCCAGCATATAAAGAGTTCTCTGACATCTGTGACAAGAAGAATGCAGATCAGCTTCCTCCACACAGGCATTATGACTGTCCCATTGAGTTGCTTCCTGGGGCAGCTATTCCTTTTGGTAACGTATACCCTTTGGCGGCACCTGAGCTTCAAGCCTTAAAGGAGTATATTGATGAAAATCTGGCCAAAGGCTTCATACATCCTTCTCCCTCACCAGCAAGGGCACCTATCTTTTTTGTAAAGAAGAAGGATGGGACCCTGAGACCCTGTGTTGACTATCGGGAACTCAATAAGATAACCGTTCGAAACCGTTACCCTTTGCCTCTGATTCCCGAATTACTGGAAAGAGTCCGCCATGCTAAGGTGTTCTCTAAACTGGATCTTCGTGGGGCTTATAATTTGGTGCGTATTCATCCAGGGGATGAGAGGAAGACAGCATTCAGATGCCAGTATGGACACTTTGAATCTCTTGTGATGCCCTTCGGGCTTTGTAACGCCCCTGCAACATTTCAACACCTTGCTAATGACATTTTAAGAGATTTGTTGGACCAGTTTGTAGTGATCTATTTGGACGATATACTAATCTTTTCGGACTCTCTACAGGAACATGAAGAGCATGTCAAAACTGTTTTAAGACGTCTGAAAGAGAACCATCTGTATATTAAGCCAGAGAAATGCGAGTTCCATCGTTCTGAGATACAGTTCTTAGGTTATACAATCTCTCCCCAGGGGCTGAACATGGAATCTGGTAAGATTCAGGCTATCCTTGACTGGCTGGTACCCAAGAACGTTAAGGAGGTCCAACGTTTTATTGGTTTTGCAAATTTCTACAGACGCTTCATTTGAAATTTTTCTGATATTGTCCGTCCCATTACTTCCTTGACAAAGAAGGAAAAGCCCTTTAAGTGGTCATCACAGGCTCAAGAAGCTTTTGATCGGCTTAAGATCTGTTTCACATCAGCACAGCTGTTGAAACACCCAGATCCAACACTTTCATTGTGGAGGTGGAAGCTTCTGATAATGCTTTGGGGGCTATTCTCTCCCAAAGAACTGGAGAGAAGGATCTGCTACATCCTTGTGCTTTCTTTTCCCGTAGACTAACCTCAGCAGAGAAGAATTACAACATGGGCGACAAGGAATTGCTGGCTATTATTGCGGCTTTCAAAAAATGGAGGCATCATCTGCAAGGAGCTGCACAACAGATCATAGTACTAACTGACCATTGCAATTTAGAGTTCCTTAGATCCGCTAGATGTCTTTCTTCTCGTCAAGCTCGTTGGAACTTATTTTTAAATCAATTTAACTTTGTTATCTCGTACCGTCCAGGTTCTCGTAATGGGAAGGTTGATGCTTTATCCCGAATCCATGCTGCGGATTCCGTACTTGGAGCCCTGTCCAAGACCATTCTGATGCCAATTTCATCAGAGTTATCCACGATCAGGACTTGTGTAAGGAGGGCAGGGAGGCCTATGACAGTGATGTATTTCTGGCCAACCCACCTGTGGATATTAATCTTGTCTTTAAGGGTGGCATGTGGTTCAGAGATCGATGTATCTACGTCCCTGAGGTTGTCCGTCTGCAGATCCTCAAGTTGGTACATGACTCCAAGTTGGCTGGTCACAGGGGGGTACAGAAGACACAAAAGAGTTCCTGAGCCGATTCTTCTGGTGGTCAACTTGCCTGAAGGATACCAAGGACTATGTTCTCTCTTGCGAGGTATGTGCTCATTACAATACTCCTCATGTGGCACCTACGGGTCTTCTACAACCATTACCAGTTCCGTCCCGCCCTTGGGGGTCTATATCAAGGTCTATATCAAAGGACTTTATTGTGGAGCTGCCTACATCGGGGGGCATGAATACAATCATGGTGGTAGTTTATCGCCTGACTAAAGCTGCTCATTTTGTTCCGTGCACCGGCCTCCCCTCAGCTAAAGACACAGTGAACTTGGTTATACAGAATGTTTTTCGGTTGCATGGGGTTCCGGTTGAGATCATCTCTGACCATGGAGTGCAGTTCACTGCAAGATTCTGGAAGGGGTTTTGCTCTGCACTCAATATTAATGTCTGTCTCTCTTCCGCTTACCATCCCCAGACAAATGGTCAGACTGAGCGTACCAACCAGACGCTGGAACAATATCTAAGATGCTATGTCAGCCATCTCCAGGATGATTGGTTGGAGTTGCTGCCGTTAGCCGGATTTTCATATAACAATTCTCAGAGCGCCTCCACTAAATTTACACCTTTCTTTGCCAATCTGGGTTATCATCCGTGTATCTTACCTAGGTCTCCAATTAATTCTCTGGTTCCGGCAGTGGAGGAAAGGCTGACTGTGATGAGGCAAAATCTGGAGGTTCTGAAGGAATTCCTGACCACAGCTCAAGAATATTATAAGAGATCGGCTGATAGTTTCCGTAAACCTGCACCCATGTTCAAGGTAGGAGATTCCGTGTGGTTAGCAACTAAGAATCTGAAGTTAAATGTTCCGTCACAAAAACTTGGACAGAAATTAATTGGCCCTTTCAAGATCAATGGTATTGTGAGCTCTGTGGCCTGCCGGCTGAAGCTGCCTAGGACTATGAAGGTACACCCAGTTTTTCATGTATCTTTACTAAAGCCTGTATCTCCTAATACCTTCCAGGGACGTGTTGTGCCACCTCCGCAGCCTGTGGTGATTTATGGACAAGAACAATTTGTGGTGGAGGAAATTATTGATTCCAGGATTCGCAGGAATCGGCTCCAATATCTGATAAGATGGCAGGGATATCCCCCTGAGGAAGACTCTTGGGAACCTGTGGAAAACATCAATGCCCAACAGAAGATTTCTCATTTTCATCAGAGATTCCCTGAGAAACTAGGTCCAGGATCGTCCTGAGGCCGCTTCTAAGGAGGGAGTAATGTCAGGACTCTGAACATTTTTTATTACCTTTTGTGCATTACTGCCCTTTTCCAAGATGGTGTCTTTGGTCTCATGTGCACTGTGTCTTCCTTCTCTCTGCACCTGTTTGAATCACCGTATGATAATATAGATTTTACCACTTATAAAACTGTGTCCTGTAGTTGTCTTGTTCCACGCAAAGTCTTCTGAGTTATCCCCTATAATTATTACACAATGTCATCCAGGTACACGTACTTCTCCAGTCCCTGAAGCAGGTGGTTGACCATCCGCTGGAAAGTGGCAGGGGCATTCTTCATGCTGAACGGCATGACCTTGGACTCATACAGTCCGAAGGGTGTGATAAAGGTGGACTTCTCCTGTGCCTCAGAGCTCAGGGGAATCTGCCAGTATCCCCGACTCAGATCCATTATGGTCAGATATTTTGCGCCAGCTAACTGCTCAAGCAGCTCCTCGATGCGTGGCATTGGGTGTGCGTCAGAGGCTGTGATGGTTTTGAGCCCCTGTAGTCCACGCAGAACCGGGTGGTCTGATCCTTCTTTACCTACAGGTGAGGCCCACGCGCTCTTTGATAATTAAATCACCCCCAGCTGTAACATCTCATCGATCTCCTGGCGCATAACCTGCTGCACCTCGTCGGAAATCAGTTAGAGTGTTCGCCACAGTGGGGTATGATTACTGGTGTCCACATCGTGGACTGCTAACTCAGTCCTTCCGGGTCGGTTGGAGAACACGGCCTGGAAGGTTTCCAGCGTGGTCCAGAACTGCGACCGCTGGGGTTCAGGTAACAAGGCGCTTACCTCCACGTCCTTGATGGACCCACCGGCCTTGGCTTGGGCCAGGAGGGGATCTTCCTCCCCGTCTTCGGGCAGTCTGCAGACCGGTAGGATGTAGGCTTCACGCTCGTGATGAGCCTTCATCATATTGATGTGAAAGGCCTTTCGCCTACCCCGAGCATTGTCAAGCGTGACCACGTAGGTGACTGGGTTGAGCTGTTGGTGGATGACGTACGGGCCTTCCCAGGCTGCCTGACGCTTATCCTTTGTACCCACACCTTTTTACACACCTGAGAACCACAAAAAATTGGAGTACATATCCATAGATTATATCAAAGTTTTATTGAGTTACATAAATAACATAGACACATGTATGACAATACATTAAAAACATGTAGAAAGTATCAGACAAGTTTAGGTAGCACAGATCAAACTAACGGCGCTGTCCATACCCGACGCCTATATATACTGGTCATATGCACAATGCAAAGGATAATAGGGTAGGTTCAGAGACCAGGAGATAGTGGGGTAGTATAAGAAAAACACAGCATAGCCCTGTACATAGGCAATACCTCAGTATCCAATATTCAAACCCTCCCCTGTACTCTTACCACAATCCTGGCGTCAGACCTGGACAGCACCGTTGCCCCAACGCGCGTTTCGCGTCAGCTTCGTCAGGGGGCGGTGCTGTCAGGTGTCTGGCGCTCCTATTTAACATCACCCCAATCTTCAAAATATGGTCCACCTGTGGCGGCGCATGTTTAGTCACTGCTCGGCCAGGAACCGCACTGAGAGCGGCATCCAAGATGGCGCCGCGGTTCAGAACGCCGTCGCGATGACGTCACTGAACCGCAGGCGTCACCATACGGCGCCTCCCACAGTGCCCCGGGACCACAACAAGACCGAGCATGCGCACGGTGGACCCGACAAATATGGATTCATCTATCAAGTCCCGGCTAAAGATCGCCGATGTTTATACACCGGCAATCAGGTGAAAAAGAAGAAAAGCAGAGAAGGTTAAGGAGGTAGAATATAACTGACCATCTTATTATCTACAAACTTCACCGGACCAGAAAATCGCCGCTATTATTACAGGAGCAATAAATAGAGTAAAGAAGAAAAAAAGAAGAAAAGGAAAGGGGGGGGAAGGGAAAGTATGTGTATCAATGTAATATATATAAAACTCATTAAAATATACATATTTTATATTAAAAAGCTTATGCAGCAAATATTCACAAAAATAACTGCATAAAAACACGCCGCCGTTATAAAACAGCACGTGCCACCATAGTGAATTATATTAAAAATAGCAAGACAGCACTAAATCTGGTGAATCGTGAAAAAAGCGGACAAACTTATTATTATCAAAAGGTTATGTGTAGAAACTTCAAATAAATGTGAAAACACAGACAGAATACAAAAATGTCTGTGCAAAATACTAGTTATGACAGGAAAGGTCAATATAATACCAATATCAACGTGACAACATAAAAAATAAAGTGCAAAATAGTGACAGAAAAACAATTGTTTTTTTCTCTTCTTTCTTATTTCTTCCTTTACTCCACAGATATTTTGAAAAATTGGAACACCCCAAGCGGACGAGATTAAGAATGCTTTTTACACACCTGGTAGGTCCGCTCCCGGGTGTTCTGGTCATATCAGTGCTTCTGATCAGCCTGAGGCTGCTTATGTTGTCATGCACCAACTGCGTCAAGGTCTGCATTTTGTCATCGAAGCGCATGACATACTCCACTATGGACACTTCAGAAGGGTTCTGCTCCTCTTCCCAAGATTCCCTTACCAACCCAAGGGGTCCTCGGACTCTCCTGCCGTACAGGAGCTCGAAGTGGGAGAACCCCATTGAGACCTGCGGAACCTCTCGGTAAGCGAATAGCAGGTGTGGGAGGTACCGCTCCCAGTCGCATCCTTGGGTCTCAACCAGCACGTGTAGCATCTGTTTGAGGGTACCTTTGAAGCGCTCACACAAGCCATTGGTCTGTGAGTGAAATGCACTCGATACCAGATGCTTCACCTGCATTCTCTTACAGAGAGCTTCCATTAGGCGAGACATGAATTGTGTCACTTGATCGGTAAGCATCTTTCTGGGAAATCCTACCCATGAAAAGATAGCCAACAGTGCATCTGCCACCTTATCTGCCCTAGTTGAGGACAGAGCCACTGCCTTTGGGTACCGGGTAGCATAGTCTACCACAGTGAGGATGTATTTCTTTCCAGAGCTGCTGGGGACAGCCAGCGGGCCCATAATGTCCACTGTGATCCTCTGGAAAGGCTCCTCTATCACTGGAAAAGGGATCAGGGGAGCCTTAAGAACATGCCCTGCCTTCCCCACTCTTTGACAGGTAATACAGGAGCGGCAGTAGTTTGTCACATCTGTCCCCATCTTGGGCCAATAGAAGTGTTGAGACAGCCGGGCCTTAGTTTTTCTGATCCCTACGTGTCCAGCGAGCGGGATGTCATGGGCAAGCCGCAAAAACTCACCCCTGAATTGATGCAGGACCAGCTGTCTTCCCTCAACCACTCCTTTTGGGATTTTCCAGGTACTATCTCCCGGTAGAACCTTCCTCGTTCCCAGAACAGCCTCTCCTTATCAGTCACGGACGTGGGCGTCTCAGCGAGGTGCCTAAGATTCTCCAGGCTTGCATCTGAGTGCAGAGCGGCCTGCAACTCCTGGCTAGGGGCAGCCAGAAGTGACGTCAGGGTCCCTTCCCCATGAAAACCCTCTGGGACCTGCTCTGGGTCCATCTCTGGTTCAGTCACCCCTGTGACTGAGGAGGACCCGGAAGGCAGGACATTATCTGCGTTTCGGGCACTCTAACTGTGAGTGATAGAAGCTACGTAGGCTGTCTCCCCGGGGATTTCCACAGACCCATCAACCGGCGCTGCTATGGGAACTACCTCCCCATCCACCCCCAGCATTTCAGGAGCAGTGCTACTTATTGGGCAGTTACCTCCCTCTATGTCACTGGTCAGTTGCACGGCATCACCTTCCTCACGGTTCCCATGCATCTCCCCATTTCCCTTAGCACCATCGCTTGCTCCTGTTAGGGGTTTCTCATTATCAGCATCGTCAGTATTACCCTTGGCATTTTCGGTAAAGCATTGTCAGGTAACACATGCAATTTCCCATCACTATCATCAGCATTCCATCAGGGAGGGGAGTCAGGGACATAATATGCCACCATCCTCCCCAAATCAGTCCCCAACAAGACATCAGTGGGCAAGTTATCGGACAGCCCCACTTCCTTCACCCCGCTCTTGACACCCCAATCTATATACACCCGTGCCATTGGCAGGGGACAGCGGATGCCCCCAATCCCGGTGACAGGATTTTCCCCGGAATAATCTCTTCAGGGGCTGCCAGTTCAGGTCGGATAAGGGTTCGGTCATCCCCGGTGTCCTTGAGGCTTGTAGCGACCTGACCACCTACGGTGACGTGCTGCACGTTGTTGCAGACCCTCCCAACCACCCCACCCACCAAATAAACTGCTGCATTAGGCCTTGGGGCCTTGGCTGGGGGGTTCCTCTTCTTCTCTGGACAGTTGAGGCTGATATGACCAGTCCATTTGCAGGAAAAACACTGGCAAAGGTCGGTGATAGGTCTGAGCTGTTGGCAATGGGGACAGGGCCTCTGGTGAGTTGGCTGGCAGGGGCACTGGCGTTGGTTGCAGGCTTACCCCCTCTCCAGCTGGCGGTGACTGGCTTCCACACTTCCGATTTATGGTTGGCCTCAAAGGCATCGGCAATCTGCGCTGCTTTACTCACCTCTCATCACTGGGTGCCGAGTGCTGGGGGCCTGAGCAGGCGAGGACATCGGTGCGCTATGGGCGCCAGGTGCCGGAGTCGCCGCTGGCTCAGGCCACCAGCACTTGCGATATTCACCTGTCCCTGTTCCACCACCGTGTGCCGCTGTGTCTTCTGGGTCTCTGCAGTGACTGTTCAGGCAGAGGGCGCGTACTAACCACGTCATCGCACCCTCTGACCTGAGCATCACAGTCAGAGGATGCGGAAGACACAGCGTGGCGGTGGAAAGGGGACTGGTGAATATCGCATGGCTCACCTTCCCACGTCATACTCACCCCTTCCCGGTGCTGCATATTAGTCCCTGCTTCTCCGATGGTCTCCGGCACGCGCCAGCAGCTTGTTCCTGTGTTCAGCGGTCACATGGTACCGCTCATTAAAGTAATGAATATGCGCTCCACGCCTATGGGAGTGGAGTCGCTTCCATATTCATTACTTTAATGAGCAGTACCACGTGACTGCTGAACACAGGAAGAGCTGCAGGCGCCGGAGACCATCGGAGAAGCAGGGAAGTGCAGAGACCACTCCGGGAGCAGGTGAGTATGATGTGACAGCCGCCACTCCTGCTGCTCCCTCTCCCCCGTCAACCCCCTGGGACAATGAATCAAGTATAAGCAGAGAGGGGCACTTTTAGCCTAAAAAAATGGGCTGAAAATCTCTCTTATACTCGAGTATATACGGTAAGTATATGTGGGAGAGTGGTAAGTTGTGTAAATCAATGAAAGAGGGGGTGGTTGTGTTTGTGTATAAGAAAGGTAAGAGGAAGTGCTTAGAAAATTGGAGACCTATAACGCTGCTGAATGCAGATTACAAAATCTATAGCAAATTGTTGGCGAATCGCATGCGTGAGGTGATTGATAGTGTTGTGGATTAGGATCAAGTGTGTGCTGTGCCTGGAAGGAGTATGAGTGATAACTTATTGTTATTAAGGGATTTGATTGGTGACTGCATGGGAAGGAAACAGAAGTGTACAGTTCTGACAATTGATTTTGAGAAAGCGTTTGATAGGGTCTCGCATGTGTTTTTGTTTAAAGTTCGGGAGAGAATTGGATTTCCTAAAAAAATTGTGAATGGGATAATGTCTTTGTATAATGGTGTGTCAATTGAGTTTCTTGTTAATGGGTGGTTGAGTGAGAAAGTGAATATTATGTCTAGAGTACGGCAGGGGTGTTCCATGTCTCCTCTTTTGTTTGTATGTGTGATTTAACCTTTATTGTGCTTGGTGAGACATGATAAAATGGTGAGAGGTTTGTTGGTACCTGGGAGTGGTGGGAAGCATGTGAAAGTTCTTGGATATGTGGATGATGTTGTGGCTGTGAGTAAAAGTGTTGCCTCTATGAGTAGGGTTAAGTTGCTTTTGGAGTTTTTTTGTGGTGCGTCTGGCTTTAGAGTGAATTTGAATAAATGTAGTTTTAAATGTTTTGGGGATGATGGGGTTAAAATGGAGGGGGCAAAGTGTGAAGGGGTGCTATCAAAGTACTGGGAGTATTATTTAATAAGGACTTGGAAGATAAGGAGAGCTGGAAGGAATGTTGGTTGCACATAGAACTTAAGTTAAATTTTTGACAACTGAGAGACTTGACCTTGGGTGGTAAGATTTTGATCATAAAAGCGGTGATTCTTCCAATTTTGCTTTTTATTGCAACAGTTTTTCCACCGTCTGATAGAAAAAGAGTGGACAAGTTAGGGTGGTTTCACACTTGCGTTTTTGTCTGCAGCGTTTTTTGCACAAAAAACGCAGGCGTTTTTTTCCCTATATTTAACATTGAAAACGCATGCGGGTTTTTTTGTACGCGTTTGCTCGCGTTTTCAAACGCATGCGTTTTTTTTCTGCATGCGTTCATTTTCAAAAATGCTACCTGCAGTATTTTCTTGCCCGTTTTTTTTTGCCGCGAAAAAACGCATGCGTTTTTTCGCGGCAAAAAAATGCATTGCTGTCTATGTAAACGCATGCGTTTTTAAGCACATGCGTTTGTTTGCGTTAAAAACGCATGCGTTTTTATTGGAAAAAAACAGAAAACACACTGAAAAGTCACCCACCACCATCAAGGTGATAAAGGGATCCAAACCCTAACCCTAACCCTACCCCTAACCTCACCCCTAACCGTTTAATGAACATTTTCTGACAGTCATAGTGCCACGTATTTCAGTGCCACGTATTTCAGTGCCACGATATTTCAGTGCCACGTATTTAAGTGCCACGATATTTCAGTGCCACGTATTTCAGTGCCACATATTTAAGGTAGGGTTAAGTGTAGGGTTAAATGCGTGGCATTGAAATATCGTGGCATTTACGTGAAATACGTGGCATTTAAATACGTGGCACTTATATACGTGGCATTTAAATACGTGGCACTTATATTCGTGGCACTTATATTCGTGGCACTTACGTGGCAATACGTGGCACTTATATACGTGGCCACTGACATATCGTGGCACTTATATACGTTTATACACGTATTTCAGTGCCACGCATTTCAGGTTAGGGTTAGGGTTATGGTTAGGGGTAGGGTTAGGGTTAGAGTTTTTTCTTGTTTTATTGTGGTTTTCTATAAAAACGCATGCGTCTAAAAAACGCATGCGTTTTACTGCGTTTACATGCGTTGTTTCACACATGCGTTTTTTTAAAAAACGCATGCAGATAAAAACGCAAGTGTGAAACCAGCCTTAGTTCTTACTTTTTTCTGGAGCAGTAAAATAGAGAAACTTAAGAGAGAAAGCCTTTTCAAGGTTTGTCACTATGGTGGCATGGCCTTTCCAAACATTGAGATTTTTCTGGGGCTTCAGTATATCAAAACTAGTGATGGGCGAGCACTAAAATGCTTGGGTGCTCGTTGCTCGGGTCGAGCAAATTGGAATACTCGGGTACTCGGCCAGAACAATGAGCCCAATGTAAGTCTATGGGAGACCCGAGTATTTTTACCACGATCCCCCCCGGGGGTCCTATTAAGGTCTAAAAATGTCTGAAAATGATGGAAACACTGCTCAAATGACACAGGAACCTCATGGGAATCACCCGTGGAAGCATTCCTGACTCCTAGTTCACAGCTTTAATCATTTTTGTCCGAGACTCATGCCATTTTTCCCAGTGCCACAAAAAACACATGAAAACAAAACCAAAACGGGTTTTGCTTGGAAATATGTCAAGGTACATCCTTTGTAGGTTAATGACTTCGTGTAAGACCAAATATTTAACCCCAGACCAAAAATTTCCTCTCCCACTTAGTGTATGTGTCCACGTTCAGGATTGCATCAGGATTTGATCAGGATTTGACGCAGGTAAAATCTGCACCTGAGATCACTGGCAGGTCACCTGCGTTTTTCATGCGTTTTTTTATGCGTTTTTGAAGCGTTTTTTGACTCGTTTTTTTCATGCGGATTTGTGTGCGTTTTTGTAAGCTCAATAAAGATATACCAAAAAAAAAAAGGGTCCAACCTCTTCATTTACATACTCCATTGAGGAATAATGTTTACACACACAGACAGATAGATGATAGATAGATCGATAGATAGATAATAGATCTATCGTATCTATTGTATGTATCTATTGTATCTATCTATCGTATCTATCGTATCTATTATATCTATCTATAAATATATCTATCGATAGATATATCTATAGATAGCTAGATAGATATATCGATAGATAGATAACACAGGTCAACAAAAAAAATATTTTTTTCTGGTGTCCAAAATATTTTAATGAATTTGGGGTATTTTTGGGGTGCTGATTCTGAATATGCTATCAGTTTTGCCAGATTGGCTCAAGTTTTTGACATTTTTGGTATCTTATTTATAGCACTTGTTGGTAAATGCGACGCATCATCTCATTAATTTCTTTGGATTAGTACTTGAACTGAGCAGTTCTCAATATAGTTTTGTGTTAATTAGTGTTCTAAAAGTTTGTTCATAGCTTGATTTTTGCACTAACTTTATGTTGTTGTCTGTTTTCCAGTGAAAAGCATGAACTCATCAAGAAGAAGTTGTCTTAACGATCCAGACTCATTCTGTTACATTTGTGGTGAATACACACTGCCAAAACATAGAAGAAACATAACAGACTTCGTAAAAAAAGTGTATTTTGCCTATTTTGGGGTTATGCTTGGGGACCAAGACAAGTTTTGGGCACCACACATAGTGTGCAAAGCATGTATCGAATTATTACGAAAATGGAGCAAAGGACAAAGAAAAAGCTTCAAATTTGGTGTTCCAATGGTGTGGAGAGAGCCAAAAAATCATCATGATGACTGTTATTTCTGTGCAGTGCAAGTGCAAGGATTCAATAAGCATAAGAAACGAAAATGGGAGTAACATGGAATCTGCAAGAAGGCCTGTCCCTCATTGTAAAGATGTGCCTGTACCTGTGTTTACCATAAATAACAGTCATCATGATGATTTTTTGGCTCTCTCCACACCATTGGAACACCAAATTTGAAGCTTTTTCTTTGTCCTTTGCTCCATTTTCGTAATAATTCGATACATGCTTTGCACACTATGTGTGGTGCCCAAAACTTGTCTTGGTCCCCAAGCATAACCCCAAAATAGGCAAAATACACTTTTTTTACGAAGTCTGTTATGTTTCTTCTATGTTTTGGCAGTGTGTATTCACCACAAATGTAACAGAATGAGTCTGGATCGTTAAGACAACTTCTTCTTGATGAGTTCATGCTTTTCACTGGAAAACAGACAACAACATAAAGTTAGTGCAAAAATCAAGCTATGAACAAACTTTTAGAACACTAATTAACACAAAACTATATTGAGAACTGCTCAGTTCAAGTACTAATCCAAAGAAATTAATGAGATGATGCGTCGCATTTTCCAACAAGTGCTATAAATAAGATACCAAAAATCTCAAAAACTTGAGCCAATCTGGCAAAACTGATGACATATTCAGAATCAGCACCCCAAAAATACCCTAAATTCGATGAAATATCTTTGGCACCAAAAATGCTGTTGACCAGTGTAATAGATAGATAGATGATAGACAGACAGACAGACAGACAGATAGATAGATAGATAGATAATACCAAGCCCGATGTTTAGTATATCTATGTATCTATAGATATATCTATCTATAAATATATCTATAGATAGATTATCCATCTATCTATATAATCATCTAAGGGGTACTTCTGTCTGTTTGTTTGTCTTTCTGTCTGTAACGGAAATCCTGAGTCGCTGATTGGTCGCGGCCGGCAGTCCGGCCAGGAATCGGCCCCTCCCTACTCCCCATCCCGGACCAACTTTTTTACTATTGATGCTGGCTATGCAGCATCAACAGTAAAAAGATATAATGGTAAAAGTAATAAAAAAAAAAATCCAAAAAAAATCATGCTATTCTGACCTTCCATCGCCTCCGCAGCTTTCCAGCTCCTCCAGATGCTCTCGGCAGCTTCCGTTCCCAGAGATGCATTGCGAAATTACACAGATGACTTAGCGGTCTCTGGCAAAGACCGCTAAGTCATCTGGGTAATTTCGCAATGCCTCTCTGGGAACGGAAGCTGCCGGCTGCATCACGAGGAGCGGGACAGCTTCGGTGGACGACGGAAGGTGAGTATATAACTATTTTTTATTTTAATTCTTTTTGTGGGCTGTGTTATTTACTACGTGGCTGCGGTATACTACGTGGCTGATATATACTACGTGGCTGCGCTATCTACTGCGTTGGCTGTGCTATATACTATGTGGCTGTGTTATATACTATGTGGGCTGTGCTATATACTACATCGCTGTGCTATACACTACATCGCTGTGCTATATACTACGTGGCTGTGCTATATACTACATGGCTGTGCTATATACTACGTGGCTGTGCTATATACTACACGGCCGGCCGCAACCAATCAGCGATATTGGCGCAGAATTTAACCCCCACTCACAGCACGACATACATACATACATATATATTCTAGAATACCAATGCGTTAGAATCGATCCACCATCTAGTATATATATATAATCGTCTAAGGGTCTGTTTGTAATGTAAATCCCACGTAGCTGATTGGTCGCGGGCGGCTGGCGCGACCAATCAGCGACAGGTGCAGTCCGGCCATGAATTAGCGCGGGATTTAAACCACGCTTCGCTGATTGCTCGCGCCTGGCCGGCCACGACCAATCAGCGATATTGCAGCGGGATTTAAACACCACTTCGTAAATAAACTACATACATATTCTAGAATAACCGATGCAATAAAATCGGGCCACCATCTAGTAGATATGTAATAGCAAGGCCGATGTTTATGAATGAACATTTAATTAAAAAAAAAAAAAAAATGGGAAAAAAATTGGCGTGGGCTCCCGCACAATTTTCTTCGCCAGAGGGGGAAAGTCGATGGCCGGGACCAATATTTGTAGCCTGGGAAGGGGGTAATACCCATGGCCCCTCTCTAAGCTATGAATATCAGCCCGCAGCTGTCTGTGTAGCCTTCACTGGCAATATAGGGGGACCCCCCCAAAAAATGTGGGGTCCCCCTATATTTTATAGCCAGAAAGGCTACGCAGACAGCTGCGGGCTGATAGTCATAGCCTAGAGAGGGGCAATGGTTATTGGCCCCCCCGGCTACAAATACCAGCCCCCAGCTGCCCCAGAAATGGCGCATCTGTAAGATGCGCCAATTCCGGCACTTAGCCCCTCTCTTCCCACTCCCGTGTAGCGATGGGATATGGGGTAATAAGGGGCTAATGTCACCTTGCTATTGTAAGGTGACATTAAGCCCGGTTAATAATGGAGAGGCGTCAATAAGACACCTATCCATTATTAATCCTAGAGTACTGAAAGAGTTAAAAAAATACAGACACAGCCAGAAAAAAGTATTTTAATATTCTTAATTTAACCATACTTACCATACTCGATCACCTGCAAAAAATAAAAAATTATAAACCGTTTACCCCCTGTCTGATGCAGTCCAATTAATAACGAGTGTCCCACAATGATCTCCCCTATAGAACAGTGACATCGGGTGATGTCACTGCTCTATAGGCCCTCCAGTGACACACTGACAGGAGACCATAGCTCCTGCAGTGCATCACTGAGGTTACCTTAGTTCAGAGTCTCACTTTATGGCATTGCTGCGTGAGAACTTTCTCACACAGCAGTGCCACAAGTGAGACTAGGGACTATTTTTTACAGTGGCGGAGGAATACAGTGGAAGGATACCTTCCTTCATTGTATTCCTGGAGCCCCTGGAGAGCAGTCGCATCAGCTGATGCTGCTGTTCTCCATGGGAGATCGTCGTGGGACACTTGTTTTAATTGGATTTCTGCGGATCAGGGATTATAGTGTTAGTTTATTATTTTAATATTTTTTACAGGTGACACTGGCTTCGGGGATCAAAGTGACAAGTGATGGGGAGTATGTAATCTATGTTTAATGTACTGTATGTCTATATGTATATACTGTATGTATGTGTTGAATGGTGTATGTTGCATGTTGTATGGTGCATGTCGTATGTTGCATGTTGTCGCATGTTGCATGCTGTTGCATGTCGCAGGTTGTCACATGTTGCATGTCGCCGCATGTCGCATATCACATGATGTTGCATGTTGTCGCATGTCGTCGCATGTCATAATAATAATAATAATAATAATTTTTATTTATATAGCGCCAACATATTCCGCAGCGCTTTACAACTTATAGAGGGGACTTGTACAGACAATAGACATTACAGCATAACAGAAATCACAGTTCAAAATAGATACCAGGAGGAATGAGGGCCCTGCTCGCAAGCTTACAAACTATGAGGAAAAGGGGAGACACGAGAGGTGGATGTCATATGTTGTTTCATGTTGCATGATGTCGCATCTTGTTGCATGTTGTCACATGTTGCATGTCGTATGTCGAATGTTGTTGCATGTTATCGCATGTTGTCGCATGTTGCATGTTGCAGCATGTTGATTGTCGCATGTCATCACATGTTGTGTTGTGAATTCCGCTCTTGGGCTCCCTCCAGTGGTTGTAAGTAGCACTTTTGTGAATTCTGCTCTTGGACTCCCTCCTGTGGTTTTGAGTGGTATAGCTGCTTCTTGGATTTAGCTTTAGAAGCTGCTTCCACTGATTGTCTTTCTGGCTCGGCTATTTTAGTCTGGCCCTGGCCCTCAATCAATGCCAGTTGTCAATTGTTCCTGCTTGGAGCCACTGCTCTTTTGGATTTCCCTGACACTCTGTCCAGTTCAGCAAAGATAAGTCCTTGCTTGTCCTTTTGCAGTCCATTTGTTGTGGACTTTATTGTTCAGCACATTCTATGTTTTGCTCATTTGTCCAGCTTATCAGTATGGATCTATTTAGCTAAGCTGGAAGCTCGGGGCTGCAGATTTTGCCCTCTACACCTTTAGTCAGGTGTGGAGATTTTTGCATATCTCTGCGGTGGACTTTTTCTAGTTTTTATTACTGACCGCACAGTGTTCTTTCCTTACTATGTATATAGCTAGAAGTGGCCTCCTTTGCTAAATCTTGTTTCATACTACGTATGTCATTTCCTTCTCCTCTCACAGTCAATATTTGTGGGGGGCTATCCTATCCTTTGGGGATTTTCTCTGAGGCAAGATAGCTTTCCTGTTTCTACCTTTAGGGGTAGCTAGTTCTCCGGCTGTGACGAGGTGTCCAGGGAGTGACAGGAACATCCCACGGCTACTGCTAGTGTTGTGTTAAGATCAGGAACTGCGGTCTGTATAGTTACCACCTGCTCAGAGCTAGTCGCATGTCGCTCCTAAATTACCAGTCCATAACAGTGTTGCATGTCATCGCATGTTGTCACATGTCACCGCATGTTGCATGTCATCGCATGTTGCATGATGTTGCATGTAGCATGTTTTCACATGTTGCATATTGTCGCATTTCACATGTTGTTGCATGTCGCATGTCACATGTTGTCGCATGTCACATGTTGCATGTCGTCGCATTTTGCATGTCGTCACATGCTGTTGCATGTTGCCGCATGGTGTATGTTGTATGGTGTATGTTGTGTGGTGTATGTGCACACAGTGTAGACGAGTCCAGCTCTGCTACATCTGGATGCCTGACATCTAGATGTAGCAGAACCGGTAGATGATCACCGGAGATAACTCTCCACCGATCACCTACACTACAGCGTTCTCACAAACAGCTGATCAGCTGTTTGCGAGAACCAGACTAGTGACCGGAGATAACTCCTGGTCACGTGCACGGCAGTACTCGCGATAACATAAGTTATCGCGAGAACTGCAGTGGACAAGGGACTTCCGGCGGCGGGACAGGTGAGCCGGCAGATATGAGTAGTAAGCTGCGTGTATGCAGTTTCTACGCATGTGACTAATCATTAGATGCAATTTTATCACATCGAATGATAGTCTATGGGTAATTTACGGCACGGTGACGGAGCATCGCCGTTTTGTAAACAGACATGCTGCGTTCTGAAAAGACGCAGAAATCCTCTTCACCAGCAGGAGCAGGTTTTTTTTTTGTCAAGAATAAGGATGGTTCTCTTCATCCCTGCATTGATTACCAGGGTCTCAATAACATCACGATTAAGAACAAGTACCCACTTCCCCTCATTCCAGAACTCTTTGATCGTCTGCGAGATGCACGAATATGCTCTAAACTGGATCACCTTGGTGCATACAATTTAATCCGTATCCGCTCAAAGAGACGAGTGGAAAACTGCCTTTAACACCAGAGACTGTCACTACGAGTACTTGGTTATGCCATTTGGTTTGGGCAATGCGCCCGCTGTCTTCCAGGAGTTTGTGAATGACATCTTCTGGGATCTACTGTACACCTGTGTTGTGGTCTACCTAGACAATATTCTTGTGTTCTCTCCCGATCTGCCTTTGCATAGAAGCCATGTTCGACTTGTACTTCAGCGTCTTAGGGAGAATCATCCGTACGCCAAACTTGAAAAGTGCACTTTTGAGCAGTCATCTCTCCCGTTCTTGGGTTTTATCGTCTCCGATTCCGGTTTACACATGGATCCGGGAAAAGTTTCTGCCTTGCTCAACTGGCCGCGTCCGCTCGGGGTCAAGGCAATTCAGCGATTTCTGGGAGTCATGAATTATTACTGGCAGTTTATTCCTCACTTTTCCGCTTTGTTCACTTCCATCCCTGCTCTAATAAGAAAGGGGGGCTAATCCACACCTCTGGTCAACTGAAGCCGAGAAGGCTTTCCTATCTCTCAAGCAAGCATTTGCCTCAGCTCCTATACTTCAACGTCCAGAAGCTAATAAACCTTTTATTCTAGAAGTCGATGCCTCCGCCACCGGGGCCGGAGCAGTTCTTTCTCAGAGGTCTTCTACCGGTCGCCTTGCTCCTTGTGTTTTTTTTTTCCAAGACTTTCTCCTGTGCCGAAAGGAACTACTCTATTGATGACAGAACTTTTGGCCTTCAAATTGGTACTGGAGGAGTGGCGGTATCTTTTGGAAGGAGCCGTACATCCCTTTGTGATTTATATGGATTATTATTATTATTATTGTTTATTTATATAGCACCATTAATTCCATGGTGCTGTACATGAGAAGGGGTTACATCAAAATACAAATATCACTTACAGTAAACAAAACTAACAATGACAGACTGGTACAGCGGGAAGAGGACCCTGCCCTTGCGGGCTTACAATCTACAGGATTATGGGGAAGGAGACAGTAGGTCAAGATGGATCATAAGAACTTGGCGTACATTCATTCTGCACACAGACTTAACCCTCGACAGGCCAGGTGGGCTCGGTTCTTCACCCGTTTTGACTTTGAGCTTCGTTTTCTGCCCGGTAATAAAAATCTCAAGGCCGACGCATTGTCTAGATCCTTCTTGTCGGAAGATAACGAGGAGGAGCCCATGCATATCATTGATCCCTCTAAGGTCATCACTGTAGCTCCAGTTAATCTTACCTCACAGCCTCCGGGTAAGACTTTTGTGTCTATGAAGAACAGGCGACAAGTCTTGCAATGGGGCCATACCTCCAAACTGGCAGGTCATGCCGGTCTCAAAAAGACTCTCATCCTGGTGTCCCGCTATTACTGGTGTCCGTCTCTTCCACAGGATGTCTGAAGGTTCGTAGCCTCGTGTCCCTCTTATGCCAAGAATAAGGTTCCTAGGCAATTACCTTCTGGTCGTCTTCATCCTCTTCCGGTTCCTTCCACTCCGTGGCAACACATCGCAATGGATTTTGTTACTGACCTGCCTTGTTCTTCTGCTTACACCATCATCCTTGTGGTTGTGGATCGATTCTCTAAGATGGCTCACTTCATCACTCTTCCTGGTTTACCTAAGGCACCTGAGTTGGTGAAGATTTTTGTTCACCATATTTTTCGTATTCATGAATTACCACAGCATATTGTTTCAGACAGAGGAGTCTAATTCACCGCGCGCTTCTGGAGAGCTCTCTGTAAGTCTATGAACATCTCACTTGACTTTTCTTCGGCCTACCATCCGCAGACTAATGGTCAAGTGGAGCGCACGAATCAGATTTTGGTGACTTATCTTCATCATTTCTCCAATGCTCATCAGAACAACTGGTCAGATCTACTACCGTGGGCGGAATTTGCTTATAACAATCATACCAGTGAAGCTTCTTCCAAGTCACCATTTTTTATTGTCTATGGTCAGCATCTTGGTCTTCCTCTACCGGCTTCTCCTGTCTCTACTGTACCAGCAGCTGATCTTCTGTCTAGAGAGTTCTCCAGGGTTTGGCAGGAGACCAAGTCCGCTCTTGAATTAGCACAGGATAGGATGAAAAGACATCTGGATCCTCCCTCATATCAACCGGGTGATAAGGTGTGGTTATCTTCTAAATTTATCCATCTTAAAGTTCCTTCTCGTAAGCTGGGTCCCCGGTATATTGGTCCTTTGAGGTTTTGACTCGCATTAATGAAGTCTCTTACAAGCTAAGGTTACCCACCTCTCTCCGAATTTCCAATTCATTTCATGTGTCTCTTCTAAAACCGGTGGTGTTTAATCAGTACCATGCTTCAGTTCTTCGTTCTCCTTCGCCTGCGTCTGCTGATGATGTCTTTGAGGTAAAGGATATTCTCGCTATGAAAAGACTTAGAGGTAGAACTATGTTTTTGGTAGATTGGAAGGGTTTTGGTCCTGAGGAGAGGTCCTGGAAGCCTCAGGAAAACATCCAGGCTCCTCAAATTTTGGCTAGGTTTCTTTCTAGCCTAAAACAAGGGGGCGTAAAGAAGGGGGTACTGTCACACCCTCGCTTCCAACATGGCTTCCTGCCCCCTCTTGCGCTCACCTGTTTTCGGTGCCTCGGCGCGCCTCCATTGCTGTGGGTTCCCGTCTGGCGTCCTCTCCTCTGCATGCGCTCCCAGTCTTTGCTTCTCACCGGCTGCGCATGCATGCTCAGTTTAGCGCTGCGCGCGTACACCTCTGAGAGTGTCCCTGCCTCTCCGTCCTTTCCTCTCTATCTCCTGGAGGACTCCAACTCGGAAGTTCTCACAGCGCTGGCCTTATTATCCCGCCTCTTCCTACAAACCTTGCCTTGTGTTCATTTGTGCCTGCAAGTGATTTTGGCCGCACTATTGTCCAGCGTTTCGTATACCTGACCTTGTGCTTCTTTCATTATTCCTCTAGGTCCTGTCCTTGTTCCTCATCCTGTCGGCTCCCACTTTGTCCTGCCTGGTTGTCAGTTTCCACTGCACCATCCTTGCTCCAGTCACTGGCCTGACCTCAGCTACCTACCAGTTCGTGCTGACCTCTTGTACCACCTCTCTGTCCGGTCTTAGTCCTCTTAGTCTTGTATACCTTCCCGGTTCGTATTTCTAGCCCCGCCACTCTGCCTTCCAGCTGCCGTGGCGATAGTCTCTCACGGGTCTGCCCCTAACGCTCCCTGTATAGGGGTGGTCCATCTGGTCAGCTCGCCCGTGGGAGGATCATTGTCACGGTCCAGTGGGTCCACCCCTTCGTTCCTTCTTTGCATCTCCGTCGTTGTCACAGAAACATCTCCCCATGGGGGGTGAATTTTGTAAAAAAAAGTGTTAACGGGCACCATAATTTATAAACACCTTGCAAAACTGTAAATTGGTTTCCTACACAGTTGCTGCTGGGAAGGTTCAGCTTTTTAAAATCATATGAAAAAACTTCAATACTAAAAACACTTTTATTGATTAAAAACAAGGCAACCAACACCACTAAAAAGTGATCAAAAAAACACAAAAAACAAAAAAAAACGTGTGCTCAACCATAAACCATATAAAAGAATCTAATGGGGAAAACTGTAGAACCCTGGTAAAGGCACCTATACTGCCCCTACCTGGCTGCGGAGGTAGACGCCCTAGGGGGGAGCGTGTTGGCGCCCCCGCTCCACGACGGCTCACCCTGTAAGCCCTGATAAACCCTGCAGCCACTAGTGAGAACCTCTACCCACACACTAAAGGTACCACTACACTAAACATAAGATAACTATACTAGGGATGCCCTAGTTCCCCAAAAGAAATATACTGATAAATATATATGCATAAATGAACACAAATGGCAGCAGGCGTAAGCTAAATAATGATCACCTTACAGTGAAAAGCACATATTGCTCATTATAAAATGTTGGTCTTGTCCATCTATAGCAATGCTGGTCGGGTGAACTAAATATATAATATGGGTACACATACAATCACGTGTCCCTTTCTGTCACACTCCGATTTCCATAAGCACCCCCAGCTATAAGGACAATTTTACCACATAGAGCAGTGTGTTAAAGCCATAGATACTCATCTGTGCCATCACGCTTCGCCAAGCGCCAACTACAATGCACGCCTCAACGCGTTTCGCCTGTGCAGGCTCATCAGGAGGCCAGATATCATGATGTTCTGTGTCACATACGATAGTGGGTAGCTGAATGCCCAATAACATGTGTCTTATTTTATACTTGCCGCCAGTGCGCTCCAGCCCAGGTACCTCCTCTCCACTTCCTGTGGCGTCCCTATGAGTCTACAGCGCATGTCTATACAGACCGGTGCAGTGAGAGCTGAAAATTCAGGCCACTGCGCATATCGTTCCACCAGCGCTAGATGCTACTGCGCATGCCCGAGATCGGGCCTCTCTGAATCACCACTGCGCCTATACAGGCCGTCCAGCCTCTCTCCAACACTCCGTGCTACTGCGCGTGCCTCTCTACATCTCCACGGCGCATGCCCAGTATGGGACCCAAATGAGGAAATCCCTAGTGCGGTCTTTCCCCGCTCCATTACGAGTCTCTAGAAGGGGGCGCGCTCCACATGCTCCGCCCACCTTCACCAATCACCGCTACAGGAGGCAGAGCTCAGGCTGTTATATAAACAATCTTACGCGCACGAGAATTTTGTCTATATGAACATGCCCCAAGATCATAACACGATACTTCCTGCTCATCAGATGGATTACGCCCCCTGCGCCATCTCCCGATGGATTGGTAATCCTATAGTATAGATAAAATTATCACACTTAAATGATCTATAGCTCCCGATGAAGTCCCCTTAGGTAACCTTATATTTACTCTCCCTTGTTCAGGGGAAATCATACATACAGAGCTACTCAGCTATATTTCCATTATCCATATGGCCACTATAGACGTTTGATATAGAACACACTCGTATCCATAACTCCTGAATAAACGAGATCATAGCAGTTTCTATACCCTCAGAGTCAAATGTAGATTCACTGTACACGATATATATATATCTTGGGACATTACGGGACCCTGGGAAACCTGAGGGGCAAATCAAGCAACAAGCATAAAAAATTAGCAAAATAGAAATATATATAGAAATATATAACCTATGATGAACAAATAGATTTCCATGTCGATCCATGTGGGACCTAGAAAAGAGGACCCCATCGAACCCTTGGTATCGTCATGTAACTCTGCCGACCCATACAACACTATTCCCTGCCGTCGACACTTGATATACCAAATGCCTGTACTGAGTAAATCCAACTTATTTTCAACTTTTTAAAGGGACCCACAGAAAAGTAGACATACGCCATCAGCTCATTAGTTGTATTCAAAAATCTACAGGAAGCAGGCATACGATATTTGCTCATTGATTCCCTTAGGTTCAAGAGACTCCATCCTGAATATCCATTCACATTCGCGTCTCAGGATCATTTTATCAAGATTTCCACCTCTTGGGTTCGTCCTGACCACCTCTATAATCGTGAACCTTATTCCTGTTGGATCATTCCTGTGGTAGGTATGCATATGTTTTGCCAGTGGGGTATCCCTGTTATTACGAATGTCTCCCATATGCTCCCCCACTCTTCTCCTAAACTCCCTCTTAGTTTTCCCTATATAATCCTTCGGGCAGGAGCAGGAGGCTGCATACACAACACCTGTTGTCTTACAATTGGAGAAGTCCCGTTGAAAAAAGATTTTGCCCGTGGTGGAACTCTGAAATCGTTTACATGGTCTCATCCATTTACAAAGGCTACAGTCGCCACATTTGAAAAAGCCACATGGCCTCCTATCCAACCAGGTCCCGCTAGGTACCGGGCGCTGATATTGGCTGTGTACAAGTAGATCTCTGATGGACCTGCCCTTCCTAAAGGTAATATCTGTGAGAAAAGGAGGGAGGGGAAAATACAGGAATGGGGCAGGCCCCCTGACCCCCTTTCTGGCCCCCAGCCCGGGATCTGGTCAACTGCCTGGGGCATCCTCCTCATCATCGGTCTCTTTTTTGGAGCGGAGTGCGAGAACGGGATACGAACTCAGAGCCCGGTTCAATTGAACAGGGGCCAAATTATCAACCTGTCCTCGCACACGCTGTCCAGTGATGAATATAGTGTCCTGCAGAGGGGTCTCAATTTCGTTCCGACTAATCAATTCAACTGTTTCGAGTGGGTAAAAGATCTCAATCTTTTTTGTAGAAAACTCAAATGGAGAAAATTCTTCAAACATAATACCCGTGAAGAGTGTGGGAGGCTAGAGCTTAACCAGGATGATATGGAGGGCTTTGAGGCTTTATGCGGGTTACTCCAAGAGAATGAGAGGACCCCGGTAATAGGGAAAGGCCCGTTTACCACTTTGAAGAATAAAAGTGAGAGAATGCCACCACAAGGTGATATGAGCAATATCGATCTATTTGCATTGCTGGTAGAAAGGGATCTCTGTCATGATCTCTGCAGGCAGAGATCATAGCAAGCCTATAGAGGGACAAGCTCTCGGAAGATGGAACTATACTGACCATGAACTAAGCCTGCCGCGCAACTAGAAATAGCCAGGTAGCATTTCCTATTTATCGCTAGATGCCCAGCTCTGGCCTAAGACCTAAATAGCTAGCAGAGGGAAATATAAGACCTGGCTCACCTCTAGAGAAATATTCCAAAGAAGACAGTAGCCCCCCACATATAATGACGGTGAGTTCAGATGAAACAACAAACGCAGCAGGAAAATAGTCTTAGCAAATTTGAGGTCCGCTTACTAGATAGCAGAAGACAGATAGTATACTTTCATGGTCAGCAGAAAAACACTAACAAAACACCATCCAGAGATTACCTTAAACTCTGGCATTAACTCATAACGCCAGAGTAGCAATCCCTGATCAACGAGAGCTTTCCAGACACAGTAACAAAACTTCAGCTGTGAACTGGAACAAATAGGCAAAACAAAACATGGACAAAAGTCCAACTTATCTAGTAGTTGTCTAGAAGCAGGAACAAGCACTGAGAGGCATCAGATAACATTGTTGACCGGCAAGAAACCACCAGAGAAATGAGCTTAAATAGCGACACCCACTACTGATGGAACCAGGTGAAACAGGAAGGAGGATGACAAGTCCAATTCCACAAGCGGCCACCGGGGGAGCCCAGAATCCAAATTCACAACAGTACCCCCCCCTCAAGGAGGGGGCACCGAACCCTCACCAGATCCACCAGGGCGACCAGGATGAGCCCTATGGAAGGCACGAACAAGATCAGAAGCATGAACATCAGATGCATTGACCCAAGAATTATCCTCCTGGCCGTAACCCTTCCAGTTGACCAGATACTGGAGTCTCCGTCTGGAAACACGAGAGTCCAAAATTTTCTCCACAACGTACTCCAACTCACCCTCAACCAACACCGGAGCAGGAGGCTCAACTGAAGGTACAACAGGTACCTCATACCTGCGCAATAACGACCGATGAAAAACGTTATGAATGGAAAAGGACGCAGGGAGGTCCAAACGGAAAGAAACAGGATTAAGAATCTCCAATATTCTATAAGGGCCGATGAACCGAGGTTTAAACTTAGGAGAAGAGACCCTCATAGGGACAAAACGAGAAGACAACCACACCAAATCTCCAACACAAAGCCGAGAACCAACACGACGATGACGGTTGGCAAAACGCTGAGTCTTCTCCTGGGACAACTTCAAATTGTCCATAACCTGCCCCCAGATGTGATGCAATCTCTCCACCACCGCATCCACTCCAGGACAATCCGAGGATTCCACCTGACCGGAGGAAAATCGAGGGTGAAACCCCGAATTACAGAAAAACGGGGACACCAAGGTGGAAGAGCTGGCCCGATTATTGAGGGCGAACTCTGCCAATGGCAAAAAAGCAACCCAATCATCCTGGTCAGCAGAGACAAAACACCTCAGATATGTCTCAAGGGTCTGATTAGTCCGCTCGGTCTGGCCATTAGTCTGAGGGTGAAAAGCAGATGAAAAAGACAAATCTATGCCCATCCTAGCACAGAATGCCCGCCAAAATCTAGACACAAATTGGGTACCTCTGTCAGAAACAATATTCTCAGGAATACCGTGCAATCGGACAATATTCTGAAAAAACAGAGGAACCAACTCAGAAGAAGAAGGCAACTTGGGCAGAGGAACCAAATGGACCATTTTAGAGAAACGGTCACAGACCACCCAGATGACAGACATCTTCTGGGAAACAGGCAGATCTGAAATAAAATCCATCGAGATGTGTGTCCAAGGCCTCTTAGGAATAGGCAAGGGCAACAGCAGTCCGCTAGCCCGAGAACTACAAGACTTGGCCCGAGCACAAACGTCACATGACTGCACAAAGACTCGCACATCTCGTGACAGGGAAGGCCACCAGAAGGATCTTGCCACCAAATCCCTGGTACCAAAAATTCCGGGATGACCTGCCAATGCAGAAGAATGTACCTCAGAGATGACTCTGCTGGTCCAATCATCCGGAACAAACAGTCTATCAGGCGGACAACGATCCGGTCTATCCGCCTGAAACTCTTGCAAGGACCGCCGCAGATCAGGAGAAACGGCCGACAAAATTACTCCCTCCCTAAGGATACCTGTGGGTTCAGAATTACCAGGAGAGTCCGGGTCAAAACTCCTAGAAAGGGCATCTGCCTTAACATTCTTAGAACCCGGTAGGTATGACACCACAAAATTAAAGCGAGAAAAAAATAAAGACCAGCGCGCCTGTCTAGGATTCAGGCGTCTGGCAGTCTCAAGATAAATCAAATTTTTGTGGTCAGTCAATACCACCACCTGATGCCTAGCCCCCTCGAGCCAATGGCGCCACTCCTCAAACGCCCACTTCATGGCCAAAAGCTCCCGATTCCCAACATCATAATTCCGCTCTGCGGGCGAAAATTTGCGAGAAAAGAAGGCACAAGGCCTAATGACGGAGCAGTCGGAACCTTTCTGCGACAACACTGCCCCAGCTCCGATCTCCGAAGCGTCAACCTCAACCTGAAAAGGCAGATTCACATCAGGCTGACGCAACACAGGGGCAGAGGCAAAACGGCGCTTAAGCTCCTGAAAGGCCTCTACAGCATGAGGGGACCAATTAGCAACATCAGCGCCTTGTCTGGTCAAATCAGTCAGTGGTTTAACGACATCCGAAAAACCAGCAATAAATCGGCGGTAAAAGTTGGCAAAGCCCAAAAATCTCTGAAGACCCTTAAGAGAGGAGGGCTGAGTCCAGTCACAAATAGCTTGCACCTTGACGGGATCCATCTCAATGGAAGAGGGAGAAAAAATATACCCCAAAAAGGAAATTTTCTGGACCCCAAAAACGCACTTAGACCCCTTCACACATAAAGAATTAGACCGCAGAACCTGAAAAACTCTCCTGACCTGCTGGACATGAGAGTCCCAGTCATCAGAAAAAATCAGAATATCATCCAGATATATTATCATAAATTTATCCAGAAAATCGCGGAAAATATCATGCATAAAAGACTGGAAAACTGAAGGGGCATTAGAAAGACCAAAAGGCATGACCAAATACTCAAAGTGGCCCTCGGGCGTATTAAATGCGGTCTTCCACTCATCCCCCTGCCTGATCCGCACCAAATTATACGCCCCACGAAGATCAATTTTAGAGAACCACTTAGCACCCTCTATACGAGCAAACAAATCAGTAAGCAATGGCAATGGGTATTGATACTTAACAGTGATCTTATTCAGAAGCCGATAATCAATACATGGTCTCAAAGAGCCGTCTTTTTTTGAGACAAAGAAAAACCCAGCTCCCAAGGGAGAAGAAGATGGACGAATATGTCCCTTTTCCAAAGACTCCTTTATATATTCCCGCATAGCAGCATGTTCCGGCACAGACAGATTAAACAAACGACCCTTTGGATATTTACAACCCGGTATCAAATCTATGGCACAATCGCACTCACGGTGCGGAGGTAACGACCCAAGCTTGGGTTCGTCAAAGACGTCTTGATAATCAGAGAGGAACTCAGGGACTTCAGAGGGAATGGACGACGAAATAGAAACCAAAGGTAAGTCCCCATGAATACCCTTACATCCCCAGCTCAACACAGACATTGCTCTCCAGTCCAAGACTGGGTTGTGAGACTGCAACCATGGCAATCCCAGTACCAAATCGTCATGTAAATTATACAGCACCAGGAAACGAATAATCTCCTGGTGATCCGGATAAATACGCATGGTAACTTGTGTCCAGTATTGTGGTTTATTATTAGCCAATGGGGTGGAGTCAATCCCCTTCAGAGGAATAAGAGTCTCCAAAGGCTCTAAATCAAAACCACAACGATTGGCAAAGGACCAATCCATAAGACTCAGAGCGGCGCCAGAGTCAACATAGGCGTCCGTGGCAATGGATGACAAAGAGCAAATCAGGGTTACAGACAAAATAAACTTAGACTGAATGGTGCCAATGGAAACAGACTTATCAAGCTTCTTTGTACGCCTAGAGCATGCTGATATAACATGAGTAGAATCCCCACAATAGAAACACAATCCATTCTTCCGTCTAAAATTCTGTCGCTCGCTCCTGGACAGAATTCTATCACACTGCATACTTTCTGGCGTCTTTTCCATAGACACCGCCAGATGGTGCACCGGTTTGCGCTCCCGCAGACGCCTATCAATCTGAATAGCCATTGTCATGGACTCATTCAGACCTGCAGGCACAGGGAACCCCACCATAACATCCTTAACGGCATCAGAGAGACCTTCTCTGAAAGTTGCCGCCAAGGCGCACTCATTCCACTGAGTAAGCACAGACCATTTACGGAATTTTTGGCAGAAAACTTCAGCTTCGTCTTGCCCCTGAGATAGTGCCATCAAAGTTTTTTCTGCCTGAAGTTCCAAATGAGGTTCCTCATAAAGCAAGCCCAAGGCCAGAAAAAACGCATCCACATCGCGTAACGCAGGATCCCCTGCTGGCAATGAGAAGGCCCAATCTTGAGGGTCACCCCTGAGCAAGGAAATCACAATCCTAACCTGCTGAGCAGGGTCTCCAGCTGAACGAGACTTCAGGGACAAATAAAGCTTACAATTATTTCGGAAATTCTGGAAGCTAGCTCTATTCCCTGTGAAGAACTCCGGCAAAGGAATTCTCGGCTCAGATACCGGAGCATGTACCACAAAATCTTGTAAATTTTGTACTTTCGTGATGAGATTATTCAAACCCGCAGTTACACTCTGGAGATCCATTATTGTCAGGTGCACACAGAGCCATACAGAGATTAGGAGGAGAGAGAGAAAAAAGACTGCAGCAAGGCAGACTGGAGGAAAAAAAAAAAAAAAAAAATTCCAGCAGACTTCTTATAACTCTCCTTTCTCAACCTGGGTCTTTAACACTTTATGGGCCGGTCAAACTGTCATGATCTCTGCAGGCAGAGATCATAGCAAGCCTATAGAGGGACAAGCTCTCGGAAGATGGAACTATACTGACCATGAACTAAGCCTGCCGCGCAACTAGAAATAGCCAGGTAGCATTTCCTATTTATCGCTAGATGCCCAGCTCTGGCCTAAGACCTAAATAGCTAGCAGAGGGAAATATAAGACCTGGCTCACCTCTAGAGAAATATTCCAAAGAAGACAGTAGCCCCCCACATATAATGACGGTGAGTTCAGATGAAACAACAAACGCAGCAGGAAAATAGTCTTAGCAAATTTGAGGTCCGCTTACTAGATAGCAGAAGACAGATAGTATACTTTCATGGTCAGCAGAAAAACACTAACAAAACACCATCCAGAGATTACCTTAAACTCTGGCATTAACTCATAACGCCAGAGTAGCAATCCCTGATCAACGAGAGCTTTCCAGACACAGTAACAAAACTTCAGCTGTGAACTGGAACAAATAGGCAAAACAAAACATGGACAAAAGTCCAACTTATCTAGTAGTTGTCTAGAAGCAGGAACAAGCACTGAGAGGCATCAGATAACATTGTTGACCGGCAAGAAACCACCAGAGAAATGAGCTTAAATAGCGACACCCACTACTGATGGAACCAGGTGAAACAGGAAGGAGGATGACAAGTCCAATTCCACAAGCGGCCACCGGGGGAGCCCAGAATCCAAATTCACAACAGATCTCAAAAAATTAAGGAAAACAGGATGGGATTCTCAGGATAATCTTATGGAGAATGAACGGAGAGCGCTTGATGGTCTGAAGAGGAATGACCAGCTGATTATAAAACCTTCAGATAAAGGGGGTAACCTGGTCATCCTGAATCATCCAGAGTATCGCGCAATCTGTAATTCTATCCTGCAAGATAGGACCACATATGAGATTCTCACTACAAACCCACTCGAGACGTTTAGGAGCGTATTGGGGCCGATTCTGGAGGAGGCTCTATCACGTCAACTGATTTCACAAAATGAATTTGATTTTATGCTACCCAAATTTCCTCTAACTGCAACCTTCTATGCACTGCCCAAAGTGCATAAGGGGTGTCACCCCTTGCGAGGACGACCGATTGTGTCGGGGGTGGACTCCCTTACACAGAATTGCGGGTTATATATAGATCAGGTTCTCTGGCCATTTGTTATGTCTATCCCATCCTATCTAAGGGACACATCGGATCTGCTACTCAAGTTAGAGGGGATACATCTGGGGCCAGATGCGTGGCTGGCTTCTATTGATATAGAAGCACTTTATAGCAGCATCCCGCACCAAGCAGGAATTTATGGAGTTAGTCACTTCCTGCAACAGAGGTCAGTGAGTTGTAGAGAACATAATAAATTTGTACTGACTCTACTTGAGTATGTCCTCACCCACAATGCGTTTACCTTTGATGGGAAGTACTTCCACCAGCTCAGGGGCACAGCGATGGGGTGTCCCTGTGCCCCATCGTATGCCAATTTGTTCCTGGGCTGGTGGGAGGAAACCTTTGTGTTTGGGGATGAGGTTGAGTGGTGGCATAACTATATACCTATATGGTATAGGTATATCGATGATGTTTTTATGGTTTGGACGGGCACTAGAGAGGAGTTTGGAGCATTTATGAGACACCTGAACGTGAATAATGTGGGCCTTAAGTTTACGTCAGAGATTAGTGAAGTAGAGCTGGCGTTTCTTGATTTGAAGATCAGAAAGGAGACATATGGGGGAGTGACGACAAACATATACAGGAAACCCACCAGTACTAACAGCCTGCTGCATTGGAATAGCCACCACCCGACTTCCCTAAAAAGGGGGATCCCCAAGGGACAGTTTCTCCGTCTTAGGAGAAACTGTTCCAGTAATGACATCTTTAATAGCCAAGCGGGGGATATGTTGGACAGGTTCAGGGAGAAAGGGTATCCGAAATCGGTTCTTAACGGAGCCCTGGAGTTCGCTAGAAGGACAGATAGACAGGGCTTATTACAGAAACAAACTAAGATGGAGGTTGGTGACACAGTGAGAATCATCGGGACATTTGATGCACAACATCAGGGTATCAGGAGGGTGTTTGCTAAACATTGGGATGTCCTGAAGTTTGATCCCGATCTGATGGATGTAGTAGGGGAGCGCCCTAATATTACCTTTAGGAAGGGCAGGTCCATCAGAGATCTACTTGTACACAGCCAATATCAGCGCCCGGTACCTAGCGGGACCTGGTTGGATAGGAGGCCGTGTGGCTTTTTCAAATGTGGCGACTGTAGCCTTTGTAAATGGATGAGACCATGTAAACGATTTCAGAGTTCCACCACGGGCAAAATCTTTTTTCAACGGGACTTCTCCAATTGTAAGACAACAGGTGTTGTGTATGCAGCCTCCTGCTCCTGCCCGAAGGATTATATAGGGAAAACTAAGAGGGAGTTTAGGAGAAGAGTGGGGGAGCATATGGGAGACATTCGTAATAACAGGGATACCCCACTGGCAAAACATATGCATACCTACCACAGGAATGATCCAACAGGAATAAGGTTCACGATTATAGAGGTGGTCAGGACGAACCCAAGAGGTGGAAATCTTGATAAAATGATCCTGAGACGCGAATGTGAATGGATATTCAGGATGGAGTCTCTTGAACCTAAGGGAATCAATGAGCAAATATCGTATGCCCGCTTCCTGTAGATTTTTGAATACAACTAATGAGCTGATGGCGTATGTCTACTTTTCTGTGGGTCCCTTTAAAAAGTTTAAAATAAGTTGGATTTACTCAGTACAGGCATTTGGTATATCAAGTGTCGACGGCAGGGAATAGTGTTGTATGGGTCGGCAGAGTTACATGACGATACCAAGGGTTCGATGGGGTCCTCTTTTCTAGGTCCCACATGGATCGACATGGAAATCTATTTGTTCATCATAGGTTATATATTTCTATATATATTTCTATTTTGCTAATTTTTTATGCTTGTTGCTTGATTTGCCCCTCAGGTTTCCCAGGGTCCCGTAATGTCCCAAGATATATATATCGTGTACAGTGAATCTACATTTGACTCTGAGGGTATAGAAACTGCTATGATCTCGTTTATTCAGGAGTTATGGATACGAGTGTGTTCTATATCAAACGTCTATAGTGGCCATATGGATAATGGAAATATAGCTGAGTAGCCCTGTATGTATGATTTCCCCTGAACGAGGGAGAGTAAATATAAGGTTACCTAAGGGGACTTCATCGGGAGCTATAGATCATTTAAGTGTGATAATTTTATCTATACTATAGGATTACCAATCCATCGGGAGATGGCGCAGGGGGCGTAATCCATCTGATGAGCAGGAAGTATCGTGTTATGATCTTGGGGCATGTTCATATATATAAACAATCTTACGCGCACGAGAATTTTGTCTAACAGCCTGAGCTCTGCCTCCTGTAGCGGTGATTGGTGAAGGTGGGCGGAGCATGTGGAGCGCGCCCCCTTCTAGAGACTCGTAATGGAGCGGGGAAAGACCGCACTAGGGATTTCCTCATTTGGGTCCCATACTGGGCATGCGCCGTGGAGCTGTAGAGAGGCACGCGCAGTAGCACGGAGTGTTGGAGAGAGGCTGGACGGCCTGTATAGGCGCAGTGGTGATTCAGAGAGGCCCGATCTCGGGCATGCGCAGTAGCATCTAGCGCTGGTGGAACGATATGCGCAGTGGCCTGAATTTTCAGCTCTCACTGCACCGGTCTGTATAGACATGCACTGTAGACTCATAGGGACGCCACAGGAAGTGGAGAGGAGGTACCTGGGCTGGAGCGCACTGGCGGCAAGTATAAAATAAGACACATGTTATTGGGCATTCAGCTACCCACTATCGTATGTGACACAGAACATCATGATATCTGGCCTCCTGATGAGCCTGCACAGGCGAAACGCGTTGAGGCGTGCATTGTAGTTGGCGCTTGGCGAAGCGTGATGGCACAGATGAGTATCTATGGCTTTAACACACTGCTCTATGTGGTAAAATTGTCCTTATAGCTGGGGGTGCTTATGGAAATCGGAGTGTGACAGAAAGGGACACGTGATTGTATGTGTACCCATATTATATATTTAGTTCACCCGACCAGCATTGCTATAGATGGACAAGACCAACATTTTATAATGAGCAATATGTGCTTTTCACTGTAAGGTGATTATTATTTAGCTTACGCCTGCTGCCATTTGTGTTCATTTATGCATATATATTTATCAGTATATTTCTTTTGGGGAACTAGGGCATCCCTAGTATAGTTATCTTATGTTTAGTGTAGTGGTACCTTTAGTGTGTGGGTAGAGGTTCTCACTAGTGGCTGCAGGGTTTATCAGGGCTTACAGGGTGAGCCGTCGTGGAGCGGGGGCGCCAACACGCTCCCCCCTAGGGCGTCTACCTCCGCAGCCAGGTAGGGGCAGTATAGGTGCCTTTACCAGGGTTCTACAGTTTTCCCCATTAGATTCTTTTATATGGTTTATGGTTGAGCACACGTTTTTTTTTTTGTTTTTTGTGTTTTTTTGATCACTTTTTAGTGGTGTTGGTTGCCTTGTTTTTAATCAATAAAAGTGTTTTTAGTATTGAGGTTTTTTCATATGATTTTGATGGTTCCTACCTCGTACAGATTGATATCTGCTTGATAATTTACTGAAGGTTCAGCTTTTTACTAAAAATATGGAGGACGAATCATTGGATGAACTGATCAGGAAAAGGGGCATGGTGATGACAAGAATGGGAATGTGCATGATTAATAACAGCAGTGGCTATGGGAGGTATGAGATCCAGGATACAGCCTACAATGATTAGTCGTTTAGCCACCACCAGTTACCATAATGTGTTTCATGCCCATCAGAAGATCTGTGTAACAGATGTGCGTGTTTGACTCGGCCTAAATAATTCCTGTAAAAAATATGTTGCCAAAGACGCACATCTGTCTAAAGGGCGAAGTGCAACATGTTCGAGAGATGCTGAATTAAAGAAAGCAGATCAGTGTGGTAGGAAAACCAAACAAAATGATGGATGCTTGTGAAAAACAAAGTTTAAAGAGCAGTGCATCTATCACGGATTGAAAACTAAAGGAAGAAAACCCGAAAGTGGACCCTCTGGGTAGCGGCTCCAGAACCTCCGAGGACGAGCGGACCAGATAGAACCACCCCCTATACAGGGAGCATTAGGAGCAGGCCCAAAGGGGATGGAACCACAACTGCCGGATCCAAAAGGATGACTGGGGCAATTCGAAGATAGGCGAAAAACGGGAAAACAAAGAAGAAACTGGAACTGAGGGTGGCTGGACCCTGGTGAGATAGGCGAAAAACGGGAAAACAAAGAAGAAACTGGAACTGAGGGTGGCTGGACCCTGGTGATCTAGTGGCAGTTAAAGGACACATTGCAGGAGACAGAGTTAAGAAGTAGACCAATAGTAGAAAAAGATGCGGCACTCACCCTTTTTGCTTGTGAAATCGTGCAGTTTTTATTTGGACCGACATGAAAAAGTTGTTACATGTCCATGTAATACATCAGGCATACAGGAGGATGCAGGGAGAGAAGGTGGACGATGGCCGTTTCGCACAAAGTGTGCTTCGGGTCCAGGTGATTGATTACTGCTCGTCATTTCCTTTTAAAGGGGATTTAGACGTATATGCATAGATATATAGTAACAAATAGATAAAACAAGGGTGAAAGTGCATTAAAAACAAGTAATCATAAATCACAAACAGACATATAACTTTAGGCTGTGAAGGAACAGATGATTGGCCTCGGGGAGACCAAAACATCCAACACCGCGGAGACACCATCACATGTTTCTCAACGCAGTGATCCAGAACACTGCCCCCATCCCTTATGGGAAATATGCAAATGCATGTAGGATAGCTGCAGACACCATCACGTGTTTCTCAACGCAAGCAGTGAATAGCCAGACCTTTCCCCGGGAAGGAACAACCACGGGAAGGGCAGCATCCAATAAAGGAAATCATCCAATAAAGGAAAACCACCTATGCCAAGCATGGTATCCATCCACAGACAGCTGTTTCGGGGTGTTTGCCCCTCATCAGTGTGGAGTAGGAATCTGGCTATTAGGAGCAGTGCCTAGTAAAAGGCTGTGAAGGAACAGATGATTGGCCTCGGGGAGACCAAAACATCCAACACCGCGGAGACACCATCACGTGTTTCTCAACGCAGTGATCCAGAACACTGCCCCCATCCCTTATGGGAAATATGCAAATGCATGTAGGATAGCTGCAGACACACCATCACGTGTTTCTCAACGCAAGCAGTGAATAGCCAGACCTTTCCCCGGGAAGGAACAACCACGGGAAGGGCAGCATCCAATAAAGGAAAACATCCAATAAAGGAAAACCACCTATGCCAAGCATGGTATCCATCCACAGACAGCTGTTTCGGGGTGTTTGCCCCTCATCAGTGTGGAGTAGGAATCTGGCTATTAGGAGCAGTGCCTAGTAAAAGGCTGTGAAGGAACAGATGATTGGCCTCGGGGAGACCAAAACATCCAACACCGCGGAGACACCATCACGTGTTTCTCAACGCAGTGATCAAGAACACTGCCCCCATCCCTTATGGGAAATATGCAAATGCATGTAGGATAGCTGCGGACACACCATCACGTGTTTCTCAACGCAAGCAGTGAATAGCCAGACCTTTCCCCGGGAAGGAACAACCACGGGAAGGGCAGCATCCAATAAAGGAAAACATCCAATAAAGGAGAACCACCTATGCCAAGCATGGTATCCATCCACAGACAGCTGTTTCGGGGTGTTTGCCCCTCATCAGTGTGGAGTAGGAATCTGGCTATTAGGAGCAGTGCCTAGTAAAAGGCTGTGAAGGAACAGATGATTGGCCTCGGGGAGACCAAAACATCCAACACCGCGGAGACACCATCACGTGTTTCTCAACGCAGTGATCCAGAACACTGCCCCCATCCCTTATGGGAAATATGCAAATGCATGTAGGATAGCTGCGGAGACACCATCACGTGTTTCTCAACGCAAGCAGTGAATAGCCAGACCTTTCCCCGGGAACCCCCGAAACAGCTGTTTGTGGATGGATACCATGCTTGGCATAGGTGGTCTTCCTTTATTGGATATTCTCCTTTATTGGATGCTGCCCTTCCCGTGGTTGTTCCTTCCCGGAGAAAGGCCTAGCTATTCACTGCTTGCGTTGAGAAACACGTGATGGTGTCTCCGCAGCTATCCTACATATTTCCCATAAGGGATGGGGGCAGTGTTCTGGATCACTGCGTTGAGAAACACGTGATGGTGTCTCCGTGGTGTTGGATGTTTTGGTCTCCCCGAGGCCAATCATCTGTTCCTTCACAGCCTTTTACTAGGCACTGCTCCTAATAGCCAGATTCCTACTCCACACTGATGAGGGGCAAACACCCCGAAACAGCTGTCTGTGGATGGATACCATGCTTGGCATAGGTGGTTTTCCTTTATTGGATGTTTTCCTTTATTGGATGCTGCCCTTCCCGTGGTTGTTCCTTCCCGGGGAAAGGTCTGGCTATTCACTGCTTGCGTTGAGAAACACGTGATAGTGTCTCCGCAGCTATCCTACATATAACTTTAGGCGACCTTTTGAAACTTTTTGGCACAATTTATAGCGTTAGCTATGTTTATAGGAAAACCAACATATCTAATCTGTCTTTTAAACCAGCGGGACCTTGTGCGTTAACATTCAGTATTCATCTGGCTTCTTTTTGCATCAATAGTCTATTGTGATCACTTCATTGTGGAGGATATTTAACTATTTCCAAACCAGCAAATCTTAAAAGCTCTGGATCTGAATTATGTTTCTCTTTCATATGCTGTATTAGCCTCAAACATCCTTTACCTGTGTTTATCGATTTATAATGTTCTTTAAATCTAGTAACTAATGGTCTTATTGTTTTGCCGATATAAAAGTATAAGCAAGGACAAAATAGAACATAAACCATACATTTACTTTTACAAAGAATGAAATCCCGAACCATGTATGTAATTTAACTGACCTGTAGGGGGTTATTTGTTATGTGCAAATGGCAGAATTTACAATTGCCGCACTTATGATTTCCTCTTGGAGTATTGCTGTTTATCCAACTAGTATTTTTAGGTGACAATATCCTATTGTATACCAATATATCTGATAAATTTTGAGCACGTTTATATGCAAATCTCGGAGTCCTGGCATATATATCTGCTAGATCCTTATCTGTTTCCAGAACACGCCAGTTCCTATGAAACGACGAGTGTATGATATTGTCCAAATTACTATGTTTGAAACAGAAGGAAAATCTCTCTTCCTCAGCATTCCCCCTTTTTTGGAATTTCTGTTTTCTTTTCAAAAAAATCTATCTGTGTATGTTTCTTAATCCGATTTTCCGCTTCCTCTAATAACTGTGAGGGATAGCCTCTTTTTCTAAATCGCTGTTTTAAATCATTCACTTGTTCATTAAAAGTTTCATTATTATTATTGATCTTACGTAATCTTACCATCTGACCGTAAGGCAACCCCTTCTTGGTATGTAACGGATGCGCACTATTGAAATGCAGTAAATTATTAGTTGCTGTTGGTTTCTTGTACACCTTAGTGATGATTTCTTCTTCTACGATCTCTATTTTTACATCTAAGTATTCTAAGCTATCAGCCCCATAGCAAGATGTAAATAACATATTTGCTGTATTAGTTACATTCAAGTATTCCACAAAGATATTAAATTCTGTATTTTCTCCGTCCCAAATTATCAGAATATCGTCCACAAATCTAACATAAAAGCAAATATGCTTAAGAAATGGATTAGCTGTATTATTGATGTGTTTCTTCGAAGATTGCTAGAAATAAATTAGCATATGTACATGCGGTGGGCGTACCCATCACAGTTCCGACTCTTTGTTCATACCATTTATCCATGAACTTAAAGGCATTGTGAGATAGAGTAAACTCTAAACCCTCCAAAATAAACAATGTTAACCCCATCTCTGTGTTCATATTTTGTAGGACTTTCTGAATAGCTTTCAAGCCTTTATCTTGTGGGATACGAGTATAAAGATTTTCTACGTCTATTGATGTTAGTGAAAATGTACTTTGCCAGTCTATTTCTTTTAAGGCTAAAACAAGATCTCCAGAATCTCTGATATAAGATGGAATTGTTGGTAATAATGGTTTTAATAACCAATCTATATATTGGGATAATGCTTCTGTTAAAGAATTAATGCCAGATATTATTGGGCGACTTGGTGGCCTTTTCATACATTTGTGAAGCTTAGGTATACCATACCAATGGGGAAATTGTGGAAATTCTGGTAGTAAGCTTTCTGCGCGTTTTTTCGTTAGTACACCTTTTTCAACATTTTTTCTTAATATTGTTCTTAATTTTATTTTATATTTCTGAGTTGGGTTATTAGGTAGAGGGCAATATGTAACGGAATCTCCTAATTCCATAAGGGCTTCTTCAATGTAATAGTCACGGTCTAAGACCACTAGATTACCCCCTTTATCTGCCCTTCTGATCACTGTCATCCCATTTTTTTTAGCTCCTTTAATGCCATTAGTTCTTTATTCCTTAGATTTTTACTCGGTGTATGATAAAAAATGGCTTCTACATCTTTTATTACTAGATCTTGAAAAAGATCGATGGTATTATCTGGGGAGATTGGGGGCATATATTTTGACGATATTCCACCTTTAAACGGGGTTTCTTGGGGAGTTTTTATAACCTCCCTGTTAGTGTTTTGTAGTAAAGTAGGATCATTTATGCTAAGAAGCAGTAATGAATCATCAATATCAGTTGTATTTTCAGGCGGGTATACCATGAAGCCTAATGTGCCTATAGAGATTTTATTTTCTGATGGACATTGTAAGGTTTGGTTCAAAGGACTTTGTTTTTTTCCTTTACTAAAGTGTTTTTGTAAGTGCAATTTTCTTATGCTCTTAAACAGGTCTATTTTAAAGTCCGTTAGGTCAAATTCTTCCGGCAAACAGTAATTAAGTCCTTTAGATAAGAGTGAAATATGGTCCGCTGTGAGGGTTCTCTTAGATAGATTTATTACTTGAAGATCTTCGTTTTCTTCTTCTGTTAGGCTTGGTTCACACTGCATTAGTGCAGTCCGTTCAACATATCAGTTAAACGGATTGCACTAACGCAAGTGTCGGCGCTTGCACAGCGCTAGCGCAGATTGAGCTCTTGCTAGCTCCATCTGCGCTAGCAGTGACGGACCCGGAAAAGCTGCAGCCGGCGTCTCGGGTCCGTCACTCACATGACGGCACATCGCTAGCGCACGCCCATTGTGAGCGTGCGCTAGCGATGCGTTCGCCATTGAAAGTAATGGCGGCATTAACGGACTACGTTACACCGCGGTATGCCGCGGTGTAACGTAGTCCGTTAAACGGGTTTACACAACGCAGTGTGATTATTTCTTCCAGACTTGCTCGCGTTTTCTCCGGGCATTTGCGTTTTCTGCCTCCTCGTCTGGTTTTCTTCCTAAAGGGGTTGACGAGCTTGCTTTTGCTGGAGTGTTATATTTATCATCACCTGTGTCTTCTGCCGCACTTGATTCGGAGTCTGTGATCCAGCCGTCATGAACAGTTTTTTTCTTATAATTCTTATTCCCCTTAGGATTACGATTTTTATTAGAAAATAAAGAACGCTTTTTTTTGTTCTTATTCCAAGTGAAGACTTGGCCTGTCTCGAAGTCGTTTTTATCTCTGAGGAATTTCTCTTTCTTTTTTTGTTTTATGTCTATTTGTAACAATGTCAATTTTCTTTCCAGTTTAGTAAGAAAGTTTTTATTTTGACTGTGTGTTAACCAACTAGATAGTTCTGTCTTTGCTTTTTCCAGTTGTTCACATAGAAGTATATAATCTTTTTCATTTTGAAAAGTTACTGGATTTAATCAGGAAAGAAATATATCTTGGTACTGTGTTAGCCAGTAGATAGAAAAATATTTAGAATTGAGAGTCCTCAGTGGTTGATACCTTTTAATGGCTAACTGAAAAGATGGTAACAAATTGCAAGCTTTCGAGACTACATACGTCTCTTCATCAGGCAAAGACTAAAACAAATTCTGAAGAATCACATATTTATGCACAACATAGTATAGAGAAAAAAAAAAAGAGGGGAAAAAAACCATGGATAAGCTAGGTGACATGAAGCAGAATTACCATGGGTGATAAACAGTTACGTCCATAAATATTGGGCCAATTCTTAGATAAGGATTGTTTTATTGTCCTGTGATTAGGGTCTGGTTCTGTTGTGATGACCCCACATGGTCTGATGGGCAAGTTCCTTAGTTAATGTAAAAAGACATAAATCCGTGTGACACATTCATTCCTGCAGTTAGAGTGTCAAAGGTCGTCATCAGTTTATATTCCCAGACTGTCCTGTCTTTCTGCGATTTGAAGTTACCTTTAAGTACAAGTAATTTCATGTCCATAATGTTATGATTTGGGAGACAGAAATGTATTGCCACAGGTAGATCCATTCTGTTTTCTCTTATTGTATGGCGGTGAGCGTTCATCCTTGTTCTCAGTTTCTGCCCTGTCTCCCCCACATACAGACCCCCAGTTGGACATTTAGTACAAATAATTAGGTACACCACATTAGAAGTAACGCAGCTGAAAGTACCTGGTATCTTGTAGTCCTGATGTGAATTGGGGATCTTTATCTTGTCCGTGGTCATTATAAATGGACAGGTTTTACATTTTTTTCTGATTGCAGGGAAAGGTTCCTGCAGCTGTGGGAGAAGACAGGGAGCTCTTGACAATGATGCTTCTTAGATTTGGGGGCTGCCTAAAACACAGTAGTGGGGGGTCTGGAAAAATGGATTGTAAGCGGGCATCTTTTTGCAGTAAAGGTTGTAATTTCCATGCAGCTCCCCTTAGCGCCTCCAGATTTGGATTGTAGGTGACCACTAGAGGCACCCTGTTATTTTCTTCTTTAGTTTGGTAATGTAGCAGGTGATCCCTTGATATTCTGGTGGCTCTTCTAATCTGATTTTCAATTGTTCTTGGATGGTAGCCCTGATTCAAAAAGGTCTTTCTGAGGCGACAGCTATTCATCCCTGTCCATTGGGTTGGAACATATACGATTGTATCTGATGGCTTGGCTGTAGACAATAGAGTTTTTTATGTGTTTTGGATGGAAACTGTCCCATTTAAGGTATGTTGGACGGCCGATTGGCTTCTGATACAGGGATGTCTCTATTTTATTGTTCTGCAGCTTAATGATGGTGTCCAAAAAGTTAATTTCAGTGCAGGAGTAGTTACAAAAACACTTTAGTAAAGGAAAAAAACAAAGTCCTTTGAACCAAACCTTACAATGTCCATCAGAAAATAAAATCTCTATAGGCACATTAGGCTTCATGGTATACCCGCCTGAAAATACAACTGATATTGATGATTCATTACTGCTTCTTAGTGTTTTGTAGTAAAGTAGGATCATTTATGCTAACAGGGAGGTTATAAAAACTCCCCAAGAAACCCTGTTTAAAGGTGGAATATCGTCAAAATATATGCTCCCAATCTCCCCAGATAATACCATCGATCTTTTTCAAGATCTAGTAATAAAAGATGTAGAAGCCATTTTTTATCATACACCGAGTAAAAATCTAAGGAATAAAGAACTAATGGCATTAAAGGAACTAAAAAAATGGGATGACAGTGATCAGAAGGGCAGATAAAGGGGGTAATCTAGTGGTCTTAGACCGTGACTATTACATTGAAGAAGCCCTTATGGAATTAGGAGATTCCGTTACATATTGCCCTCTACCTAATAACCCAACTCAGAAATATAAAATAAAATTAAGAACAATATTAAGAAAAAATGTTGAAAAAGGTGTACTAACGAAAAAACGCGCAGAAAGCTTACTACCAGAATTTCCACAATTTCCCCATTGGTATGGTATACCTAAGCTTCACAAATGTATGAAAAGGCCACCAAGTCGCCCAATAATATCTGGCATTAATTCTTTAACAGAAGCATTATCCCAATATATAGATTGGTTATTAAAACCATTATTACCAACAATTCCATCTTATATCAGAGATTCTGGAGATCTTGTTTTAGCCTTAAAAGAAATAGACTGGCAAAGTACATTTTCACTAACATCAATAGACGTAGTAAATCTTCATACTCGTATCCCACAAGATAAAGGCTTGAAAGTGCAGCGCCCCAGAGTCCTGGTCGTTGCAGTACTGTGGCTCCGCCACTATGGGGAGCCATGGTGCGTTCGATGGCACTGAAGGAGTTCCTCTGATCAGGTATCACAGACACCAATATGTTTCACAGCTGGGCCTCCGGGGGGAGCTAAGGGTGCTATTCATTAGGCCACTCCCCACCATAGTGGGTAAACTGGGGGTCAGGCAGGAAGTTAGTAGGAGAAAGCTGACTGGATTGAACGAAGCAACACCTAGTGAGAGAGGGTGTTGTGGAGGAAGAGACAGTAGGGTCTCTGCCAGGGGTGGGATCCTGGCAGAGGCTTGGCATTGGAAAGAACGTAACGGGACCGTGCCTGCTCAGAATAGCGGCGGTGCCCTAAGAAAGGACTAGAAGCGAGATAGATTGTGCTGAGTGAGAAACGAGATCAAGCAGAAGGAGAATACCAGCAGGGGTTTTGTTGAAAGAGGCAGCACCTTGCTGAGGCGCATTACCGGTGGCCGGAACGCCGAGGGAGTGGAATAATATACAGCTTTAAGCCATACTCCAAACAGCGGCAGGACAGTCAGTCTCAGGCGGGCTGTCTACCACATATCACCTATGAAGTCTTGGGGGGCAATTGCGGGAGAGTGGCGTCTCTAGGGTCCCGGAAGAGCTCCAGGCCTACCTGACAAACGGGTGCCGTTCTTACTGTAACATCAGGAAGGGACGGAAGATTAGCAGAAGACCAGTTAATCGAGTTGTGAGGGAACTTAAGAAACAGACACAACAGTTGTGGGGTACTTTCCGTGAGCACAGCAGGGAAGGACTACAACACAAAGCGCTAAGAAGGAAGGCACTGATTTCCACCTGTGAAGAGAACTCTGGAGGTGCCATTGGACCGGCCGGACTTGCGCAGCCTGGTGAACCGTATTCTGGACTGAGGACTCAGATCTCCAGTAAAGAGGTAAAGAGACTGCAACCTGGTGTCCTCGTTATTTACCGCGACCTGCACCCCACAACTGCACCGCTACACCACCATTAACACCACCTATTGCATCGGACGTCCCCCACTGACAGACAGGGCCACGGACCGGGTCTAGCCACCGTGACAATCCCAGAACTGAGACCCAGAGGCCCGGCTCCGGGTACTCCTCGGCCCTGCGGCGGTGTGGGGGCGCTCCAAAAGCTATTCAGAAAGTCCTACAAAATATGAACACAGAGATGGGGTTAACATTGTTTAGTTTGGAGGGTTTAGAGTTTATTCTATCTCACAATGCCTTTAAGTTCATGGATAAATGGTATGAACAAAGAGTCGGAACTGTGATGGGTACGCCCACCGCATGTACATATGCTAATTTCTAGCAATCTTCGAAGAAACATACATCAATAATACAGCTAATCCATTTCTTAAGCATATTTGCTTTTATGTTAGATTTGTGGACGATATTCTGATAATTTGGGACGGAGAAAAGACAGAATTTAATATCTTTGTGGAATACTTGAATGTAACTAATACAGCAAATATGTTATTTACATCTTGCTATGGGGCTGATAGCTTAGAATACTTAGATGTAAAAATAGAGATCGTAGAAGAAGAAATCATCACTAAGGTGTACAAGAAACCAACAGCAACTAATAATTTACTGCATTTCAATAGTGCGCATCCGTTACATACCAAGAAGGGGTTGCCTTACAGTCAGATGGTAAGATTACGTAAGATCAATAATAATAATGAAACTTTTAATGAACAAGTGAATGATTTAAAACAGCGATTTAGAAAAAGAGGCTATCCCTCACAGTTATTAGAGGAAGCGGAAAATCGGATTAAGAAACATACACAGATAGATTTTTTGAAAAGAAAACAGAAATTCCAAAAAAGGGGGAATGCTGAGGAAGAGAGATTTTCCTTCTGTTTCAAACATAGTAATTTGGACAATATCATACACTCGTCGTTTCATAGGAACTGGCGTGTTCTGCAAACAAATAAGGATCTAGCAGATATATATGCCAGGACTCCGAGATTTGCATATAAACGTGCTCAAAATTTATCAGATATATTGGTGTACAATAGGATATTGTCACTTAAAAATACTAGTTGGATAAACAGCAATACTCCAAGAGGAAATCATAAGTGCGGCAATTGTAAATTCTGCCATTTGCACATAACAAATAACCCCCTACACCTCAGTTCAATTACATACATGGTTCGGGATTTCATTCTTTGTAAAATTAAATTTGTGGTTTATGTTCTATTTTGTCCTTGCTTATACTTTTATATCAGCAAAACAATAGTTACTAGATTTAAAGAACATTATAAATCAATAAACACAGGTAAAGGATGTTTGAGGCTAAAACAGCATATGAAAGAGAAACATAATTCAGATCCAGTGCTTTTAAGATTTGCTGGTTTGGAAATAGTTAAATATCCTCCGCAAGGAGGTGATCACAATAGACTATTGATGCAAAAAGAAGCCAGATGGATACTGAATGTTAACGCACAAGGTCCCACTGGTTTCAACGACAGATTAGATGTGTCAGTTTTCCTATAAACATAGCTAACGCTATAAATTGTGCCAAAAAGTTTCAAAAGGTCGCCTAAAGTTATGTCTGTTTGTGATTTATGATTACTTGTTTTCAATGCACTTTCACCCTTGTTTTATTTATTTGTTACTATATATCTATGCATATACGTCTAAATCCCCTTTAAAAGGAAATGACGAGCAGTAATCAATCACCTGGACCCGTCGAAGCACACTTTGTGCGAAATGGCCATCGTCCACCTTCTCTCCCCGCATCCTCCTGTATGCCTTATCATCAGATTACATGTTTTTTTATGCCGAGCACCTCAAACCCTGGGATTTCGTGCAGGCTGTTAAATTGGATTCACGTGTATCCGAGTCCGGATGGTGTACTCCTCTGGTGCCGTTCATTCTACAAACTGTTTCTCTTTTTGGTCAGAGTTAAGATGTAGGCCCAATGGAATGCCATGCCCAATTCCCCAATTTGTTGTCCTTTTTGGACTTAAAAAAATAGTGCCATCACAGCCTCCTTGCCCAAAATTCACTGGCCTATCACAGTTCAGAGCACATTCACCATGTTCATCTAGTGGCAGTTAAAGGAGACATTGCAGGAGACAGGTTAAGAAGTAGGCCCAATGTAGGGGTGTGGTGTCTGACACTTGTAATGGAATGAATGGCCTGACAAGCAATTGCTCATGGGGGGTAAATGTTAAAAAAATATTTCATGGGGATCATAGGCACCCTAGCCCAAAAATTGACTGTCTTTAGCAGCACGGAACATGTGAAGCCTGGTGATGTAGTGGTGGAGAATGATGAGAGGTGGAGGAAGGCCTCATTAAAACCTATTCCCAATGTAAAGGAGTGGGTCTCCTACACTTGTAATGGGCTGTGAAACATTTTCCCATGGGGGGTGAATTTTGTAACAAAATGTGTTAACGGGCACCATAATTTATAAACACCTTGCAAAACTGTAAATTGGTTTTCTACACAGTTGCTGCTGAGAAGGTTCAGCTTTTCACTAAAAATATGGAAGACAAATCATTGGATGAAGTGATCAGGAAAAGGGGCATGGTGATGACAGGAATGGGAATGTGCATGATTAATAACAGCAGTGGCTATGGGAGGTATGAGATCCAGGATACAGCCTACAATGATTAGTCGTTTAGCCACCACCAATTACCATAATGTGTTTCATGCCCGTCAGAAGATCAGTGTAACAGATGCACGTGTTTGACTCGGCCTAAAAAATTCCTGTAAAAAATATGTTGCCAAAGACTCACGTGTCTGTCTAAAGGGCGAAGTACAACATGTTCGAGAGATGCTGAATTAAAGAAAGCAGATCAGTGTGGTAGGAAAACCAAACAAAATGATGGATGCTTGTGAAAAACAAAGTTTAAAGAGCAGTGCATCTATCACGGATTGGAAACTAAGGGAAGAAAACCCGAAAGTGGACTCTCTGGGTCACGGCTCCAGAGCCCCGAGGACGAGCGGACCAGATAGAACCACCCCTGAGGGTGGCTGGAGGCTGGAAAGGAAGGGAAAAAGAAACAAAATGTAAATGGTGGTTATACTAATGGACTACAGAGATACAGGGAAGAAAATAGGACAAGGAAAGGACAAGGAATAGGAACGGAGGGGATAAGACTACCAGGGAAAAGGCTACTAACAGACTAGAAAAAAGGGGAAAAGGCACTGGGCTAGCGAGTGGCAGCAGAGACAGGGACCTGGGGACGAAGAGGGACTCTTGGCCTAGGCAGGAGCCACTACGACGAAGATACACAGGCGTGTTACCTGTGTAAATGCCGAACAGAAATACTCGGTGGGCACCGCCTTGTTGGAGCGGAGCCAACGGGTCACGACCTCCCAGAAACCCAGGCGGCGGAAGAAGCGCTACGGCACATGCGCGAAGCACCGAGAGCCCGAGAAGCCGGGCGGAATGCAGTGAGGGAGAACATCGGGAGCGCGCCAGCCAGACAAGTAAGTATCTGAGGGCGTGACAGCATTGTCCGTAACTATAAACACACCCGTGGCACAAGCTTCTTCATCTTCACCCATACATATTACCAATAATATCCAAATGTCATAGTCAACAATTCTTTTGTCTAGTGTAACGAACACTGTTAAAGGAATGCCACATAAATGCCACAAAATGTACATAACCACGACTCTGGGAAACACCAGTTTTTCTCTTTACGAGATATGGACGATGATGGTATTGATGAACACTTTGAAATTTACTACATCCACACCAAGAAGATGAAGATCACAGCTGCAAAAAATGTGCAAAAAGGCTGTGAATGTCTGTGAAATCATTTTCTCTTGGGCAAACGTTCCCTCTTTGTAAAGTGGTACCGAATGATGCATACACCGCTCTCATGTCTATTTAGCCTGAGATGGTTGAAAGATGATGTATTCTGTTTTGTCCATGTCCACTTTTTGAAAGCGAGCACAAAAGAAGGATGAATTAGTGGGAAGACGTGTGATTTTGGACGGTAAGGAGGTGATGTCAGGTACAGATAGGTAGATACGCGTGTCATCGGTGTACTGATGAGATTGCAAACCATGCCATTACATCAGCTCGCCCAGGCCGAAGGTGTAGATGGAGAAGAGCAGGGGTCCTGGAACTGTGCCTTGGAGAACATCAAAAGACCAGTGTCGAGGTGAGGAGGTGGTGTGGGAGAGGGAGACACATAATGTCCCCGTAACAGCCTGGTTGTTTTTTAAAGACTCTGCCGATAACCCCATTGTGTGCAGGTGATGCCACTGCTTCTTCCGATGTTGTGCGTGCAAGCCAATCCCCTGTCCATGCTGCATGCAAACATGCCTCATGCCCTGCATCTGCAGTTGCACACAAACTCAACTACCACCATCAACAAGCACATTCACGTCCTTGTCCCAGCACACCACTCAGTTGTCCATATCCCAGTCCTTGGAACGCAAGTAGAAATACGCAGGCAACGCTACAGTACTAAATTCACACATTTCTTGTCTGCAGGCGCTCAAAATGTTGCATTTTAGGCCCGTGTGAGGCCTAAGCTTTCAGCAACCTGATGGCGGTGACCATCATAAGGTACTCGCTTATCCAGCCACCACAATTTTGCCCGGTCTGCAGTCACGACATTACACAAGCAACGACATGTCCCACAACATTATCCGGGCCCTCAACAATGCTGTTACAAGGAAAGTGCACCTAACCACGGACAAGTGCTTGTGGGCAGGGACGGTACATCTCGCTGACGGCACGCTGGGTTAGCGTGGAGGAAGCCATGACCCACTTAACATTGGGAGACCATGTTACAGATGTAGGTGACAGGTTTTGGAAGGCTTTGCATGTCATAGTTAGGGTTTTGATTTTGAACTGTAGCCTCTGGGCAACTGGAAGTCAGTGAAGGGCCTAGCAGAGAGGAGAGGCTGGGGAATTACTCGGGTATCAGACTTTAGGATAGATTGGAATGGTGCAAGAGTACTAGAGGGAATGCCAGACAGTAGAAGGTTGCAATAGTGGAGGCGGGAGATCATGAGGGCGTGCACAAACATTTTTGCAGTTTCTTGGAATGTACGGATCCTAGAACTGTTTTTGAGTTGTAGTGGGCAGGAGGAGGCAAGGGCTTGGATATGTATATTGAAAGAGAGGGCAGAGTCGAGGATCACCACGAGGCCACGAACACGCGGGACTTTTTGTGCCGGTGTGGCGTCCCGGCATTACACAGGCACGTATCCCAAAACATTACCCATGCCCTCCAAGATGATGTTATTGGCAAAGTCAACCTAACCACAGACACGTGGACAAGTGGTTGTGGTCAGGGACGGTACATTACACTAACAGCACACTGGGTTAACATAGTGGAAGCTGAGACCCAGTCCGACCTTGGGATGGTGCACATCCGACCAACCACGAGTATTGCGGGTCCTTAGTCAATCTGGGTTGCCCCCACAGTCTTTAGCTAGTCCATCTCCTCCTCTTCAGCCTCCAATTCCTCATGTAGCACATCAGTCACAAGCTGGAAGCACTGCAGTATTGCCTCAGTCAAGCGGTAACAGGCTGTGCTGAAGCTAATATGCTTAGGTGACAACCCGCACAATGATGAAGATTTGTGGACAGCTCTTAAAGAGCAGGCCGATCTGAAGCTGACACCGCTGAACCTACAGCCCGCCATGGTCGTGTGGGACAATGGCTGGAACCTGGTGTCTGCTCTGTGTCGAGGCGAGCTCACACACGTGCCATGCCTGGCCCATGTGCTTAATCTCATTGATCAACATTTTATGAAAAGTGACACGGAGGTGCCAGATCTGCTAGGAAAAGTACGAGGCTCTGCGTACACATTTTAGAAAGTCAGCTAGAGCTTCTTCCGCCTTTGACATGCTTCTGCAGCACTTGCAGCTTATGTTTCACCGACTGTTGTGTTATATCCTCCCCATGCATTGGAACTCTACACTGCATATTTTGGAAAGGATTTGTGAGCGGAAGAGGGCAGTTGTTGACTACCACCATCAACAAGGCCATCGGTGTTCAGTTCTGAATTCACACATAAGATCTCATGAGTGGACATGGATGTCAGACATATGTACCATCTTCCAAAACTTTGAGGAATTCACCAAGATGGTGAGCGGCAATGACGTCATAATTAACATCTCCATCCTGCTTCTCTGTGTTCTATTATTAATATTTATAGTTATTTATATAGCGTAAACATATTTACAGTTTCAAACACAACAGTCCTAAGAAACAACGATAACAATAATACAATAATTAAACAGAAATAAAACTACCCTGCTCGTGACAGCTTAGAATCTACACTAACTTATAACGATAACAATTAAAACGAAAAAAAAAAAAGGGTGACAACTTAAAATCTACAAGGAGGTGGGGAAAATACGTACGCTACTTACCTGGTAGCAGTGTTTTTTCAGGAGCCATGACAGCACAACGAGAGAGGGGATCCGCCCTTCAGGGACAGGAAACCTCAGGCATAAAAAGGGCGGCACCTCACTCCCCCGCCAGTTGGTTTACAGAGTACAAGCGGACCTTTTAGGTTAGTAATACACAACAATATTAAATATGGTACAATTCACCCAGTGAGTAAACTTAGGAATTACTACAGGAAGTGTTGATCCCAATAAAGAAAAGGGTAGGGAATATAAGGGTGCTGTCATGGCTCCTGAAAAAACACTGCTACCAGGTAAGTAGCGTACGTATTTATTCAGTCGCCATGACAGCACAACGAGAGACTTTCAGAGAAGTTAAAAAGTGACTAGGGAGGGACTACTGCCTCCAGCACCCTTCTCCCGAATGTGAGGTCGGAGGAGTCACCTAGATCTAATCTATAGTGCTTAAGAAAGGTGGATGGAGAAGACCATGTGGCCGCCTTACAAATGTCTTCAATCGACACGTCAGCTCTCTCAGCCCAGGATGTGGCTACCGCTCGAGTGGAATGAGCCTTTATACCTTCCGGAATTTCCACGCCACCTGCGGTATAAGCAAGAGATATCGCCTCCCTAATCCATCTGGATAGTGTATTTTTCGATACTCTAAGCCCTTTCCTAACTCCCTGGTAGGATACAAATAAGGAGTGATCTTTTTTCCAGGTGTCTGTTACTGAAATGTATCTGAGAAGACACCTACGTACGTCTAAACAATGAAACCGATGTTCCTTATCATTAGAGGGATTAGAACAGAAAGAAGGTAGGACCACCTCTTGGGATCTATTAAATTTTGAGGCAACCTTTGGAAGATAAAGGGGGTCAGGTCTCATAATCACTCTATCTTCCCTAAACTGCATATATGGAGGCTGTCTCGACAATGCTTGTAGGTCACTAACCCTTCTCGCAGACGTGAGGGCAACTAAGAGGGCTGTTTTGACCGACAGGATTTTGATTGGAACAGTATCAATAGGTTCGAACGGGGCTTGTGTTAGAGCTGAGAGCACGAGATTTAGGTCCCATGGGACTATTCTTTGTTTAATAACTGGCCTGGATCTGGTAACAGCTTTGAAGAATCTAGATATCCAGTGATTATTGGCTAAGTCAGTATTATATAGCGCCCCCAGGGCTGAAACCTGAACTCTGAGGGTACTGGTGGCTAAACCCATCTCTAGGCCCCTTTGTAAAAATTCTAAAATTTGCGTAATATTAGGTTTTTGATCAATTTGTGCCCCCGAACTTGAAAGGAATCTTCTCCAGACCCTGACATAGATGTTAGTCGTGGAGGCTTTCCTACTTTTTAGCAGTGTATTGATAAGATTTTTAGAGAATCCCTTCCCCTTCAGAAGTGACCTCTCAAATTCCACGCTGTTAGGTGTAAGTTGGTTACTCGTGGGTGTAGGACTGGACCCTGGGAGAGGAGGTCTGGTATCTCTGGTAGGATCCATGGCTGGGAAATGGACATGTTTCTCAGCCATGGGAACCACGATCTTCTGGGCCAGAACGGGGCTATCAGAATCACTCGGGCCCTGTCTTCCCGAATTTTCCTCAGAACTAAAGGAATCAGATTTAGAGGGGGAAAAGCATAGGCGAGCCTGAAGTTCCAGGAGATTGAGAGAGCATCGACTGCGTATGGGTTGTCCCCTGGACTTAGGGAACAGAAGTGATGTAGTTTTCTGTTTCCACGATTGGCAAAGAGATCTATTTCCGGACATCCCCATAACTGTACGATCTGATTGAAGACAGCCGGTTTCAGAGACCAGTCCCCTTGTTTGAGCTCGTTGCGGCTTAAATAATCGGCCCTGGTATTTAGTTTTCCCTTTATGTGGAGCGCTGTAAGGGAGAGCAGGTGATTCTCGGCCATCTGAAAGATACGATTTGCAACATCCATTAATGATCTAGACCGCGTACCTCCCTGGTGGTTAATATAGGCAACGGTCACTTGGTTGTCAGAGAGTAGTCTGACATGTCTACCCTGTAGAGGTATAAGAAACTCGTTTAAGGCACGTTCTACCGCCAACAATTCTTTTAGATTGGAGGATGACGCTTGCTCAGGCTGGGACCACAATCCCTGCACGCAATTATCTTCCCAGTGAGCCCCCCAACCCGTGGGGCTAGCATCAGTTGTCACTACTCGCGTGACCCGATTTGACCAGGGTACTCCTCGACGAAGATTTGGAATGTGTGTCCACCAAACTAGTGAATCAGTGGCCTCAACCGATAGAGAAAATTTGTTATCTAGGCTAGCGCCCAGCCGACGAAAATTATGTAGCACATCCCACTGCAGAGTCCTAGTGTGAAATTGTGCCCAGAGTACTGCCGGAAAACACGAAGTAAGAGAACCCAAAAGTGACATCGCCCCCCTTAAGGAGATTACAGGATTATTAATTGCTCTGGTGACCAGTCGGTGAATACTGTGGACTTTCGAGTCCGGCAGGCGACATTCCTGCTGAACCGAGTCTACCATAAGACCCAAAAACTCCTGTGATGTTACGGGCTGAAGACGCGATTTTTTGAGATTAATAACCCATCCTAAGCTATGTAATGCTGTTATCACTTTTCCCAACTGGTCTTTACAGTGTGACTCTGAACGTCCCACAATTAACAAGTCATCTAAGTATGGAATTATTAGTATGTTTTGTTCGTGAAGGTGTGCCATAACCTCTACCATGATCTTAGTGAAAACCCGGGGTGCAACTGCAACACCAAAAGGGAGTGCTCGATACTGAAAGTGCTGTACCGTGCCGGCAAGAGAAACCGCCACCCTGAGAAAGCGCTGATGATTTACATGTATTGGGACATGGTAATAGGCGTCTTTCAGATCTAAGACGACCATAAAGCAATTGTGAAAAAGTAGCTTTATTGCTGTTTTCACAGATTCCATTTTAAAGGATGGGATCAGCAAGAATTCATTCAGGCCTTTAAGGTTGATGATGGTGCGATACGACCCATCTGGCTTTTTAATCAGGAATAAAGGGGAGTAAAACCCCTTACCTCGTTCCTCTGTGGGTACCTTAATCAGAACCCCCTTTTTTTGGAGATCATGGACTTCTGACTCCAAAGCCAATTGTTCTGCGGAAGAAGAACGGATAGGAGTTAATTTGAATTTGTCCTGAGGCATCTGATGGAACTGCAACTCTAAGCCCTCTTTGATGATACTGAGGATCCATGGACTATTGGTGATCTTCAACCAGGCTGGATAGAAGGCTAGAAGCCTACCACCCACCTGGTCCGCCAGTCATTGAGGTTTTTTGGAGTCTCGAGAGGAGTTAAACATATAACCTCTACCTCTTCGTCTGCTGTTGTAATATCTGGTCGAATCTCTATTCGGCTCCCTCTCGGATCTTCGGCGATAAGACCATCCTCTGGTGTAATCCTTCCTGTAAAAGGGTCTTCCCAAAAAAGGGAATCGTTTTTTACTGTCACCAGCCTTCTCAAGCAGCTCATCTAGCACTGGACCAAACAAATGAACCCCCTCACAGGGGATGCCACATAATTTTGACCTGGCCTGCAAATCTCCTGGCCAACATTTTATCCAGAGTGCTCTGCGGGCTGCATTGGATAAGGCTGAGGATCTTGCGGCCAGCCTGACTGAATCCGCTGATGCATCGGAAAGGAAGGCTGCCGCATCCTGAATTATGGACATAGATGACAGAATCTCACTTCTAGGAGTTTTATCTTTAAGTTGGTCTTCCAGGTGGCCTAGCCACACCATCAACGACCGGGCCGTGCAGGTGGCCGCAATTGCTGGTCTCAGAGATCCCGCAGATGTCTCCCAAGCTCCTTTAAGGAACACATCAGCTTTCCTATCAAGCGGGTCTTTCAAGTTGCCTAAATCCTCAAATGGGAGAGACGATTTTTTGCACGCCTTGGCCACCGCAGCATCTAATTTTTTGAGAGCTGGAATTCATGGAATCTCTGACCTCCTGTCTAACCAGGTCCCTAAGAGTAGACGTTAGGTCAGGGGCCTCCTCCTCCAATAGATGCTGTATGCAGGATTTGCACAGCTTCTTTTTATGTCCCTCTGGAAGTGGCTCCGTACATATGGCGCACTCCCTATGCTTGGATTTGGAGGTACATTTTCTCCCCTAATAAGGAGAGAGGGAATACAAGGAGGGACAGCAATCAGAAGGCATACTTTCACGTAGCTCACTTACCCGTCCCTGTAGCGAATGGTACCGTAATTGGGGGGTCCTTATCAGCCGGAGGTTTCTTACGGCCTGAGGACTTTGATGATCTCTGAGCCGATCTAGCTCCACCAGCGCGACTACTGCCACTAGACCGCTGCTGGGAGCTGACCTGAGGCTCTTTCAATTCATGCTGCTGCTGCTGCTGCTGCTGCTCCTGCGGCTGCTGCTGCTGCTGCTGCTGCCGCGATGCTCCGTCCGACGAATCCATTGCAGAAATGAAGAATCAGGAGCAGCTTGCAGCTCACACGAGCTCCTTAATAAACCCCCACGGTACCACCCCCTGATGGGGGACAGCAGGGAATCCAGGTGGTGCGAATTGCACTTAGTGCAAATAGGGCACGCTCCCCAGGGCCCCCCCGCAACGCCCCTGAGATCCGGCGCCATCCGGACGACAGGGCGCCGCCATTACTCGGGGACGGCACTACTGCGCCTGCCCCGTCGCGTCATCAAGCCGTGCCGCCCGTCGCAACATCCGGAAACGTCACTTCCGGCTGCGACTGCAGCAACGCCGGCCGACACGCGCGAGGAGACGCCAGTGCCGCCCGGAGTAGACAGCGCGCCCGTGGAATAGCGCACAGATCCTCTGAGGCACCGGCAGGCACGACCCCAGGACAGCAGCCCCAATACTCACCAGGTACATGCGGCCCACAACAGAAGTCGGCTACCCTCAGAGGCCGCTTCTCTCTGCTGTCACCGACACAGACAGTGCCCCTGCCGTGTGGTGCTTCCACAACCTGATTAGACCGAGGTAGGGGACCCCCGCTACCTGCATCGGTCTGTCAGACGTGGGATCTCTTCTTTTAATCTTCAACCCTCTTCATAGGGTCTGCCTGAAGAGGTTCCCCGTCAGGGACAGGAAACCAACTGGCGGGGGAGTGAGGTGCCGCCCTTTTTATGCCTGAGGTTTCCTGTCCCTGAAGGGCGGATCCCCTCTCTCGTTGTGCTGTCATGGCGACTGAATAAATAAAAACTACAGGGGAATGTATTTACAATTATGTATTTACAATGATATTACTGAGGTTTGTCGCAAGTAGTGGAGGCCTGAGGACAAGGAAGAGGGGGAGACCATGGTTAGTTGTGCTTTTGGTGAGGACACGGAAGTATCGACTGTTTGCAGTCTGTGACGCATGGCTGAGTTTAGGTTACACTGCCTTTCCCGTCATCTTCGCGTTCTCCAAATTTTGGGTGACAGGCAATTCTAATTGGTGTTGTTGACACTTCTAGACCCACGCTACAAGGAGAAGTTTATATCCCTTATTCCAAAGGCAGACAGGTGTACTACAAGGTTGTAGGACCATAGGGCCCTTCATGCTGAATTATTTAAAAAAATCCTATCTGAAAACGCTGGCAGAAGAGGTCACAGTTCGTTGGCCAAGTAAAGAGTACAGGTGAGAGATACAACTCCAATCCAGCAGAGGCAGTGGAACACTAGCAAAGTTTAGGGAGAGTTTTCTCAGACCCTCCCATCGCCCTGGCCCTGAGGCATAGTGGATTATCACAGGGAGTGCAAAGTTTGGGAAAATGCAGAGGGACTACCTTGCTGACCGTACCAATGCCCTCTGGGCCCTTTAATTATTGTTTAGCAAAGCTGAACACAGAGCATGAACTGTATATCTCTACTACGCACGTGCGCTGTACTCACGTTCATGGAGCCAGTGTTGGACTGGGGTGCCTAGGGCCCACCAGTGGAACTGACTCCAGGGGCCCACTGTACATTTCAATGCTCAGGGTAGGTACACCTTTATGTACTAATCCGAAAGAAGGAGTCAGAGCTGTCGTTAAAGGTACAAAAAAGTAACATTTATTAACAACCATTTTATATTAAAATGCTCACAATGAAACACACAGTCAGAGTCATAATAGAATAATGTTGTGAATAACGGAAACAAGTAACAACAACCACATAACACACCTCCAATATACGCCTTGAGGACCCAGGTTCACTAAACAAGGTAAGTATGAAGCAATAACACCTTATTGATCCCACCAAAGATCCATATGAAGTGAAAATCTATAGAAATGTAAAAGACCGGGCATCACCCATGTTAGACGTGGTGTGTATCTGTGGTACCACCAGCCCCTACGCGCGTTTTGCGTAGGCTTCTTCGGGGGGCTGTCCAGTGTGTGTCACTAGATGATTAATATATGGGGTCACCGCACCTGAAGTAAATCATGAGGCCAGATCAACGGCGCATGTCCAAGTGACGTCAGCGCCAGAACTAGCATCGCCGCCCGGCTATCCAGGCTTAGCGGCGAGACAGGGAGCCGTAACCACGGCAACCATGTCTCATACGCCAGAACCAATGGGCGCCAGCGGCGATGCACCGTCACGCCGGCGTCACAGTCATGCGCACAAGCCCCAGGGAGAAGAGGTGATGAAAGCGGATACCGGTATGTACTGCCAATTATATAAACAATACAAAGTGTCAGTGTGCTAAAGTGCGGTGCAAAAGTAGTGCAGCCAACAAGGCGTATGATACATAATATACAAGCAAGTGCAGAGTAAAATCAATAACAGAAAATAGGAGAACAAATCTTAAAAACAGACTAAGTGAAATACAATAATGTTACAACAATAAGAACAACATTTCATAGCTTAATAGGGTTCTCCAGGTGATGAAGTGAAGTGAAGAATATCAATATGTGCATTTCCTGCTTTCAATCACACATCTCAAAATGCGGTGGGTATCACTAATACTCATATTCCCATCATGAAACACTAAAATTAAAATACAAGAAACAAAAATTAATAAAAACATAACAGGACACACGAAGACAATAAAATCTAAAGTAAATCTAAGTATTGTCTTCGTGTGTCCTGTTATGTTTTTATTAATTTGTTTCTTGTATTTTAATTATATAAATATATCTTTTTTATGTTTAAGTTTATATAAGGGCTTGATTTTGACAATGCCGTCAACAGAGGATGCATATCATTTAAATGGGCTGTCCTGTATTAAAGATTACTACTCTGTAGGTTCAGGGACACAAAACAAAAACTGAGCTCCTAGGGTGTGTGCAGTCTTTTAGAAGCCAGCCTGCCCTGCATTGTTTTTGGTATAGGTAGAGTTTTCAGGAACACAACAGAGATGTTTTCCCTGAAGCGTCTTTTAAGATTTTATTTGTGTATATATATATATATATATATATATATATATATATATATATATATATATATATATATATATATATATATATATATACACACATACACACACACACATACATACACACACACATAGCGTGGGTTAATAGTGAGCTTGTTTCTGATTTCTTTCGACCATTTTACATCTTTGAAAACCTAAAGCAGTTAGGAGAAGCTGAAAAAGAGTGAACTTATGTACAAGTCACTTTTACATTGCAGATCATTTAGCTTTTTTTTTTTTTCAGCCGTTTTCCAAGCAAACTGCTCCTGAAAAAGACACCGTAAGTACATAACCTTGGTCACTCTATAGGGGTCCTGGCCTCTTTCCTCTGTTGGTTGGCTGCAGCAGAGACAAAATGTCTACTGTGCTGTAATCTATCACCAAACTCAGTGGATTGTGACGGCTACATCAGACACTGGGTTTAGTGATTGTCTGCAGCGCTGCAGACAATTTCACTGGTGCAGCAAATCAACAAAGCTAAAGAGAGAAAGGGTATGTGCACACACAGCAGTTTTCCATGAGTTTACAGTACCATGTAAACCTATGGAAAAGAAAATCCGCAGTGCGGGGGCATGGCCAGCAGCTGAAGAAAAAGGACATGTGATCCCCGAGCTCCACAGATAGCTGCCCTAATCTGTTTAATCTAAAGTCCTACAAAGCCCATCCATATCATCGCAGGGTGGCATTCATCTGCCTAAAGACCTGAGCCTGCTTTTGGCCGGATTGGCCACAAATACAGACAAGGTCCGCAGCGGAGGACTGAGGCCTACGAGCAGGCCTGAAACCTGATCGTGATGCTCCCTACCGTTACAGACACAGCGATACTAAAGGCCCCGTCACACTTAGCGAGGTCGCTAGCGAGATCGCTGCTGAGTCACAAGTTTTGTGACGCAACAGCGACCTCAGTAGCGATCTCGCTATGTTTGACACGTAGCAGCGACCAGGCCCCTGCTGTGAGATCGCTGGTCGTGTCGGAATGGCCTGGACCTTTTTTTGATCGTTGAGGTCCCGCTGACATCGCTGAATCGGTGTGTGTGACACGGATTCAGCGATGTCTTCACTGGTAACCAGGGTAAACATCGGGTTACTAAGCGCAGGGCCGCGCTTAGTAACCCGATGTTTACCCTGGTTACCATCGTAAATGTAAAAAAAAAACAAACACTACATACTCACATTCCGGTGTCCGTCAGGTCCCTTGCCGTCTGCTTCCTGCACTGACTGACTGCCGGCCGTAAAGTGAAAGCACAGCACAGCGGTGACGTCACCGCTCTGCTGTTAGGGCCGACGCTCAGTCAGTGCAGGAAGCGGACGCCGGGGGACGCGAAGGTGAGTATGTAGTGTTTGTTTTTTTTACATTTTACACTGGTAACCAGGGTAAACATCGGGTTACTAAGCGCGGCTCTGCGCTTAGCAACCCGATGTTTACCCTGGTTACCCAGGGACCTCGGCATCGTTGGTCGCTGGAGAGCTGTCTGTGTGACAGCTCCCCAGCGACCACACAGCGACTAAACAGCGATCGGCATCGTTGTCCGTATCGCTGCAATATATATATATATAAATATATATATTTTTTTTACACATGTAAATATATATATATATTTTTTTACTTTGTCCCAGGGTGGGACATCATGCTATAGTGTCAGCAGATTCTTCCACTAAAAGAGCCGTTAGCAAGGAGAATGGCAGAGAAGTTTCTCCCTTTCCTTTGGGGCCATCCTGTTCATCAGGGAAGATCGGACAAACGTGATGGTAATCGCTCTGTTCTGCTCCAAGAGACCATGTTTTTTTTGGATGAGACAGATATCAATTTCAGATCCCTGGCTCCTGCCAGAGGTTGCAGATCTGAGCTCCCAAAGCTCAGTCTATCAACTTCAGTTCTCCATTTAACAACCTTTATTTCCAGGACGTCCCTCCTGACAGCACCACCAGGAGGTTGTCCTTTGTATCCTTGATAGGGACAGGAACACAGAAGAGGTTAAATAGCCCCTTCCCACCTCCACCCTTCAGTGTTTTTCCTGTCCCTATCAGGGACAGACGCAGAAGAGTATGGTGCGGGTTACCGTGCCGAAGATTTCCTTAGCCGGTCGAGCAGGGCTCCCGGGGCAGCTTCACCCCTCTCCAGAGGGCTCTGAGCAGCGGAGGCTCGATCCTCGAGCAGACTCCGCAGATGGCGCTGAAACCGAGGGAGGTCCCTCAGCGTGGTTGAGCTGTGCGCTCCCATCAACGGTGCATCCCTCTCCAGAGGGCTCTGCGCTGACAGCTGTTATTACGGCCGCAGGCCGGCGGTGATCTGACTCCCGGCACGTCACGTCATCGGAGAGCGCCGGCGATGACTTCCGGTGACTTCCAGAAGGCGGAGCTTCTGGCCACGGTCCCATCGTAGGACTGCAGTGTGGGGATGCTGAAGGCCGGGAGGAGCACGGCCTGGCATAATCACCATCGCACGACAGACTGGGGACCGGAGGCAGAATTTGCAACTGGGATTCGGCGTGCGTTCCACATGTGCGCAGGACCACCGGAAGTTATCAACCGGGATTCATCAGCAGCTGAACTCGGAAGGATGACGTGTCCGATATCTTGAAGCCAGGTGAGGCAGACTATTTAGACACAGACAGTTGACAGCACACTTGACCCAGTAAACATGGAGGGTGCTAATTGTCCAGACAACCAGTCCTCAGAGCTCGCCCCGGAACATGTGAGTAGCTGTCCCTTATGCTCAAACAGACTGCCAGAAGGACACCCTAAAAAGCTGTGTGACAGCTGTATGTCGGGGCTTCTTAAAGAAGAGCAGACCTCTTTTCTAGACAGCATTAAAGCTATGATCAAAGAGGAGGTACATACTACGGTATCATCTCTGATGCTGGTGGGATCCCCCCCGTCCTAAAAACCCAGGTGGGAGCAGGATCTTAGCTCAGAAGAAGGAGAGGTTTCAACTTACTCTATATCAGATTCCACGGAAGGCGAATGTTCTTCAGCCTTTCTCCCAGAAGAAAGGAAGAGTTATCTGTTCTCTTCCGAAAACACAAACATTCTCCTGCAGGATGTCAGAAACACCATGAAGGTGGAAGATGCCACAGAACCTCTAATGGTTCAAGACAAATGTTTGGCCGCCTTAGAGCTCACAGGAACAGAGTGTTTCCAGTAAATCACCATATAACAGAAATGATTCTGGAAGAGTGGGAGGATGTCAGGAAGAAGCTCATAATCCCAAAGGATTTTAAAAACCGACTCCCATTTGATCCAGACGAAACCAAAAGTATGGTAATCCATACTAAAAGTAGATATACTAGTGGCTAAGGTCTCAAAGAAGACCACCATATCGTTTGAAGATTCGTCTGGTCTCAAAGATCCTATGGACAAAAGATCATAAAATCTCCTCAAAAAGGCCTGGGAGGCATCAATCAGCTATCATGAAGGCTAACATTGCAGCTACCTCAGTGGCCAGATCAATGTCGCTATGGGTAGAAAAACTTGAAGACCAACAATAAAACTTCTAGAGAAGAAATCCTAAAATCATTACCCTTCTTGAAGATGGCGACGGATTTTATGGCCGATGCTTCGGCATAATCAGTTCGTTTCGCAGCAAGGAACAATGCCTTATCCAACACAGCGAGACGGGCTCTGTGGCTTAAGTCATGGTCCGGGGATACACAATCGAAGAACTAACTCTGTTCAATACCCTTCTCCGGCCTTCATGTATTTGGTCCAGTATTGGACGACCTGCTTGAAAAAGCAGCAGACAAGAAGGGCTTTCCTGAGGAGAAACCGAGAAACACGCCGTCCTTTCGTAGGACTCGTTCCCATCCCAGACAGGACTATAGAGGGAAAGGGTGGTAGAGGTAGAGGTACCTTCCAGGATCAGAAACCAAGATCCAACAGACAATGATGCCAGAATAGTGGGTGGAAGACTCCAGTACTTTTTACAGGGCTGGCGAGAAATCATTCAGAATTCATAGATCATAAGTACGATAGAACAGGGGTACAGAATAGAATTCAGCCAGTTACCCCCCCTCCCCCCCCCAAGAGGTTTTGTCTTACTCAGACCCAGTCTCCAACAGATCACCAGAGACTTCTAAAGGATATACAGGACCTTCTCCAGTTAAGAGCTATTATCCAAATACCCCACTCTCGGGGACACTTTTCAAGTCTGTTCTCTATAAAAAAATAAAAAAAAAAAACAGATGGGGAATACCGTACAATCATAAATCTCAAACCACCAAATCAGTGGGTAACATACAAACAGTTCAAGATGGAGTCCCTAAAATCTGTAATACCTCTAATCCAAAAAGTCTCAGTAATTAGTACACTAGACCTAAAAAGTGCTTACTACCAGGTCCCCATCTACGCCTCCCATCAGCAATATCTCAGATTTGCTATAAGAAACAGAGTTCACATACATTTCCAGTTCAGATGCCTGCCATTTGGCCTCTCACCTGCCCCCAGAATTTTCACCAATCTTATGGCAGAAGTGATGGACTTCCTGAGAGAAAAAAAAAATCCTGATCATTCCTTATCTGGATGACATTCTGCTTATAGCAGACTCCCCTCAAAACTGGAGGAGCATTTAACGACAACCATGTCAGTCCTAGAGAAATTAGGATGGCTAATAAATCTAAAGAAATCAAATTTCAAACCAGAAACAAAGAAGCCGTTTCTCGGAGTGATCTTAGACTCAACTCCGGAACATCGTACCTCCCGCACCACAAACAGGAATCAATCAAAAAAGAGATTCAGACATTACAAAGGCAAAAGCACACCTCCATAAGGAAAACCATGAGGACATAAGGGTGAATGACCTCGGGGAGATCAAAACATCCAACAATGTTTTGATCTCCCCGAGGTCATTCACCCTTAAGTTTATAGTCTTTTCACCAGGCACTGCTCCTAGTAGCCAGTTTCCTACTCCACACTGATGAGGGGCAAATACCCCGAAACAGCTATCTGTGGATGGATACCATGTTTTGGCATAGGTGGTTTTCCTTTATTGGATGCTGCTCTTCCCGTGGTTGTTCCTTCCCGGTGAAAGACCTGGCTATTCATTGCTTGCGTTGAGAAACACGTGATGGAGTCTCCGTGGCTTTTCTACATGCATTTGTATATTTCCCTTTAGGGATGGGGGCAGTGTTCTGGATCACTGCGTTGAGAAACACGTGATGGTCTCCGCAGTGTTGGATGTTTTGATCTCCCCGAGGTCATTCACCCTTATGTTTATAGGATTCACACCGTGACTGTCACCAGTTTGACACAATCGGGTGACCTTTGGCCAGCCCATGGCTATCACATGTGCAGGGGTGTTTATCTTAGTTATCCCTCCACTGCTCCAAGGTGATGCAAACACAAACAAGGCTATTGAGCTCTCAATTCACTGCAGGGCTTAAATTAGTTATCCCACTGCACTGCAATATAAACACAAACTGCAGAGATTTATGTTTATCCAGTTTTACAGGTCCGCTTAAAAACTTGCAGCTCTCTGGCGCCCCCTTACCTTCAGGTCAGATTAGGTACTGCACCTAGGGTAATTAGTCGCCAGTTATTTTATTAGTATAAATATACTAATGCACAGGCGGTGCATTAAGGGTTACTGCTCTTAAGTCTGCTTGATAAAGGCCTCTTTCACATTTGCGACAGCCCCGTAACGACGGATGTTATGCAAAATTGTGCACAACGTGGGCAGTGGATGCAGTTTTCCAGCGCTTCCGCTGCCCATTCTGAAGGGGAGGAGGAGGCGAAGTTCTGGCCGCGCATGAACTTTTTTGGTCACGACGGTACCCAAAAAATGACGCATCCGTTGCGCGACTGATGCGACGTGTGGCCATCCATCGCAATCCGTTGTCAATCAAAGTCTATGGCAAAAAAAGCATCCTGCAGGCACATTTGCAGGATCCTTTTTTTTATCAAGACGACGGATGGCAAAAAACGGAAGTAAGAAAGAGGCCTTAGTGGTTCGTATGGTTCTTTACAAAGTTCATTCAAAACCAGGGCTGAGATCCCAGGGAGGTACTGAACTGCATATTGTGGGCCTAAGGCTGCCGTCACACTGGCAGTATTTGGTCAGTATTTTACATCAGTATTTGTAAGCCAAAACCAGGAGTGGAACAAATAGAGGAAAAATATAATAGAAACATATGCACCACTTCTGCATTTATCACCCACTCCTGGTTTTGGCTACAAATACTGATGTAAAATACTGACCAAATACTTCTAGTGTGATGGCAGCCTTAGCCGTTGGGTGGCTTTAACAAATCTCATTACCCAGGGATGACTGGCTAACTGGAAGTCATAGAAGGAACTGAGAGCTGAAATTTGCACCTTTTTAACGTACTAGGTCTTAACCCTTTATCAAAGCCTGACTGAAGGAAGTCTAGGAATATCTGGACCCTCAGAGACAGATACAGGAGTTGTACTTTGCGAACAGAACTTCTTCCATATTTTCCTGTACATTGCGGAAGTCACCGGCTTTCTGCTGTTCTGGATGGTAGAAATGACTGGTTCTGAAAGACCCCTTGACCTTAGGATCTCTTTTTCAGGATCCAAGCTGCTAATTGTAGTAGACCCGGGATCTGATGAACTAGAGGGCCATGAAATAAAAGGTCCAGTCTTGCTGGTAAATGGACTGGCTCTTCTAAGGACATCCATTTCAGTAGGGGGAACCAGCTCTTTTGGGCCAGTATGGTACAATTAAGATTACTGATGCCTGGCTCTCCTGGATCTTCCTCAAGACTCTCGGTATTCGAGCCAATGGTGGAAAAGCATAAGCCAGATTCATATCCCAATTCTGGGCCAGGGCATCTGTCACGATAATGTATAAAATGTAATATGATTATTAGTTTCCCTGATAGCACACCACTGTGGGCTTTGACCCCCCCTTTGTGTTTCTGCTGGCAGAGATGTGTGTATGTGGATCCTAAATCCCTCATGGCCCCCCCACAAGAATTTTTATTGCGCTTGTAGATGCACAAATCTCCCTCCAGCTGAAACTGGTCTGATATCCCTCTTAAGACAGGAGGTTCTTTGTTCTAATATAGTAAGATATTGGGCCACCGATTTGGGCTAGGAAAATAATAAGTACATGTTGCTAGCTTCCAACGGTAGATCTGTTAAACACTGTAAGCGTGAGCCGCTAACCACAACAGGTACAAAGTGCGGATTTCTCTGGAACGGTGTGGAACAACTAGGAATTTTGTACCAATAGAAAGCAAATTTTAATGCAAGATGGATGAGGTGTGTGTTATGATTCTGACACATTCTCGAGTGAATATAGGAGAATTGTAAGAATTGCTGTTAAAAGTTGTAGTCTGAGGAAAGGGGAGGGTCCAGGGAAACCAGCCTTTTTTGTGATGTCACAGCCGGCCAGGTATAAGTCTCTGCACTTCACCCAGCCTTGAGTTTGTGCCTGGGATCTCACTACAGAAAGACTATCTCATGAATTGGGATATTTGGCTCCGCCTACCAGCATGGTTTTGCCTGAGATGATCTGAGCACATGTAAGTGTTACTTTCTGTTTTAATCCATGTTATTTTATAATTGCTTTGTACATACATATTGTCTCATATTGTAACATCTTTATATACCTTTTTATAAACACTGCCTGTTCTTTTATGGAGTAAAATATTTAAAATACTAGCTTTGTTCTCCTGCTCTAAAACGTACCATGAGGCCATGTGCCCACGCTGCAGATTCCATTGCGAAATTTCCGCAGCGGATTTGATAAATCCGCAGCGCAAAACCGCTGCGGTTTTTCCTGCGGATTCTATTGCGGTTTCCTCTGTGGGTTTACACCTGCAGTGTTCTATTGGAGCAGGTGCAAACCCGCAGTGGAATCCGCACAAAGAATTGACATGCTGCGGAATATAAACCGCTGTTTCCACGCATTTTTTTCCCGCAGCATGTGCACTGCGGATTTCGTTTCCCATAGGTTTAAATTGTACTGTAAACTCATGGGAAACCGCTGCGGACCCGTAGCTGCGGAACTGCAGCGTGTGCACATACCCTAAGTCCTCTGGAGGGAATTACGCTACTGTTTTGGGTTAGCTTCGGACCCGTTAATCGAAGCTGGTGGCAGCATACCTGGTTCTGTGCCTTTGGGAGTCGTAGCGACGGCGGCGTTGATAATTATTGTTCCTGCCTGAGTGGGATTAGTTATATCTCCCTCGCTGCAGCGTGCCCAATAGCCAGTACATAGCAGGCAGCCTTTCTGGCGACTAATTAAACAAAACGCCAAGAAAAATAGATATGTATAAGGGAAATTATATACTGTGTAACATGTTGTCCCTTTAAAACAATAATTTTATTAGTATAAATATTAAAAATACCTAGTCCCGGTGAAACAAAAAAACAAAAAGGAAAACTAAATTGTGCATCTGATCAAGCATATAGCCCTATACTCAGCTGCTGTCCCTTCCTGGCAGTGGAGGTTGGCACCCTGATAGAATCGATTTTGGCACCCCCACAGCAGTCTGCAAGCCTGGCTGGGACGTCAGACGGCCAGATCTTACTGCGCCTGCGCAGCACAGTAGTACACAGCGCAGGCGCTGGTTTTAAAACGTAAACAGCGCTGAGGGGGCGGTGCCGAAAGCCCATGAAGATTGGAGTGATGGCAGAGTAGCGGTTCAAGCTGGTCAGTGAGGACCCGCCTCCATGGCTAGAGACAGGTATTGTGGCTAAGTATCAAAAAGCTTTATTTTGGGTATACTTGAACCTAAAACTAAAAGAACCACCTTGTTAGAATGCAGCATTACTGCTGCACAAAGTGGCTCTTTTAGTTTATAACGGCTGGAGGGGGGTGACAGTGGCCCTTTAAGTCAACTATTAGTGCAGCCTATATCTCGGTGGGGAGAACCCCACCAGAAAGCCTAATCACACACTCGATGAGAGCAATCGCGGTTTCATGGGCAGAAAGTGCTGGGGCTTCTATGGACCAGATCTGCAACTTGGGCTAAATCAAATACCTTTTTTAGGCATTATAAGTTGGATGTTATGGCAAACCAACAAACTATGTTCGGGAGGACAGTCCTCCAAGCTGTAATCATACCCTAAAATAGGAGTTATTTGGTAATTATCCTGGTGGTGCTGTCAGGGGGGACGTCCTGGAAAGTAGGAATTAGTCCTACCGGTAATAGTGTTTCCAGGAGTCCATCATGACAGCACCCCTTATATACCCTCCCTTGGATTTCCTGTCTGATATGTGATGTAAACATGTGTAGAGAGGAAGTTCAATAAAATAGTGTTGCATCCATTCCTGGGGTGGTACTTGGGGAAAATCACTGAAGGGTGGAGGTGGGGAGGGGCTATTTAACCTTCTGTGTTCCTGTCCCTATCAAGGATAAGAAGGACAGCTGGCCATGTGAGCAGACACAGGGAAGAGTGCTCCCGCTGCCAGAAGGATTAAAAAACCTGATTTAACCCCGTTTTTCGGGTATATTTACTAAAATCCGGTTGGCTGAAGGTCCAGAGAACACAGCGGTGCTGAACGGTGGCATCGGTCTCAGCAGCAATGACCAGGAGGCGGCAGAAAGACGCTGGCACCGGCGATGCAGGAGCCGGCCAAGATGACGCCGAGGTCAGAGAAGACGCTGACAGGGAGAATGCAGCATCTCAGCGGCGCATGGAAGTGGCTGTGAAGCTGCAGCAATATGCCAGGGTGGAAGCTGCAGACGTAGAACAAGGAGCCGGAGCTGACAAGGAGGAGGAGGAAGCAGGCATGGCTGAGCAGCATGAGGTACAGAGGGGGAAGGAGAAAGACAGCATGGCGGGGGCTAGTGGGGGACCTGAAGGCATATCGCAGGAAGAAGAGCTGACCCTTAGAGACGTTATTACACTGATCTCTTCAAGTCAGCAGTCCCTGAATTCCCTGGCCCAGCAGATGCAGGAGGTTAAAGGGGACACGGCACAGATTAATGCAGCCCTGCAAAAGATGGACAAACGTATAGGAGTGGTGGAGGAGAGGGTGAGCACGGCAGAAGATCACATAGTTAAATTACAAAAAGCCGAGAAGAAGTTCGCCCAAGCAATAGCCGAGCTTGCCGCCAAAAATGGGGATCTGGAGAATAGATCCAGAAGGAATAACATACGTATAGTAGGGCTGCCTGAAAAGTCTGAGGGGAGGAATCCCACAGAATTTGTTGAAAACTGGCTGCTGGAGAAAATTGGGAGCACAGTGCTGACAAAAGTTTTTGCTGGTGAACGGGCTCATAGGGTCCCACCGCAGGCCCCTGCCCCAGGAGCGAATCCTCGTACCATGCTCGCCAAAATATTGAACTACAGGGATAGAGACATTATCCTTAGAAAGGCTAGAGAAATGGAGGATCTGACAGCTGGAGGTTAAAAAAATAAATAAAAAAAAAATAAAAAAAAAAAAAAATCGCCATTTATCCGGATTATTCCGCTGCGGTTCAGAAGCAGCGGATGAAGTTTACTGGAGTCAAGCGACGACTGAGGGAGCTGGGAGTGCAGTATTCAGTGATGTTTCCTGCAAAGCTGAGACTGGTGGCTTTTAATAAGACCCACTTTTTCCTGACACCGGAGGACGCTTCCCAGTGGCTTAATACTAATGAGAAGAAGCTTAAGGGAATGGGTGATTGACATTTCAGCGAGATCTGGTTGGGAATTGTTTTCTCTGTCGCTGGCAGAGGGTTCTGCTCTGTCGCTGGCAGAGGGTTCTGCGCTTGTTAGCACTGGTTAAAGAGTTGAGCAACTGTTGAAGGTTTTGCTAGGCCATGTTGTGGACCGGCCAGAGGAGACAGTACTGTCTGCAAAATATGGGGGGGGGGGGGCTATGCCGGGTACTGTAAATTGGTTTGGTACTTTTTCTATATGTTCATATAAGTTGGGATGTTAAGATATAATAAAGTGAAAAGCTGGGGGAACTTATGGAGCCCTGAGAGGAGGAATGTGCTACATTGGGGGGGTTAGGGGGGTAAGTTGGGAGGGGGCAGGGGGGGCGGGACAGCTCATACTTGGAAAATTAGATTCAATGAGAAATGATGAGCCACATGATGGGGGATTGTATTAAAATATTGAGTTGGAATGTGAGGGCTGGCGGATAAAACACGGCGGGCGACAGTTACAGTATGTTCGAGAACAGAGGGTCTCAATGATATGTCTGCTGGAGACACATTTAGTGCGAGAGGGTGAATGTATTGAATAGACGCTGGATACAGAGGGCGTACCATTCTACTTTCTCTACGTACTCAAGGGGTGTGTCTGTGTTAATTCCTGAGGGGGGGCAGTATGAGGAGGTAGCAGTAAAAGAGGATGTGGATGGTCAGTATGTGGTGGTGAAATGTAAAATTAATGGAGTGGTGATGTGTATAGCGGCAATGTATATTCCACCCCCATACTCAAGCAAGAAAATAAGAGGTGCTGGAGAGGGTGGGGTGTTGGGGTCCATTACCTTTTCTAGTTATTGGGGACTTCTATAATATATGTGATGACTTTTGGGATAAAAATAAAAACCCCCAGAACAGGACAGAGGGACATGTCACTACGTTTGGAACCTATGTCCGGGAAGTAGGTATGATTGATTTATGGAGAGTTAGACATATTGGGGAAAGAGTGTATTCATGCTACTCCCCAGCTCATGGTACTTTGTTCTAGGATCGATTTGGCGCTGGGTAAGTGTCTGATGGATATGATGGTAAGGGATGTGAGATATTTGCCTAGGGCTCTCTCAGACCATAGTCCAGTTGAGGTGGAGTTTCGACCAGTGGGGACACGGACCGGGAGCAAGAGGGAGTGGAAAATTCACCCTACTTGGCTACATAGTATAGACTTGGGGAAGATAAAGCAGGAGTTGGTGGAATTTTTTTAGATAAATGAGGGAAGTGCAGACGCTCTTACAGTGTGGGAAGCCATGAAGGCGTACTTAAGAGGGCTGCTGTTTAGGGATATTAGCAGGTGTAAGCGGAAATCGAGAGAGGCAGAGAAGTTGGCGATTGATGGGCTGAGGATAGCTGAAGACGAGATGATAATAATGGGTACTTTGGAAGCTGGGAGGTTAAAGGCAGCTCAGAGCCAGTTGGAGGAAGTTTTGCTGGGTAAGGTGTTATGATCCGGTGACCTTGGAGCCGCATGAGACTTTCTCAGGAGTAGGTGGAACCTGTACTGACCGCAAACCCTAAACTGACACCGCAACTAGAAGTAGCCGTGGGGTGTACCTAACACATCCTAGACACCTCGACACAGCCGGATGACTAAATACCCCTATAGGTGGAAATGGGAATTCTATCTTGCCTCAGAGCAGAACCCCAAAGGATAGGCAGCCCCCACAAATATTGACTGAGTATTAGAGGAAAGACACACGCAGGCAGAAATCAGGATTTAGCAAAAGAGGCCACGCTAGCTAAATAGGAAAGGATAGGACAGAATACTAAGCGGTCAGTATTAAAACCCTAAAAATATCCACAGCAGATAATACAAAAATTCCACCATCTAACTAAAGACATGGAATGTATATCTGCATCTCCTGAGAATCCAACTTGACTGAAATATCCAAACACAGTCTAAGCTGGACAAGAAAAAACAATGAATAGCACTGAATTGTAAAGCACACAACATGTGTGCTGTAGAAACAAAAACCAGACACTTATAACATAGTAACATAGTTAGTAAGGCCGAAAAAAGACATTTGTCCATCCAGTTCAGCCTATATTCCTATATTCCATCATAATAAATCCCCAGATCTACATCCTTCTACAGAACCTAATAATTGTATGATACAATATTGTTCTGCTCCAGGAAGACATCCAGGCCTCTCTTGAACCCCTCGACTGAGTTCGCCATCACCACCTCCTCAGGCAAGCAATTCCAGATTCTCACTGCCCTAACAGTAAAGAATCCTCTTCTATGTTGGTGGAAAAACCTTCTCTCCTCCAGACGCAAAGAATGCCCCCTTGTGCCCGTCACCTTCCTTGGTATAAACAGATCCTCAGCGAGATATTTGTATTGTCCCCTTATATACTTATACATGGTTATTAGATCGCCCCTCAGTCGTCTTTTTTCTAGACTAAATAATCCTAATTTCGCTAATCTATCTGGGTATTGTAGTTCTCCCATCCCCTTTATTAACTTTGTTGCCCTCCTTTGTACTCTCTCTAGTTCCATTATATCCTTCCTGAGCACCGGTGCCCAAAACTGGACACAGTACTCCATGTGCGGTCTAACTAGGGATTTGTACAGAGGCAGTATAATGCTCTCATCATGTGTATCCAGACCTCTTTTAATGCACCCCATGATCCTGTTTGCCTTGGCAGCTGCTGCCTGGCACTGGCTGCTCCAGGTAAGTTTATCATTAACTAGGATCCCCAAGTCCTTCTCCCTGTCAGATTTACCCGGTGGTTTCCCGTTCAGTGTGTAATGGTGATATTGATTCCTTCTTCCCATGTGTATAACCTTACATTTATCATTGTTAAACCTCATCTGCCACCTTTCAGCCCAAGTTTTCAACTTATCCAGATCCATCTGTAGCAGAATTCTATCTTCTCTTGTATTAACTGCTTTACATAGTTTTGTATCATCTGCAAATATCAATATTTTACTGTGTAAACCTTCTACCAGATCATTAATGAATATGTTGAAGAGAACAGGTCCCAATACCGACCCCTGCGGTACCCCACTGGTCACAGCGACCCAGTTAGAGACTATACCATTTATAACCACCCTCTGCTTTCTATCACTAAGCCAGTTACTAACCCATTTACACACATTTTCCCCCAGACCAAGCATTCTCATTTTGTGTACCAACCTCTTGTGCGGCACGGTATCAAACGCTTTGGAAAAATCGAGATATACCACGTCCAATGACTCACCGTGGTCTAGCCTATAGCTTACCTCTTCATAAAAACTGATTAGATTGGTTTGACATGAGCGATTTCTCATAAACCCATGCTGATATGGAGTTAAACAGTTATTCTCATTGAGATAATCCAGAATAACATCCTTCAGAAACCCTTCAAATATTTTACCAACAGTAGAGGTTAGACTTACTGGCCTATAATTTCCAGGTTCACTTTTAGAGCCCTTTTTGAATATTGGCACAACATTTGCTATGCGCCAGTCCTGCGGAACAGACCCCGTCGCTATAGAGTCCCTAAAAATAAGAAATAATGGTTTATCTATTACATTACTTAGTTCTCTTAGTACTCGTGGGTGTATGCCATCCGGACCCGGAGATTTATCTATTTTAATCTTATTTAGCCGGTTTCGCACCTCTTCTTGGGTTAGATTGGTGACCCTTAATATAGGGTTTTCATTGTTTCTTGGGATTTCACCTAGCATTTCATTTTCCACCGTGAATACCGTGGAGAAGAAGGTGTTTAATATGTTAGCCTTTTCCTCATCATCTACAACCATTCTTTCCTCACTATTTTTTAAGGGGCCTACATTTTCAGTTTTTATTCTTTTACTATTGATATAGTTGAAGAACAGTTTGGGATTAGTTTTACTCTCCTTAGCAATGTGCTTCTCTGTTTCCTTTTTGGCAGCTTTAATTAGTTTTTTAGATAAAGTATTTTTCTCCCTATAGTTTTTTAGAGCTTCAATGGTGCCATCCTGCTTTAGTAGTGCAAATGCTTTCTTTTTACTGTTAATTGCCTGTCTTACTTCTTTGTTTAGCCACATTGGGTTTTTCCTATTTCTAGTCCTTTTATTCCCACAAGGTATAAACCGCTTACAGTGCCTATTTAGGATGTTCTTAAACATTTTCCATTTATTATCTGTATTCTTATTTCTGAGGATATTGTCCCAGTCTACCAGATTAAGGGCATCTCTAAGCTGGTCAAACTTTACCTTCCTAAAGTTCAGTGTTTTTGTGACTCCCTGACAAGTCCCCCTAGTGAAAGACAGGTGAAACGGTACAATATTGTGGTCGCTATTTCCTAGATGCCCGACCACCTGCAGATTTGTTATTCTGTCAGGTCTATTAGATAGTATTAGGTCTAAAAGTGCTGCTCCTCTGGTTGGATTCTGCACCAATTGTGAAAGATAATTTTTCTTGGTTAGTAGCAGAAACCTGTTGCCTTTATGGGTTTCACAGGTTTCTGTTTCCCAGTTAATATCCGGGTAGTTTAAGTCCCCCATAACCAGGACCTCATTATGGGTTGCAGCTTCATCTATCTGCTTTAGAAGTAGACTTTCCATGATTTCTGTTATATTTGGGGGTTTGTAACAGACCCCAATGAGAATATCTTATCTTTGCTGATTTGAGCAGCAGGGCAGGAGGAACCAGATAGAGATGCAAAACCTCCAAGAACAATGGACAACTGGCAAGGGCTAATGAATCCTGCACACCTAAATACCCCAGTCAGAGCTGAAATCAGCAGGGACACCTGCCCAGGATTGCAACCCAGGGACAACTGCACTACCACCAACAACCACCGGAGGGAACCCAAGAGCAGAATTCACAACAGTAAGGCTGAAAGGAAGAGGGAATTCATGAATCTAGCTTATTACCAGGAGGGCGAGTCTGTGGGTCATATGCTGTTGCTGGTGGCTTCTGCTCACAGACAAACTTCCTTTATCCATTCTCTGATGTCGGGGAGCGGTATTGCTGTTTCTGAGACTTCAGAGATTTTGGAGGTTTTTGCGGACTTTTATACGGACTTCTATTCCTCTCGGGTGGATGGGTCAATGGAGGACACGTTGGCGTTCCTTGGGGTATTGGAGCTACCAAAGCTGAGTGACATAGATAGAGAGGATTTGGAGGCTCCCATCACGGAGGAGTTGAGTCGGGCATTACAGTCTATGGCTAATGGAAAGGCTCCTGGTGTAGATGGATTTCCCGTTGAAATTTATAAAAACTTGGGGGAAGTGCTGATCCCTAGATTAAAGGCGGTGCTGGAGGAGGCTAGGAATAGAGGAAGCCTGCCGGCATCTATGCGGGAAGCCATAATAGTGGTGATTCCTAAGGAGGGGAAGGACTCGAAGCAGCCGGATTCATATCTGCCAATCTCCTTACTCACTATAGATGTTAAACTCCTGGCTAAGGTGTTGGCGATAAGGTTGACGGTTGTCATTTCCGGCCTGGTGCACTCAGACCAGTCTGGCTTTATGCCTGATAGGTCCACTGCAATTAATTTACGAAGGCTGTATATGAATTTGCAGCTTAGAGCCGATAACTGTGGCCAGAGAGTTATTCATCTCTAGACGCCCATAAGGCGTTCGATAGTGTGGAGTGGGGGTATCTCTGGCAGGTGTTGCGGAGCATGGGGTTTGGACCACAGTTCATATCTTGGATTCAGTTGATGTACTCGATGCTGATGGCCAGGGTCAGGGTAAACGGGGAGTTATCACAGACCATACAACTGGCTAGAGGGACGAGGCAGGGGTGTCCGCGCTCCCCTCTTTTATTTGCTCTGGCTGTTGAACCACTGGCTGCTAAGCTTCGACGGTCTGATGAGGTGACTGGGTTCAAATATGGGATGATTGAAGAAAGGGTGGCATTGTATGCGGATGACATTCTGCTATTTCTGGCGGACCCGGGTGCGTCCTTGGAGGGGGCCATTGGGATTATTGAACGCTTCGGATCGGTGTCGGGACTTAGGATAAACTGGAGTAAGTCTATCTTGTTTAAGGTGGACGACGCTAGTGGGGAAACGCTGGAAGATGGGCGACTGAAGGTGACGAGCCAATTTAAGTACCTTGGCATATGGGTATCTATGCCTGTTACTTTTATAAATATATATATATATATATATATATATATATATATATATATATATATATATATATATATATATATATAAATCTGACTCCAATCTTGGGCGTTCTAAAGGCAAAAGTGGATGCTTGGCTTAAGCTGCATTTATCTGTGGTAGGTAGGGTGAATCTTATTAAAGTGATTCTGATGCCGAAAATACTGTATATTCTTCATAATGCGCCAGTTTGGATACCGCGCGGGAAATTTAGACAGATTAACTCTGTTTCGGAATTTAATATGGGGGAGACAATATCCACGTATTAGACTGGAGACACTTCAGCGACCCAAGGAAGATGGGGGCCTAGCATTGCCTAACCCTGAAATATACTATCTTGCAGCACAAAGTCAGCATCTAAAGGGATGGGCACTTGAGGGGTCTTCTGGAGTGGTACAGTGGTTGATGGAAGTGTTGACAAAAAGGAAACCAGTAGTGCAATGTTTGGAAGATGGATCCCTGGGGGTCCTGGGGAAATTGTACCTGACTGTGTTGTTGATACATAGGCTATGGGGCAGGCTGAGACATATATGTGGGATCACGGACTTGACGAGATTCTCACCGCTATGGCATAACAATAATTTACAGGAGTTTATGGCACTGGGGATGCTGACTGAATGGCGGGTCAAAGGGATTCAGTACGTCTATCAAATAATTGAGCGAGGCGAGTTGAAATCATTTTCCCAATTGCAGGTGGAGTTTGGACTTGGGACTGTAGGGGAGTATTAGTATTTGCGGATGAGACATGCTTTTGGAGCTCAGAATAGGAATGGAGGTATTAGAATTCAAAGGGATATAGTGCTTGAGTATGTGTGTAATGAAGGGACTAATGGGGTTATATCTACTTTGTACAAAGACCTACTATACACCTTCCTGTTGGGTTTTCCGATAATGGCGAGAGCCAAGTGGGAGAGGGATTTGGGTCCAATGGATAACGAGACTTGGGAGTCGGCGTTAGAATGGGTCCCAAGACGGTCAGTGAGCGAACCGTATAGACTGTCACAGCTCTATGTGATACATAGGGTTTATAAGTCTCCGATAGTACTATATAAGGCAGGTTTGCGTGATGACTCTGAATGCCCAAGGTGTAAGTCTTCAGATGCGGATATATTTCATATGATGTGGATGTGTCCGAGACTGGCTGCCTTTTGGGTGGTAGTTTTGAGTCGTATGGAAGGTGCGTATGGATGCACGGTGCCAAGGGATCCAATGGTGTGCTTGTTGGGATGCGTGGATGAGATTGGAGTGGATAACAACCTAAAGATAGCTATTGCCAGATTGTTATACATGGCTAGGAAGGTAATAGCTCGAAATTGGATCAGGGAAGAACCGCCGTCAAGAGAATTCCTCCAGTATGTGAAGCAGGGCCTGACACTGGAAAAGGGGTTTTATAAGAAGAGAGGAAAAATTGAAATGTTTAATAAATTGTGGGCTCCGTGGATCGCCATGGGATAGGGGTATTATAGAAATTGAGTAAATTAAGGTCCCTAATTAATGGCAAAATGTAAAATGCGGCTTACATTATCAGCTGGGGGATTAGTTTTTTCTATTGCTTTCATCATGGAGGAGTTAAGCAAGTTGAGCTGCCTTGTTGGGTGGGGGTGAGGGGGTTGGGATTGAAGGGGGTTGTTTGATGGGGAAAATTTTGTATTGAAAATGAGAATGTAACATGTCAATTATCTTGTTATTCTTAATAAAAATGTATTTGAATAAAAAAAAAAAAAAAGGTTAAGAAGGACAACCTCCTGGTGGTGCTGTCATGATGGACTCCTGGAAACACTATTACCGGTAGGACTAATTCCTACTTTTGAGAGTGAGCTGTTGACAGGGGAATGGTTCGCCCACGGGTTGGCATCTACCCTTTTGAAAAGCTGGATACCTGTAACCACTAAAATGTATGTTAAAACATGGAAGTGCATCTAGTTCAGGAGAGAAACTGTAATGTGCTGCTGCAGTGCAGTATAGTGCAACCTCCACCAGGGGGTGCTGGTTAAGGAAAAGAGGTTGTACACAGCGCAGCAACACTGAACAACACAGTTGTCACAGGAAGTGAAAGAAGTCAGACAAGCCAAGGTCATACACAGATCAGAGCAGTACACAGGGGGAGTCAGATGTATAGTCAGGGACAAACAAGAAGTCAGAGCCTACCAGGAACGTGGTAACTAAAACGTGAGACGTAAGACGGAGTCGGGGTACAAGCCAGAGGTCAGAACAAGTCATAAATGGGTGCAGGCAGTTAGAGGCAAAAGGAACACTAGTACAAGTATCCAGGTCAGGTGCTCAAACTGTGCAGCATGAACTATAGCTGACACTGGCCCAAAGGCTGCAGAGGACTTAAATAGCACAGCCAGCTTCAAAGTGAGGCAGATGCTCCCACATGACCAGTCCAGAGACAAGACAGCTGAACACAAACTCAGAACTGGATCATGACAGAAACTAGGTTGAAAAGTCCAATAAGATTTATCCTAGAGTTCCAGCAAAAAGGAGAAGTTATGGTTATCCACCAGCACCTTAAGCTTCAGGTCTCGGACTTGTGAGCGCTATACAATTGTAATCTAGCAGCTAATAGTTGAATTTTGTGGTTTATTAAACCTTGTCCATAGAGCGAGATTAATCCCTAATCCAAAGATTCCGCTTTGGGCTCGGACCAAAATCCCCTTTGAGCCCTTACAGGAAGTGTCCGTCAAGAATCTCACCTTTAACCTCTTCATGACCACCCACGGTAGATATACCTCGGCCCTTACTGGGCTTTGTGCAGCACTGATGTTTATGAACAGTGGGTGGTCTAGCACGGCTCAGGACGCCAAGGGTCCTGCAAGCACTGCGATTCCTGTGCAGAGTGGTTGTGATGGTAGTGATGAAAACATAATCTTGTCCCACAAAAACGCTGCCATAGAGCTCCAAAAGCGGTAAAATAAAAGTTATAGCTTTCAAGATTAAGTGATGAAAAACAGTTTTATAAAAAAAAAAAAATTGTTTTTATTGTGAAAAAGCGGCAAAATGTAAATATATACCGTATATAAAAATGTGGTATCACTGTAATTGTATTGACCCGAAGAATAAAGCTGCCTTATTAATTTTACTACACACGGAACGTCATTAAAAAAAAAAAAAATTATATCCATCTATCTATCCTTGGTATTTGATCATTCTGTCTCCCAAAGATCAGAATAGAAAGCGATCAAACAAGGTCATGTGCCCAAAAATGATACCAATAAAATCATCAACTCATCCCGGAAAATAAACAAGCCGTCACATGACTGTCGGCCAAAATATGGAAAAATTATAGCTCTCAAAATAGAGTGATGCAATAAACTTGTTTTTGTAATAAAAAGCATCTTTTAGTGTGTGACAGCTACCAAACACAAAAACCCGATATAAATCTGGTATCTATGTAATCGCACTGACCTGAAGAATAAAGTCGCCTAATCACTTATATTGCACGAGGAACAGCGTAAAAAAAATAAATAAAACCAATTCTTCACATGCTGTTGATTTTTTCACTCACAAAGATCACAGTAAGGCTCAGGCGACACATTTATCCAAAGCACTGCGCTGAGCGCTTACACTGGGGATTCCATGTAAATCTCTGAAATAGATGATTCAGATGGAATCCCCGACAGAAGATTCCCTATATTGAGGCAGATGGAGATACTGGACGCCATAAGACCTGTGATTCGGCGGTGTCCGTCTTTAGTCATACATAAAAGCGCAATCAGCCAGTTTTGTGCACCTCTGAAAAGAAGGACATCGCTGAAGAGGCCAGACTGAGTCCAGAGTAACTCTGCTGGCTTGCAATAGTGAATGGATCGGGTTTCATCTGTCACGTCACTCAGAGATTTAGATAGAAACCCCAAAGTGCGTGCACAACGTAGAGCGACAGATAAATGTCATCACAAACGTTATGCAAATTGCTCCCAATAAAAACTTCCACTCAATCCACAAAAAAAAGTCCTCACTCAGGTCCTTCATCTGTTAACGGAAATAAGGGGCTTCCATGTCACTGCTAGTACAAAGGCTCTGGCTACTCAACCCCCTAAAAAATTCTACGCTCCCAAATTCAAATGCCCCCCTTCCGAGCCCCACAGTGTACCTAAACCACATCTATCATCCACGTTTGACATTTCTGTAGTGACTAAAGCCCGCCTAATTTATGGGTGTATGTATCCAGAAGCACGGACTGGGCATAATGTACTGGTGACTGGTTTTCTAGCATTTAGGGGCTCTTTATATAGAGTCTGGAAACTACTCTATAATAATTTGTTCTCCAAGAGTCAAATAGCGCTCCGTCCCTCCAGAGTCTTGCTGTGTAGCTAAGCAGTACTGTACAGCCACATATGTGGTATTGCCAAGTTCAGAAGAAATTGTTTAACACATTTTTGCACCATTTTTACCCATCTCCGCAGTGTGAGGGTAAGTTCACACAGGGCGTTTTTGCTCCATTTTTTTATGCCAATTTTCAGCTGCTTTCTACAATACCAGCAAAGCCTATGAGATTTCAGAAATATCATGCACTCACATTGGTTTTTTGTGTGATCAGTATTTTGTGCTTTGCTGTGTTTTTTGGACATAGAGCTTATCACTTCTGTCAGCGTTTTTGCGGTTTTTTTCACCCACTGACTTGAATGGGTGTTGAAAAAAATGCAGCAAAAACGCAGACATTATTATTTGCTGTGTTTTTGCTGCTGAAAATCCAAGGACATTAGCATGGATAAAAAAAAAAAAAAAGCACCAAAAATGCACCTAAACCTGTGTTTTTGACACAGCTTTCTTGCCAAAAAGATCAGGTTTTGCTGCAGAAAAAAAAGCAGCAAAAACACCCTGTGTTAAGTTACCCTGATGATGTAAAATCGCAGGCGAAAAAATTTTTTGGGTGGCAAAAACGGTAATTAGTCTTACCGATAATTGTATTTCCAGGAATCTATCCTGACAGCACCATGGAGGACGTCCTTCTTATCCATAGTGGGACAGGAAACCACGAGAGTTTAAAAGGACCCTCCCCACTCCACCCTTCAGTGATCTTCCAAAGTAACACATCTGGATGGATGCAAACAGAAAATTTATTTCGAACATAAGTTAAATACAAATGTTACTTCACATAAGTATATCCCATATTAATATTAGGGAGGGAACTAACCGTGCTGTCAGGATGGATTCCTGGAAATACAATTATCGGTAAGACTAATTACCGTTTTCCAGGTCACCACCTGACAGCACCATGGAGAAGTACCAAAGGAAAACTTCCTGTTCTAGGGTGGGACTACCGCTTGAAGCACTTTCCTGCCAAAAGCTAATTGAGAAGAGACTACGTCTAATTTGTAGTGTTTTGTAAAGGTGGTAATGTTAGACCAAGATGCTGCCCTGCAAATTTGATCTACCGAGGCCCCCCCTTTCTCTGCCCAAGATGCGGACATAGCCCTAGACGAGTGAGCTTTAAGGCCCTCTGAGGGATTCTTTCCCTGTGCCTGATAGGCTACGCTAATAGCGGATCTAATCCATCTGGCTATGGTGGACTTTGACGCTTTTTTCCCCTTATTAGGACCCCCGTGAAGGATGAAGAGATTACTATCTCGCCTCCAGGCCCTAGTCACATCCAAGTATTTAAGTACCGTTTCCCTGACATCTAGGTTATGGAAGAAAGATTCTTTTTGGTTCCTAGGAAACTGGCAAAAGGATGGGAGTACAACTTCCTGGTTTATGTTTGAAACTGAAGCAACCTTGGGAAGGAAACCTGGGTCAAGTCTTAAAACCAGCCTATCATCGAATACTTGTAGATAAGGATTCTGGATGGACAGGGCCTGAAGTTCCCCTAACCTTTTGGCCGAAGTGATGGCTACCAAAAAAAAAACCTGTCTTTAGGGAAAGATTGGTAATGCTTATATCCTTTTTTATATCAAAGGGCTCCTTACATAATTCATTAAGGACTAAGTTAAGGTCCCAGGGAGGGATAATTTTCCTAATTACGGGCCTTAACCTCATAACTGCCTTAGAAAACCGAGCGATCCACGGATGGGCAGCCAGGGAAGTATCATAAAACACGCTAAGGGCTGATATCTGAACTCTTAAGGTACTCGGTTTAAGCCCTTTCCTGAATCCCTGCTGTAAGAAATCAAGAATTTTTGGTATGTTAGGGCAATCAACATCGATTGTTGTATCTCCACAGAAGCTGCAGAATCTTTTCCAGGTGTTAAGATATATCTTTGAAGTCACTGGCTTTCTACTTGCTAGTAGGGTAGAAATCACTGCGTCTGATAAGCCTCTTGCTTTTAGGATCTGCCGCTCAGAATCCACGCGGTTAACTGCAGATTCTCTGGGTTCTGATGAAGGACTGGACCTTGAGAGAGTAAGTCCCTCAACACTGGAAGATGGTAAGGATTGTCCACTGCCAGCTTCCTTAGGAGAGGGAACCAGCTTCTTCCAGGCCAGAAGGGAACCACTAAGATTACTCGAGCTCTGTCCTCGCATATCTTCCTGAGGACCCTCGGCACCAAAGCCAGAGGGGGAAATGCATACAGCAGACCCCTGCTCCATGACAGAGAGGGCATCTACCCCTGCCGGGTTCTCCTGAGGGTTCAGGGAATAAAATGCTGTTACTTTTGCATTCCTTCTGGTAGCAAACAAGTCGATCATCGGGGTTCCCCAGCGTTGACACAGGACATCGAAAACCTTGCTGTTCAATTCCCACTCTGTGGGTGATAATTTTTCTCTGCTCAGGAAGTCCGCAATCTGGTTTCTTGAGCCTTCTAAGTGGACCGCTGAAATTGAAAGTACCGATCTCGCTGCCCAGGCGAAGATCTGATTTGCCAGGTGTTGTAGTTTCGGATGCCTTGGACCTCCCTGATGACGAAGAAAAGCCACCGTCGTCACGTTGTCCGATAGGATCTTTAGGTGTTTGTTTTTTAACAAGATTCGGGCTGAACGCAAAACCTTCCAAACCGCATGCAGCTCTCTGTGGTTTGAGGAATTGCTGCTGTCTTCCCGATTCCATTGTCCCTGGTAGTATTTTCCGAGTACCTGGCCACCCCAGCCTTGTTGACTTGCGTCCGTTGTTACCGTGACTGCTGGGGTCTGGATCCAAGGGACCCCCACCTGGAGGTTTTCCGACACCATCCACCATCGTAGGGACTGTCTGACCCGGTGAGATAGGAGAAACTCCCTGTCCAACGAAGACTGTCTTCTGTCCCATGATGTTAGAACCGCCCTTTGTAACTGACGGGAATGGAATTGACTCCAGCTGACACATGGGATACAGGCTGTCATGATGCCTAGGATCTTCATTGCATCTCTTATTGTCACTCGATTGCTTGCGAACTGTCAAACCTTTATCAGGTCGGACCTTTTCCCGTCCGGAAGAAACGATTTTCTGATCTTCGAATCCAGTATTACGCCCAAGAACTGTCTTCTTGATTTTGGAGTTAGGTGTGATTTTTCCCAGTTCACCACCCAACCTAACTTCTGCAGTGTGGAGATCACCAACTGAGAATCGATCTTGAGTTGCCCCACAGAGTCTGCCACTAAAGGTGCCGTTACACTAAGCAACTTACCAGCGATCGCGACCAGCGACGTGATCGCTGGTAAGTTGCTGTGTGGTCGCTGGGGAGCTGTCACACAGACAGCTCTCTCCAGCGACCAAGCGACTTTGGCATCGCTGAAACTGTCTTCAGCGATGCCGAAGTCCCCATGTAAAAAAAAAAAAAAAAACACTACATACGCACCTTCTGTCGTCCTTCATGTCCCTCGGCGCTTGCCGCACTGACTGTGTCTCAGCGCCGGCCGGCCGTAACAGCGGTGCCCAGCGGTGAACCGCTGTTACTGCAGGTTCACCGCTGGGCTCTGCTTTACGGCCGGACGGCGCTGAGACAGTCAGTACGGCAAGCTCCAGGGGACATGACGGACAACAGACGGTGAGTATGTAGTGTTTTTTTTTTTACTTTTACCATGGTATCCATGGTAAATATCGGGTTACTAAGCGCGGCCCTGCGCTTAGTAACCCGATGTTTACCATGGATACCAGTGAAGACATCGCTGGATCGGCGTCACACACGGCGATCCAGCGGTGTCAGCGGGAGAGTTGCGACGAAAGAAAGTTCGTCCACTCTCCCTGCAACCAGCGATATCCCAGCAGGATCCAGATCGCTGCTGCGTGCCAAACATAGCGATATCGCTATCCAGGACGCTGCAACGTCACGGATCGCTGGCGATATCGCCTAGTGTGACGGTACCTTAACAGGAAATCGTCGAGATATGGAATTATCGTGATATCTCGTTTCCTGAGATAAGACACGATCTCTATTATGAGTTTCGTGAAAACTCTTGGAGCCGATGCTAAACCAAATGGGAGGCAACGGAACGGATAATGGGATATTGACCCTTCCTTTTCCACTGCAAATCTTAGATATCTCTGATGATGTGGAAATATTGGCACGTGGTAATATGCACTTTTTAAGTCCAAAGTGCACATTACCACGTCCTTTCCTAATAGGGGAATTGTGGAGCGGATGGACTCCATCTTGAACCTTTTGTACTGTAGCCATCTGATTAGAGGCTTGAGATTTATGATGGTTCGGGACTCTCCTGAAGGTTTCTTTATAGAAAAGAGACCCGAGTAGTGACCTGTTTCTATTTGGTGAGGAGGAACAGGAGATATCACCCCCATCCGGAGGAGATCCTGTACGTCCAACCACATTGGAGAGGCTGAAGAGAGACGGACGTTGGATACAAAATATCTTTCTGGGGGAAGGGAGTCGAACTCTATCCTGTACCCCTGAGATATAACCTGAAGGACCCACGGACTTGTGGTAATTTTCACCCATTCCCCCAGGTAGTTCAGCAATCGTCCCCCTATCCTGGTGGCGTCATTTCCTCCGGGAACTCTGATCTAGGGTTTGAGGGACTTGGATCTCTATTTCGGTTCCTAATTTCTCCCCCTTTCTGGTAGCTCCATCTCCCTTGTTTACCCTTACCCCTATAGTCTGATTTTTGACTGTAATAGGGCCTACGAAAGGGGTGGAATTTTTTCTTTTTCTCTTCTGGAAAACCCTTCTTTTCATCAGAAGCCTTTTCCAGAATGTCGTCTAGTACAGGCCCAAAGACTCTGCCTCCCGAAAAGGGAATGGAGCATAATTTGTTTTTTGAATGTACATCCCCTGACCAGCTTTTTAACCATATAGCCCTTCGGGCTGCATTTGATAATGATTGGCCTCTTGCTGTAAACCTGACGGATTCTGCAGTAGCGTCTGCCAGAAACCCTGTTGCTAGTTTTAATAAAGGGATAGCATTTACAATAGATTCCCTAGAGGCCTTGGCCGACAACTGTTCTTTCAAATCGTCAACCCATAGTTGCATAGCTCTTGCCACAGATGTTGCTGCTATATTTGTGCGGATTACTGCGGCCGAACTCTCCCAAGCTCTCTTTAGGAGACCGTCTGCCTTCCTGTCCATAGGCTCCTTCAAATTTGAGGAGTCCTCAAAGGGTATGGCAGTTCTCTTAAGACACCTTCGCAAGTGGGATGTCGATCTTTGGTATATCTTCCCAATCCTTAACCTCTTCATGGTCAAAGGAAAGACGTAGCCTAAAGTCTCTTGGAATGGATATCCTCTTCTCTGCCTCTTCCCACTCTTCCAAAATCATTGAGCTGCGGGAAGAGGTAATGAAGAGGTTTTTAACGGCTGCCACTGTGAGCAGAGTCAGAGCCTGGCCGCCCGGACTTACCGAATATGGGCATTAACCGGGAAGACCTTTGAGGTTTGTGAACGGAGTCCCCCGAACATCTCGTCTTGAATAGACTGAGTGGTTGAAGGCTCCTCGACCTGCATAGTTTGTCTCACCGCACCCAGAAGCTCATCGATATCATCAGAGAACAAGTACTTTTTCCCCTTATGTGGAGGGTCTCTGCACACCTCCTCTTCCTCCCCATCAGACTCGAAGGAACTGTCCTCAGATGACAGATCCGACTCCCTCTGTCTCTTTCTGGACCTGGGAGGATCCTGGATATTAGGCTGGATTGACTGGGGAGCAGATAGGTTAGAAATCGAAGCCTGCACTTCTTCTCTAACCATGGCTCTCATGCTTGTTAGTAGGGAGGCCTGCTCCTCTCCTACAATACGAGCCGTGCAGGACTCGCAGAGAGGCTTCTGCCATGAGACGGTAAACTTTGTGGCACATATAGGGCATCTTTTAGATCTGCCAGCTTTCCCATCTCCGGATGAGGGACGCCCCTAAAACAGATAAAAAGACCGCAGATGGTATTTTTAGTAGGGGCTGTAGGGAGCACACCTCAAAGAGGAGACCGATGTGTGCCTGAGTAATTACCTCCGTGCTGGCTGCAGCTACGGGTACTGAATCCTCCATCTCTCCTGCCGCTGCTGCCCTAATGCATGTGCACATACCTCTTTTATCCTTTGCTTTCTTGTCCCGGAACTCCTCACCGAGGAGTGAAGAGGATGATCGCCCCTGCTGCTGGCCGCGACCCGGAAGTGACGCGCACCGCAGCGGTGAACCGGAAGTTAGTTGCCGCCGGCGTCTGACCGCTCCAGCGTTCTCAGATGCCTGAAACCGATGGATCCGCCTGCGGAGGGAGCGTCCTTGCAGGACGAATATGCAGGTACATCAGGGGGCTTCATCCCGGGTCGAGAGCCCCCCCAGGGGGAAGCGACCCTTCCACCAGGAGCAGCGCTGCACTGGTGCTGCTGAGGGACCCGATTACTAGCGTGTCAGCAATACAGAGGACACCCAGTGGGAAGGAAGAGGCCAAGCCCCCCCCCCCCCCGATCCACACTCTCTGCACGGGACAGCGAATCTCTCGTCGTTCCCATCCACAGTGGGACAGGAAAAACACTGAAGGGTGGAGTGGGGAGGGTCCTTTTAAACTCTCGTGGTTTCCTGTCCCACTATGGATAAGAAGGACGTCCTCCATGGTGCTGTCAGGTGGTGACCTGGAAAATGTAATTATTTTTTCTTCACTGCCCAATGGTATCGAATCCTGCGACACTTGTGGTGTCTATATGATCACTACATGAACTCATTGAGAGGTGTAATTTGTAAAATGGGGTCACCTACAGGGGTTTCTGCTGTTTTAGCACCTCAGGGGCTCTGCCAATGTGACATGTCCCCCTCCACATACTGGGTATTGGCATACTCCATAGTAAATAATGTGTGCAAACTGAAGCGCTGCGGAATATGTTAACGCTATATAAAAATAAAGATTTATTATTATTAATTGAACAAAAAAAAAAAATTTGGGGTCTATTTTTTCTTGCTACACTTGTGAAAATAAAAAAAGAGGGGCTAAAATAGCATTTTTGTGGTAATTTTTTTTAACTTTTGATGGCTCAATATTATAAAATTCTGTGCAGCCCCTGGAGGTTCAAGGTGCTCACCAGACATCTAGATAAATTCCTTGATGGGTCTAGTTTCCAAAATGGGGTCACTTGTTGGCGCTTCCACTGTTTAGGCACGTTAGGGGCTCTCCAAACACAACATGGCGTCAACCATAGATTCCAGCCAATTTTTATTTTAAATTCGTTTATTAATTGCAGAATAAATCATACACACATTTGTACTTGCGATTCCAGCCAATTTTGCAATCCTAAAGTCAAATAGAGCTCCTTCCTTTCCAAGCCCTGCTGTGTGCCCAAACAGTAGTATTCCCCCACATACTATAGGCAGGCTCAGGAGTAATTGCACGACAAATTGCACTGAGCAGTTTCACCATTTACCCTTATGAAAATGGAAAATATGGAGCTAAAAAGATTTTGGGGAAAAAAAAAATAAAAATGTTACTTTTCTATTTTATAGTTCCATGGCTGTACGTTATAAACTTCTATGAAGCACCTGTGGATTCAAGGTGCTCAATACACATCTAGATAAGTTCCCTAAGGGGTCTAGTTTCCAAAATGGTGTTATTTGTGGGAGGTTTCCACGGTTTAGGCACAGCAGGGGCTCTCCAAACACGACATGGCAATCGCTAATTATTCCAGCATATTTTTACATTCAATAAGTCAAATGGTGCGCCTTCCCTTCTGAGCTCTGCCATGCACCCAAACCGTATATTTCCCCCACAAATGGGGTATCAGCATCCTCAGAAGTAATTGCAAAACAAAATGTATAGTCCATTTTCTCCTGTTACCCTTGCGAAAGTATAAAAAGAATTAGCTTTAAAGGAAACTTTTTCTGAAAGAAAAGTAAATGTTTATTTTTTCCCTTCCACATTCCATTCATTCATGTGAACCTAAAGGGTTAATAAACTTCTTGAACGTGGTTTTGGAGTACCTTGAGGGGTGCAGTTTTTAGAATGGTGTCACTTTTGGGCATTTTGTCATATTGATCCCCCAGACTCACTTCAAAATATGAGGTGGTCCCCCCAAAAAAAGGTTTTGTACATTTTGTTGGAGAAATGAGAAAGCACTGGTCAACTTTTAACCCTTATAACTCCCTAACAAAAAAAAGAGAGGTTTAAAAAAATTGTGCTGATATAAAATAGACATGTGGGAAGTGTTATTTATGAACCATGTTGTGCGATATGACGCTCTGGCGCACTAAGTCCCGGAAGTATTTTGCTGTGTTCCGGGACATAGTGCGCCGGCGCATGCGTACTAATGCTTTTCGGCTTTGCCCACAGTTAGGCAAAGCATACTGCGCGTGCGCAAGGCAAGATTGCCTTGCACAGGCGTGTTCCACGGAGGAAATTGAATCAACTTAATCGGACCGAAAAAAGGTCCCGCCAAATTCAGGTGACAGGTTCCCTTTAAGGCAAAAACAGGCTCAGGCGCAAAAAAAGTCGTAATACCAGTAGCATTGACATCAGCCATAGGGTCAGTGATATTAAGGCCTGGTCGGTAACTCTCCCATAGACTCAGGTGCTGGAAGTTAAGAGGGTTCTTGAGACCAGACCCCGGCCTACCTACCAAAAGTGGCCAAGAAGTTCCATAGAACTAAGGAGACTGCTATGCCTGCTTTTTGTACTACAGCCAAGAAGAGCAGGTCCATGCTATAGATGTCAGAAGAGCACTAAATAAATATGAAAACATCTAGAGCAGTGTTTCTCAACTCCAGTTCTCAAGACCCACCAAAGGTCATGTTTTCAGGATTTCCTAAGGCTGAATTCACACGATGCAGCTTTAGTGCGGATCCGAAGCGGATTTTTCCACGCAGAAACGCTGCAGTTCCGCACAGTGATTTACAGAACAATGTAAATCAATAGCACAAAAAAAAAAAAAAAAAAAAGCTGTGCTAATGGTGTGGAAATATCCGCACTGAATCCGCTGCGGAATGAAAAGACGTGCATGTCACTACTTTTGTGCGGAACTGCAGCGTTTCTGCACCCTTCCATTATAGAAATCCGCAGTGGGAAAAACCGCAGAAAATCCACACAAAATCCGCATCAATACCTCACAAAATCCACACCTGCGGTTTCTGCCAGGAGATGCGGATTTTGTGCGGAAAACTCAGCACCCCAATCCGCAACTTGTGCACATAGCCTTAGTATTGCACAGGTGATAATTTCATTACCTGCTCAAGCATTAATTCCATCACCTGGGCAATACTAAGGAAATCCTGAAAATATGACCTGTTGGTGGGTCTTGAGGGCTGGAGTTGAGAAACACTGATCTAGAGAGGGGAGGAAACCCAAATGGTTGTTTAAGCTCTTTCCTAGGCCCCTGAAAGGAGATAACTTTAGCGAGGTGGATTAGTGAGGCAATCAGTATGGCCTATTCTTCCAGTTGTGTGTCAATACAAGACGACATTAAAGCCAATTACACTCGAGCAGTTGTAACTTCTTGGGCAGAGAAGACAGATGTGTACATCGACCAGATATGTAAGGCAGCAACTTGGGCCTTTTCTTCAATCTTCTATAAACATTCCAGGCTGGACTTATCCTCCACAACTGATCTACCTTTTGGTAGAAATTGAAGGACCACCACTTCTAAAGCCAAGGTGGATTGTTATTCTACGTAATTCTCACAAATGGGGGGTCATGGTTGAAGGGAATAATCTCAGTTACTTACTGGTAATAGGATTTTTGTCAGAGATCTGACAACACTCTCCTAGCACCAGCTGTGGGTGCACTTTTCAGGAGGCATAATTAAATTAAGAGTGGTGATAATTGGCCTAATTATTTGGCATTCCTCTCTTGCTCTGTAAACCAACAGATAAAGTGCCACCCTTTTATTTCAGTAGGTCCTGTCATGGATGAGCAAATCCTTAAATCACAAATGTGATCAAAAACGTTATTCAAGATACTCCAATAAAAGCTTCCACTCAATCCACAAAAAAAAAGCTTCCACTCAATCCACAAAAAAAAAGCAAGTCTTCACTCAGGTCCGTCATCTGTTAACGGAAATATAAGGGGCTTCCACATTACAGCTAGTACAAAGGCTCCGGAAAAGCATTATGGCTACTCACTCACCTAAAAAATTCTGCACTCCCAAATTCAAGTGCCCCCCTCCCTTCTGAGCCCCACAGTTTACCTAAAACCACATATCATCCATGTTTGGTATTTCTGTAGTGACGAGAGCCAGCCTAATTTATGGGTGTGTGACTACTGTCACGTACTGGTGACTGCAACGTACTAGTCACTACAGCGTACTGGTCACTACAATAGCGGATTGCAATTTTCACTCAGCAACATTCATTGCTGCTTGTCTCTGGAAAATACCCATGGAGTCAAAATCGTCACTACACCTGTAGCTATAGTTTGCAAAATAGGGTCACTTGAGAGGAGATTCTGGTCTTCTAGCAATTAGGAGCTCTGTATATGGAGTCCTAAAAACGGTTCTAGGAAAATCTGTACTCCAGGAGGCAAATAGTGCTCCATTCCACCCATGTCTATCTGTATGGCCAAGTAGTACTGTACAGCCACTTATGTGGTATTGTCACGTTCAGTAGAAATTGTGGAACCAATTAGAAAAATTAAAAGCTTGGGGCTAAAACATTTTAGTAGTAAAAATGTAAATTTACTCTTCGCTGCTCAGTGGAATAAAATTCTGTGAGGCACATGTGGTGTTAATATGATCACTGCATCCCTAGATGAATTCATTGGGGAGTATAGTTTGTAAAATGAGTTCACATATAGGGGGTTTCTGTTCTGGCACCTCAGGGGCTCTGCCAATATGACATGGCACCCTCAATCCAATCTAGCAAAATTATGGCACCTCTTCCTTCTGAGCTTTGCACTGTGCCTCAAAAGTAGTATTTCCCCACATATGGGGCATCAGCATACTCAGGAGAAATTGCACCATATAGTTTTCTGTGCAATTTCTCCTGTTACCCTTATGAAAATGCAAAATTTGGGCCAAAGTAACATTTTTATAGAGAAAAACGATTTTTTATTTTTTTAATTTTCACTGCTCAATATTATTAACTTCTGTGAAGCAGCTGGGGGTTCAAGGTGCTTACCACACATGTCCATTCCTTGTTGGGTTCATTTTCCAAAATAGTGTCACCTGTGGGTTTTTTTTTTGTTTGTTTTTTTACCGTTTAGGTACATTAGGGGCTCTCCAAAATGGACATGAATGATTCCATGAAATTTCACTTTGAAAAAGTCAAATGACACCCTTTACCTTTTGAGCCCTGCCATGCGCCCAAAAATTCTCTCCGTCATTTTGGGTACCGGTGTACTCAGGAGACATTGCAGTGCAATTTCTCTTGTTACCCTTATGAAAACGTAATATTTTGTGCTAAAAAAAAATAAATAAAAAAAATATAAATTTTCCCCACAAATGTTTTTTTACAGCTGAACGTTATAAACTTATGTGAAGCGCCTGAGGGTTCAATGTGCTCAATACACATCTAGATCTGTTCCCTGATGGGGTCTGGTTTCCAAAATGGTGTGTGGGGGATTTTCATCATTAAGGCACATCAGGGGCTCAATAAACACGTCATTTCTCATGTACAGCACCATGGAATTAATGGTGCTACATAAATAAATAAATAATAATAATAATAATAATGTCATCCATCAATTGTTCCAGCAAATTTTGCACCCAAAAAGTCAAATGGCACTCCTTCCCTCCCGCGCTCTGCTGTGTGCCCAAACAGTGATTTTCTCCATCATACAGAGTATCGGCGTACTCTGGAGAAATTACACAACAAATTTTGGGGTCCATTTATTTCCGTTACCCTTGTCCAAATAAAAAAAAATAAAAATCTAGTAAGCACCTAAAAGGGTTAAACTTTTTTTAATGTTGTTTTGAGCTCCTTGATGGGGTGCAGTATAAAATGGTGACACTAGACTCTTTTCTATCCTATAGACACAATCGCTGGTCAACTTCAAGGGTATGTGCACACGTTGCGGATTTGTGTGCAGATTGTTTCCTCGCAGACTCAAAAAATTAGCAGGTAAAAAATCTGCATTTTACCTGCAGATTTACCATGGTTTTTGTGCAGATTTCACCTGCGGAATCCAATTATGGAGCAGGTGTAAAACACTCCATTATCCGCACAAAGAATTGACATGCTGCGGAAAATAAACGGCAGCATTTCTACATGGCATTTTCCGCAGCATGTGCACTGCGGATTTGGTTTTCCATAGGTTTACATGGTACTGTACAACCCATGGAAAACTACTGCAAAAAAAAAAAAAAATGCGCAAAGTGTGCACAAACCCTCAACCTTTACAACTTCGTACTAAAACAAAAAAAAATTCTTAGTGACAAAGCCAATTTGGTACTTAGTGGTCAGAACTGTAAAAATTGGCTTGGTCATTGTCACTTTATGAAATTATAGGTGTGGAACGCTTCAACGTGTCCCACCGATTCGGAGATTGTTTTTTCGTGACAAATTGTGCTTCATGATAGTGGTAACATTTCTTAAATATAACTTATGAAAAAAACAGAAATTTTGCAACAAGTTCTTGTACTGTTAAATCAGAGTGGTGTCACACAATAGTTAAACAACATTTCCCACAAGTCAACTTTACATCAGCACAATTTTGGAAACATAACTTTTTGGTTAGGATGTTATAAGGGTTCAAAAAAAAAAAAAAAAAAAAAAAAGTGACCAGCGATTTCTAATTTTTCCAATAAAATAAAAACCATTTTCTTTTTGGGACCGCCTCACATTTGAAGTGAGTTTTTTTTTTGGGGGGGTGGGGGTCCGTATAACCGAAAATACCCGAAAGTGACATTGTAAAAACTGCACACCCTCAAGGTGCACAAAGCCACATTCAAGATTTTTTTTTAACCCTTCAGGTGCTTCCCAAGAACTGAAACAATGCAGAAGGAAACGTCTTCGTTACTTTTTGGAGCCCATGACAGCACCACGAGAGGGGATCAGCCCTTCAGGGACAGGAAACCTACAGATACAAAAAGGCGGCACCTCTCCCACACAACTGGATTACAGAGCCCGAGAGGACCACCATGGTTAAAGGGAACCTGTCAACCCCCCAGGCATTTGAAACTAAAAGAGCCACCTTGTGCAGCATGAATGAAGAATTCTGACAAGGTGGCTCTTCGTTCTGGGTGCTGTAACTACAGAAATAATCCGTTTTGTAATTTGTCAGAAACACCGGATTACTTACCGGTAATACTCTTATAGAGCCACAACAGCACCCACTTGAGAGGGGATCCGCCCCTAGGAACAGGAAACCCTATGGAGAGATAAAAGGGGCGGTCCCCCTCGCGCCCACAGTTGGGTTACAGATTGCAAGGAACCGCCCACCAGATTTAGTAGGCAATTCGATATCATCATTTATCATTAGTTAACTTAAGTATGGCTAACTACAAGAACCAATTACCCTTAAACGTGCTCATACAAAATTATCTTATTAGGGAGGGAAGTGAAGGGGTGCTGTCGTGGCTCTATAAAAGAGTATTACCGGTAAGTAATCCGGTGTTCTCTTCACCACGACAGCACCCACTTGAGAGACTTTCAGAGTTAGTCATTTGGGAGGGATCACCGTGTTAAGAACTGATCTACCAAAGAACAGGTCAGATGAAGTAGATAAATCCAATCTATAGTGATTATAGAAGGTAGTAGGAGAAGACCAGGTTGCAGCCTTACAAAGTTCTATTAGCATCATCCTGGGCCGAATGAGCGGAGGTTCCATCGCCCGAGTGGAATGTGCTTTTACGGTCTCAGGCGGGAACTCCCCTTTAGATGAATAGGCCAGACATATTGCATCTCGAATCCACCGCGATAAAGTACCCTTCGTGATTCCAGCTCCTTTTCTATGACCCTGGAAGGAAACAAAGCCATGCTCTTCCTCCAGGTGCTAGTTCTATCTAAATAGGCTATTATGGCCCTCCTCACATCTAATGTATGGTACTTTTGTTCTTCCTGATTTGTAGGGTTATCATAGAGGGAAGGAAAGAAAACTTCCTGTGATCTATAAAATTTAGTGCATACTTTGGGCAAGTAGGAAGGGTCCGTTTTTAGGACAACCCTATCTGGAAATATTGACAGAAAAGGAGGATCTATTGATAATGCCTGTATGTCACTTACCCTTCTTGCCAATACTAAGGCGACAAGAAGAGCTGTCTTGATGGAGACTTGTTTTATGGGAGCTGAATGTAGTGGCTCAAAAGGGTGCCCTGTCAGAGCTTCGAGGACTAAATTAACATCCCAAGGTGGTACGTGGGGAATTTGAACTGTCTGACCTTTGGCATGCTGCAACAAATCTGGCTACCCACTTGTTACCTGCAATATCGTGACCATATAAAGCACCAAGAGCAGAAATGTGTACTTTTAAAGGTACTGACAGCCAGACCTAAATCGCGCCCTTTTTGAAGAAATTCTAAAACCATAGGAATATGAATTTCGTTTGACAGGGCTGTCGGGTAGAGGCTTAGAAATTTTTTCCACACTCTTACATAAATGGATGTGGTGGATTTTTTTCTACTTATTAGAAGAGTGTCAATTACTTTGTTTGAAAAGCCTCTCAGTTTTAGCAGCTGCCTCTCAAATTCCAGGCTGTCAACCGTAGGCCCTTCACATGAGGGTGGTTGAAGGGGCCCTGGAAGAGAAGATCCTGATCCTCCGGGAGAATCCATGGGTCTGAGTGACATTGCTCTCAGCCAGGAAAACCATGGTCTCTTGGGCCAAAACGGAGCTATTAAGATCACGTTTGCTCTGTCCACCCTTATCTTCCTGATCACGGTTGGTAGGAGTATCAACTGAGGAAAGGCATATGCTTTTCGGAATGCCCATGGGACTTGCAGGGCATCGAAGATATTCGGATTGTCGGACCGGAACAATGAAGCGAACTTTTTGACTTGTTTGTTGTCTTTTGTCGCAAAAAGGTCTCTTGGGAGTGCCCCATTTTTTGGTTATCATTAAGAAGATGCGACGATCGAGAACCCACTCTCCTTGGTGGAGGTTGAGGAAATCTGCCTTTGAATTGTCGATTCCTCTGACATGCAGTGCTGATAAGGATAGAAGGTGTTCTGCTACGGTCAGAATGTCGCCGGCTATAGACATGAGAGCTTCTGATCTTGTTCCCCCTTGATGATTTATGTAAGCAACAACTGTCATGTTGTCTGAAAAAAATTCTTGTATGCGTTCCGTGTAGCTGCGAAAGGAATTTACATATGGCATGATAGATAGCCTTTAGTTCCTTTTTATTAGAAGAATCGTTTGATTCTCTAAGAGACCACAGACCCTGAACTATTTGATCTCCTAAGTGTGCTCCCCAACCACTAGGACTGGCATCAGTGAAGACCGTTTTCGAAGGATTAACCACCCAGGGGACCCCACTGGTAAGATGATCCAGATCTAACCACCAGGTAAGAGATGGTAACACGTCTGTTGGTAAGGATAACCGACCATCTAATTGACCCTGTAATCTTTCTTCTTCTTGAAGAATTGTATACTTTAATGTCCTAGTATGGAATTGAGCCCATGGGACAGCCAGAATGCATGACGTGAAAGAACCAAAGAAGGGACATACCTTCTCTTAAGGAAATTAGAGGGTTATTAATCACTGATTGTACCTTTTTTATGATGGCTAATTGTTTAGAATCTGGAAGGAATCACCTTTGATTTATGGAATCTAGAATAAGTCCCTAGAAATGTTTGTCGAGTTGTGGGGGACAATCTGGATTTTTCCCAATTTACTAACCACCCCAATTCCTGCAGGGACGAAATTGTATCAAATAGACGTTGGCATTGAGAAGGGGAATTCCCCACTATCAAAAGGTCACCTAAATATGGTATTATGAGGTGTCTTTTAACCTCAAAAATGACATTACTTCTGACATTAATTTTGTGAAGACTCTCGGAGCCATCGACAGTCCAAAGGGCATTGCCGTATATTGATAATGCCTTATTTGACTTTTCATCATAACTGCCACCCGTAGATATTGCTGATGTTCAATGAAGATTGGTAGATGGTAATACGCATCTTTAAGGTCAAGTACTGCCATAAAGCAATGGGGAAACAAGTTTTATAGTTGACCGGATAGACTCCATTTTAAAAGTTTGATTTTCTAAGAAGACATTTAGTCTCAAGGTTAATTATCGTTCTGAATGACCCGTCTTGGTTTTGGAATCAAAAACAAAGGGGAATGAAGACCCTTTCCTTTTTGATGAAATGAAAATTCCACTAATACCCCTTTAGACATGAGATTTATCAATTCCTGCTCTAAGGCCTCTTGTTGTGATTGAGACCTTAAGGAAGTCATTAAGAATGAGTCTGGAGGGACTCGGGCAAATTTTAATCTTAGACCAGTAGTTATAAGGCTAGTTGCCCAAAAATTGGAAGTTATTGCCAGCCATTGTGTAGAGAAAAAAAAAAAAGACAACCTACCACCAACGGGTAGATCTGTCCTAACGGGGTTTATCCTCAGGTTTAAATGGGCGCTTCCCAAAAAATGCTCCTTTCTGTTTGAAGTCTCTATTAGCCCAGCGGTCCTGGTTTTTAACCCCTTTCTGACATCGGACGTACTATTCCGTCCATGTGGGGTGGGCCCTACTTCCCAAGGACGGAATAGTACGTCATACGCGATCGGCCGCGCTCACGGGGGGAGCGCGGCCGAGTGTCAGCTGCATATCGCAGCTGACATCCGGCACTATGTGCCAGGAGCGGTCACGGACCGCCCCCGGCACATTAACCCCCGGCACACCGCGATCAAACATGATCGCGATGTGCCAGCGGTGCAGGGAAGCATCGCGCAGGGAGGGGGCTCCCTGCGGGCTTCCCTGAGCCCCCCGCAGCAACGCGATGTGATCGCGTTGCTGCGAGGGTCTTACCTCCCTCCCTGCCTGCTCCAGACCCGGATCCAAGATGGCCGCGGATCCGGGTCCTGCAGGGAGGGAGGTGGCTTCACAGAAGCCTGCTCAGAGCAGGCACTGTGAAGCAGCCTGCACTTCTTGCAGATCGGTGATCTGTCAGAGTGCTATGCAAACTGGCAGATCACCGATCTGTATTGTCCCCCCCTGGGGCAAAGTAAAAAAGTTAAAAAAAATTTTTCCAAATGTGTAAAAAAAAAAAAAAAAAAAAAATATATATATTATTCCCATAAATACATTTCTTTATCTAAATAAAATAAAAAAAACAATAAAAGTACACATATTTAGTATCGCCGCATCCGTAACGACCCGACCTATAAAACTGGCACACTAGTTAACCCCTTCAGTAAACACCGTAAGAAAAAAAAAAAAAAAAACGAGGCAAAAAACAACGCTTTATTATCATACCGCCGAACAAAAAGTGGAATAACACGCGATCAAAAAGACTGATATAAATAACCATGGTACCGCTGAAAACGTCATCTTGTCCCGCAAAAAACGAGCCTCCATACAGCATCATCAGCAAAAAAATAAAAAAGTTATAGTCCTGAGAATAAAGCGATACCAAAATAATTATTTTTTCTATAAAATAGTTTTTATCGTATAAAAGCGCCAAAACATAAAAAAATGATATAAATGAGATATCGCTGTAATCGTACTGACCCGACGAATAAAACTGCTTTATCAATTTTACCAAACGCGGAACGGTATAAACGCCTCCCCAAAAAGAAATTCATGAATAGCTGGTTTTTGATCACTCTGCCTCACAAAAATCGGAATAAAAAGCGATCAAAAAATGTCACGTGTCCGAAAATGTTACCAATAAAAACGTCAACGCATCCCGCAAAAAACAAGATCTCACATGACTCTGTGGACTCAAATATGGAAAAATTACAGCTCTCAAAATGTGGTAACGCAAAAAATATTTTTTGCAATGAAAAGCGTCTTTCAGTGTGTGACGGCTGCCAATCATAAAAATCCGCTAAAAAACCCGCTATAAAAGTAAATCAAACCCCCCTTCATCACCCCCTTAGTTAGGGAAAAAATAAAAAAATTAAAAAATGTATTTATTTCCATTTTCCCATTAGGGTTAGGGCTAGAGTTAGGACTAGAGTTAGGGCTAGGGCTAGGGTTAGGGCTAGTGTTACGGCTAGTTTTAGGGCTAGTGATAGGGCTAGGGTTATTGCTAGGGTTAGGGCTAGGGTTGGGGCTACAGTTAGGGTTGGGGCTAAAGATAGGGTTAGGGTTTGGATTACATTTACGGTTGGGAATAGGGTTGGGTGTGTCTGGGTTAGAGGAGTGGTTAGGGTTACTGTTGGGATTAGGGTAAGGGGTGTGTTTGGATTAGGGTTTCAGTTATAATTGGGGGGTTTCCACTGTTCGGGCACATCAGGGGCTTTCCAAACGGGATATGGCATCCGATCTGAATTCCAGCCAATTCTGCGTTGAAAAAGGAAAACGGTGCTCCTTCCCTTCCGAGCTCTCCCGTGTGCCCAAACAGGGGTTTACCCCAACATATGGGGTATCAGCGTACTCAGGACAAATTGGACATCATCTTTTGGGGTCCAATTTATCCTGCTACCCTTGGGAAAATACAAAACTGGGGGCCAAAAAATAAGTTTTGTGGGAAAAAAAAGATTTTTTATTTTCACGGCTCTGCGTTGTAAACTGTAGTGAAACACTTGGGGGTTCAAAGTTCTCACAACACATCTAGATAAGTTCCTTGGGGGGTCTAGTTTCCGATATGGGGTCACTTGTGGGGGGTTTGTACTGTTTGCGTACATCAGGGGCTCTGCAAATGCAACGTGACGCCTGCAGACCAATCCATTTAAGTCTGCATTCCAAATGGCGCTCCTTCCCTTCCGAGCTCTGTCATGCGCCCAAACAGTGGTTCCCCCCCACATATCGGGTATCAGCATACTCAGGACAAATTGGACAACAAATTTTGGGGTCCAATTTATCCTGTTACCCTTGTGAAAATACAAAACTGGGGGCTAAAAAATCATTTTTGTGAAAAAAAAAAAAAGAATTTATTTTCACGGCTCTGCGTTATAAACTGTAGTGAAACACTTGGGGGTTCAAAGTTCTCACAACACATCTAGATAAGTTCCTTGGGGGGTCTAGTTTCCAATATGGGGTCACTTGTGGGGGTTTTGTACTGTTTGGGTACATCAGGGGCTCTGCAAATGCAACGTGACGCCTGCAGACCAATCCATTTAAGTCTGCATTCCAAATGGCGCTCCTTCCCTTCCGAGCTCTGTCATGCGCCCAAACAGTGGTTCCCCCCCACATATCGGGTATCAGCATACTCAGGACAAATTGGACAACAAATTTTGGGGTCCAATTTATCCTGTTACCCTTGTGAAAATACAAAACTGGGGGCTAAAAAATCATTTTTGTGAAAAAAAAAAAAGAATTTATTTTCACGGCTCTGCGTTATAAACTGTAGTGAAACACTTGGGGGTTCAAAGCTCTCAAAACACATCTAGATAAGTTCCTTAGGGGGTCTACTTTCCAAAATGGTGTCACTTGTGGGGGTTTTTAATGTTTAGGCACATCAGGGGCTCTGCAAACGCAACATGGCATCCCATCTTAATTCCAGTCAATTTTGCATTGAAAAGTAAAATAGCGCTCCTTCCCTTCCGAGCTCTGCTATGCGCCCAAACAGTGGTTTACCCCCACATATGGGGTATCGTCGTACTCAGGACAAATTGCACAACAACTTTTGTGGTCTAATTTCTTCTCTTACCCTTGGGGAAATAAAAAAATGGGGGCGAAAAGATCATTTTTGTGAAAAAATATGATTTTTTATTTTTACGGCTCTGCATTATAAACTTCTGTGAAGCACTTGTTGGGTCAAAGTGCTCACCACACATCTAGATAAGTTCCTTAGGGGGTCTACTTTCCAAAATGGTGTCACTTGTGGGGGGTTTCAATGTTTAGGCACATCAGGAGCTCTCCAAACGCAACATGACGTCCCATCTCAATTCCAGTCAATTTTGCATTGAAAAGTCAAATGGCGCTCCTTCCCTTCCGAGCTCTGCCCTGCGCCCAAACAATGGTTTACACCCACATATGGGGTATCAGCGTACTCAGGACAAATTGCACAACAATTTTTGGGGTCCAATTTCTTCTCTTACCCTTGGGAAAATAAAAAATTGGGGGCGAAAAGATCATTTTTGTGAAAAAATATGATTTTTTATTTTTACAGCTCTGCATTATAAACTTCTGTGAAGCACTTGTTGGGTCAAAGTGCTCACCACACATCTAGATAAGTTCCTTAGGGGGTCTACTTTCCAAAATGGTGTCACTTGTGGGGGGTTTCAATGTTTAGGCACATCAGGAGCTCTCCAAACGCAACATGACGTCCCATCTCAATTCCAGTCAATTTTGCATTGAAAAGTCAAATGGCGCTCCTTCCCTTCCGAGCTCTGCCCTGCGCCCAAACAATGGTTTACACCCACATATGGGGTATCAGCGTACTCAGGACAAATTGCACAACAATTTTTGGGGTCCAATTTCTTCTCTTACCCTTGGGAAAATAAAAAATTGGGGGCGAAAAGATCATTTTTGTGAAAAAATATGATTTTTTATTTTTACAGCTCTGCATTATAAACTTCTGTGAAGCACTTGTTGGGTCAAAGTGCTCACCACACATCTAGATAAGTTCCTTAGGGGGTCTACTTTCCAAAATGGTGTCACTTGTGGGGGGTTTCAATGTTTAGGCACATCAGGAGCTCTCCAAACGCAACATGACGTCCCATCTCAATTCCAGTCAATTTTGCATTGAAAAGTCAAATGGCGCTCCTTCCCTTCCGAGCTCTGCCCTGCGCCCAAACAATGGTTTACACCCACATATGGGGTATCAGCGTACTCAGGACAAATTGTACAACAAATTTTGGGGTCTATTTTCTCCTGTTACCCTTGGTAAAATAAAACAAATTGGATCTGAAATAAATTTTGTGTGAAAAAAAGTTAAATGTTCATTTTTATTTAAACATTCCAAAAATTCCTGTGAAACACCTGAAGGGTTAATAAACTTCTTGAAAGTGGTTTTGAGTACCTTGAGGGGTGCAGTTTTTAGAATGGTGTCACACTTGGGTATTTTCTATCATATAGACCCCTCAAAATGACTTCAAATGAGATGTGGTCCCTAAAAAAAAATGGTGTTGTAAAAATGAGAAATTGCTGGTCAACTTTTAACCCTTATAACTGTCACAAAAAAAAATTTTGGTTCCAAAATTGTGCTGATGTAAAGTAGACATGTGGGAAATGTTACTTATGAAGTATTTTGCGTGACATATGTCTGTGATTTAAGGGCATAAAAATTAAAAGTTGGAAAATTGCAAAATTTTCGCCAAATATTCATTTTTTTCACAAATAAATGCAACTTATATCGAAGAAATTTTACCACTATCATGAAGTACAATATGTCACGAGAAAACAATGTCAGAATCGCCAAGATCCGTTGAAGCGTTCCAGAGTTATAACCTCATAAAGGGACAGTGGTCAGAATTGTAAAAATTGGCCCGGTCATTAACGTGCAAACCACCCTTGGGGGTGAAGGGGTTAAAGTCTTCTTTTATTAAATATGGGCTTTTGGAATGCTCTCCTATAGAATGGAAGATAATTATTATTGGGGAACCCCTTTCTCTCACCCGCTTTGGTTAGAATTTCATCTAACTTAGTACCAAATAGGTACTCACCCTGGCATGGAAGGACACAATTTAGATTTTGTTAGGGGATCTCCTTTCCACCCCTTTAGCCACAGAGCCCGGCGAGCTGCGTTAGTCAGACCTGCCGATTTGGCCGCTAACCGTATGGAGTCAGCTGATGAATCCGCCAAAAACACTGTAGCCCCTCTGATCAACGGTATAGATGAGAAGTTAATCTCTGGAAAGGCCACCTTTCAATCCTTCTTCTAAGTCGTTCAACCAGACTAGCATGGACCTAGAAGTGCATGTAGCTGATATAGCCGGTCTGAATGCTCCCGTACAGGATTCACATGCTCTTTTTAAAAGGGAATCAGCTTTTCGGTCAAGCGGGTCTTGCAAAGAACCCGAATCTTCCACGGGCAGCAAAGATTTCTTAGACGTGGATGCCACTGCCGCATCTACCTTTGGGGCTTTTGACCATGTGGAAAAATCTTCCTCATTAAAGGGATAGCGTCTTTTTGACAAAGACGGCAACTCTTTGTCCCTGGCTTTCCCATTCTTTTTTTACCAAATTTGTTATTGCTGGAAAATACCGGATTACTCACCGGTAATGCTCTTTTATAGAGCCCACGACAGCACCCACTGAGAGAGGGGATCCGCCCCTAGGAACAGGAAACCTACAGAGAGATAAAAGGGGCGGTCCTCCCCTCGCTCCTCAGTTGTTTTACAGAGAAAAAAGAGGAACCGCCGCCAGGTTTTTTAGTTTAACAGGTTTAGGCATTTATACATATTTACAACTTCATATCATATTACTCTATTATATACATCTCCCTACTAAGACACCACGTGCAACTAAATAAAGAAAAAGGTAGGGATGTGAATGGGTGCTGTCGTGGGCTCTATAAAAGAGCATTACCGGTGAGTAATCCGGTATTTTCTATTCGCCACGACAGCACCCACTGAGAGATTTTCAGAGACTATACATTGAGTGGGTTAACTGAATCAAGAACCGAAACCCCAAAGGTTAGATCAGAAGCAGCAGATAGGTCTAATCTATAGTGCCTATAGAAGGTATTTGGTGAAGACCAAGTTGCAGCCTTACATATAAGGTCTATTGGCACGTTCGCCCTTTCTGCCCAGGAGGTCGACACAGCTCTTGTGGAGTGTGCTCCCACATGCATTGGAGGATCTCTTCCTCCAGCTTTATACGCCAGGATTATGGCATCTCTAATACAGCGTGATAGCGTGTTCTTTGTGACTCTGTGTCTTTCCAGGGAAAAACCAAGGGTTCCAGAGAGCCCTACTCTTCCTCCAGTCCCTAGTCCTCTCTAAATAGGCTAGAACAGTTCTCTTAACATCTAGGGTATGAAGTCTAGCTTCTTCTGGAGTCGAATGGTCTTCATAGAAGGTAGGTAACAAAATCTCCTGGGATCTATGAAAACTAGTGGCTACCTTAGGGAGATAACAAGGGTCCGTTTTTAAAATTATTCTATCCGCTGTTACAGATAGAAAAGGAGGGTCAACTGACAAGGCATGCAGATCACTCACTCTTCTAGCGGATACTAACGCTACCAACAATATTGTTTTTAACGAGAGGTTTTTTAAAGAGGCTCAAACGGGCTCTGCGTTAAAGGCATCTAGGACCAGAGTTAGATCCCACTGAGGCACCTGTGGTATATCTATAGGTTTTGATCGCTCACATGCTGATAGATGGATATCTCGTTTTATATCTCCTGCCACATCATAACTAAAGAGGGCTCCCAGAGCTGAAACATGGACTTAGTATTTACAGAAAGCCCCAATTCCCGTCCTTTTTGCAAGAACTCTAATATTGAAAATATAGGCACTTCAGTAGAAAGTTGTGTTGTATGAAACTGAAGGAATTTCCTCCAAACCCTGACAGATTTGGGTAGTAGACGGCTTCCTACTCTTCATAAGAGTATCTATAAGCCCACTAGAAAAACCTCTTAGAGTTAGTAAGTGCCTCTCAAATTCCATACAGTCAGATTCATGCCTTTTACCCAAGGATGGAAAAACGGTCCCTGAGACAACAGGTCCTTGGTCTGAGGCAGGATCCAAGGGTCTGTAGTTGACATCGCCCTGAGCCAGGAGAACCATGGTCTTTTGGGCCAGAATGGGGCTACCAACAGAACTCTTGCCCACTCCTCCCTTATTTTTCTTATTACTATAGGTAATAGATTCCATGGAGGGAATGCATAAGCCAGGTCGAATGTCCATGGCACCTGAAGGGCATCGAATATGTCGGGGTTGTCCAGTCTGCAAAGAGAAGCAAATGTTTTGACCTGACTGTTGGACCTTGTTGCGAATAGGTCTATTTGAGGCATACCCCATCGGTCTGTTATCAATCTGAAAATCTTTCTGCTGAGCATCCACTCCCCCTGATGAAGGGTACGGCGACTGAGGAAATCGGCACGAACGTTGTCTATGCCCCGGATGTGCACCGCTGATAAGGACAACAGATGACTTTCGGCTAACGTCATGATGTCTGATGAAATTTCCATAAGATTTTCTGACCATGTACCTCCTTGATGATTCAAATAGGCCACTGCCGAGGTGTTGTCTGTGAGGACCCTTGTGTGAGAGCCTCGTAGCTGGGGAAGAAAGTGGAGTAGGGAATAATATATGGCTTTTAATTCCTTTTACATTAGAGAAATTAGCCAATTCTGATCTGGACCAAAGGCCCTGAACCACCTGATCTCCAAAATGTGCCCCCCAACCTTCCGGACTAGCATCCGTGGTTACTATGGTAGAGGGGGTGATGACCCATGGTACCCCTTCTGATAAATTTCTCCAATCTAACCACCATGTAAGGGAGTGTACTACCTCTGATGTTAGAAAAACTGTTCGATCTAAATGTCCCCTATTTTTAATGTCCTCCTGTAATATGAATTTCTGGAGCTGCCTGGTATGGACTTGTGCCCATTTAACCGCAGGGATACATGATGACAGTGAACCTAACAATGACATGGCATTTCTCAGTGACATATTACGTTTTTTAATTGCTAAGCCCACTTTGCCAATAATGGAAAACTTCTTATCATCAGGCAACCAACATTTTTGGTCTACTGAATCCAGAAGGAGTCCTAAGAACCTTTGACAAGTGACGGGTTGGAGTCTGGATTTTTCCCAGTTAACAATCCATCCAAGCATTTGTAAAGAGAACGCGACCTCCTCCAACCTTTGCTCACACTAAGGAATTTTTTCCCACAATTAGTAGGTCATCAAGATACGGGATGACCAGTGTGTCCTTTAATCGTAGAAAGGACATTACTTCCAAAAGTAACTTAGTAAAGACCCTAGGAGCCATAGATAGACCAAAGGGCATTGCCCTATATTGTAGATGACAAACTTGACCGTCTATAAAAACTGCTACTCGAAGAAACTGCTGGTGTGACTGGTGTATAGGAAGATGGTAATAAGCATCCTTAAGATCCAGTACTACCATGTAACAGTTAGGGAACAAATTTTTAATGGCTGATCGAACGGATTCCATTTTAAATGTTGTGGGTCTTATGAACGTGTTCAGTTTTCTCAGATTAAATATAGTTCTAAAGGAACCGTCAGGTTTAGTAATCAGAAACAAGGGGGAGTAGAACCCCTTCCCTGTTTGAGATGACGGAACCTCCATTAAGACTCGTTTGGCAAGGAGGGACTTAACTTCTACTTCCAGCGCTTCTTGCTGTAGTCTGGATTTTAGGGAGGTGAGTAGGAAGGAATCCGGAGGTTTTCGGATGAAGTCTAGGGTGAGGCCTGAGGATACTAATTTTATGGCCCATGGGTTGACAGTTATTTCTCTCCACTGATTGATAAATCCCAGTAGTCTACCGCCCACTGGTGGAATAGGGTTCCCGGAATTTTTCGGCTGGCCTGAAGGGACGTTTGTTAAACAAATTGCCTTTCTGCCTGAAGTCTTTGTTCCTCCATTGGTCTTTAAAGCCTCCCTTTCTGCCAAATGTTGGCTTCCTGAATGCCCTTCCTGACAGGGTATGGCACATAATTTGGATCTGGACTGGGCATCTCCCTTCCAGTTTTTTAACCAAAAATCTCGGCGAGCAGTATTGGAGAGGCTAGCTGTCCTGGCCGCCAGGCGGAGAGAATCCACGGAGGCATCGGATATAAATGCCGCAGCACCCTTAATCAAGGGGATGGATGCATGCAATTTCTCCCTAGATACACCACTCTTGATATTCTGGTCTAGCTGGTCTAACCAAACCAGCATAGATCTACTGGTACATGTGGCTGAGATAGCCGGCCTGAATGCAGTGACACAGGCTTCCCACGATTTTTTTTAAAAGTGCGTCCGATTTTCTACCCATGGGATCGGATAAGGAGCCTGCGTCTTCCACCGGTAGAGAAGAACGGCGAGAAGTGGATGAGACAGCCGCATCAACCTTCGGTATTTTAGCCCAGGCATTTAAATCCTCGTCAAAGGGGTAACGTCTCTTACGGGATACTGGTATAAACCCCTTCTGTCCCTTGCTCCACTCTCTTAACGAGGTCCTTTATAGCCTGGTTCACTGGGAATACGTGGCCCTTTCGCTGAGAAAGACCCGCAAACATAACCTCCTGGGCCGTTTGGGGTTCTTTTACCTCAGATACCCCCCATCGTTTTCCTTACCAATTTAACTAAATTATTTACTCCATCAGTTGGGAAGCAGACATGGTCCTCCTCTGAGGAACCAGATAAGCGAGAGACGTCTGAATCAACCTCTCCACTTTCTGCCGATGTATCAGCATTAGGTGAGGACTTTCTCCTACTCCACTTTTCAACACTGCCGGAGGGACCACCACTCAACGACTGGAGTTCCTCCCGAATCATTAGCCGTATTTCGTTCATTTTAACGGACTCTTCCTGCCGCAGGGTGTTATCTATGCATGCCTGACACAAATTCTTAGAATAAGAGTCAGGTAGGGGCTCGATACATATAGCACATTGCTTGTGCTTGGTCTTCCCTTTACTTTTTGCCTAAAGAGAAACATAAGCAGAGGAGACCAATATAACTTCCATGGAGCTGCATACCCAATCATCCTGACGTATACTATATACCGGCTGTTGGATGGATCGTCCGGCCTGGGGTGTGGAACGGGATGATTTCCTTCCCGACTTGTCAGTGGAATCACTCTTACTAGAGTGTCCACTATTCCGCTTTGCAGCACTACCACTTTGTACTAGTGGCTCTTCTATGGGGTGCTCACTGACTTCCTCATGGGACGACATCATGCACGCTGTTTGCCCTCCATAAAAGGACTTTATAGTGCAGGCTATCAATTACCCAGCCCCCGCAGCTGCAACCGCTTTTTTTTTTTTTTTACCTGTTACTGCCTCAGGAAGCCTGTGAAAACCGCCAGGGGGAATCCAATATGGCGGTTCCCCCGGAAATACAATGCCAACCTCAGGGGTTCGGCAATACTACTTCCGGGATCCCGGACGCACTGCGCATGCGCCGGCGTCTGCAGATTTTCCGGCATCGCAACCCCGCAACACCATACCTGAGGGACCGGGGGGAGCCATCGCTTGTTTCAGCGCCACACCACTCCAGACCGGGACCGACCAGGTATCCACCGCCGTGGTCGTCCTCTAACAACGGTGTCCCAGCAGGGAGACTGTTGATATCTTCAGGCCCCATCGCTCGGCCACCGCAGATGAGGAGGGAACCATGAGGAACCCCTGACTCTGCTTTTACTCGCTCTGGAGCCCCTGCCGCTCAGCAGAGACGTACAGGCGGCATCCAGGCGAGCTTTTCCTCTTCTTAGACAACTACAGAGATCTTCTCTGTGGGTTCCCTTCTAGGAACAGGAAACCAACTGAGGAGCGAGGGGGGACCGCCCCTTTTATCTCTGTAGGTTTCCTGTTCCTAGGGGCGGATCCCCTCTCAGTGGGTGCGGTCGTGGCGAAAAGAAGGTATTTTCCTTTCTGATAGGCCAGCAAACATTATGTCCTGTGGTGTTTTAGGGTTTTTAGTATCTTCAATGCCCATGGTGTTACAAACTGATTTGACTAAATTGTCAATGCTGTCTGTGGGAAAGCATGTATCCTGTTCGCCATCTGAGGAAATAATTTCTTGGGAACCATCCGAATCCTCATCTTCAATATCAGAAGACTGTTCAGACCTGGGTGAATTATATTTTTTCCTATCCTCAAGAATACTTTCAGAGCTTGGAAAGGCCCGCAATTCATCTCTTATCATTTTCCTTATATCTTCCGACCTTAAAGGTTATTATTGAAGATTATTCACGTAAGGTGGATTCGATGCATGAGTGGCACAGCTTTTTTATATAACTATCCGGGAGCGGCTGAGAACATAAAGCACTTTGCTTGTGTTTGGTTTTTCCCGTCCTTTTCGCCTAGGGAATATAGACAAAGAGGGAAGCATAATCAGCCTAATAGGGTAGATGCACACTCACCCCAGTGAAGCGGTTATTACAGTACCGGCTGATGAGGAGGAGACGAAGGCACAGATGGAGGAATAGTTCGGTCCAATCTCTTATCCCTGGTGCTCTTTGTAGAGGATCTGCCTTTTGAGCGACTGCTGCTTGTATGGCTGCCTGGCGTAATAGCGGTGACTTCAGATGAAGCCATCACCGGGTCCTGGGGAGATGCCATGATGGACGCCAGAGTATCAGCGCCGGCGTCCTTTTGTTAATGGGGGCCGCCATCTTCCTGTCATACCCGGAAGTGAAAGATACTTCCGGGTCGCGGCCATGCTGTATGCACCTGCGCATCCACCGGAAGTTGCGGCAATGCTTCCGGGGGACAATATACTGGGCTACACGCTGCCTGCACACCACCGAAGATGGCGTCGCAGGATCTCCTTACCCCAGAGTTTTAGTCCCCGCAGGTCAGCTAGATGGATCTCCGTGAGCCAGGTGACTCCCCGGACCTGGCCTCACGGTACCTGCCAGCAGATGGGGAAAGCTCCATTAGGACCCCCGATGCTGCTTCCAGCTCTGGAGCCCTTGCCGTCCCATTAAGGTAAATTGCGCAAGCGGCATCCAGGCTGGGCATCCTCTTCTATCCATGCGTCTCCCGTAGGAACAGGAAACCAACTGTGGGAGCGAGGGGAACTGCCCCTTTTATCTCTCCATAGGGTTTCCTGTTCCTAGGGGCGGATCCCCTCTCTCAAGTGGGTGCTGTCGTGGCGAGGAGAAAAACACTTTTCTTCAGTCCTGGACAGGTTCCCTTTAATGGCAAAAATATTCACAATAATCTAATACCGAACAATTTCACACACGTGAAAACTTAGAAGTGCACACCCACACGTGAAGGGAGGGAATCTAAGGTGCTGTCATGGGCTCCGAAAAATATAGTTACTGTTAAGTAGCTTAAGTTTATTTGGTTTCCCAGGAGAGAATTAGAGAGGCAATAACTGCCTTAGGGAGGGACCTCAGCCTGCAGCACCCTTATACCGAAGGCAAGATCTGAGGAAGCACCCATATCCAACCTATAATGATTATAAAAGGTGGAAGGAGAGGACCATGTAGCTTCCTTACATATATGGTAGATAGAGACCTCAGACCTCTCTGCCTATGAGGTTGCCATGGCTTGAGTGGAACGCACCCTTAGCCCCTCCAGTGCTGGCATGCCACTCAATGTATGTGCTAAATAAATAGCCTCTCTGATCCACCTAGCTAAAGTACTCTGACACCAAGACCCTTCCTGGAGCCCTGGAAGGATTCAAACAAGGCATTGTCCTTCCAAGGATTAGTGGCTGATAGACATTAGGAGATGCCTGCTATGATACCTAAAATATGGAGTTTCCCTTCTTTCTGGTTAGTAGGATTGGGAAGGAAAGAAAGGAGAACTTTTTCCCTTGACCTATGGATGCTGGAGGCTACCTTGGGCAAGTAAGCTGGATCTAGCCTAAGTACCACCTTGTCATCCTGGAACTGTATATACTTGAGTATAAGCCGACCCAAGCATAAGCAGAGACACCTAATTTTGCCACAAAAAACTGGGAAGCTTAATGACTCGAGTATAAACCTAGGGTGGAAAGTGCAACAGCTACCGGTAAATGTCAAAAATAAAAATAGATAAAAGTAAAATTAATCGAGACATCAGTAGGTTGTGTTTTTGAATATCCATATTGAATCAGGAGCCCCATATAATGCTCCATACAGGTCATGATGGGCCCCATAAGATGCTCCATATTAAAATATGCCCCGTATAATGCTCCACAAATGCAGATTATGGCCCCATAAGATGCTCCATAGATATATTAGCATTTGTGCAGCATTATATGAGGCAGACTATGGCCCCATAAGATGCTCCATAGATACATTTGCCCCGTATAATGCTCCACAAATGCAGATTATGGCCCCATAAGATGCTCCATAGAGATATTTGCCCCATATAATAATGCACAAATGCTGATTATGGCCCATAAGATGCTCCATAGACTATTATGCCCCATATGCTGTTGCTGCGATTTAAAAGAAAAAAAAAAAAAAAAAATAGTGACTCGCCTCTGGTCGCTCAGGCCCCCGGCACTTGCTATAGTCACCTGTCCCCCGTTCCACCGCTGGGCACCACTGTGTCTCTCGTCCTCTGCACTGACTGTTCAGGCAGAGGGCGGCATGTACACTAATCACGTCCTGTGACCTGAGCGTCACTGCATAGGATGCGGAACACGGAGCGGCGCCGAGGTTGAACAGGGGACAGGTGAATATCCGCACTGCCCCCGTTATACTCACCTGCTCCTGGTGCGGTCCCTGCAAGTCTCTGGTTCTCCAGGTGCCGGCAGCTTCTTCCTGTATTGAGCGGTCACATGGTACCACTCACTACAGTAATGAATATGCAGCTCCACCCCTATTGGGAATGGAGTCTGGTCCATATTCATTACCGTAATGAGTGGTACCATGTGACCGCTCAATACAGGAAGAAGCTGCCAGCGCCCAGAGAACCAGGGATGTGCAGGGACCGCGCCAGGAGCAGGTGAGTATGATTAGACAGTTGCCACTCCCCCTCCCCAGCCGACCCCTGGGAATGACTCGAGTATAAGCCGAGAAAAAAGGCGTCACCCTACGCGCAGATGTTAATGCGACCAAGAAGGCTACCTTGCCCTTTCACTGAGGCGGAGATAATGGGCTCAAACAGGGGCTCAGTCCAGGCTGTGAGAACCAAGTTCAAGTCCCACGGCATAATCCTCTCTTTATAAATGGGCCTAGATCTGCTCGATGCTTTAATCAATCTGGCGACCCAGTAATTACTCACGAAATCACAGCAAAATAAGGCCTCCAGGGCTGACACTTGCAACTTAAGGGTACTTGTGGTAAGACCTCTCTAAACAATTTTGAAGGAACTCCAGAATTTGACTTCTTGGCACCCCCTCCCTGGCTCTAAAGTCTGGGAGATAGTTAGATCTATACAATCTGGTCAAAAGATGGCACTTTTTAGAGTCCATTCTTCCAGCCATAGTAGGTTGCGGCTCCAAAAAAAAAAAAAAAAAATCTGCCCTGATGAAGTTGTCCTTTCCCTTTTATGTGCTGTGCTGTCAAAGATAGAAAATGCTGCTCTGCTATTTGAAACAGCCGCTCGCTCTGTCACTTCCGTTAGGGGTCTGGATCGAGTTCCACCCCGGTGGTTGATGTAGGCCACAGTCACCTGGTTGTCGGAGAGATCCTTACATGATGATCTTGCAGCCCTTTAAAAATTGTCAGTTCTACTGCCGTTCTAGAGTTCATCTAACATGAAGGAGCTAACCGTTGATCCCATAGGCCCTGGGCTATGACCTCCCCATATGTGCCCCCCAACAAGTAAGGCTAGCATCCGTGGAGGTCACCCTGTAGTATGCGATTTTCCCAGGGAATCCCCTGGACAGGTTATCCAGGTCTAACCACCACCTCAGGGAACGTATAGAAGCTGGGCACAAGATCAGCAGTCCCTGAAGGCACCCCTTGATAAGGCCCCATCATAACACATCCCATTTTAAGGTTCTCGTATGAAACTGCATCCACCGGACCGCCAGGATGCAAGACGTTAGCAAACTCAACAGGGACATGCCCGCCTAAGGGACATGGTGATTGATACTCTCAAAACCTGGTGCTGAAGGTGAATCAACTTATCAGGCACCACACTCCTGCCTCCGAGTCCAGAATGAGCCCCAGAAACAGCTGCAATTTAAGGGTTGTAGCTGAGATTTTTTAGGGTATGTGCACATGTCAGGAACCTATGCAGAAATTTCCTGACCAAAAAAAAAACAGAAAAATAACAGACTTTTTCCCGCAGGAAATCCGCATGCATTTTTCTCGTGTTTTGCTTGGTTTTTTCGCATTTTTTTCTGCAGCTTCCCAATGCATTATATAGCGGGAAATCCACGATAATTCCCATGATAATTTGCGGGAAAAAAACCCCGCAACATATGCACAAATTGCGGAATGCATTAAAAATGATTGGATGCTTAATGTATGCATTTAAGCATTTTTGCCGTGGAAAACCGCCTAAAAAAAACCGCAAAAAATCCGGAACGTGTGCACATAGCCTTAATATTTAGTAGCCACCCAAAGCGCTCCAGAGTGGACATAGTCCTCTCTACCTGAATTAAGCAATGATCTGCCGACCTGCCTAATATAAGTAAGTCATCCAAGTAGGGAATAATCAGGACGTTTGTTTCATGCAGGTGGTCCATGACCTCAGCAACTACCTTTGTAAAAACCCGAGAGGCAACCGCAAGACCAAAGGGGAGAGCTCTAAACTGGAAATCTCTTAACTGCGTCCTCCATGACTAACGCCATCCTGAGGAACCGCTGATGATCTGTGAATAGGCACGTGGTAGTTTAAAAAAATAAAATAAATAGTTTTATTGCCGAGCCAAAAATCGATTCCATCTTGAAAGGGCATACTACCAAAAACTCATTTTCAGCTCTAAGATTGACGATAGTCCTGAAACAGCCATCTGGTTTCCGAACCAGAAATTGGGGAGGGGGGGTAGAATCCTCTACCTCTCTCCAACCCCGAAACCTCCACAAGGACCTCCTTATGACATAGCTCCAGGACCTACGCCTCTAGGGCAGCCTTTTCTGAGGGGGATGACCGGAAGGGGTCACCATGAATTTGTCCAGCGAAATAGTGACTGGGTGCATAGCCTAATATCCATCAGGGCTAAGGTGGGTAGAAGGCAGACAGTCTACACCCCACAGAGGCTGCCAGTCTTTGGGACAGTTTCTTACACTTGTGATGAGCCTCCAAATATGAACCCTGTACCTCTTTTCCTCTCATCCTACTTGGCTCGGTTCCTGGAAGGCTTCCTACGACTGAACCTTCTACTGAAGGAATGCCAGCAGGAAGGGGTCAACAAGCTGGGGAATTTCTTTTCATCATCCCCTGCCTTCTCCAGAAGCCAATCCAGTACTGGTCCAAAGAGGAATTACCCTTCACATGGCATGGAACAAAGTCTGGACCTGGCCTGAATATCCCCTGGCCCGAACATTTGCCATAACGCTCTCTGAGCTGCGCTAAGAGAGGCCCACTGCTATAGCTGCCATCCTGACAATCTGCCGAAGCATTAAACCAAAAAAAAAAAAAAAAGCCACATCACCCAGAATCACTGGTAAGGTGCTTAGAATAGCCTCACGAGAGGCTCCCGTTTCAACCGAGTCTTGAGTTGGTCCAGCCAGAACATCATTGACCTGGCCGTACAAGCGGATGCCACTGCTGGTTTCAGGGATCCTGCCGACATCTCATGCCTCCTTAAAGGAACGTGTCTGCCTTCTTGCTTAGAGGGTCCTTCAGGGTCCCCAAAGGGCAATGAGCATTTTTTGATGCCTTGGCCACTGCTGCATCAAGTTTTGGGGCTTTATACCAAGTTCTCACTACAGTATCCTCAAAGGGGTACCTTCCCTTAAACGCCAGAGGCAGGAAGCCCCTTTTTTCCAGGTGTATTAGACACTGGATTTTCTCATTTAAGGGGAAAGACCTGCGCTTCCTCTAATCTAGATCCCCCTCACTTTCTCTGCCTGCGTGTGTAATCCTATACTCCTTTCCCCTCTCCCTCAGGTGTGATTGGTTAGCAGAAACGAGTTCTTTGTTTGCAGCTATGTGCTTCCATTTGTGTTTTAGTTATTCAAGATGAAATAACTCGACCCCAAGTAGCGATACAAGTGTGAAAATTACATGTTTGGGATGTGCGACGATAGCGCTGCACACCAGTACTTTTTCTAAGCTCAGCAACTGGCAGAATTTGAGAAACGCATTACTTTTAACCAAGGCACATAGCCAAGTCATGTTTGGACAAATGAACACCAGTGTCATGCTGAGAAAAATGATATTTTTGTCGTCCGTCTACAAGCCTCACAGAGTTAAGATGGCTATGAGCTATTAGAAGGTTTTCCATACCTTGCCAAGGGGGGGGCGTATCCAGCCCCTCAGTGATGTCACTAGCAGAGGGTATAAAATATGGGACCTCATTTTAGGAGTAGCTTTTTGCCCAGGAGGTAAGCCAATAGAAACTCTGCAATCTGTGCCTGAAGCAGTGGGACATATGCTCCTCCTCCCCGCCGCATAGCTTACCATGGAATGAAATGCCAGTTTATTTTCATCTTTAATACCTTTAAGTTTGTAATAGTCTTGTACATACTATAATGGTCTCATCCTGTAATTTTTAATACTTTTTGTAAACACTTCCTATTTCTTTTTGGAGTAAAAGTTATATTTACTAGCTTGGTCTTCCTTGCTCTAAAAACGTACCACCGACGTCCTCTGAAGTAAATCACGCTGATTGCGTTGGCTCCTGACCAGATATTAAATCATAGTAATAGGAGCTGGTGGCAGCAGAGCGTCCTGAGCTTTTAGGGAAACTGGCAGTGACAGACAGCATTTGAGGATTATAATTCCTCCCTGAGCAGGAGTAGTTATGTCACCCTCGCTTCAGTGGGCCCAAGAGCCAGTACATAGCAAGGCAGCCTTTCTGGTGACTAATTATCCTAGGTGCAGATCCCTGGCTGACCTGAGGAAAGGGGTGCGCCAGAGAGCTGCAAGTTCCAAACCAGAACTGGGAAGAGGGAAATAATTAAGTCCCTGAAGAAAGAACTGGGGCAACCAAACCCCCATCTCCCAGTGAAGCCTCAGTCTGCTGGACACAGGGCTGAATCTTTTTTGGACAGGAGTCCGGCAAAAGGCATCTGCAAAGGGCACATTCCTTGTGTCTTGACTTCCCTTGTACATTTCTTCCCTGGCAGGACAGGAAAAATATGGGGAAGACTGCATCACTGAGTGAATATTCACGAAGATCACTTACCAGTGTAGCAGTCAGTAGGTACCCGATTACGAGGGGGCACATCTCAGCCGACTCATCCACTCTGGAGGAGCTCCTGCAGCTGGACCGACCACTTGCCTGGCCAGTACCCATATCATCACGGGTCTTTCGCCGGGCAGTATGGGGCTTCTGAAATTGTATCACCGTGCAGGGTGCTCCTGCTGCTCACTAACTTCCATTATGCCAAATGGGCTCTGAAGCACAGGTGCCTGTGCCGTGTCCATCTTTATGCACACCTTCCTCCTGATATCCAGGTCAGCAGATCCTGGCCCAGGCACCTCTTCATCCCCCAGAACTGTCATGCCCCCAAGCAGGTCATCGACACACCAGCCACCGCCCCTGGACCCGGATGCCCCTGACCGTTGCCTTAACGGCTCTGCCATGCACGCAACCATTATCCCGCTGGGCCGGCAAGGCACCTGGGATGCAACCCCAGGCCCTGCTGCCAGACAGGTCACCATGGCGAGCCCAGCACCATCACTGAGGACACAGATTGTGTCAGAGAGCCTGCCCACGAGGCATCAGTCAAGCCTCTGCTGGCAAAACCTGGGACACCCACAGCTGCACTAGCATGCCGGCATCACCACACAATCTAAAGAAGCATACTTTCATTCTTCTGGCGCTGGCCCTCCGGAGTTTGTAATCCTCCAGATACTGCTCCACATGCCCACTCACTGCATTGCAGTCCACCCTGGCGCTTCCAGGAACCCCGCACCAGCCAAGGTAGGGGACCCCCGATACCTGAACTGACCAGCTGGGCCTGGGATCCATCAAATCCTTCACAGGTAGGTCTGTAGGATGAGAGTTCCCATCAGGGGCAGGAAACCAACCGATTCATGGGAGAGGTGCCGCCCCTTTGTATCTGTAGGTTTCCTGTTCCTGTCCCTGAATGGCAGATCCCCTCTTGTGGTGGTGTCTTGGGAGATCAAATATTTAATATTTATTTACTTTAGAACCAAAATTATAATTTTTTTTTTTCACAAGGGTATCAGGAAAAAATGGACCACAACATGTGTTGTGCAATTTCTCCTGAGTACGCCAATACCCCGTATGCGGGGGAAAGCCATTGTTTGGGAGCATGGCAGGGCTCAGAAGGGAGGGATGTCATGAATCCCAATGGCAAGGGATAGCACAGGACAAGCAAAGTACAAATAAATAACGGACGAGCTCTAGGGTGATGGAACCTGGGCTGACCGCTGCCCTACGCCTGACAAACGCAACTAGAGAAAGCCAGGGAGCGTGCCTACGTTGGTTCTAGACGCCACGCACCAGCCTAAGAGCTAACTAGCACTGCAGAGAAAATAAAGACCTCACTTGCCTCCAGAGGAAATGAACCCCAAAAGATATAGTTGCCCCCCACATGTATTGACGGTGAAATGAGAGGAAGGCACACACAGAGATGATATATATTAGGTTTAGCAAATTGAGGCCCGCTGTAACTAGAAAGCAGAACGATACAAAAGGGGTCTGAGCGTTCAGCAAAAAACCCTAATCAAAAAACCATCCTGAGATTACAAGAACCCATGTGCCAACTCATGGCACATGGGGAGAACCTCAGTCCACTAGAGCTACCAGCTAGCATAGAGACATAATAAGCAAGCTGGACAAAAAAACCAAACAACTGAAAATCAGCACTTAGCTTATCCTGAAAGATCTGGGAGCAGGTAGGCAGGAACCAAACTGAGCACATCTGAATACATTGATAGCTGGCAAGGGAATGACAAAGGCCAGGCTAAATAGGAAACACCCAGCCTCTGATGGACAGGTGGAACCCAGAAACCGCAACCCACCAAAGTCACCCAGTACCAGCCGTAACCACCAGAGGGAGCCCACAAACAGAATCCACAACAGAGGGAGCACAGTGACTTTTTGAACACAAAAATGGCTGGAATCAATGGTGGGTGGCATGTTGTGTTGGGAGACCCCCTGATGTACCTAAACAGTGCAACTCCCCCCAAATTCTAACTACAACCCTAACACCAACACACTGAACGGAAACACTTAACTAAAGGGGTGATTAACTCAAACCCCCTTTTTTTTTTATTTTGATCACTGGGATAGGGTCCATCACAGAAAACTGAACCAACAGGAAAAATTGATGACAACCAGCAAATCTTGGCAGGTGCACTGCGCATGCGCCCACCATTTTCTTCTCAAAGGACAGGACTGGCAGATGCAGGAGGGTCAAGGGACACTGGAGGTACCCCATTTCTCTCTACTTTAATGTGCTAGATCATAGAGAAATTAAAATTGGAAATCGGCTTTTTGTAGTCGCTGTTATTTGGTGAATAAGGCCTCTTTCACACTTCAATTTTTACAATCTGTACAGGATCCGTCAGAATGTTTAAAAGACGGATCCTGTGCAGATTGTAAAAAAACGTGTGCACTGGGCCCGTTTTTCTGACGGACCTGTCGAGGCTATATGCACCTGTTGAGGCTATATGCACCCGTTGTGTATGAGTCTTCGCAGCGGTTTTCCGCTGCTTAAACGCATACTCAACCCAAGTTAAAAAAAAACAAAAAAAAAAACATTTTGACAGGAGCTCATAGACGTAAGTGTGAAAGAGGCCCAACTGATTGCAACACTAGGGATGTAAAAACTGGCCCGAATCATGTTCAGGGGTCTCAGCTACCCCCAGCATCTGAGACCTGAGATTTTCAGGAGCTGGGGCGCTATAACCTTATTTCTCAGCGCCATTAAAGCAGCATGAGGAATAAGTACCCTTAACTGCTGCCGTTAAAAGGTGAAGGCGATCATTAAGAGGTTAAACATAACTGTAGACAAGTCACATGCAAGCTACCATTTTCTGCATTTTATATGCAGCATTTTTACTGTGAACCTAGTAAACATATCAAGGTTATCTACAGATGACCAAGTTTAGAGAAAAAAAAGTTTTGAAGTTTTTATTTGTAATTAAACAATTTTGCTGAACCATTCATCTTCAGAGTGCCATGTTGAGCAAACTGCCATCTAAAAACAAAAACAAACAATTTTGTTAAACAGAAGAGAAAAAAAAAAAAACTTAACACAATGACATCTATATAAGTGGATATCACTACTATCGCGTGACTCAAAATAAGATTAAAACAAGAGAGAGGGGAAGGAAAAAAACAAAACCAAAAAAAAAAATAAAAAAAATAAGACATAGGAGCACCTGCGAGATGGTGAGTTGAGATAAAAATCTTCATTTATTAGTTTCCACAACGCATTTCAACCGAATAGCTCAGTCTTCCTCAGGTGGCAGTTATAGGTAGAGTGGGGTGGGAAAAGTATATAAAAGGGAAAGCAGCCTGTGAACAAATCTGACAATTCCACAGTCCGCCCACAGTTAAAACGGGCCAATCAAGGCCACACTAAGAATGTTAACAAGGATGATGCAAAATAAGATACACAAGATACAAAAATAAAAATCTAAAAATTAAATGACAAACAACAACAGTACACATAATATATGAATAGCAGCATGCATATGTGTATATTTTATTACGTAGTTTTCTCAATAGTGAGGTTCAACTTCTCAGGGGCCAGTGTGCCAACCTTAAAAATCCAGAAACTCTCCCTTAACCCCTTCATGACCTTGGGATTTTCCATTTTTCCGTGTTTATTTTTCGCTCCCCTCCTTCCCAGAGCCATAACTTATTTATTTTTCAGTCAATTTGGCCATGTGAGGGCTTATTTTTTGCGGGACGAGTTGTACTTTTGAACATCATTGGTTTTACCATGTCGTGTACTAGAAAAACAGGAAAAAAATTCCAAGTGCGGTGAAATTGCAAAAAAAGTGCAGTCCCACACTTGTTTTTTGTTTGGCTTTTTTGCTAGGTTCACTAAATGCTAAAACTGACCAGCCATTATCATTCTCCAGGTAATTTTGAGTACATAGGTAAAAAATAACCTAGTCATGTTAGGTATCTAAGTGGTGAAAAAAAAAAAAAAAAAAAATTTGTGCCATTTTCCGATAAACGTAGCGTCTCCATTTTTCATGATCTGGGGTCGGTTGAGGGCTTATTTTCTGCGTGCCGAGCTGGCGTTTTTAATGATACCATTTTGGTGCAGATACGTTCCTTTGTTCGCCTGTTATTGCATTTTAATGCAATGTTGCGCCGACCAAATAAACGTAATTCTGGCGTTTCGAATTTTCTCGTTACGCTGTTTAGCGATCAGGTTAATGCTTTTTTTATTGATAGATCGGGCGCTTCTGAACGCAGCAATACCAAATATGTGTAGATTTGATTATTTTTTTATTGATTTATTTTGATTAGAGCGAAAGGGGGGGTGATTTAAACCTTTATTTTTCTCACATTTTTTTTACTTTCGCCATGCTTCAATAGCCTCCATGGGAGGCGAGAAGCTGGCACAACACGATCGGCTCTGCTACATAGCAGCGTTCTGATGTTCGCTGCCATGTAGCAGAAATACAGGTGTGCCGAGTGCTGACCACAGGGTGGTGCCCACAGCTGCTGGGGATCAGTAACCATAGAGGTCTCAAGGACCTCTATGGTTACTATTCAGAAGGATCGCCGACCTCCGATCATGTGACGAGGGTCGGCGATGCGCTCATTTCCGGCCGCCTGGCCTGGCCGGAAGCGCCGGTTAAATGCCGCTGTCTGCGTTTGACAGCGGCATTTAACTAGTTAATAGCGGCGGGTGAATCACGATTTCATCAGCCGCTATTGCGGGCACATGTTAGCTGTTCAAAACAGCTGACATGTCCCGGCTTTGATGCGGGCTCACCGCGGAGCCCTGCATCAAGCAGGGGATATGACCTCGGACGTACCATCCCGTCCGAGGTCAGAAAGGGGTTAATCTATTATACCGGTCAGGCCAATCATCTGGAATCTGGTCCATGACAGCAAGTTTTAATGTATTCAAATTGTTTTGATGCACTAAAGGAGAAGTGTTTAGAAAGACTATGTAGCATGAACCCATTACTTATGTTTTGAGGCTTTGTGCACACAATGCGGAATTAGTGCGGATCCGCAGCGGATTTATCCATGCAGAAACGCTGCACTTCCGCACAGTGATTTACAGGTAAATCAATAGAAAAAAAAAAAAAAGCTGTGCTAACGGTGCGGAAAAATCCGCATGAAAACCGCTGCGGATCAAAAGTAGCATGCTGCTTCTTTTGTGCGGAACTGCAGCGTTTGACCCCTTCCATAATAGAAATCTGCAGGGGTAAAAACTGCAGAAAATCCGCATCAAAAACCAACAAAATGCGTTTCCTGCCAGGAGATGAAGATTGTGGGGAAAATTCTGCACCCCAATTCGCAATGTGTGCACATAGCCTGACGGTGCTTGTTGAGTCTAGCATGCATCATCTGTATCGTCCGACCAATGTACTGCGAGCCACAACCACATTCAGTTAGATAAGTGACGTAGCAGGATTGGCAGCCATCATTGCAGTTGATTTTGAAGCTGGCACCTGTAGTACGGGACTTGGAATTCCTGTGTCCCATTCAATATGGAAGCACAGCACAGGCACTTAGGGGTTTTGCATGCAAAACAACCTGGTCTAGGGCATATCCAGGTTGTGCAAGAAGATGAGGACTTGAGAGTTATATTGCTGGGGGCGACAAGATTCCGAAGAGTACAATTTTTTTTAAAGATCGTTCTAGGTTGTGCAGGTATGTGCATTGATAATATAGTGTCCCCTTTATGGATAAACCAATGTTTCCTATCAAATTACGTATAGTGGTGTAGGATTGGTTAAAAGTAGTGATAAAACTCCTGTTCAAGCCTTCTTTAAAGTAGCTGCTATTCTAAACATTTCAGGAGCAAAGGTTATCCTAAAAAGCTGTTATGTGATGCCTTTACTAAAGCCAAAAATTTACACAAAAGAAATGTATAGAGAAAATAAAAATCTAAGGACAACATGCCGGATAAATCCTCCAATGGAGTGAACAGGAGTTTCATCACTACTTTTAAACAATCCCACACCACTATACGTAATTGATTAAAAAACAAAAACATCGGTTTATCCTTAACCCCTTTCTGACCTCGGACGGGAAAGTACGTCCGAGGTCAGAAGCCCCACTTTGATGCGGGCTCGCTGCCAAAGCCGGGACATGTCAGCTGTTTTGAACAGCTGACATGTGCCCGTAATAGACGCGGGCAGAATCGCGATCTGCCCGCGCTTTTTAACTAGTTAAATGCCGCTGTCTAACGCAGACAGCGGCATTTAACCGGCGCTTCCGGCCGGGCGGCCGGAAAGGAGCTCATCGCCGACCCCGTCACATGATCGGAGGTCGGCGATGCTTCTACATTGTATCCATAGAGGTCCTTGAGACCTCTATGGTTACTGATCCCCGGCAGCCGTGAGCGCCACCCTGTGGACAGCGCTCACAGCACACCCGCATTTCTGCTACATAGCAGCGAACATCAGATCGCTGCTATGTAACAGAGCCGATCGTGTTTTGCCAGCTTCTAGCCTCCCATGGAGGCTATAGAAGCATGGTTAAAGTAAAAAAAAAAAAAAAATTGTGGAAAAAACAAAAATGTAAAAGTTTAAATCACCCCCCTTTTGCCCCAATCAATATAAATCAATAAAAAAAACAAACAAAAAAAAACAAACCTACACATATTTGGTATCGCCGTGTTCAGAATCGCCCGATCAATAAAAAAAAAAAGCATTAACCTGATCACTAAATGGCGTAGCGAGAAAATAAAAGAAAAAGAAACGCCAGAATTACGTTTTTTTGGTCGCCGTGACATTGCATTAAAATGCATTAACTGGCGATCAAAAGAACGTATCTGCACCGAAATGGTATCATTAAAAACGCCAGTTCGGCAAAAAATAAGCCCTCAACCGACCCCAGATGAAAAATGGAGACGCTACGGGTATCGGAAAATGGCACATTTTTTTTTTTTTTTTTTAGCCAAGTTTGGAATTTTTTTTTCACCACTTAGATAAAAAATAACCTAGTCATGTTAGGTGTCTATGAACTCGTACTTTCAAGCAAATAAGGTACCACACTAGTGCTGAAACATGCAAACATGAAACATGAAAATTTAACTGCATTACTGCACTAGAAATAAGAAAAATGAGAGCGTTTAGCGCATAAAAAAAGCCAATGTTATGTGTACCTGGTAGCCACTTTACGGCATCTCTTAGGGTACCGTTACACTAAACGATTTACCAACGATCACGACCAGCGATACGACCTAGCCGTGATCGTTGGTAAGTCGTTGTGTGGTCGCTGGAGAGCTGTCACACAATCAGCTCTCCAGCGACCAACGATGCCGAAGTCCCCTGGTAACCAGGGTAAACATCGGGTTACTAAGCGCAGGGCCGCGCTTAGTAAACCGATGTTTACCCTGGTTACCATTGTAAAAGTTAAAAAAAAAAAAAAATAAAATAAAATAAAACCACATACTCACATTCTGGTGCCCGGCGTCCGCTTCCCTGCACTCCTCCTGCATCCTGTGTCAGCGCCGAACATCTCCGGCATCTCCCACAGAGCAGAGCGGTGACGTCACCACTCTGCTTTATGGCCGGCACTTACACAGGATTCAGGAGGAGTGCAGGGAAGCGGACGCCGGGCACCGGAATGTGAGTATGTGTTTTTTTTTTTTACATTTACGATGGTAACCAGGGTAAACATCGGGTTACTAAGCGCAGCCCTGCGCTTAGTAACCCGATGTTTACCCTGGTTACAAGTGAACGCATCGCTGGATCGGTCACACACACCGATCCAGCGATGACAGCGGGAGATCCAGCGACAAAATAAAGTTCCAAACGATCTGCTACGACGTACGATTCTCAGCGGGGTCCCTGATCGCTGCTGCGTGTCAGACCCAGCGATATCGTATGGATATCGCTGGAACGTCACGGATCGTACCATCGTAGCGACCAAAGTGCCACTGTGAGACGGTACCCTTATACCAGGTCCTACAATTTCCTTCCTCACTGAGAATAAACGTCTCACTGAGAATAAACCTTGTGAGACTACCATTCTCTCTCTGTGGAAGGGTAATGGACCTGCTGCAATTCAAACACCTGTGACTAGGAGGCGGAGTGCTCGGTCAGGAGGCTAAATACTACATTTGTAAAAACTGACCGTCACATCCATACACAGACCAAGTGTGAACAGGTGCTAAACCTAGAGTCGCCAACTCCTATACATACAAGCAAATAAGGTAGCACACTGTAGCGCTGAAACATGCAAACATGAAAATTTAACTGCATTACTGCACTAGAAATATGAAAAATGAGAGTGAGGAAGGAAATCATAGGACCTGGTATAAGAGAGATGCCGTAAAGTGGCTACTCTAGGTTTAGCATCTGTTCACACTTGGTCTGTGTATGGATGTGACGGTCAGTTTTTCCAAATATGAACTCGTACTGACCTGGAGAATCATAATGGCAGGTCAGTTTTAGCATTTAGTGAACCTAGCAAAAAAGCCAAACAAAAAACAAGTGTGGGACTGCACTTTATTGCAATTTCGCCTCATTTGGAATTTTTTTCCTGTTTTCTAGTACACAACATGGTAAAACCAATGATGTTGTTCAAAAGTACAACTTGTCCCGCAAAAAGTAAGCCCTCACATGGCCAAATTGACTGAAAAATAAATAAGTTATGGCTCTGGGAAGGAGGGGAGCGAAAAATAAACACGGAAAAACGGAAAATCCCAAGGTCATGAAGGGGGTTAAGGGTGACTTATCAATGCACACACTGGCACAACCTACAACAATGTTTTGATAAAAATCGTACTCTTTGGAATCTTGTTGCCCCCAGCAATATAACTCAAGTCTTCATCTTCTTGCACAACCCGGATATGCCCTAGACCAGGTTGTTTTGCATGCAGGACCCCCAAGTGCCTGTGCTGTTTTTCCATATTGAATGGGACATAGGAATTCAAGTCCCGTACTACAGGTGCCAGCTTCAAAATCAACTGCCATGTTAGGCCTCTTTCACACTTGCGTTTTTTTTAATCCGTCAAAGTGTCGTTTTTTGTGAATGCAAGATCCTGCATTTTCCAATAGACTTTTATTAGCGACGGATTGTGACGGATGGCCATCCGTTTCATCCATCGTGCACTGGATCCGTCAGAAAATAGTGGTCCGTCGTGCAGTCGGAAAACCGGTCAGCGACGCATCCTGCGCTGCCCGTCACACACAGGAATCCAGCGACGGATCCTGTTTTTCCCCTCTGAGCATGCCTGGAAGGATTTTCAACTCCGGGAAAAAGTCAGTCTCTCTCGGAAATTTCTGGACGACGCATCCGTCATTACACTGGATGCGTCACACACGGTTTTCCCTATTTTGGTGACGTCTATCGATACGTCATTTTGCTGTACAGACAGCAGAAAGTGCAAGTGTGAAAGTAGCCTTAGCTGCCAATCCTGCCATGTCATTTATCTAATTGAATGTGGTTGTGGCTTTGCAGTACATTGGTCAGACGATATAGATGATGCATGCTAGACTCAACAAGCACCGTCAAAACATCTGTAATGGGTTCATGCTACATAGTCTTTCCGAACACTTCTCCTTAGTGCATCAAGAGAATTTGAATACATTAAAACTTACTGTCATTGACCAGATTCCAGATGATTGGCCTGACCGGTAAAATATATTAAGAAGGGAGAGTTCCTGGATCTTTAAGGTTGGCACACTGGCCAAACCAAAGTTAAACCTCACTATCGAGAAATTACGTAATATATACATGCTGCTATTCATATATTAATTATGTGTATATTTTATGTGTACTGTTCTTATTTGTCTTTTAATTAATTTTAGATTGTTTTTAACTTGTTTTATTTTGCATCATCCCTGTTACATTCTAGTGTGACCTTGATTGGCCCGTTTTAACTATGTGGGTGGTCTGGATTTGTTCATAGGCTGCTTTCCCTTTATTTACTTTTCCCACCCCACTCTACCTATAACTGCCACCTGAGAAAGATGGAGCCATTCAGTTGAAACACGTTGTGGAAACGTTGTGGATTTTCTCTTATCTCACCAACTCGTGCATGCTCTCCTATGACTTTTTTTTTTCCCCTTCTTGTTTAATCCTCCTTGGAGGCATCAGACTGGAGCTGCAGTGTATCTTCCGGTTTAACCACCCCTAACCCCAGCTTGGCCCTCCTGTGAAGCAGTTGGCCATTTCTTTTTTTTTTCCTACTCAAATTAAGATGAGACTTTCATTGGTTTTGCCCAGTATCCTAATATTGTGGGGCCTAGTAAACAAGACATCCATGATCATGCCCTCATGGGGCCTTATTTTGTGCCAAAATAGTTGTAGCTTTGAATGACACCATATACACAAGAAATTCCAACTGTTTCAAAGTGTTCTAAAAAGGTAAACATTTGCACTATGATGCAACACACGCACACTAAAAGCACAACTCAACAAGCAATGGTGGAATTGCACTTTAACCCCCTTCTGTACATTATATAGTAAAGTTAAAGTTAATGGTGTCATTCAAAACTACAGCTTATCCTCAAAACTTCAAACATGTTGACAAAAAAAAAAAAATGAAAAAAAAAGCAGCTTACGGAAAAGGTCATAATAACCGTAACCTTCTCCCTTTCTGAAGCCATTTTAATTTACCTTGAAGAGAACTAGCGCAACCTTCTAGCTTCACGTTCAGATTCTAGCAGTGTCAGGACGTCTCCTTCTCTAACTGGTCCCTTCACATTCCTTATGATGGAACGGTTGCTGTCATCCATAAATTCTACACGGACCTAAAGAGAAAAGGGGAACACCATGAGGATTTGCAGCGTAATAAACTAAAAATTAAAAATTGTTTACAGAGAAACTAGAAAAAAAAATTTTTTGAACCAAAAATCTAGAGGAAGAAGATGGAAGCCAATGTCTATGTTAGCTGTTTACATGGTCCTACACTTGATAGAATGCTAAAGCAAGCACCTGCATTTCTGCAAGTGGCTCAATACTGTAACTAAAAAAAGTCTGATTAGGGGGGAAAAAACCCGGCCCCCCGGACGATTTCACGGTATGAGGGGGGCACATTTTATAAGCGTTTATTTCAGCGTGTACACGGAGCATAACTAAAAGAGCCACCTTGTCAGTATGCAGCATTAGTGCTGAACAAGGTGGTTCTTAGTTACAAATACCTGAGGGGGTGACAGGTTCCCTTTGAATCTGAGACCTTTCCCCTTTGAATTTATCCTCAGCAGTAGAAATATTTACCCGGCTTGTTACTAGGGATATAGAAATTCTGGCCCTCAATCAAAAACAGGGATAATTTTTCCAGTGCGCATGGCATTAAGGGAGTTGCAAACGTGGGATGATGTTGTATACAAGAAAGCAGACAAGGGGGAATTTAGTGGTTTGGCCGTCAGATGTATGAGCGACAGGCTCTGAAATTACTCAATGATAATTGTTGTGAGAAATTGACCCATAATGAAGGTCTGATTGCCAAAACCCTTCTGGACAGAATTTGTAAAATTCCACCCAAACGTCCTACGTTTTACCTCATCCCAAAGGTACACAAGAACCCTATGGACCCTCCAGGACGCCCGATTGTGGCGGGAAATGGGGGCTTGTGTGAGGTTCTGAGATGTGGTCTTTTCATTTTTTGAAACCTTTTGTTTCCACTCTCCCATCTTTCATTAGAGACACCAACCAGGCTGTACAGCAAATAGATCAAGTGCAATTAGAGAACAACATGATACTAGTAATGGCTAATGTAGAGGCCTTATATACATCAAACACAGTGATAGTCTGGCGGCGACATCATGGTTCTTATGTTCTAACAACAATGATGGCCCTCTGGCTGACCTCATTCTGGTCTTATTGGAATTTATTCTTACGCATAACATCTTTACTTTCAATAGAAAAATGTATCGGCAATTGCAAGGTATGGCCATGGGGGCATCTTGTGCTCCTTAAGCAAACTTTTTTGGGGGGGCCTGGGAAAGAAATATACATGGGGGAGGGGATAGAGGAAATAGGCAAAGTACACAATTGGATGAGATATATCAACAATATACTGTTTGTTTGGGAGGGTAATGAATCAGACTTGGTGAATCTAATGCAGCAACTTGCCTTTAAAACCGTCAAGTGTTTGGAAATTTGGATATATGGATTGAAGCATCCATGGAAGGTATAATCCACACGGAAGTATCTAGAAAACCTACGGCCACCAACTCTTATCTTATGGCGAATTTGGCCCACCCAACAAGTACAATTCGTGGCATTTCCATTGGCCAGTTCCATTTGTTTGGATTCTTGTCTTGTTTGAAAAACAGTGTTTAGAGTTGACGAGGAGGTTTGAGGATACACTCGTAGAATGATTCATAGAGGATACAGAAGGGCCTCCTCTACAACGAGGAAGGAGTTGATATATGGCAGGAAAACAGTGACTACTAGCAAGGATACCGAACAGGTACACTATTTCTTCATTTAATGGACAATGGGACAATTTGGGGAATATCATTGATAAACATTGGGGTGTCCTACTTACAGATCCGATTTTGAAACAGGTGTTACAATCCTCTCCCCAATATGTGGCTCGACGTTTGGCCAGTCTCAAAGATCTTTTGGTGCATAGCCATTATGAAGCTTCCAGAAAAAAAAACAAAAAACAGCAATTCATTGATTTGGGGATTTTTGTCCATGTGGCCTATGTAAGGCATGTTTGAATCTTGTTAAGACAAAAACCTTCAAAAATGCTGATGGATCACACACGTATGAGATTGGAAAACATCTCACCTGTACATCAAAGGGGGTTATCTACCACGCTGAATGCCCCTGTGAAAAAGTATATATAGGCCTCACTACTAGGGAATTTAACCCCTTCCATGACCAAGCCTATTTTGACCTTAATGACCTGCCCATTTTTTGCAATTCTGACCAGTGTCCCTTTATGAGGTAATAACTCAGGAACGCTTCAACGGATCCTAGCGATTCTGAGATTGTTTTTTCACTCAAATGACGGCACATCGCTAGCGCACGCCCAATGTGGGCGTGCGCTAGCGATGCGTTCACCATTACAGGCAATGGCGGCGTTAACGCGGTGTAACGTAGTTTATGCCGTGGTATAATGTAGTCCGTTAAACGCGGTCACAGAACGCAATGTGACCCTAGCCTTTGTCTCAAGTTACTTTATTTGTACTCAGTAATGCTGGTGGAGGGGCCAGGGTGTGGATAACAACATGTGAGGATGACATGTGATTTTTGGAGGGAGTGATAAGGCCATGACATCACCTCAGGTCCTTCGGAACACAGTAATGAGCTGTGTATAGAGTACTGAGGACAGTATACACTGAGCCAATTGCTGAAGGACCTGTGATAAGATAAGAGGAAATCTGATTCATTTTGAGTTTCTGTTTTTAAGAAGCTTGCAAGCCACAAAACTCCAGAGAATTGTACACCACCTAAAAGTATAAAAGGTAAGAGCAGCTGAGGGTGAGAGGAAGAAGGGGGGGACATTACACTTAGGGTACCGTCTCACAGTGGCACTTTGGTCGCTACGATGGCACGATCCGTGACGTTCCAGCGATATACATACGATCTCGCTGTGTCTGACACGCTACTGCAATCAGGCATCCCGCTGAGAATCGTACGTCGTAGCAGATCGTTTGAAACTTTGTCGCTGGATCTCCCGCTGTCATCGCTGGATCGGCGTAAACTCAGGTGAAATGTCACGTGATCACATTGTTCGTGCAATCAGTTTCACATCGTCCAAGAGGCGTCACATGCAACTCTCGTTAACGATGTAAATTTTGGCTCCGCGTTAGCCTCATTGCAAACGTTTGCAGAACGATTTTTCACAATGGCAGGAATAGGAGAATTTAGACAGACATCGTTCATCTCAGCGTTCCACTGAACGATGCTGCACATCTTCTGACACATAATTGGACGAGGATCGTCAGATTTGAGATCCTGACCTCAAATCTGCGATCAGAGATCCAACGATGTGTTCGTCTGATATCTTCACGTTACACGCAACGATGTGAAAACGACATCGCATGAACGACGTGACGTTTTCAAACGATATAGTCAACGTGTAACTACCTTTAGGCCTCACACTAGCAAAAAAATAAAGAAAAATAAATCGCAGCATGTTCATTCTTGTGCAAATTTGGGGCGAAAAAAATTCGCACAAGAGGACTGAAATTTTAGTGTTAAAAATTTACAAAAGAACAACTGTTATTTGTTTCGATGATTTTTTTTTAAAAAACCAGTAAGATTTCTCACTATAGGGTTATTTCCCACCAACATCAAACAAATAGTCACATTTTCAAGATGAGCAGTGAATAAGCGGCATGGCCAAACAAATGTGATAAAACAGTGAACAAGAAAACAATATAATCAAATTATACAACAAGGCGGGATATTGGTGGAGGAGTGGGAAGAGGGGAGGGGGGAAAGGGTAAAGACAAATACATGGGGGTAGGGGAGTAAAGGAGCACGCATCAAAGGATGCTTTTTATTTTTGTTATAAAAATATTAAAAAAAACACAAGGAAAAAAACAATTCCACACATTTTCAATAGGCTGCAGTGGGGGGGCTGTGTGTGTGTGTGTGTGTGTGTGTGTGTGTGTGTGTGTGTGTGTGTGTGTGTGTGTGTGTGTGTGTGTGTCATGTCCTTGTGTGACTAGCATTTCAGCATGCACTCAGCAGTCTGTCTGAACATGTCGAAACATACCTGGCACTGCCTGGGTATGTCCCTGGTACATTTGCCACACGTGTATTTGTAGCAGTCAACACATTTCTCAGTTGCACAATTGTTCGTGCATCGATGGTTGACCTGACACTTCACCCTTTTGCCAGGGCTGGGTGTGGAAGGAAGTTGCCAATGGAGTTTCTCCTTGCATGCCTTCTTTTCAGTCACATGACAGCCACCTAACTTTTTTGCAAGCTCAACCAGGAAGTCCACCCGTCTCTCCTGCACCCCAGTGCATGCCTGATAAAGAACATGAGCATTGAGTGCTGCCATGTCAATCATGTTGTAGAACACGGCGACTGGCCATCTCCGTGTTCCTGCACACACGCTGTACTCCCGCACCATTTGGTCCATTACATCCACACCGCACTTTGTGTGGTTGTATTGTGTGACCGTGTTTGGCTTCCTTTTGTTGGTATCCTTAGTCTCAACCATGCTGTGCATGCTGCTGAGAATGTAGACGGCCTTCTTTCGTTGGGGTGCATACACTGTCAGTGTGGCACCAGTGGTTGAAAACACCTGAGTGGTGATTTCAGTGCGGTCCATCTGTCTAGCGGATTGAGGAATTTCCCGGCGACTCTTGTTGACTGTGCCGAGGATAGTGGTTTCCGGGCTAAGCAGTCGTTGTGCAAGTGACAAAGATGTAAAGAAATTGTCCGTGGTTACAGTTCTGCCCTTTTCCATGAATGGTTCCATCAGCCTCATCACTACAGTTTCGGACAGTCTCTCCCCGCTGGGACGACTGGGGTCCTTGCCAAGATATGGGAGGATATTACAGTACTTTGATTTCAAGTCGCAAGCCACCCAAAACTTGATGCCAAACTTGTCTGGTTTTGTTGCAATGTATTGCAGAAAACAGCAGCGAGTCTTTGACGGGAAAAGCTGTTCATCAATAGTGATGTGTCGACCAGGGTTGTAGGATGCGATGCAGTTGGTGACAAACGATCTCCACACATCGGAGATTGCAGCAAACTTATTGGTCTCCACTCGCTCACTGCGCGTGAACATGTCAAAGCGTAGGTGTTGCATGATGTCTTGAAAGCGGTTTCGGGTCATAGTGGCAATGATCCTTGTGTTTCCCAGGTTTGCTTACCAGCTGTCACGTAGTGATGGAACCTTGGTCACCCCCCCGCAAGATAATGACTGAAATAAATGCCATTAGTTCCGGGAGACCCATGAACCAATCCACCTGCTCCGTGTGACGTACATGTTGAGTAGTCCATTCTTCAATGCTACGAAGCGTGTCAAGACTGATAAAACAGAGGAAGCTCTGAAGGCGACTCTGGACACTTCGTCTGACCTTAGCACTTGGCTCTCCATCTGTAGGGTACGGTTCTATTGGGGTCAAATGGAGATGTTTCCCCACTTGTATTTCATGCCACACTGCCATCTTTTGCGGTCTGTCGGTTCACTCGCCAACCGAGCTCTCTTTTTTGGTAGAGGCGGAGTCTCCTCATCTGCAAGATAAATAATTTCAAATAAGCATTTTGTTTTGGTTCAAAATAAAAAAAGGCACCACACCCACCCTGCACCGCAGCGTACTGCCCACGCACCACACCTGCCCCGCACAGACCCTTATCTGCACCAACCCCTGCAAAACATAGGATCCAAATGAACAGGCAAAAAAGGGAGTGTGAAGCCAGCCTAACCTGAAGACAGCTCAGAGTCCGAATCCGGTTGAAGGACTATGTCTTCTCCATCTGAGTCAGAAGGGTTTGTGTTGCTCAGAATCAGTTCCAATGCCTCTTCAATGGTGTGCCTTCTCTCCATTTTCTTTCCTGTGAACAAAATAGGTTTCTCCCCCACAGCACATAAAGCTGCATGCAAATTTGCTAATGCAATGCAGCTGGGGGGGGTTTAGACACTCAGGAGCAGCTCACATTCTTTGGCTGGGGACACACTTCAGTTTCAAGACTGACACCTGTTCTGGGTTTGGGAGTCACTCCTGGGCCCTAATGGGGCCGTCACACGGGGAGATGATTCCCGGCGATGTGCGGGTGATCACGTGCGCGTGCACATCGCCGGGGCATCACTGGTGACATGACACATGCGGACATGTCGCCGGCGAACGTCTGAAGGATCGCCTCGGAACCAGACTGTAGTTCAGAGGCGATCCCCGGGCCACTCTCTGGATGACTGTACCTTCTCTGCACCAACCCCTGCAAAACAGGATGCAAACGATCAGGCAAAAAAAGGCACTGTGAAGCCAGCATCTTTTTTGTGAGCAGCAACCCCCACACTCAGGAATAGCTTGCATTCTTCTGTTTACACACTCTTATCTTAGATAATCCCCCCTGCAGATTCCTCAGGCAAGAGCACATTCAGGGTCCGGATTTCTTGCAGACATTTCCTGAAGAAAACCGGAAATTTTCTGCAAGAAATCCGCATTTTTTTTTTTTTTTTTTTGGCGTTTTTTCCCCGTTTTTTTTTAGCATTCTGCAAGCGTAATTAGCTTGCAGAATGCTAAAGTTTTCCAAGCGATCTGTAGCATCGCTTGGAAAACTGACTGACAGGTTGGTCACACTTGTCAAACATACTGTTTGACAAGTGTGACCAACTTTTTACTATAGATGCAGCCTATGCAGCATCAATAGTAAAAGATAGAATGTTTAAAAATAAAAAAATGCTTACTCACCCAGACGATCTCTTCAGCGGCGTCCGTTCCTCTTCCTATAGCTGGTGTGTGCGCGCAGGACCTTCCATGACGTCGCGGTCATGTGAGCGGTCACATGACCGCTCACGACCAATCACAAGACATTGACGTCATCACAGGTCCTTCACCGCACACCAGCTATGAAAACCGAAGCGGCAGCATGCAGCGGTGAGGCGGGAACACTCCGGGGACATCGAAGGTGAGTATAGGACTATTTTTTATTTTAATTCTTTTTTTTGACCAATTATATGGTGCCCAGTCCGTGGAGGAGAGTCTCCTCTCCTACACCCTGGGTACCAACCGCACATAATCTGCTTACTTCCCGCATGGTGTGCACAGCCCCGTGCGGGAAGTAAGTAGATCAGTGGACTCCCAGGTGTGCGGAATCCCCTGCAATTCCGCATTTTAATGAACATGTTGCTTTTTTTTCCCCGCGATGCGATTTTTTCGCGGAAAAAAAGGCTACATTTGCACAAAAAAAGCGGAATACACTGAAAATAATGGGAGGCATATGTAAGCGTTTTTTTCGCGTTTTTATCACGTTTTTATAGCGAAAAAACGCGAAAAATACTGAACGTGTGCACATGGCCTGAGGGTCATTTGACCCTCTCTCAGGACTTCAGAGGGGGGGGCCTTCAAATTCCCGGGACTTCTAGTGTTAAACTGTCCCACTATTTAACCCCTTTAGTTAACACCATTAAAAAAAAAAAAAAAAAAAAAAAAAAAAAAGAAAGGCAAAAAAACGCTTTATCATACTGCCAAACATAAAGTGGAACAACAGGCGATTAAAAAGATGGATATAAATAACCATGGTACCGCTGAAGACATCATCTTGTCCCACAAAAAAAGAGCCGCCATACAGCGTCAAAAAAAAAATAAAAAAAAGTTATAGTCCTCAGAAAAAAGCGATGCAAAATTTTTTTTCTATAAAATAGTTTTTATCGTATAAAAGCGCCAAAACATAATAAAAAAATGATATAAATGAGGCATCGCTGTAATCGTACTGACCCGAAGAATAAAACTGCTTTATCCATTTTACCAAACGCGGAACGGTATAAACGCCTCCCCCAAAAGAAATTCATGAATAGCTGGTTTTTGGTCATTCTGCATCACAAAAATCGGAATAAAAAGCGATAAAAAAATGTCACGTGCCCGAAAATGTTACCAATAAAAACGTCAACTCGACCCGCAAAAAACAAGACCTCACATGACTCTGGACCCAAATATGGAAAAATTATAGCTCTCAAAATGTGTTAACGCAAAAAATATTTTTTGCAAAAAAAAAAAAAAAAAAAAAGTCTCAGAGTGTGACGGCTGCCAATCTTAAAAATCCGCTAAAAAACCTGCTATACATACAAGTAAATCAAACCCACCCTTCATCACCCCCTTAGTTAGGGGGAAAAAAAAAATGTATTTATTTTCATTTTCCCATTAGGGTTAGGGCTAAAGAAGTTGTCCACTACAATAATTTTTTTTTTTTTCCATAAATCTTGCTATTACGTGCCACTGAAAACACCCACTGTGTTTATTTTATGGCAATATTACCCTTTATCATGCTGTAGCAGCACATCTTCAGTACTGGATCCAGCTCTCATGGGGTTAATCGACAACTTCCTTTCTCCTGAGCTATTGTGCACTAACACTACAAGTTCCATGATGCATTGCACTGACCACTAAGCTCAAACCTACCACAACCACTCCAAAACACACCCAAACCCCTCCCTCCTCTAGCTTCAAAAAGATTTGTGATGTCATTTGTCCAACCCACACTCCATTAGGCCAGTCTCACACGTCCAGATAATTCCGGTACCGGAAAAATTGGTACCGGAAAAATCGGTACCGGAGTTAGTGTCCGTGAGCTCACGTGGCACGTCAGTGTGGCACACGTGCAGCAGCTGCGTGCCGCCCGTGTGCAGACTGGGTACCACACGGACCGTGCAAAAGACAGCGCTACAGTAAGCGCTGTCCCCTGCTTTGGGTGCTGAAGCCGGAATTTATTCCTTCTTCCCAGCAGCGTTTGCAGGAGAGAAGTAATGAAAAAATAGTTTGTTTTTTTGCGCGGTGGAAATAAAGTTCCCGGTAACCAACCCCCTGTGCGCCCGCCCGCTGGAAATAAAATACTCACCCAGCTCCCTCGATGCTTCCTCAGCGCCACAGCTTGTCCTGTATGAGCAGTCACATGGTGCAGCTCATTACAGTGATGAATATGCGGCTCCACCTCCCATTGGGGTGGAGCCACATCACTAATGGGCGGCACCACGTGACCGCTCATACAGGACAAGCTGTGGCGCTGAGAAACGCTGCAGTTCGGGAGAAGGGAAGTGTGTGGGCGGTGACTGTGCGTGTATGTGTGTGGGCGGGACTATTCGAGTGTGTGCAGGCATCATCCAATGGGACTACAAGTACGCAGCATCCAATCTGCAGCTAATTCGGATGTAAGGCTACTTTCACACAACCGTCGGTACAGGGCCGTCGCAAACAGTCGGCCCAACGTACGTTGTGCTAAATTTAGCACAGTGTGGGCAGTGGATGCTGTTTTACAACGCATCCGCTGCCCATCGTGATGAGCGGGGAGGAGGGGCGGAATTCCGGCCGCACATGCGCGGTTGGAAATGGCGGACACGTCGCACAAAAAAAAGCTACATTGAACTTTTTTTGTGCATCGCGTCCGCCAAAACACGACGGATCCGTAGCACGACCATCCGTCGCTAATACAAGTCTATGGGCAAAAAACACATTCTGCAAGCACATTTGCAGGATCTGTTTTTTGCCCATAACGACGGATTGCGACAGAGCCCAGAAGACAGAAGTGTGAAAGTAGCCTAATCCGGTCAGTGGACACGCACCCTACACTATCCATACATCTATCAATAGATAAATCTATCCAGATATATCGATAGATGTATGCATCTATAGATCTATCTATACAGTTAGGTCCATATATATTTGGACAGAGACAACATTTTTCTAATTTTGGTTATGGACATTACCACAATGAATTTTAAACAAAACAATTCAGATGCAGTTGAAGTTCAGACTTACAGCTTTCATTTGAGGGTATCCACAATAAAATTGGATGAAGGGTTTAGGAGTTTCAGCTCCTTAACATGTGCCACCCTGTTTTTAAAGGGACCAAAAGTAATTGGACAATTGACTCCAAGGCTATTTCATGGACAGGTGTGGGCAATCCCTTCGTTATGTCATTCTTAAGAAGATAAAAGGCCTGGAGCTGATTTGAGGTGTGGTGCTTGCATTTGGAAGGTTTTGCTGTGAAGTAAACATGCGGTCAAAGGAGCTCTCCATGCAGGTGAAACAAGCCATCCTTAAGCTGCGAAAACAGAAAAAACCCATCCGAGAAATTGCTACAATATTAGGAGTGGCAAAATATACAGTTTGGTACATCCTGAGAAAGAAAGAAAGCACTGGTGAACTCATTAATGCAAAAAGACCTGGGCGCCCACGGAAGACAACATTGGTGGATGATCGCAGAATAATCTCCATGGTGAAGAGAAACCCCTTCACAACAGCCAACCAAGTGAAGAACACTCTCCAGGAGGTAGGTGTATCAATATCCAAATCTACCATAAAGAGAAGACTGCATGAAAGTAAATACAGAGGGTTCACTGCACGGTGCAAGCCACTCATAAGCATCAAGAATAAAAAGGCTAGACTGGAATTTGCTAAAAAACATCTAAAAAAGCCAGCACAGTTCTGGAATAACATTCTTTGGACAGATGAAACCAAGATCAACCTCTACCAGAATGATGGAAAGAGAAAAGTATGGCGAAGGCGTGGTACAGCTCATGATCCAAAGCATACCACATCTGTAAAACATGGTGGAGGCAGTGTGATGGCTTGGGCATGCATGGCTGCCAGTGGCACTGGGTCACTAGTGTTTATTTATGTGACACAGGACAGAAGCAGCCGAATGAATTCTGAGGTATTCAGAGCCATACTGTGTGCTCAGATCCAGCCAAATGCAGCCAAACTGATTGGTCGTCGTTTCATACTACAGAAGGACAATGACCCAAAACATAAAGCCAAAGCAACCCAGGAGTTTATTAAAGCAAAGAAGTGGAATATTCTTGAATGGCCAAGTCAGTCACCTGATCTCAACCCAATTGAGCATGCATTTCACTTGTTAAAGACTAAACTTCAGACAGAAAGGCCCACAAACAAACAGCAACTGAAAACCACCGCAGTAAAGGCCTGGCAGAGCATCAAAAAGGAGGAAACACAGCGTCTGGTGATGTCCATGAGTTTAAGACTTCAAGCAGTCATTGCCAACAAAGGGTTTTCAACCAAGTATTAAAAATGAACATTTCATTTAAAATTATTGAATCTGTCCAATTACTTTTGGTCCCTTTAAAAACAGGGTGGCACATGTTAAGTAGCTGAAACTCCTTAACCCTTCATCCAATTTTAATGTGGATACCCTCAAATGAAAGCTGAAAGTCTGAACTTCAACTGCATCTGAATTGTTTTGTTTAAAATTCATTGTGGTAGTCTATAACCAAAATTAGAAAAATGTTGTCTCTGTCCAAATATATATGGACCTAACTGTATGTAGATCTTTCTATCCATTTCATCCATCTGTCTAGCTGTGTGTAATTGAGTATGGGTTGGACAAATAAGAGGTTGGACAATAATGACAATTTTTTTTTTTTTGTTGTTGTTCAATAATATATCTTTATTTCGCTTACAAAAACGCATACAGAAAGGCACAACAAATATTACAAAATGCATCAAAACCGTAAAAAAATGCACCAAAAATGCATCAAAACTGCATTAAAACCACCAAAAACCGCATAAAAAACCTGAATCAAAACCACGCAAAAAATGCAACAAAAACCGCACCAAGAACTGCATCAAAACCACACAAAAAACCGGCATCAAAAACAGTGAAATAAAATGCATCAGAAACGCAGCTGCGTTTTCTGCAAGGAGATGCAGATTTTGCGCAGAAAATTCTGCACCCAAATCTGCAATGTGTGCACACAGCATAAAACTGACCCGTCATTATGATTCTCCAGGTCATTACGAGTTTATAGACACCAAACACGTCTAGGTTATTTTTTTATCTAAGTGGTGAAAAAAAAATTCCAAACTTTGCTAAAAAGAAATAAAATTGCGCCATTTTCCGATACCCGTAGCGTCTATTTTCTGAGATATCGGGTTGGGTGAGGGCTAATTCTTTGCGTGCCGAGCTGACGTTTTTATTGATACCACTTGTGCAGATACGTTCTTTTGATCGCCCGTTACTGTATTTTAATGCAATGTTGCGGTGACCAAAAAAAAAAAATTTTGGCTTTTTTTCTCGCTACGCTGTTTAGAGATCATGCAATATTTTTTTTTGTTGTATTCAAAACAGCTAACATGTTGCGGCTTTGAAGTGGGCTCACCGCCGAAGCCCACCTCAAAGTGGGGGATACTGCCAGCTGACATACTATTCTGTCAGCTGGCAGAAAGGGGTTAATGAACACTTTCAGTAAAAAAAAAAAAAAAATGGCGTGGCTCCTGCACAATTTTTTGCGCCAGAGGGGGGGAAAGCCAACGGCCAATATTTGTAGCCTGCTATGAATATCAGCCCGCAGCTGTCTGCGTAGCCTTTACTGACTTAAACCCTTCATGACCTTGGAATTTTCTATTTTCGTTCCCCTCCTTCCCAGAGCTATAACTTTTTTATTTTCCCGTCAATTTGGCCATGTGAGGGCTTATTTTTTGCGGGACTAGTTGTACTTTTGAACAACATCATTGGTTTTACCATGTCGTGTACTAGAAAACGGGAAAAAAAATTCCAAGTGCGGTGAAATTGCAAAAAAAGTGCAATCCCACACTTGTTTTTTGTTTGGCTTTTTTGCTAGGTTCACTAAATGCTAAAACTGACCTGCCATTATGATTCTCCAGGTCAGTTCAAGTTCATTGACACCTAACATAACTAGGTTATTTTTTATCTAAGTGGTGAAAAAAAATTCCAAACTTTACTAAAAAAAAAATAAATAAAATTGCGCCATTTTCCGATACTCGTAGCGTCTCCATTTTTCGTGATCTGGGGTCGGGTGAGGGCTTATTTTTTGCGTCCCGAGCTGGCGTTTTTAATGATACCATTTCCGTGCAGATACGTTCTTTTGATCGCCCATTATTGCATTTTAATGCAATGTCGTGGCGATTAAAAAAACCGTTATTCTGGAGTTTCAAATATTTTTCTCGCTACGCTGTTTAACGATCAGGTTAATGCTTTTTTTTATTGATAGATCGGGCAATTCTGAACGTGGCGATACCAAATGTGTAGGTTTGATTTTTTTTTTATTGATTTATTTTGATTGGGGTGAAAGGGGGGTGATTTAAACTTAAATTTTGTTTTTTATTTTATTTTTTTTCACTTTTGCCATGCTTCTATAGCCTCCATGGGAGGCTAGAAGCAGGCACAACGCGATAGGCTCTGCTACATAGCAGCGATCTGATCTTTGCTGCTATGTAGCAGAAATGCAGGTGTGCTGTGAGCGCCGACCACAGGGTGGCGCTCACAGCCATCGGGGATCAGTAACCATAGAGGTCTCAAGGACCTCTATGGATACAATGTAGAAGCATCGCCGACCTCCGATCATGTGACGGGGTCGGCGATGCGCTCATTTCCTGCCGCCCGGCAGCGCCGGTTAAATGCCGCTGTCTGCGTTTAACAGCGGCATTTAACTACTTAATAAGCGCGCCTATTACGGGCACGTGTCAGCTGTTCAAAACAGCTCACCGCCGGAGCCTGCATCAAAGCAGGGCTTCTGACCTCAGACGTACTATCCCGTCTGAGGTCAGAAAGGGGTTATAACCCCACTCCCCCAAAAAAAGTGGGGTCCCCCTATATTTTATAGCCAGAAAAACTACGCAGACAGCTGCGGGCTGATGTTCATAGCCTAAAGAGGGGTCATGGATATTGGCCTCCCCCCGCCTACAAATACCAGTCTGTGGCCGCCCCAGATATGGTGCATCTGTAAGATGCGCCAATTCTGGCACAGCCTCTCTCTTCCAACTAACCCGTAGCGGTGGGATATGGGGTAATAAGGGGTTAATGTCACCTTGCTATTGTAAGGTGACATTAAGCCGGGTTAATAATGGAGAGGCGTCAATGAGATTCCTATCCATTATTAATCCTACAGTAGTGAAAGTTAAAAAAAAAAAACAAAAAAAAAAAACCACAGCCAGAAAAAAGTATTTTAATATTCTTCATTTAACCATACTTCAGCGCCTGCAAATAACGTAAAATAAACCGTATATTACCTGTCCGCCGTAGTCCAATTAATAACGAGTGTCCCACGACGATCTCCCCTATAGAACAGTGACATCAGGTGATGTCACTGCTCTATAGGACCCTCAGTGACACACTGACAGGAGACGATGGCTCCTGCAGTGTATCACTGAGGTTACTATAGTTCAAAGTCACTTTATGGCAATTGCTGCGTGGGAAAATTTCTCACACAGCAATGCCAAAAGTGAGACTAGGGACCATTTTCTCACAGGGGCGTAGGAATACATTGTAAGGAATACATTGTGGAAGGATACCTTCCATCATCGTATTCCTGGAGCCTCTGGAGAGAGGTCGCATTAGCTGATGCTCTCCAGGGGAGATCGTCGAGGGACACTAGTTTTAATTGGATTTCTGCGGATCAGGGACTATATTGTTTGTTTATTTATTTATTTTTTTACAGATGACACTGGCTTCGGGGAACAAAATTACAAGTAGTGGTGAGTATGTATTCTATGTTGTATGTACTGTTCGTCTATATGTATGTGGCATGTTGCATGTCGTCGCGTGTCGCACGTCTATTGCAGGTCATCGCATGTCGTCACATGTTACATGGTGTATGTCTGTATGTTGTATGTTCTGTATATTTTTTTTTTTTTTTACATTCAACACATTAGCCGGATGATGGGACTACTACTGTCCCATCATTGGCTAATGTGTAACTCACTGTCACTGTGCGGGCAGAGCCCGATGGGACTTGTAGTCCCAACGGACGATGCCTGCACACAGACACACAGCAATGACGCCCGACTGCCGCAGACCACAGCACGGCCAGCGGACCCACCGCAGGGCGCAGCCCCACGGCACATCCTGGCGCCGGTCTCCACCGCGCCCGCCCATCCCAGCACAGCGTTCACATCCCTGCCTACTACCTAGCCCCGCCCGCCCCCAGCACAGCCCTGCCGCCCCCAGCCCAGTCACTCTTGATGATTGACTGCTGACTGAGGCTGGGTCACGCCTGCTCAGTCTGAAAATTGACATGACATTGGCAGAAATTAGCGGCGGCTGCAGCCTGGGCGTCACGTGACCCGGACTCAGCCGCCACCATAGCGCTGCTCATAGGCGAAAACGGCAACAAAAGGTATTTACACAATTCATTAGGGGCCCGGGGGGTTTAATTGAAAGTAGTGGACAACCCCTTTAAGGCTACAGCTAGGGTTGGGGCTAAAGTTAGGGTTTGGATTAAATTTACGGTTGGGAATAGGGTTGGGATTAGGGTTAGGGGTGTGTCACGGTTAGGGGTGTGTTTGGATTAGGGTTTCAGTTCTAAATTGGGGGGGGGGGGTTCCACTGTTTAGGCACATCAGGGGCTCACCAAACGCGACATGGCGTCCGATCTCAATTCCAGCCAATTCTGTGTTGAAGTCGAACAGTCCTCCTTTCCTTCCGAGCTCTCCTGTGCGCCCAAACAGGGGTATCAGCGTACTCAGGACACATTGAACAACAACTTTTGGGGTCCAATTTCTCCTGCTACCCTTGGGAAAATACAAAACTGGGGGCTAAAAAATAATTTTTGTGGTAAAGAAAAGATTTTTAATTTTCACGGCCCTGCGTTATAAACTGTAGTGAAACACTTGGGGGTTCAAAGATCACACAACACATCTAGATACGTTACTTGGGGGGTATAGTTTCCAATATGGGGGTCACTTTTCTACTGTTTAGGTACATTAGGGGCTATGCAAATGCAATGTGACGCCTGCAGACCAATCCATCTAAGTCTGCATTCCAAACGACGCTCCTTCCCTTCAGAGCTCTGCCATGCGCCCAAACGGTGGTTCCCCCCCACATATGGGGTATCAGCGTACTCAGGAGAAATTGGACCCCAAAAGATGTTGTACAATTTGTTCTGTTACCTCTGGTAAAATAAAAGAAATTGGAGCTGAAGTAATTTATTATTTTTTTTTTTTTTAAACATTCCAAAAACTCCTATGAAATACCCGAAGGTCTGAGGAAGAACTTGCTACTGTTTGAGGGGTTTTCTGTACTAGGAATCTACCGTGTGGATTTCTCGTTTCCTAGTTTTCCACCTCAGTGCTATCTGTCTTGGGATCCTTAAATCGGTGTCTATTGGTTATATTGCTATACAGGGGGGGCACTACCCTGGTTGACTCCAGCAGCTGAGAATCACCAATTTCTGGGTGAGCACCAGTGATATATATATATATATATTTATTAGTCATGCACCGTATATAATCGAGCATAGGCCGAGAATTTCAGCCCTTTAGGCTGAAATTGCCCCTCTAGGCTTATACTCGTCATTCTCAGGGGTCGGTTCCCATAGCTGTGGAGCCGCATATTCATTACTGTAATGATCGGTACCATGTGACCGATCGGTACCATGTGACCGCTCAATATAGGAAGAAGCTGTCAGCGCCCGGACAACCAGGGACGTGCCAGGAGCAGGTGAGCATTGCGCGATATTCACCTGTCCCCTATCCATTGTCGGCACCGCTCAGTCTTCCGCATCCTCTGCAGTGATGCTCAGGTCAGAGGGCACGATGATGCGATTAGTGTGCGCGCTGCCCTCTGCCTGAACCTAAGTGAAGAGGACACGGGAAGACAGCGGCGCCCAGCAATGGATCGGGGGACAGGTAACTATAGCAAGTGCCGGGGCCTGAGCGACGAGGAGTGTTTTTTTTTTTTTTTTAACCCCTTCCCGACCCATGACGCCACGTAGGCGTCATGAAAACCCGTGCCATTCCGACCCATGACGCCTATGTGGCGTCATGGAATGATCGCGTCCCTGCAGATCGGGTGAAGGGGTTAACTCCAATTTCACCCGTTCTGCAGGGACAGGGGGAGTGGTGCTTCAGCCCAGGGGGGGTGGCTTCACCCCCCCGTGGCTACGATCGCTCTGATTGGCTGTTGAAAGTGAAACTGCCAATCAGAGCGATTTGTAATATTTCACCTGAAAAACTGGTGAAATATTACAATCCAGCCATGGCCGATGCTGCAATATCATCGGCCATGGCTGGAAACACTAATGTAACCCCCCCCCCCCCCCAAGCGACCGATCTGTGCTCCGCTCCCCTCGGTCCTGTGCTCCGCTGCCCCGTGCTCCTGCCCGCTCCCCCCGTGCTGCTATGCCACCCCCCTGTGCTCCGACGCCCCCCCCGTGCCCCGATCTGCCCCCCCTTATACTCACCGAGGCTCCCGCTGTCCGTCCGCCTCCTCGCTGGGCGCCGCCATCTTGCAAAATGGCGGGCGCATGCTCAGTGCGCCCGCCGAATCTGCCAGTTGGCAGATTCGTTAAAAGTACATTTTGATCGCTGTGATAGAACCTATCACAGCGATCAAAATAAAAAAAATTATTAACCCCCCCCCCCCTTTATCACCCCCATAGGTAGGGACAATAATAAAATAGATTAAATATATTTTTTTTCTTTTTCCACTAGGGTTAGGGTTAGAACTAGGGTTAGGGTTAGAACTAGGGTTAGAACTAGGGTTACGGGTAGGGCATGTGCACACAGTGCGGATTTGGCTGCGGATCCGCAGCGGATCGGCCGCGGATCCGCAGCGGATCGGCCGCTGTGAATTCGTAGCAGTTTTCCATCAGGTTTACAGTACCATGTACACCTATGGAAAACCAAATCCGCTGTGCCCATGGTGCGGAAAATTCCGTGCAGAAATGCTGCGTTGTATTTTCCGCAGCATGTCAATTCTTTGTGCGGATTCCGCAGCGTTTTACACCTGTTCCTCAATAGGAATCCGCAGGTGAAATCCGCACAAAAAAACACTGGAAATCCGCTGTAAATCCGCAGGTAAAACGCAGTGCCTTTTACCTGCAGATTTTTCAAAAATCGTGTGGAAAAATCTCACACGAATCCGCAACGTGGGCACATAGCCTTAGGGTTAGGGTTGGAATAAGAGTTAGGGTTGGAATTAGGGCTAGGGTTGGAAATAGGGTTAAGATTAGGCTTGTGGTTAGGGTTACGGATAGGGTTAGGGGTGTGTTGGCGTTACAGTTGTGGTTAGGGTTGGGATTAGGGTTACGGTTGTGTTGCGGTTAGGGGTGTGTTGGGGTTAGGGTTGTGATTAGGGTTATGGCTACAGTTGGGATTAGGAGTGTGTTGGGGTTAGTGTTGAAGTTAGAATTGAGGGGTTTCCACTGTTTAGGCACATCAGGGGTCTCCAAACGCAACATGGCGCCACCATTGATTCCAGCCAATCTTGCATTCAAAAAGTCAAATGGTGCTCCCTCCCTTCCAAGCCCCGACGTGTGCCCAAACAGTGGTTTACCCCCACATATGGGGTATCAGCGTACTCACAACAAACTGGGCAACAAATATTGGGGTCCAATTTCTCCTGTTACCCTTGTGAAAATAAGAAATTGCTTGCTAAAACATATTTTTTGAGGAAAGAAAAATGATTTTTTATTTTCACAGCTCTGCGTTGTAAACTTCTGTGAAGCACTTGGGGGTTGAACGTGCTCACCACACATCTAGATAAGTTCCTTGGGGGGTCTAGTTTCCATAATGGGGTCACTTATGGGGGGTTTCTACTGTTTAGGCATATCAGGGGCTCTGCAAACGTAACATGATGCCCGCAGACCATTCCATCAAAGTCTGCATTCCAAAACGTCACCACTTCCCTTCCGAGCCCCGGCATGTGCCCAAACAGTGGTTTACCCCCACATATGGGGTATCAATGTACTCAGGAGAAACTGGACAACAACTTTTGGGGTCAAATTTCTCCTGTTACCCTTGCAAAAATAAAAAATTCTGGGCTAAAAAAATATTTTTGAGGAAAGGAAACACATTTATTTTCACGGCTCTGCGTTATAAACTTCTGTGAAGCACTTGGGGGTTCAAAGTGCTCACCACACATCTAGATAAGTTCCTTGGGAGGTCTAGTTTCCAAAATGGGGTCACTTGTGCGGGAGCTCCAATGTTTAGGCACACAGGGGCTCTCCAAACGCGACATGGTGTCCGCTAATGATTGGAGCTAATTTTCCATTCAAAAAGCCAAATGGCGTGCCTTCCCTTCCGAGCCCTGCCGTGCGCCCAAACAGTGGTTTACCCCCACATATGGGGTATCATCGTACTCAGGAGAAATTGCCCAACAAATTTTAGGATCCATTTTATCCTGTTGCCCATGTGAAAATGAAAAAATTGAGGCTAAAAGAAATTTTGTGTGAAAAAAAAGTACTTTTTCATTTTTACGGATCAATTTGTGAAGCACCTGATAGCTTAAAGTGCTCACTATGCTTCTAGATAAGTTCCTTGGGGGGGTCTAGTTTCCAAAATGGGGTCACTTGTGGGGGAGCTCCAATGTTTAGGCACATGGGGGCTCTCCAAACGCGACATGGTGTCCGCTAAAGATTGGAGCCAATTTTTAATTGAAAAAGTCAAATGGCGCTCCTTCCCTTCCGAGCCCTGCCGTGCGCCCAAACAGTGGTTTACCCCCACATATGAGGTATCAGCGTACTCAGGACAAATTGGACAACAACGTTCGTGGTCCAGTTTCTCCTTTTACCCTTGGGAAAATAAAAAAATTGTTGCTAAAAGATCATTTTTGTGACTAAAAAGTTAAATGTTCATTTTTTCCTTCCATGTTGCTTCTGCTGCTGTGAAACACCTGAAGGGTTAATAAACTTCTTGAATGTGGTTTTGAGCACCTTGAGGGGTGCAGTTTTTAGAATGGTGTCACTTTTGGGTATTTTCAGCCATATAGAACCCTCAAACTGACTTCAAATGTGAGGTGGTCCCTAAAAAAAATGGTTTTGTAAATTTTGTTGTAAAAATGAGAAATCACTGGTCAAATTTTAACCCTTATAACTTCCTAGCAAAAAAAAAAAAATTTGTTTCTAAAATTGTGCTGATGTAAAGTAGACATGTGGGAAATGTTATTTATTAACTATTTTGTGTCACATAACTCTCTGGTTTAACAGAATAAAAATTCAAAATGTGAAAATTGCAAAATTTTCAAAATTTTCGCCAAATTTCCATTTTTTTCACAAAAACTAAAAAATTATCGACCTAAATTTACCACTAACATGAAGCCCAATATGTCACGAAAAAAGTCGTAGTTACTCACCGATAACGGTGTTTCTCAGAGCCCATGACAGCACTACCAGAGAGATGGAGTCCGCCCTTCAGGGACAGGAAACCCTACAGGATAAAAGGGCGGTACCTCTCTCCTGCCTCAGTTTAGTTTACAGAGCATCAGAGGTCCTCCAGGTTAGTGACAACAAGAAATACATATTTTTAGCGAAATACTTATGAAGATTACACCGTGTCTAAATCAAACACACACTTCGTATAAGGTGCTCACCGCACACGTGATAAGGGGGGGAATAAGCAGGTGCTGTCATGGGCTCTGAGAAACACCGTTATCGGTGAGTAACTACGACTTTCTCAGTCGCCCATGACAGCACTACCAGAGAGAATTGCAGAGATTATTGCTTTAGGGCGGGACCACAGCCTGTAAGACCCTTCTTCCGAAGGTTAAGTCCGACGAAGAGGCTAAGTCTAAGCGATAGTGCCTAAAGAAGGTTGAAGGTGTTGACCAGGTGGCCGCTTTACAGATTTTATCTATTGGTACCTCCGACCTTTCGGCCCAGGAGGTCGCCATAGCCCTCGTAGAGTGTGCCTTGAGTCCTTCAGGAACTGCATTTCCCGTGGACGAGTATGCCAAGGCTATCGCATCAGTGACCCAACGAGCTATGGTGCTTTTGGAGGCTTTGAGTCCTTTCCTAGGCCCCTGAAAACAGATAAAAAGACTGCCTTCCTTCCTACACTGACGGGAGGATTCTAGGTAGTGTATTAGACACCTTCTCACATCTAAGGTGTGGAATTTTTCCTCTTTCTGATTTTTGGGGTTTGGACAGAAGGACGGAAGGATTATTTCCTGGGATCTATAGAAATTGGAAGCCATTTTGGGTAGATAAGCCGGATCTGTCCTCAACACTACCCTATCCTCCATGATTTGTGTGAAGGGAGGGTTTGCAGATAGAGCCTGAAGGTCACTAATCCTACGGGCAGATGTTAGGGCTGTAAGAAGGGCCATTTTAAGGGATAAGACTTTAAGTGGTATTGAATCTATGGGTTCGAATGGGGGTTCTGTCATAGCCGAAAGAACTAAGTTTAAGTCCCAAGATGGAGGGCTTCTGATTTTTATTGGCCTAGAACGTGCCGCGGCTTTAATAAATCTTGCTATCCATGGATTAGTGGCAATACTATGATTGTATAACGCCCCTAAGGCCGCTACTTGCACCTTTAGGGTGCTTACCGAGAGGCCCATATCCAAGCCCTTCTGTAGGAACTCTAATATTTTATTTATTGGAACCCCATCTTGTAATGTTACACCTGAGGTGGACAAGAACTTTTTCCAAGTTTTACCATAGATTCTAGTTGTTATTGTTTTCCTACTTTTTAATAATGTGGACACTACCTTTTCTGAGAAGCCCTTTGCCCTTAGCAGTGACCTCTCAAGTTCCACGCTGTCAAGTGTAGATTTGCCGACTGAGGGTGGAACACCGGCCCCTGTGATAAGAGGTCTGGAAGGTCCGGGAGGATCCAGGGATCTGTGACCGATAGGATTCTCAGCCAAGAAAACCAGGCTCTTTTGGGCCAGAACGGGGCTATTAGAATGATTCTCGCCCTGTCCTGTCTTATCTTCCGTAGGACTGCCGGTATCAGTATATAAGGGGGAAAGGCATATGTCAGACCGTGAGTCCAGGGAATCGAGAATGCATCCAGAGCTCGGGGGTTCCCTCTGTGGTCTAGAGAACAAAACTGTTTCACTTTCCTGTTCTCTAGGCTGGCGAAAAGGTCTATTGCTGGTACCCCCCAGATTTTTGTGATCTGATCAAAGACCCTCTGGTTCAGAGCCCATTCCCCCTGTTTCAGCTGGGTACGGCTTAGGAAGTCTGCCTTTCTGTTCTCTACGCCTCTTATGTGTAATGCCGAGAGGGATAGGAAGTGATGTTCCGCTAAGGTTAAGATTTGGGAAGTAGTATCCATCAGGGCTCGTGATCTGGTTCCCCCCTGGTGGTTCAGGTAGGCCACAACTACTTGATTGTCCGAGAAGACCCGGACATGCTGTCCCCGTAGTTTGGGAAGAAAAACTGACAGAGCGTGGCTTACTGCGCAAAGTTCTTTTTGGTTTGAGGATACCTGGTATTCTCGATCTGTCCAGACCCCCTGAGTAACACTGTTTCCCAGGTGAGCTCCCCACCCTGTGGGACTGGCGTCCGTAGTGACTATTCGATGTGTATCTATCACCCACGGAACTCCCTTTGACAGATTGTTGGAATCTAGCCACCAGTCTAGGGAACGAATAGTGTCTGAACTTAGAGTCATACGACCTTCTAGGCGTCCCTTCAGTGTAAGCTGATTTTTTAGGACGTCCCACTGGAGGTCTCTTGTGTGGATCTGAGCCCACTGTACTGCCGGGAGACAGGCCGAAAGGGACCCCAGCAGTGACATCGCTCCTCTCAGGGTCATATGAGGATTTGAGCGAGCTGCGGACACAATGCTTAGTATTTTTTGTATCTTTGGGTCTGGAAGGCGACATTCCTGCAGAACCGAGTCCAAAGTTAGGCCCAAAAACTCTTGTACCATGGTCGGTTCTAGTTTTGATTTCTGGAGATTTAGGAGCCAACCTAACTCCGTTAGAGTTTTTATCACTCTGGCGCACTGTTGGCGACAATGTTGGGCTGTATCGCTGACAATCAGGAAGTCGTCTAGGTAGGGTATTATAATAACATCCTCCTCCCTTATATGGGCCATCATTTCTGCTACCACCTTGGTAAAAATACGGGGTGCTATTGAAATGCCAAACGGGAGGGCCTTGTACTGATATTCTCTCACTACTCCCTCCATGACCACTGCTAGTCTGAGGAATTTCTGTGAGTTTTTGTGGATGGGGACGTGATAGTACGCGTCGCTGAGATCCAACACTACCATGAAACAATTTGGAAACAGGTTTTTTATTGTGGACCTTATCGATTCCATTTTGAAAGTTTGATTCTTTACATAGCTGTTCAATTTCCGGAGATTTATTATTGTGCGGAACGAGCCGTCCGGCTTTGGAATCAGGAATAATGGGGAAGAAAATCCTTTCCCTCTTTCCGATGATGGAACTTCTTCGATCACGTCTTTGGATATTAGTTTTGAAATCTCTAATTCCAAGGCCTGTTGATGCCGCCCTGAAGGTTTCAATGGAGTGACCACATAGTGTTGGGGGGGGAGGGTAGTAAAGTTTAATTGAAGGCCCATTTCTATTAGATTTAGAATCCAGGAACTGGAGGAGATTTTTTCCCAGGCCGGAAGGTATTGAGACAGTCTCCCTCCCACCCTGGGTGAGGTGTCATTTAGGGTTTTTTTTTATTTCTGGGGGAGTTGCCAAAGAGGAAGCCTCTGTCTCTATTTCTCCCCTCCTCCCACCTGTTCTGTTCTCAAGGGGGGCGTCTGCGGAAAAATTTTCTATTCCGAAAGGGCCGTCTGGGATATGGTGCGGCCAAGTTAGGGAATCCTTTCTTCTTATCTCCAGCCTTTTGTAAAATGTCATCTAGAGTCTCGCCAAACAGAAATTTTCCCTCACATGGGATTGAGCAAAGTTTTTGTTTTGTTTGTAGATCGCCTGGCCAATTTTTCAGCCACAGCGTTCTACGCGCCGCGTTAGACAGGGCTGCCGATTTTGAAGTCAGCTTAATGGAATCCGCCGAAGAGTCAGCCAAGAAGGCTGCCGCCCCTCTAATCATGGGAATCGATTCAATTATTTTTTGTCGGGATACTCCATCCCTTAACTGTTTCTCCAGATTGTCCAACCAAATCAGAGATCTGGAAGTACATGCTCCCGCTATGGCGGGCCTTAAACATCCCCCTGCTGACTCCCAGGCTCCTTTTAGGAAGGTGTCGGCTCTTTTATCAAGGGGGTCTTTTAGCGTACCCATGTCCTCAAAGGGGAGCGCAAATTTCTTTGACGCCTTAGCGACTGCCACGTCTAGTTTAGGGGCTTTATCCCATGCTATAGAGTCATCTTCCGCAAAAGGATATTTCCTTTTAAGGGAGGGTACGGATGAATTTTTCCTTTCTGGCTTCTCCCACTCCTTTTTAATCAGGGCTTGCACGTTTTCATTAAGTGGAAAAACTCGGCGTTTTTTCTGGCCCAGGCCGCCAAACATAATGTCCTGTACTGTTTTGTCAGGACGTGGGTCTATAACCCCCATTGTAGATCTTACAGTCTTTACCAGGGCATCAATTTCATCTAAGGGGAAGCAGTGGCGGCCTCCACTCTCAGTGTCTGAGGAGGAGGAGGAACCTTTGTCTGACACATCCTCATCAGAACTAGAAGGATCAGAGTGAGACAGGGGGACAGGTGATCTCTCCTTAACCCCTTCCCCTTTAAGGGATTTAAACGCTGTTTCTACCTCCGATCTAATTACCGAACGTAATTCGGAGGCAAAACTGGGGGTTTCTTCACAGAGGACTTGACCTATACAGGAACTGCATAGTTTTTTATCCCAGCTCTGTGCTAGGGGTTCTCCACATAAGGGGCAGTCTCTATGTTTGTTTTTTTCCGTTTTTTTTCTTGCCTAAAAAACAAACGGTAAAGGGGACCCAAATTATTTAGTGAACTTTCACGAAGATCACTCACCCATCTTGCGCAGCTACAAGTACCAGTTCTGGAGGAGGCACGGGATCTTGAATGAGACCCGAAGTAGAAGGTGCCGGCTGGCTGGATATATTGGAGGCTTTACTCTGCGGCGTAGAATGGCTCCTGGAACGGGAACTTCGGGTGCCTGCAGAGGTCCTTCCGCTCGCCTTACGCTGGTGGTGACGCTGTTGTTGCTGCACCGGTGGCTGTAAGGGCTGCGCTGACTGGAGCTGCTCATCGCTGTCCGCCATAATGGGACTGTATGCAGCGACGAGCGCTCTCACAGCTGTGGCTTTTGAAAGGCGCGCCGGTCACCCCTCCTCCAGGCTGCGTCGCAGGGAAGCGCTGGTCCCCAGTGCGCATGCGCGCTCCCCGGGACCCGGAAGTAGACGCATCTATATCCGGTGCGGCGGCCATCTTGGTGCTCTCACACACACCAGGCCGCCGCTCCGGACCAGGCCTCTCAGCAGAGGCACGCCGGGTCCCTAAGGCTCCTACCCCGATCCGGGGAGGCAGCGGCGCTTCCCTCCGCTCGCTCTGCAGCCCCATCGGACCCAGAAGCGGCGGCGTCGGACACCGAGTCAGCGGTGACAGGGGCCTCCCCGCCGTCATACCCCCACTGGTCGGCTCCGGATACAGGTACCGATCCTGAGGGTTCGCCTGTCAGGGACAGGAAACAAAACTGAGGCAGGAGAGAGGTACCGCCCTTTTATCCTGTAGGGTTTCCTGTCCCTGAAGGGCGGACTCCATCTCTCTGCTAGTGCTGTCATGGGCGACTGAGAAACAATCTCAGAATCGCTAGGATCCGTTGAAGCGTTCCTGAGTTATTACCTCATAAAGGGACACTGGTCAGAATTTCAAAAAACGGCAAGGTCATTAAGGCCAAAATAGGCTGGGTCATGAAGGGGTTAAATTGCAACAACAGCATATGGGGCATAGTCTATGGAGCATCTTATGAGGCCATGAGCAGCATTATATGGGGCAAATCTCTATGGAGCCAACATCAGCATTTGTGCAGCATTATATGCCCCATATAAAGCTCCATGGAGTTATGGCCCCAAAGATGCCCCATATAATGCTCCATGCAGTTATGGCCCCATATAATGCTCCATGCAGTTATGGCCCCATATAATGCTCCATGCAGTTCTTTATGGCCCCATAGATGCCCCATATAATGCTCCATGCAGTTATGGCCCCATATAATGCTCCATGCAGTTATGGCCCAATATAATGTTCCATGCAGATCTTTATGGCCCCATATAATGCTCCATGCAGTTATGGCCCCATAGATGCTCCATATAATGCTCCATGCAGTTATAGCCTCAGATGCCCCATATAATGCTCCATGCAGTTATGGCCCCATAGATGCTCCATATAGTTATAGTCCTATAGATGCCCATATACACTATGTTCAAAATTATTATGCAAATTGGATTTAAGTGTGATAAAGATTTAATTGTTTTGTTTTTCAAATAAACTCATGGATGGTATTGTGTCTCAGGGCTCAATGGATCACTGAAATCAATCTTAAACACGTGTGATAATTTGTTTTCCAGGTGATTCTAATTAAAGGAAAACTACTTAAAAAGGATGTTACACATTATTAAGCAGGTCACAGTTTTCAACATGGGGGGGGGGGAAAAAGAAAAAAAAAAAAAAAGAAGGATCTCTGCTGCCGAAAAGCATCAAATAGTGCAATGCCTTGGTGAAGGGATGAAAACATTAGAAATTTTCCAAAAACATAAGCGTGATCATCATACTGTTAAGAGATTTGTGGATGTATCTGAGCACAGATGTGTTTATGCTGATAAAGGCATAATGAGGAAGATTTCTGCCAGGCAAGTTCATTGGATTAAAGGTACCTTCACACTAAGCGACTTTGCAGCGAGAACGACGACGATCCGTGACGTTGCAGCGTCCTGGATAGCGATCTCGTTGTGTTTGACACGCAGCAGCGATCTGGATCCCGCTGTGATATCGCTGGTCGGAGCTAGAAGTCCAGAACTTTATTTCGTCGCTTGATCACCCACTGTCATCGCTGTATCGGCGTGTGTGACGCCGATACAGCGATGTGTTCACTTGTAACCAGGGTAAACATCGGGTTACTAAGTGCAGGGCCGCGCTTAGTAACCCGATATTTACCCTGGTTACCATTGTAAAAGTAAAAAAAAACCCACTACATACTCACCTTCTGATGTCTGTCACGTCCCCCGGCGTCCAAAGGGTTACGTGCCGCTGCCGAGAACTTCCTGCACTGAATGTGTCAGCGCCAGCAGTAAAGCAGAGCACAGCGGTGACGTCACCGCTGTGCTGTTATTGCCCGTGCTGACACAGTCAGTGAAGGAAGCTCTGAGCAGCAGCGCGTAACCCTGTGGACGTGACAGACATCAGAAGGTGAGTATGTACTGTTTTTTTTTTTTCACTTTTACAATGGTAACCAGGGTAAATATTGGGTTACTATGCGCAGCCCTGCACTTAGTAACCCGATATTTACACTGGTTACCCGGGTGCTGCAGGGGGACTTCGGCATCGTTGAAGACAGTTTCAACGATGCCGAAGTCGTTCCCCTGATCGTTGGTCGCTGGAGAGAGCTGTCTGCGTGACAGCTCCCCAGCGACCTAAACAGCGACGCTGCAGCGATCGGCTCGTTGTCTATATCGCTGCAGCGTCGCTGAGTGTGACGGTACCTTAAGAGAGCAGCTGCTAAAAACCCATTACAAAGCAGCAAAGATATTTGAAGCTGCTGGTGCCTCTGGAGTCCCTCGAACCTCAAGGTGTAGGCTCCTTCAAAGGCTTGCTGTGGTGCATAAACCAACTATTCGGCCACCCTTAAACAGTGTTCACAAGCAGAAATGGTTGCATTGGGCCCACACATACATGAAGATTAATTTCCAAACATTGTTTACTGATAAGCGTTGAGCAACCCTGGATGGTCCAGATGGATGGAGTAGTGGATGGTTGGTGGATGGCACCATGTCTCAACAAGGCTGCAATGTCAGCAAGGAGGTGGAGGAGTCATGTTTTGGGCCAGAATCATGGAGAAACAGCTGGTAGGGTCCTTTAAGGTTCCTGAAGGTGTGAAAATGACCTCTGCAAAGTATACTGTATAGAGTTTCTGACTGACAACTTTCCTCCATGGTATATAAAGAAGAAATGTGCCTTCAGGAGCAAAATCATCTTCATGCTGACAATGCCCCATCTCATGCTGCAAAGAATATCTCTGAGTCATTGGCTGCTATGGGCATAAAAGGAGATAAACTCATGGTGTGGCCACCATCTTCCCCTGACCTCAACCCTATAGAGAACCTTTAGAGTATCATCAAGCAAAAGATCTAGGAGTGTGGGAGGCAGTTCACATCAAACCAGCAGCTCAGGGAGGGAAGAAATACAAGCAGAAACTCTACAAAAACTCACAAGTTCAATGGATACAAGATTAGTGAAGGTGATATCAAAGAAGGGGTCCTATGTTAACATGTAACTTGGCCTGTTAGGATGTCTTGGAGTTAAATAGATTTTTTTATTCAGTTAATGTGACCTCCTAATGCTGCTAATTCCACAAATGAGCATTTTCAGTTCTTTAAAACATATCAAATGTTTAGAAATTCTACTGTGCATAATTATTTGGAACAGTGCATTTTAAGTTTTATTCACTTTGGAGATTATACGGTTATCATTGGGAGGTTTCTTCAATAAAATTCGAACGGGTGATTACTTTTATTAGACTGACTCATTTGCACCAACCATTTAGGAAAATCCAATAAAAATGTCAGTTGCATAATAATTTGGAACATAGTGTAATGCTCCATGCAGTTGTTTATTGCCCCATAGATGCTCCATATAGCATTGTGCAACATGTAATGCCGCTTCTGCAACAAAACAAAACGTACTCCCCTCTCGTCGCTGCTCCTCAGCGTCCCGTCTCTCCGCACTGACTGTTCAGGCAGAGGGCGGCGCGCACACTAATACGTCATCGCACCCTCTGACCTGCACAGTCACAGCAAGAGGACGGGAAGACGGAGCGGCAGCTGGAGGATGGAACGCAGACAGGTGAATATGAAATACTATGGGAGTGGAGTCCATATTCATTACTTTAATGAGCAGTACCACGTGACCGCTGAATTGAGGAAGAGCTGCAGCACAAGAGACGATGGGACAGGCTTGGACAGCGTCAGGAGCACAGGGAGCAGGTGAGTATGCGACAGTCCTCTCTCCCCCTCACCCGCTGCCGACCATGACTCGAGTATAAGCCGAGAGGGGCACTTTCAACCCAAAAATTTGGGCTAAAAATCTCGGCTTATACTTGAGTATATACAGTAACTGTTTATCAAAAAAAAAAAAAAAAAAAAACACACCACGATGTGCAAGTCTCTGTCCTGATGTGATCGCACATCAAAGGACAGAGAAATAGGGGGTTTCGGCGACCCTGTTATACTTACCGGTGTCCCTGGGTCCTCCTGGCCGCAGGCTTCTTCCTCCGGTAAAAAAAAGATGGCGGGTGCATGCGCAGTGCGCCCACCATGATCTGCCAGACGGCAGCTAGAGGAGTTGGGGCTAAGTTTAGGGTTGGGGCTTAATTTAGGGCTAAAGTTAGGGCTAGGGTTGGGATTAGGGTTACGTTTGGGATTAGGGGTGTATTGGGATTAGGTTTGAGATTAGGAGTGTGTTGGATATAAGGCTATGGTTGTTTTGGGGTTAGGGTTGTGATTATCGTTAGGGTTGGGATTAGGGGTGTGTTGGGGTTAGGGTTGGAGTTAGAATTGGGGGCTTCCACTGTTTAGGTACATCAGGAGGTATCCAAACGCCACAGCCAATTTTGCGCTCAAAAAGTCAAATGGTGCTCCCTCCCTTCTGAGCTCTGCTGTGCGCTTAAACAGTGGTTTACCCCCACATATGGGGCATCAGCGTACTCGGGATAAACTGGACAACTTTTGGGGTCCAATTTCTCCTGTTATCCTTGTGAAAATAAAAAACTTGGGGGCTAAATAAAAATCTTTAGTGGAAATTTTTTTGATTTTTACGACTCTGCATTATAAAATTCTGTGAAGCACTTGGGCATTCAAAGTTCTCACAACACATCTAGAGAAGTTCCTTGGGGGTCTAGTTTCCAAAATGGGGTCACTTGTGGGGGGGGTTTCTACTTTTTAGGTACATCAGGGGCTCTGCAAACACAACATAACTCCCGCAGACCATCCCATCAAAGTCTGCATTCCATGCAGCACTCCCCTTCCGAGCCACGATGGGTGCCCAAACAGAGCCCTCCCCCCTACATATGGGGTATCAGCATACTCAGGACCAACTGGTCAACAGATTTTGGGGTCCAATGTCTCCTCTTACCCTTGAGAAAATAAAAAATTGCAGGCTAAAAAATCATTTTTGAGGAAAAAAAAAAAAAAGGATTGTTTATTTTCACAGCTCTGCGTTATAAATTTCTGTGAAGCACCTGGGGGTTTAAAGTGCTCACCACACATCTAGATAAGTTCCATAAGGGGTCTAGTTTCCAAAATGGGGTCACTTGTGGGGGGTTTCTACTGTTTAGGCACATCAGGGGCTCCCCAAACGCGACATGGCGTCCGATCTCAATTCCAGCTAATTCTATATTGAAAAAGTAAAACGGCACTCCTTCTCTTCCAAGCTCTGCAGTGCGCCCAAACAGTGGTTTACCCCCACATATTGGGTATCGGCGTATTCAGGAAGTTGCACAACAAAATTTATGGTTAAATTTCTGTTTTTACACTTGTGAAAATAAAAAATGGTTCTGAAGTAAAATGTTTGCAAAGTTAAATGTTCATTTTTTTCCTTCCACATTGTTTCAGTTCCTGTGAAGCACGTAAAGGGTTAATAAACTTCTTGAATGTTGTTTTGAGCACCTTGAGGGGTGCAGTTTTTAGAATGGTGTCACACTTGGTTATTTTCTATCATATAGACCCCTCAAAATGACTTCAAATGTGATGTGGTCCCCCCCACCCCCCCAAAAAAAAGTGTTGTAAAAATGAGAAATTGCTGGTCAACTTAACCCTTATAACTCCCTAACAGAAAAAAAAAAATTGTTTCCAAAATTGTGCTGATGTAAAGTAGACATGTGGGAATATCGTAGTTACTCACCGATAACGGTATTTCTCTGATCCCAGGACGGCACCACAGAGAGCGGGATCCGCCCTCAGGGACAGGAAACCCACAGGTTAAAAAGGCAGGACCTCTCCTCCACCTCAGTTGGTTTACAGAGCCTTAACAGGACTTCAGCTGTAACTTAATTGGTTATTTACATGCACAGAAAACATCATATACATATATATGCGTTCATTTTCTTATATTTTTTTGGCCACACCTCGTGACTAAACATTAGTAGCGTGTACACCCACACGTGAAAAGGGAGGGAATATACGGGTGCCGTCATGGGATCAGAGAAATACCGTTATCGGTGAATAACTACGATATTCTCTTACCCCCATGACGGCACCACGGAGAGAATTTCATAGAATGTATATTAGGGTGGGATTACCGCCTCCAGAACTCTTCTGCCGAAGGTTAAGTCTGAAGAAGAAGATACGTCAAGTTGGTAGTGCTTAAAAAAAAAAAAAAAAAAAAAAAAAAACGTAGAAGGTGAGGACCAAGTGGCTGCTCTACATATCTGGTCAATAGATGCTCCAGCTTGCTCTGCCCAAGAGGTTGCCACCAATCTGGTCAAATGAGCCTTAATTGTGTCTGGAACCGCTTCCTCAGATGAGGTGTATGACAGGGTGATGGCATCCCTTACCCATCTTGCCAACGTGGCTTTTGATGCTTTCTGCCCCTTGTTTGGCCTCTGAAAACAGACCCCTCCCTTTCCTACACTTCCTCGTGGCTGATATATAATGGGTCAAACATCTTTTCACATCTAGAGTGTGCAGTGTCCTTTCCTTTTCATTTTTAGGATTTGGGCAAAAGGATGGTAAGGATATTTCTTGGTTACTATGAAACTGACGCCACTTTAGGGAGGTAGGCTGGATCGGTTCGGAGGACTACTGTCTTCTAATATCCGGGTTAAAGGTGGGAATGCTGATAAAGCCTGTAAGTCACTGATCCTGCGGGCTGAAGTCAGTGCCACCAGTAGACAAGTTTTCAGGGAAATTATTTTTAGGGGTGCTTGCAATAAGGGTTCAAAAGGCCCCTTAGTTAGTGCAGCAAGCACCAGATTAAGATCCCAGGGAGGGGAAGTGTGGTGTATGACAGGATGAAGCCTTAATGAATTTTTTTACCCAGTGGTTCCCTGCCAGGTCGTGGTTGTAAAGGGCCCCTAATGCTGCGATTTGAACCTTTAGGGTACTTGCTGCCAAGCCTTTTTCTAGCCCTATTTGGAGGAATTCCAGAATCTCCCGAATTGGGATCTCCTCTGATAAGCTTACACCTGAACTAGAGAGGAATTTTTTCCAGACTGCCATATGCTCTCGTAGTGACCGGTTTTCTACTGGCCAATAGTGTTGAAACTAGATTTTGAGAGAACCCCCTCCCAGTTAAAAGTTCCCTCTCAAATTCCATGCTGTCATGTGCAAACTTATTTGTGGATGATTTATCGGACCCTGGTACAGGAGATTTGGGATATCTGGGAGGACCCAAGGATCTGATATGGACATTAGGCGTAGCCACGGGAACCACGTTCTTTTTGGCCAGAACGGGGCTATCACCACTCTTGCCCTGTCCTCCCTGATCTTCAGAACAAGTGGAACTAGAGCTAATGGAGGAAAGGAATAAGCCAGTTGGAAATTCCAGGGAATTTTAAAGGAGTCTAGGGTCACTGGGTTCCCCCGTGGATCTATTGAGCAGAATGCCTGAGTTTTTCTGTTTCGACTGTTCGCAAACAGATCTATATCTGGGGTTCCCCAATGATCACTATGAGATTGAATATCTCCTGGTTTACCTCCCACTCCCCCTGTTTTAGTTGTGTTCTGCTTAGAAAATCTGCCTTCCGATTTTCTGTCCCTTTGATGTGAAGGGCTGTCAGGGAGAGCAGGTTGGTTTCTACTTGTGACAGAATAGATTTCGTCACTTTCATCAGAGGATGTGTCCTTGTTCCCCCGATGATTTAAATACGCCACTACTACCCTGTTGTCCGTCAGAATTCTCACGTGATGGGAATGGAGGGAGGTTAGAAAGTGGTGAGGGAATACTTCACCGCTAACAGCTTTCATATTCGAAGTGAGGGATTTTTCTTCCCCTGACCATGGACCTTGAGCCACTTGACCTTTTAGGTGAGCCCTCCAACCCCATGGACTTGCATCCATGGTTAGAGTTATTGAGACAGGCCATACCCATGGTACCCCCCTTTGTGAGATTGGCCAGGTCTGTCCTCCAAACTAAAGAAGCTATTGTTAGTGATATTTTTAATCGCTTCTCTAAATCTCCCTTTGAGCGGCTTTCTGCTTCTAATACTTCCCACTGGAGATCTCTGGAATGCCCTTGAGCCCACTGAACCGCCGGAATGCAGGCTGTCATTGACCCTAGTATGGACATTGCTTTCCTCAAAGTAACGACTGGGGAATGTCTTAAATTGTCCACTAGTTTTATCATGTTGGAAACTTACATCTGGGAGACGACATTCCTGTTTTACAGAATCTATTATTATCATCCCCAAGTATTGTTGAATTTGAGTTGGGAAAATTCTGCATTTTACTAGGTTCAATAACCACCCTAGACTTGATAGGGCTGTCATCACTTTATCTAGCTGCTGACTGCAATGGAGAGAAGATATGCCCGTCACTAGGAGGTCGTCCAGATAAGGGACAATCAACACTTTTGCTCCCTTATGTGGGCCATTACTTCTGCCATTAGTTTTGTGAATGCCCTCGGGGCTATGGCAAGGCAGAACGGAAGCGCCCTGTATTCATAATGTTTCAGCTCTCCGTGCATCATAACTGCCACCCTGAGATATTTTTGAAACTCTGGATGGATCGGCACATGGTAGTATGAGTCTTTCAGGTCTATAACAGTCATGAAGCAAGATTGATTTCGGGTTCTGACACATGACTATTGTTTCCATCTTGAAACTTTCTGTCACTAGGTATTTGTTCAACCTCTTCAGGTTTATTATTACTCTGAAAGTCCCGTCCGGCTTCATCCGAAGAAAAAGGGGAGAGTAGAAACCCGTTGTCTCTTCCTGTTGTGGAACTTCCTGAAGGACATTTTTGGTTAGGAGATTGTGGACTTCTTCCTGGATGCTCAGCTGTTCGGTCTCGGATTTTCTTTGTGGTGTTATAACGAATTGATGGTGTGGCCTTGTATGAAGTTTCGGCTTCAGGCCTGTTTTTATTATGTTCAAAGTCCAGCTGCTCCCTGATATTTTTTCCCAGGCTTGGAGAAAGTATGTCAGTCTCCCTCATACCTGGGGCGCACCTTCATTGGGGTTGTTTCTTATTATCTGGCTTGTTGAACATGAAGCCTCTCCCTTTGAATTTTTTATCTTCCCATCCATCTTTTTGATTCTTAGGCGGACGTTTACGAATAAATTTCCTCCCCCGAAAGGGCCGCCTATAGGATTGGTTGGGAAATCCTGGAAATGCTTTTTTCTTGTCTACAGCTTTTTCAAGGATATCGTCCAATGTAGGCCCAAACAAAAGTTCACCTTCGCACGGTATGGAACAGTTTCACTTTTGTTTGTAAATCACCCGGCCAGCACTTCAGCCATAGTGCCCTTCTGGCTGCATTTGAAAATGAAGCTGATCTTGCCGTCAGCCTGACCGAGTCTATGGAGGAGTCTGCCAAATATGCTGCAGCTCCCCTCATGACTGATATGGAGTCTAATATAGACTCCCTTGGAGATTTATTTTTTTAATTGGGTCTCCAGGTGATCCAGCCATACCATTAAGGCTCTTGCTGTGCATGTGGCAGCTATCCCTGGTTTTAAACCCCCGCTAGCTGAATCCCAGCATCCTTTTAAGAATCATCAGCTCTTTTATCCATGGGGTCTTTAAGAGTCCCCATATCCTCAAAGGGTAGAGCGAATTTTTTCGACGTTTTCACAATAGCGACATCCAATTTTGGCGCTTTACCCCACGAGGAACAGGCTGGATCATCAAATGGATACTTCCTCTTAGGGGTCAAAAGGACTTTATCTGGTCTTTTCCACTCTCTTTATTAGCGCCTGTATTTTCATTTAACGGGAACACCCTATGCCTCTTTTGTTCAAGGCCCCCAAACATAAGATCTTGTGCAGTTTTTTTAGCACGAGTATCTGTCAGCCCCATGGTGGTTCTAACCATTTTAACTAACGCATCCGTTTCCTCAATAGGAAAACAGTTACGTCCCCCTTCTGAGGATGAAGCTGAGGAAGACGTAGAGCTATCCGAACTATAATGGATACCATCTTCACTGGAACTGTAATTTGGGGATTTATTTCTGTGTTTCATCTTGCGCTAAAAAGGGGTAAAAAAACCGTATCTTCTACCTGGGTTTTTATTAGGTCTTTGAGCTCAGATGCAAATCTTGGGGTTTCTTCGTTTATAGTATTCTGTAAACATAAGGCACAGAGCTTTTTTAGCCCATGTGGCTGGTTAATCTGCCGAGCAGAGTGGGCACACTATTTTTGGTTTTCGCCTTGAACTTCTTTCCCTATAAAAATAAACCCCTATTTAGCATATATACATTCACGGAGGTCACTTACCCTCCTAACGTGAGGGAGATACCGGTTATGGTCTTGGGGATGCCTCCTCCATCTGAACCGCTGTTCTTCTCCCGGATCCACCAGAGCCTCGGCTGTGCTGGGATCCAGAGCTGTGGCGTTGCGCCGGTCCCTGCCTCATTTGCGTGCGACGGCGCTCCTGCGAGTCTCCTCCACCTGCTGCTCTCTTCCACTCATATTGGTGGTATTTTGAGCAGAGGTGATAGATTCCCTGCCGATTTATCTTGAAAAGAACGGCGCATGGCAGCTTCCGGTTTACCCATAGGTGCCCTGCGCCGCCCCAGAAGTGACACCTGCGCATTAAGCGCCGCCGGACCTCGCGCGCGCGCTTCACTGTCGGCTCCCAGGAGGGATCGCTGCAGCTGCTTCCATTTTTGTGCCCTCCGTAGGTGACCGCCGTCACCACCTCCTATGGGCCCAAAAAACTGGCGGTGCTGCACCAGCTACCCATTACCGGTTGCTTTCTTGAAGAGAAGAGGCAGGCTTGGATCCTTTTCACTGCCTCTTCCCTGCACGTCTCTACAGGGCCCGCCGACCCCGGAACCGTGCCTTCAGGGGGAGACCTCCATCTGAGACCGCGGCAGGGCCCCCCGCTGCCTGGATTCGGCCCGATAGTCCCTGGTATCCCGCGACGATCTGATAAGCTGTAGGTTCCCCGTCAGGGACAGGAAACCGAACTGAGGTGGAAGAGAGGTCCCGCCTTTTTAACCTGTGGGTTTCCTGTCCCTGAGGGCGGATCCCTCTATCCGTGGAGCCGTCATGGGGGGGTAAGAGAAATGTTATTTATTAACTATTTTTTGTGACATATCTCTGATTTAAGGGCATAAAAATACAAAGCTTGAAAATAACAAAAAAATTTTTGCCACATTTCCGTTTTTTTTTCCATAAATAATCGCAAGTAATATCGAAGAAATGTTACCATTAACATGAAGTACAATATGTCACAAAAAAACAGTCTTAGAATCAGCAGGATCTGTTAAAGTGTTCCAGAGTTATAACCTCATAAAGTGACAGTGGTCAGAATTGTAAAAATTGGCTCGGTCATTAAGTACCAAATTGGCTCTGTCACTAACGGGTTAATATCAGCTCTCAGATGTTTGCTTATCCTTTACTGGCTGTTTTACAGGGGAACTCCAGAAAAAAAATTGACATAGGGTCCCCCTATAAAGTCTAACCAGCAAAGGCTATGGATATTGATTGCCCCCTCCTAGACAAACTCATCAGCTCTCAGCAGTCTCAGAACTGGCACATCTCTAAGATGTACAGAATGTGGTGCTAGGCCTCGCTATTCCCACTTGTCCTGCAGCGGTGGCAAGTGGGGTTCATATTTGTGGGGTTGATGTCACCTTTGTATTGTCAGGTGACATCAAGCCAACAGGTTAGTAATGGAGAGGCGTCTATAATACATCTATCCATTAGCAACCATAATGATATTGTATAAAAACACCTAGAATACAGTCTTATTTGAAACTAGATGGTGGCCCGATTCAAACGCATAGGGTATTCTAGAATATGTATGCGTAGTGTATAGCACAGCCCACGTTGTACATTGCGCAGCCCACATTGTACATTGCGCAGCCCACGCATATAGCAATGTGGGCATGATATCCCTGTTAAAAAAATAAAAAAATAGTTAAATACTCACCTTCCGTTGGCGCATGCATCCAGGAAGCGGTTACCAACGCTTGGGATCCACCAAAGCTGCGGAGCCGCTCACCATCTTCCGTTCCTAGGATGCATTGCAAAATTACCCAGAAGACTTAGCAGTCTCTGGGTAACTTTGCAATGCATCGCCGGGAACGGAAGATGGCGGCCGGTGCGAGCGGCTCCGGTGGTGAGTATAGCAGATTTTTTTTTTTTTTTTAACTATTGATGCCGCATAAGCAGCCTCAATAGTAAAAAATTGGGGACACAGGGTTAATAGCAGCAGTTACGGAGTGCGTTACCCGCTGCATAACGCGGTCTGTTACCGCCGGCATTAACCCTGTGTGAGCTGTAACTGGAGGGGAGTATGCAGGCGCCGGGCACTCAGTGCGGGGAGTAAGGAGCGGCCATTTTCTTCCAGACTGTGCGTCGCTGATTGGTCGTGGCAAAACACCCACGACCAATCAGCGACTTGGATTCCATGACAGACAAAGGCCGCGACCAATGAATATCTGTGACAGACAGAAAGACGGAAGTGACCCATAGACAATTATATAGTAGATAATGACTGACTCCTTTATTAATCTTAACCCCTTCATGACCCTGCCTATTTTGACCTTAATGACCTAGCCATTTTTTGCAATTCTGACCAGTGTCCCTTTATGAGGTAATAACTCAGGAACGCTTCAATGGATTCTAGTGGTTCTGAGATTGTTTTTTTCGTGACATATTGGGCTTCATGTTAATGGTTAATTTAGGTCGATAATTTTTGGGTTTGTGAAAAAAACCGAAATTTGGCAAAAATTTTGCAATTTTCAAATTTTGAATTTTTATTCTGTTAAACCAGAGAGTCATGTGACACAAAATAGTTAAACAACATTACATCAGCACAATTTTGGAAACAAATTTTTTTTGTTAGGAAGTTATAAGGGTTAACATTTGACCAGCGATTTGTCATTTTTACAACAAAATTTACAAAGCCATTTTTTTTTTTTGGTTGTTTTAGGGACCACCTTACATTCGAAGTCAGTTTTAGTGAGGGGTCTATATGGCTGAAAATACTTAAAAGTGACACCATTCTAAAAACTGCACCCCTCATGGTGCTCAAAACCACATTCAAGTAGTTTATTAACCCTTCAGGTGCTTCACAACAGCAGAAGCAACAAAGAAGGAAAAAAAAATTAACATTTAACTTTAGTCACAAAAATGATATTTTAGCAGCTTTTTTTTTTTTTTTTTTTTATTTCCCCAAGGGTAAAATGAGAAACTGAACACCATGTCGCATTTGGAGAGCCCCTGTGTGCCTAAACATTGGAGCTCCCCTACAAGTGACCCCATTTTGGAAACTAGACCTGCCAAGGAACTAATCTAGATGTGCGGTGAGCACTTTGAACCCCCAAGTGCTTTACAGAAGTTTATAACGCAGAGCCGTGAAAAATCATTTTTCTTTCCTTAAAAGTTATTTTTTAGCCCGCAATTTTTTTATTTTCACAAGGGTAACCTTAGAATTATTGGACCCCAAAAGTTTTTGTCCAGTTTGTCCTGAGTAAGCTAATACCCCATATGTTTGGGTAAACCACTGTTTGTACGCATGTCGGGGCTCGGAAGGGAGGGAGCACCATTTGACTTTTTTAATGCAAGATTGGCTGGAATCAATGGTGGAGCCATGTCGCGGTTGGAGACCCCTGATGTGGCTAAACAGCGGAAACCCCTCAATTCTAAACACAACCCTAACCCCAACACACCCCTAACCATAACCCTAACCACAAATCCAACCCTAACCCCAACACACCCCTAACCCTAATCTTAACTCTATTTCCAGCCCTAACCCCAAGGCTATGTGCCCACGTTGCGTATTCGTGAGGATTTTTCAGCAGTTTTTGAAAAATCCGCAGGTAAAACGCACTTCCAGTGTTTTTTGTGCTGATTTCGTCTGCAGATTCTTATTGAGGAACAGGTGTAAAACGCTGTGGAATCCGCACAAAGAATTGACATGCTGCGAAAAATACAACCCAGCATTTACGAGCTGTATTCTCCGCACCATGGGCACAGCGGATTTGGTTTTCCATAGGTTTACATGGTACTGTAAACGTGATGGAAAACTGCTACGAATCCGCAGCAGCCAATCTGCTGGGGATCCGCAGCCAAACCCGCACCATGTGCACATAGCCTAATTCTAACCCTAATTGCAACCCCAACTCATGAAAAAGACGGAGGGGAGCGGAGGACAGGACGGAGATCTGTGGCAGATCGTGGTCTCCAGCCATGGCCGATGATATTGCAGCATCGGCCATGGCTTGATTGTAATATTTCACCAATTGAAAGTGAAACAGTCACTTTCAACAGCCAATCAGAGCGATCGTAGCCACAGGGGGGGGGGGGGGGGGGGTCTCGAAGCCTCCCCCTTGGGCTTACAGTTAACCCTTTCACCCGACCTGCAGGAACGCGATCATTGTGACAGCATATGCGTCACAGGTCGGATTGGCACCGACTTTCTAAACGCATACGCTGTGTCACAGGTCAGGAAGGGGTTAAAAAAAACAATAGAGAGATATATAGAGATATATCTCTATCATCGTGATTACTCGCTAATCCCGTCCCCTGCACAGTAGCACCGCCCCCCCACCGCATTACCACACGAGGCTCCGTCCCTCCACCGCATTACCACATGAGGCTGCGTCCCCACACATTACCACACGAATCCAGTTTGCTTGTGATTTTACACTGTGAATATAATGTATTAGTATTATTCTGATTTTTAATTATTATTAACTTCATTTTAAGTTAATTTACCACCTGCGTAAGCTGTATTAAATGTTGTAATTATTTACTTTAGTTTAATCACTAGCAGCATTAATTAGATAGCAATGAGCATGCCGAGCGTAGCTGGCTGGAAACAGCTAGTTACCATACTCACCGAACACCTAATCCACTGACGCCAACGTTTCCTGCAACAAAAATGAAATAAACCACAATATTCTTCACCTGTCCGCAGAGAAGATAATCCATAATGTCCCACGACGATCCTGATCACTTTGTGAGCAGTCACATCAGTGATGTGACTGCTCAGAGAGCTGACAATACACTGACAGAAGGTAATCGCTCCTGCTGTGTGACACAGAGCTGCTGCGAGTTCACCGGAGTTAATCAGCTCCAGTGACCTCCCTTCCAGGACCACTGCTGCGTGGCAAAGTTCTCATGCAGCAGTGCCGTGAGAGTACTGGAGCTGATGACCTCCGATGAACTCACTGCAGCTCACTGATACAGCAGGTAATTGCCCCCAGAGTGTAAAGGTACCTTCACACTAAACAACGAGAACGACAATGATCCGTGACGTTGCAGCGTCCTGGATAGCGATCTCGTTGTGTTTGACACGCAGCAGCGATCTGGATCCCGCTGTGATATCGCTGGTCGGAGCTAGAAGTCCAGATCTTTATTTGGTCGTCAGATCGGCGTGTATCGTCGTGTTTGACAGCAAAAGCAACGATGTCAGCAATGATAAACATGGAGTTAACGACCTGTGAGAACGATAAGTGAGTCACCGCTACATCACAGGATCGCTCATGCATCGTTGTGGAGCTGCTGTGTTTGACATCTCTACAGCGACCTAAACAGCGATGCTGCAGCGATCGGCTCGTTGTCTATATCGCTGCAGCGTCGCTGAGTGTGACGGTACCTTAAGTTTATCGCCGGCAGCCAGATTGAGGGGTCTGACCTCCCAATGTGACTCTTCTACACACAAGGTCGCCGTGGGACACTTTGATTACCTGGACTACAGCGGACAGGTTGAGTGTATGTTGGTTTATTTTACATTTCTAGGAGACAAGGGCATCGGGGTTTTGGTGTTAGGTGAGTATGTGTTTTTTATTTGAATGTGTATGTAATTTTATTTATTTTTTTTTAAACTGAGCACAGGCGCTGACAGGCATCTCCCATCAGCGGCACCTGTTGTCACTGTTGTCAGTGACAGCAGACATAGCCCAATGGGAGCAATAATCTCATCAGCCCATGCCTGCGGGTCACAGCTGGGGGGTCATGCTGACATCTGACAGCATGATTTCACAGCATTAAAGTCAACGGTCTTACCGGCGATAAGAACCACCGCGCCGGTGTTTCCCCACATTATCACACAGATGACAGCATGGGAAACCATAGGAAGTCGGTAAAACTAAACAAACAAACCAGCAAACGTTTTTATACATGCATTTTTGTGCGGATTTGACTCAATTGAAGTCAATGGGTGCAGAAGTGCAAAAAGAATTGACATACTGCAGAAAAAAAAAATGCACTGCAAATACTGACTGAAATTTACTGATCATACGCACCACACTTCAGGATTGTCATATAATTAGCTTGCATTAGGATTCCATTGTGGTTTTGGTCCATTTCCGTGCGGAAAAACGCATGGTGTGCACATAGCCTTAAGCTACTAGTCTACAGACATGCAATTCCTTAATGCACACAGCATGAGGACTCTCCAGAGCCATTGGTCAGGTGACCACAAGTACGCGATATAGACACTCGACACCTTTTGAGATGAGTGCAGCCTCACAATACACTAGAGTATTGAGTGAGGCTGGACACAGTCTAGTGAGAATGCAGCCAGGATGAATACAAGGCCAGCACGGTGGCTCAGTGGTTAGCACTGTTGATTTGCAGTGCTAGCGTCCTGGGTTCAAATCCCATCAAGAACAACATCTGCAAGGAGTTTGTATGTTCTCCCCATGTTTGCGTGGGTTTCTCAGGTTTCTTACTGGAAAGACATACTAATAGGGATTCTAGATTGTGAATTAATGGTATTAATGTATTAGAGTACAAATTCATACATTAATACATACTAGTGGTCACATGACCTCTGCACCAGAGAATCCTCTTAGAACGCACTGTTGAGGACTAAAGTCTGCAATTAAGGTGAAGACTTGTAGCTTAGACCAGACAACTCCTTTACCCCCACGGTGGTTTGCACGTTAATGACTAGCCCAGTTTTCACAGTCCTGACCAGAGACCCCAAAGTTTATTGTGCAATTTCTCCCAAGTTTACAGATGCCCTATATGTGGTCGAAAAATACTTTTGAAGCACAGTGCAAAGCTCAGAAGGGAAGGAGCGCCATATTACAGAGCAGATTTTGCTGCACTGGTTCGAGGCTGCCATGTCACATTGGCAGAACCCCCCCTATAAGTGACCCCATTTTACAGACTACACCTCTCAGCAGTGGCGTAACTACAAAGTTATGGGCCCCGATGCGAACTTCCAAATGCCCCCCCCCCCCCCCCCCGCAGCCCTGCCATACAACTCAAGGTAACCCCCATAGAATACAACGCAGCCCCACCTCATAGTGCTCCATAATGCTGCACAATTGTTATGGCCCCAAAAGATGCTCCGCACAGCCACTGCCCCTTAGGGTATGTGTCCACGGTCAGTAGACGCTGCGTGTTTGACGCTGCAGCGTCAAACACGCAGCGTCCAGATGTTCCAGCATAGTGGAGGGCCTGCGACTCCGGACATGCTGAGCGTCTTTTCAGATCGCAGCATGTCCGTGCTACCTGCGGCGACGCTGCGTCGCCGCAAGTAATATCACAGGACCCTATGGCGAGGGGTGCGATGATCCCGGATGTGTACAGTACACATACGGCATCATCGCGTCCCAGAAAGGGGGCGGGGCTTAGCGCCGAGCGGCTTCGCTGCTCCGGCGATACCGCCGGCCATCCTGATCGTGGACACGCAGCCTTATAGTGCTGGCGCTGCACAAGTGTTATGGCCCCATAAAATGCACCGCACAGCCACTGCCCCTTATAGTGCTGCACAATTGTTATGGCCCCATAAGATGCTCTGCACAGTCACTGCCCCTTATAGTGCTGCACAATTGTTATGGCCCCATAAGATGCTCCGCACAGTCACTGCCCCTTATAGTGCTGGCGCTGCACAAGCGTTATGGCCCCATAAAATGCTCCGTACAGTCACTTGCCCCTTATGCTTTTGCTGCTATAAAAAAAATAAATCACATACTCACCTCACCTCTCTCTCTTCGCTCAGGACCCCCGGCACTTTCAATATTTACCTGGCTGCTCCTCGTGCGGCTCCGTCTTCGGCACTGACGTTCAGCAGAGGGCGCGCACTGACTACGTCACCGCGCCCTCTGACCTGAGCGTCACTGCCAGAGGACGCTGATGACAGAGCCGCACCGGAACGAGGAGCGGCAAATATCGCGCAGTGCTGTATACTCACCTACTCCCGGCACGGTCCCTGGACATCCCTGCTTCTTCCAGCGCTGCAGATTCTTCCTGTATTGAGCGGTCACAGTTACCGTTCAATACAGAAGTGAATATGCGGCTCCACCACTATGGGAGGTGGAGCCGCATATTCATTTCTGTAATGAGCGGGACCATGTGACCGCTCAGTGCAGGAAGAATCTGCAGCGCTGGAAGAAGCAGGGACGTCCAGGGACCGTGCCGGGAGTAGGTAAGTATAATTAGAGAGCGGTGACTGCTCCCTGCTGCGGGTCACTCACAAATGGTGGATCATCATCAATCATGGGTCATTTCATTCTCCTTCACTCCTGTCCATGGGGCCCCTAAGTAGTCTGGGCCCCGTCGCAGCTGCGACCGCGGTAGTTACGCCCCTGCCTCTCAGTGAATTAATCTAGGGGTGAAATTATCTTATCGACACCACGGGTGTGTCACAAAATTTTATACAATTGGGCAGTGAAGAAAAAAAAAATAAAAAATACATTTCTACCAATTATTTCGTTTTAGCCCCAGATTTTACATTTTCACACAAGTGGTTAAATGGCACCAAAATGTGTCCCACAATCTACTGAAAGTGGCAATGCCCCATATGTGGCTACACAGTATTGCTTAGCCGCACGGCAAGACATAGGAGGGACAGATCACCATTTGCCTCCTGGAGCGCAGATATTCCTAGACTAGTTTGAGGACTCTATATACAGAGCCTCCCCAGAGCTAGGAGTGCCGAACCACCCCCCCTCAAGTGACCCCATTTTGGAAGTTATAACCCTTGGGGGGGGGGGGGGAATGCCGATTTTGACTCAACGGCAGTTTTCCAGAAGCAAGCAGCAATGAATGCTGCAGAGTGAAAACAGCAAACGGACGTTGTAGTGACCAGTATGTTATGCCCAGCCCGTGCTTCTGCATACATGCCCCCGTAAATTAGGCTGAGTCTGATTGCTTTAGAAAAGCCTAAACATGTGGAGGCTATATGTGGTTTAGACACTGGGGCTAGAATAGAAGAATAGAATTTTTTTTTTGTGCAGCTCACTGTTCTGTATAAGTGATAAGACTGACTTGTTCTTCGGGTCGGTGTGATTACGGCAATAGTTTTATATTATTTATTTTCTAACCTTTTTAAACAATATTTTAGCAAAATGAATTTGTTTTTTTTATAGTTCTATTCGCAGTAGTAACTGTTTTGAAGGACAGTTTGATATATAGATATTACACACTTTTTTTACATATGACTGATTGCTTTTTATTCAGTTTGGGAGTCACTTAGGAAAAAGCGATATTTCTTGGGCGTGCTTTTTTTAAGGCATTTTCCAACCACAATAACATACATGCCAGTTTTATAGAGCGGGTTGTTAAGGACACGGTGATACCAATTTTGTGTGGCAAAACGGATTTCAGAGATTCGTGGGTTTTTACATTTTCACTGTGGGACATGTATAATTTTTACATTGATCACTGGTCTTATACACTGCTGCACAAGTACATCAGTGTATCAGACTGTTCGTGTCTCACTTACTGTGCCTGTGGGATTTGGCTTATTGTTGGATCTCACAGGCCACCATAACCTGGGGTCATCACATGACATCAGGGTACCATGGTAACCATCAGGACACGCAAAGCTCATTGCAGGGGGTCCCGATGGTTACAAAGGGGCAGTTTTGTGACCACCTTGTAACAACTGAAATACTACTGTAGCAACTGACAGCTGTATTTAAGAGGTTAAGCAGCCCAGATCTGTCACAAAACTTGTTGGAAACAATACAGTTGACACCCCGAGGAATCCCACCACTAAGCCCTTATTCCTCAACGCCATTTAATAGCGATGATGAGGAATAAACAGCCTTAAAGGGAACCTGTCTCCCCAAAAATCGCATATAAGCTAAGCCCACTGGCATCAGGGGCTTATCTACAGCATTACAGAATGCTGTAGATAAGCCCCAATGTAACCTGAAAGGTGAGAAAAAGGTTATATTATACGGTCCGATGGGCGCCTCCTACCTTCATCAGAGGACGTCCTCTTCTGGTCTTCATGCCGCAGCTCCGGCGCAGGCATACTTTGTCTGCCCTATTGAGGGCAGAGCAAATTACTGCAGTGCACTAGGCCTCTCTGACCTTTCCTGGTGCCTGCGCACTGCAGCACTTTGCTCTGCCCTCAACAGGGCAGACAAAGTACGCCTGCGCCAGAGCATGAAGACAAGAAGAGGACATCATCGTAAGAAGATGGGAGGCCCCAGACCGGACCGCAGCGGGACCACCCAGGTGAGTATAATATAACCTCTTTCTCCTCTTTCAGGTAACATCGGGGGCTTATCTACAGCATTACAGAATGCTGTAGATAAGCCCATCTTAGCTCAAATTTGATTTGGGGGGGGGGGGGGCTACAGGTTCCCTTTAAGTATCTGCAGCCTCACCCTTTCAAGCTTGATCTGAGCATGAAGAAAACCACTTACCTGAGTGCACTGCCCTTGGGATCCAGTCCTTCCAAGAACTTTAGTAACCTAGCAATAAGACACAGCCGTCAGTAAGATAGTAAAGGTCCCGCAGCAGGACAATCCACCGAGAACGCATGAGGTTCATGGTGTCAGGCTACCAGCTTTCTGGTCAGCGTTCCAGCGGCCTGCCCCGCACACGTTATACCCCAGTTATAACGTCGGCTCTATACATTACCCTGGCGAGTTTGACGGGTGCAACGCGGCTGGCATCCATTGCTACAGCTCTGTAGGCCGAAAGAAAGAATCACGTGTGCACGCAGCGAGTTTTTATAGCACTAGGTGGAGAACGGGAAGAAGCATCAGACTGCGGCGTGCTGACATCAGAGGACGTATGGCACGCAAGTTCCTGTTTCTGAATGAGAGGCGGGGCCTCAGGAGCGGCGCAGTCACAAGGCATTGTGGGCAGAGCTGTAGGATGACTGCGCATGCGCCACATGCACGCGCGGCACTCGCGTCCGCACGGCCGCGCGCACCTGGCGCACGCGCAGTAGCTAGGGCTACTGCGCGCCGCCCTAGGCTGTAAAAGCAGGTGGGCGGGTGCTCTCCCAGCGAAACACGCCCCAGCCCCCTTCTCCCACCTTCTCGTTTTGGCGGCATGCATAGACAGCGGACACTGCTACCGGTACTAATCCTTTAGGGGGGTGCCAACACTGCTACCGGTATTAACCCTTTAGGGGGGGTGCCAACACTGCTACACTGCTACCGGTATTAACCCTTTAGGGGGGGTGCCAACACTGCTACCGGTATTAACCCTATGGGGGGGAGAGGGCGCGGGGGGGCTCAGAGAGGGGGGCAGGGCGTGGGGGGGTCAGACTGCGAACACTGCTACCGGTATTAACCTTTTAGGGGGGGAGAGGGCTCGGGGGGGGGCAGGGCGTTGGGGGGGTCAGGGCACGGAGGGCTCAGAGAGGGGGGAGAGGGCGTGGGGGCTCAGAGAGGGGGGCAGGGTGTGGGGGGGGTCAGAATGCGAACACTGCTACCGGTATTAACCTTTTAGGGGGGGAGAGGGCTCGGGGGCGGCAGGGCACGGAGGGCTCAGAGAGGGGGGAGAGGGCGCGGGGGGCTCAGAGAGGGCGTGGTGGGTCTAAGACGGGGAGAAAGGGCGTGGGGGGCTCAGAGAGGGGGGAGCGGGCGCGGGGGGGCTCAGAGGGGGACAGGGCGTGGGGGGCTGTGTATGGATGGATAGGGGGTCCCTTATGGTGGGGGTCCGTGTATGGATGGATAGGGGGTCCCTTATGGCGGGGGTCCGTGTATGGTTGGATAGGGGGTCCCTTATGGCGGGGGTCCGTGTATGGATGGATGGGGGTCCCTTACTGCGGGGGGGCTGTTTATGGATAGATAGGGGGTCCCTTACTGTGGGGGGCCTGTGTATCTCTGCCCACAATGCTTAGTTTGCAATATGGTAGGAGCACATTCAGGAGTGCGCATTCAGGAGCGCGCATTTATGGCTTTCGGCGCGCATTTCGCATGTAAGGAAGCGCGCATTCAGGATCGCGGATCCCTATTCTGCCTGTAGTAACCTGTTGCGTTTATTCCCAGCGTATCCGTATTCTGCCTGTAGTAACCTGTTGCCTGTATTCCCAGCGTATCCGTATTCTGCCTGTAGTAACCTGTTGCCTTTATTCCCAGCGTATCCGTATTCTGCCTGTAGTAACCTGTTGCCTGTATTCCCAGCGTATCCGTATTCTGCCTGTAGTAACCTGTTGCCTTTATTCCCAGCGTATCCGTATTCTGCCTGTAGTAACCTGTTGCCTTTATTCCCAGCGTATCCGTATTCTGCCTGTAGTAACCTGTTGCCTTTATTCCCAGCGTATCCGTATTCTGCCTGTAGTAACCTGTTGCCTGTATTCCCAGCGGATCCGTATTCTGCCTGTAGTAACCTGTTGCCTTTATTCCCAGCGTATCCGTATTCTGCCTGTAGTAAGCTGTTGCCTTTATTCCCAGCGTATCCGTATTCTGCCTGTAGTAACCTGTTGCCTGTATTCCCAGCGGATCCCTATTCTCCCTGTAGTAACCTGTTGCGTTCATTCCCAGCGTATCCATATTCTGCCTGTAGTAACCTGTTGCCTTTATTCCCAGCGTATCCGTATTCTGCCTGTAGTAACCTGTTGCCTTTATTCCCAGCGTATCCGTATTCTTCCTGTAGTAACCTGTTGCCTTTATTCCCAGCGTATCCGTATTCTGCCTGTAGTAACCTGTTGTCTTTATTCCTAGCGTATCCGTATTCTGCCTGTAGTAACCTGTTGCCTTTATTCCCAGCATATCCGTATTCCCCTTATTACCCCATATCCCACCGCTACAGGGGAGTGGGTAGAGAGAGGTTAAGTGCCAGAATAGGCTCATCTTCCAGATGTGCCTTTTCTGGGGTGGCTGGGGGCAGATGTTTTTAGCCAAGGGCGAGCCAATAACCATGGTCCCTCTCTAGGCTATTAACCCCTTAATCCCATATGACGTACTATCCCGGCAAGGTAACCTGGGACTTAATTCCCAGTAACAGGATAGTACGTCATACTGTTTAATGCGACATCGCGACTTAAGTCGCGGTGATCGCATTAAATTTCTGGCGCCATCTTACCTGCAGGAAAATGGCGTCGGCATCCCAGGGCCTGGCTCCGCCCCCCAGGCCTCACGATCGCTGTGATTGGCTGTTCAATTCTGAACAGCCCATCACACCGTTTCTCATTGTTTCAGCCAATCGGAGCAGCTGAAATAAAGATCTCCCAGGCTAGGATCGAGTACCGATGTACTCGATCCTAGGGCCGGTGCCTGGCAACGCCATGCACCGGCAAAAGACCCCCGGATTGGCGTGGTCGCCGATCGATTCGATCACGCCAATCGCAGGGCACAGCGGCGGTCACTGTGTGACCTGCTGGTGACCTGCCTAGGATCGGAGGGATCCTAGGCAGTTGCCATGGTCACCAGGGCCTGCAGGGATTGGTGGGATCGATGTTATCATTCGATCCCACCAATGACAGCTCACATCAGCGGTGTGACCGCTCTGTGACCTGTCTGCCACCTGCAGGTGACTTGTCTGACCGCTCTGCAGGGGTCCCCACTCTAGCTGAGGACTCCTGCAGAGCGGTCACACAGCCAGATCTTGTCTTGCTGGGCCTTGTGGTGTTACAGAAGCCTGTAACACCACAATCCCCTGCATTAGAAAAGCGGGAAAGAAAACCGAAGAAAGAAGAGAGACTACAAACGTAAGTGTTAACAGCCCCTACCCGATCTCTCTTCACCCCCCCATCCCCCCTCTTTTTTAACCCCCTCCGTCCCTCTTTGCGCCGCCTCCGTGCGCACGTTTAGCAGCTGCCGAGCGTTGATTGGTGACGCAGTTCACTTATCAGAGCTTGTGCCTGCCGTTTTCCTTTTTTTTTTTCCACCACACCTGTGCGCACACCCAGCAGCCGCCGAACTTTGATAAGTGACGCGGTTCACTTATCAAAACTCTCGTGCCTGCCGTTTTCTTTTTTTCTTTTTCACATCTCCGTGCGCACACCCAGCAGCCGCTGAACTTTGATAAGTGACGCGGTACACTTATCAGAGCTAGGGCCTGCTGTTTTAGACTTTCACAGTTATTTTTTTTCCCTATTTGCTTTTTTTTCCTTTAGCTTTTTATTTTCAGAGTAGTTTGCACCAAGCACTACACTACCACACTTACACAGTTACCAATAAAGTACACCCAAGCACCACACTTACAAAAACAATGTCCCGCTCGTCCCAACAGCGCTATTCAGCGGAGGAGGCATATTCTTTCCTTGCCTCCGACACTGATAGCGAGGGAGAGGATCCCACTTTTCTTTATTTTTCAGATTCTTCCTCATACTCTTCCCACTCCTTATCTTCCTCCTCTGGCCCTGTGGAACCGCCACGCAGACACCGCAGGACAGATGATGAGGCAAGGCCCATCATTGATGATGAAGATGATGAATCGCCCACCATTACTGAAGACAAACCAGCGCACCCCACTGCGGAATCCATATGGACCTAGCCACCTGAAAATTACGAGCCATTGATTCCTGATTTTGTGGCAGAATCAGGAATCAAGTTTGACACCACCGGCCTCAGAACTAGACTTTTTCAAAGTCTTTTTCTCTGAGGATTTCTTTAACCTCATGGAGGAGCAAACTAACTTATATGCTCAGCAATTTTTTGACCAAAACTTGGGTTCATCATATTCTAACTGGTCTCCTGTAGACGCAGTTGAAATGATGCACTTTTGGGGCCTGGTCCCCTCCACATGGGGATCCTGAAGAAGCCTGAACTTCAGCAATATATAACACTCCAGTGTTCCGAATGGTCATGACCCGGACGCGTATTGAGGCCATCCATGAGGCCAAGTTCCTGCATTACAACGATAATGCACGGTGTCCCGCACGAGATGACCCCAACTTTGACCGTCTGTTCAAAGTTCGGCCGGTCATCGAACACTTCAACAAAAATTTTACTGAAGTGTACGTGCCTCAAAGGGACATCTGCATGGATGAGTCCTTAATTCATTTTAAGGGGCTGCTCAAATTCCATCAATACCTGCCCAGCAAAAGGGCCAGGTACGGAATCAAACTGTACAAGCTGTGTGAGAGTACCTCAGGGTACACCCACAGCTTTAGAGTTTACGAAGGGAAGGACACCAGGATTGAACCGCCTGAGTGTCCTTTCTATCCTGGGAGGGAGTGGGAAAATTGTGTGGGATTTGGTGCACCCACTGCTGGATAAAGGTTATCACCTCTATACCGATAACTTTTACACCAGCATCCCACTCTACAAATCTCTCTCTGCGCGAGGTACCGCAGCCTGTGGTACTGTCCGCAAAAATCAGAGAGGCCACCCGAAGATGCTAGTTGGGCAGACTCTCAGAATAGGTGAGAGCAAAGCCCATTGTAGCGACCACCTGCTGGTGGTCAAGGACAAAAGGGATGTCCTTCTATTGACCACCATACACGGTGATGGCAGCACCCTCAGCACTGTAAAGGGTACCTCTACAGAGGTCAGCCAACCGACCTGTGTACTGGGGTACAACAAAAACATGGGGGGCGTTGATCTCTCTGATCAACTCCTCCAACCGTACAGTGCTTTGAGAAAGGCCAGGGTGTGGTACAAAAAGCTATCCGTGCAAATTGTACAAATGGCAATGCTCAACGCTTTCCTGCTGTCACGATGTGCACACAACACCGATACGTCGTACCTTCATTTCCAGGAGGTAGTGGTTAAGGCCCTGATGTTTGGCACGAGGGAAGAAGCAGGCCCCAGTACTTCTGGAACTGAAGGTACACGTATTGTACCAGGTCAGCATTTTCCGGGGGTGGTCCCGCCAACTTAAAAAGGTAAGCTGCAAAAAAGGTGCCGAGTGTGCTACAAAAGAGGAATACGCAAGGACACCATCTATCAATGTGACACCTGGCCTGTGTATGAAGGATTGCTTTAAATGGTACCACACCTCCATGCACTACTAATTTACAGGAAACAGATTCATTCCAAAGGAGGCACATCTACGCAAGTTCTTTGGGGGCCTACTTTCCAAAATGTTGTCACTTGTAGGTTTTTTTCCTGTTTAGGCACATCAGGGGCTCTGCAAACGGAACATGACGCCCCGCAGACGATTCCATCAAAGTCTGCATTCCAAAACTTCAGTACTTCCCTTTCGAACCTCAACGTGTGCCCAAACAGTTTTTTCTCTGATCGCCCATGACGGCACCACGGAGAGAGGGGATCCGCCCACCAAGGACAGGAAACCTACGGATAAAAAGGCGGTACCACTCTCCTGCATCAGTTGGTTTCCTGTCCTTGATGGGAGACCTACGGACTTACCAGTTCGACGTTGGAATTCCGGGGCCAACCAGTCCGATTCAGGCAGCTGGGGTCCCTCTGCCTCGGCTAGGGTGGTGACCCGAAGCGCCACCGCTGGGAGCCAGGGGCGACAGGGTGTGCGGGGGAGGTGACAAGGAGTTCGCGGTCACCTCCCTAGGTAAGATGCAGCAGCAACATCCAGGGGGGTCCCTCTGTGGTTGCGGGAGGTGCAGCGCGGCCCTCCCTAGAACAAAGCATCAGTCTGCACGCTGCACCGCCATCGGGCGTGCAGAGTAACGCGCTATAGGGGCTGCATAGGACCGGGGGCGCCGGTCAGCAGCGCCATAACTGCTTCCCGGGCGCCATCTTGAAAGATCGGCGCATGCCCGGGATCTAAGCTGGTCTCGCGAGTTAGGAACGCTGGTAGATTACCGCTCAAGCGCCGGGACGGTCTGCGCAGGCGCTGACGGGGCGCCGGGTGCGATCTACGCAGGCGCCGGCGGGGCTTCCGCTTAGGCGCCTAACGCGTCTGCGCAGGCGCTGGCGGCGCTAAAACGCTCGGCGCGATATGCGGACGCCGGGCTAATACAGGCACCGGCGTTCGGCGCTCCTCTCCGTGGCCTGCGCAAGAGAAGCGGCGGGAGGATTTAAATAGGCCACATCCTCCCAGCGGCTCTGCAGTGAAAGCAAGAGCCTCATGAGTAGTGCCGCAGCACCAGCTCAGCAAGGTGTTAAAGCAGCATCCGCAGACCAGCAGCAGTATGAGCGACCCGACATCACCTCAGCCCGAGTCACCTCCACCTATAGCATCGCCGCAGCAGCAGCAGCAAAAAAGGCGACAGCAGAAAGGGCACCAGGACACCAGCAAAGAACGCCAAAGGTCCCAGCACAGTAAGGGGTCCAGTACGGCGTCGGGGAAAAAGCCAGAGGCAGAGAATCCCCAATCGGTATTTATGGGTCCTGGAGGTGGTAAGTGGATCTTCGTGAATGTCAGAGACAGTAAGATTGTTATTTGTCTCTTGTAGGGGAGGAAAAGCGTATGTAAAACTAAGCACAAAAGTTGCGCCATCTGTAGAGAGGATCTTCCACCTACATGGGATAAGAGCCTATGCAATACTTGCATTCAGCAGACCGTATCTGAAAACCTTCCTGGGTTCGCAACAGATCTTAAAAGCCTGATTAAGGAGCAAGTAGAGGACACCTTCAGGTCACTAAAAAGTGGAAAGAAAAGGAGAAAAACCAGACTCAGGTCCCCATCTCCCGTCTCAAAATCAGAAAGCGATAGTGAGAGCTCAGTGTCCTTCAACTCCTCCACCTCATCTTCATCATCTACTTCTTCTTCGGGGGGACATAACTGTTTCCCTCTAGAAGATACTGATGGCCTCATAAAAGCCGTGAGAAGTACCATGGGTCTGGTAGACTCCCACCCTAAAAAATCAGTACAAGACATCATGTTTGGGGGTCTGGAACAGAAAAAGAGAAGAGCTTTCCCTCTTAACGAAGCAATAGCAGCCTTAATTAAGAAAGAATGGAAGAAGCCCATGAGAAAGGCTCTTTAAACGCCAAAAAGAAAATACCCCTTCGAGGAGGAATCCTGCTCCTTTTGGGAGAAGGCCCCCAAATTAGATGTTGCGATCGCTAAAGCCTCAAAAAAATTTGCCCTCCCGTTCGAGGACATGGGGGTCCTAAAAGACCCTATGGACAAAAAGGCAGATGCCTTTCTCAAAGGTGCCTGGGAGGCAGCGGGAGGGGGCCTGAAGCCGGCAGTAGCGGCAGCATGTACTTCACGCTCCCTGATGATTTGGCTGAATCAACTAGAGGGTCAATTAAAGGGGAAAACTTCCCGGGACTCAATGCTGGACACATTACCAGTAATGAGAGGGGCCGCGGCTTTCCTAGCTGATGCCTCGGCCGACTCCATCAGGCTATCCGCCAGAGCAGCAGGGTTTGCTAATGCGGCCAGGTGCGCCCTCTGGCTTAAGAATTGGCCAGGCGACCTACAAACGAAAACAAAACTGTGTACCATCCCCTGTGAAGGAGAATTTCTGTTCGGTTCCACGCTAGATGACATCTTGGAAAAAGCGGGGGACAAGAAAAAGTCCTTCCCCCCCTCTGGGTCTCCCCTCTTATAGGAAGCCCTTTCGGAACGAGGTTTTTCCGTAGGAACCCGGGGAGAACCCAAGGGAAATGGGAAGATAAAAAGAACAAAAATAAGGGGTTTATCTTTAATAAAAACCTCAATGATAACAAAAAACCATCACAATGAAGGTTCGCCCCAGGTGGGGGGGAGATTATCTCTCTTTCTCCCAGCCTGGGAAAAGATTACCTCAAGTCGATGGATACTAAACATCATAGAGTCGGGACTGAGGCTAACATTCAAAAGGTACCCTCGTCCCTCTTTCAAGATAACACCCACAAGATCCTCGGCAGAAGAGCAGTTGACGCTAGAAAACGAGGTTGTCGGGTTAGTAAAAAAAGGAGTACTCCTGGAAGTTCCCCCTCAGGAAAGAGGGCAAGGGTACTATTCCCCTCTATTCCTGAGGAAAAAGCCAGATGGTTCCTTCAGGACCATTATCAATTTAAAAAACCTAAACAACTACCTAGAGGTTCAAGCATTCAAGATGGAAACAGTAAAATCATCTATCAAAATGCTGTTTCCTCAATGCTTCATGGTGGTCCTGGACCTAAATGACGCATATTATCACGTCCCAATACACAAGGATCACCAAAAATTCCTCAGACTGGCAGTCCACATCCAAGGAGTCCTAAGTCACTTCCAGTTCTCAGCTCTACCATTTGGCTTAGCAATAGCCCCGAGGGTTTTTACAAAGTTGGTTGTGGAGGTAATGGCTCACCTCAGGGAAGAAAACACCCTGATCATACCATATCTGGACGATTTCCTGGTGATAGGCTCCTCCCCGCAACACTGCAAGAGTCAACTAGATCTAGTGATTCATTCTCTAAAAGATCTGGGTTGGCTAATAAACCTAGAAAAATCCAGACTGGTGCCTTCTCAGGTTCAGGAGTACCTAGGTCTCACTCTAGACTCCAAACAAATGGAATGTCGGCTCCCAGAGAGCAAAATACAAAAGATAAAAAGTTTAGCGTTAAAGAGTACAATCTCTTCCCTCCATAACACTCCGGCAGGGCATGTCCCTATTAGGCTCTATGACCTCTTGCATCCCGGCGGTCCAGTGGGCCCAACTACATTCAAGAGATCTCCAATGGCAGCTACTATCAGAGCAAATCCTTCTAGGAGAGCATTTAGACGGGCGGTTAACATTGTCTCCTCACACCAAAAACTCTCTGACCTGGTGGACGTTGCAGGAAAATCTTTCCCAGGGAGTCCCATGGGTAATCCCGATCTCGAAGGTCCTAACTACGGACGCAAGCCCCTCAGGATGGGGGGCTCATCTGGGTGACCTAGTAGCCCAGGGCATTTGGTCTCCGTCCCTCGCAAACAATTCCTCCAATATGAAGGAACTCCTGGCAGTAAAATTTGCCCTTCAGGAATTCTTGGGAGTCCTTCAATCTCACCATGTGAGGGTGATGTCGGACAATCAAGTAGTAGTATCTTACCTAAATCATCAGGGGGGTACCCGTTCCAAAAATCTAATGGAAGTGACCAGCTCAATCCTTCAAATAGCCAAGAGCAATCTTCTATCCCTGACAAGCCTACACATAAAGGGTGTAGACAATTACAAGGCAGACTTTCTAAGTCGATCCAGCCTAAAACAGGGGGAATGGGAACTAAATCCAGTGATATTTACTCAGATCACACAAAAATGGGGGGTTCCCAAAATAGATCTCTTCGCGAGCCATTTAAACAAAAAAGTAGCCTCCTTCTGCTCCCTATCTCCCTTGGGGAACCCAGTAGCCGTGGACGCTTTCCTGATTTCTTGGGGTCACCATCTGGTCTATGCCTTTCCTCCTCTCATTCTGATTCCAGCAGTGCTGAGGAAGATTCGGGAGGACGGGGCATTGGTCATCTTGATTGCCCCGTTCTGGCCGAAGAGACCTTGGTTCTCATGGATGAGGAAGATGTCAATATCCGACCCGTGGGTATTACCAGACCTCCAGGATCTATTGTCGCAGGGCCCAGTCTGTCATCCACAAGTCAAGAACTTGCACTTGACAGCCTGGCTCTTGAGAGGAAAATACTAGAAAACAGAGGCTTCTCTTCGGGTTTAATCTCAACCCTGTTAAAAAGTAGGAAGCCGGTTACAACAAAACAGTACGGCAAAATATGGCAAAAGTTTTTGTCTTCTTCAGGTGCAAAAATAGGGAAGGAGATTCCCCTTAATTCCATATTAGAGTTCCTACAAAAAGGCTTGGAGATGGGTTTAGCCACCAGTACCCTAAAAGTTCATGTGGCGGCACTGGGAGCATTATTCAATTTTGACTTAGCTTCAAATAGGTGGGTCTCTAGATTTATCAGAGCAGCAGGAAGATCGAGGCCTCTGCCAGTAAAAGTAGTTCCACAATGGGACTTAAACTTGGTCCTTAAAGCCCTGACTAGTCCACCATTTGAACCATTACATGAAACTTCAATAAAAAACCTGTCTCTCAAAACCGCCCTGTTAGTCGCCCTCACTTCTGCCCGTAGGGTTAGCGACTTACAGGCTCTCTGTTAATCCTCCTTACACACAATTTTTAGAGGATAGGGTTATTTTAAAAACAGACCCAGCATATCTCCCGAAAGTGGCTTCGAAATTTCACAGGTCTCAAGAGATATCTCTCCCCTCCTTCTGTCCCAACCCTACAAATAAGGAGGAACAAACATTACATACACTGGATGTAAGAAGGTGTCTCTTACACTACCTAGAGGCCACTAGAGAGAGTAGGGAGGATTCCTCTCTGTTTGTGTGTTTCCAGGGTCCCCGGAAGGGGAAAAAAGCTTCTAAAGCCACCATAGCAAGATGGATCACGGACGCCATCAGTCTTTCATACTCGGCAAGTGGGAGGTCCGTTCCCGGGGAGGTTAAGGCGCACTCGACAAGGGCAGTGGCAACTTCCTGGGCGGAGAAGGCCGGAGCTTCTATAGACCAGATATGTAGAGCTGCTACCTGGTCCTCACCATCCACATTCTATAGGCACTATAGATTGGACCTAATCTCTTCTTCAGATCTTACCTTCGGTAAAAGGGTTCTGGAAGCAGTGGTCCCTCCCTGAATGTACTATCTATGCAATTCTCTCCGTGGTGCCGTCATGGGCGATCAGAGAAAAATATAGTTCTTACCGATAACGGTATTTCTCTGAGCCCATGACGGCACCCGTACATTCCCTCCCTTCACTTATGGGTGTGCACATTCAAACAGTGCCATAGTCTATTCATAATCTATTTTTAGTTAAAGTCACGCGGTATCTTACTAGGCTAAAACAGTTAAAATATACAAATGCCTTAGTAGTCTCCCATCATTCTCTATGTAAACAAACTGATGCAGGAGAGTGGTACCGCCTTTTTATCCATAGGTTTCCTGTCCTTGGTGGGCGGATCCCCTCTCTCCGTGGTGCCGTCATGGGCTCAGAGAAATACCGTTATCGGTAAGAACTATATTTTTCCCACATATGGGGTACCAGCGTACTCAGGACAAATTGGACAACAACTTTTGCGGTCCAATTTCTCCTTTTACCCTTGGGAAATAAAAAAAATTGGGGACTAAAAGATAATTTTTGTGGGCAAAAAAATAGGATTTTTTATTTTCACACCCGGGCGTTATAAACTTTAGTGAAACACTTGGGGGTTCAAAGTTCTCACCACACATCTAGACAAGTTCCTTAGGGGGTCTAGTTTCCAAAATGGGGTCACTTTGGGGTTTCCACTGCTTAGGCACATCAGGGGCTCGTCAAATGGAACACGACGGCCGCAGAACATTCCATCAAAGCCTGCATTCCAAAACGTCACTACTTCCCTTCCGAGCCCAGACGTGTGCCCAAACAGTAGTTTTTTCCCACATATGGGGTACCAGCGTACTCAGGACAAATTGGACAACAACTTTTGCGATCCATTTTCTCCTGTTACCCTTGTGAAAATAAAAAATAGGGGACTAAACCATCATGTTTGTGGAAAAAATATGATTTTTTATTTTCACGCCCGGGCTTTATAAACTTCTGTGAAGCACTTGGGGGATAAAATGCTCACCACACATCTAGATAAGTTCCTTAGGGGGTCTAGTTTCCATAATGGGGTCACTTGTGGGGGGTTTCCACTGTTTAGGCACATCATCGGCTCACCAAACGCGACATGGCGTCCGATCTCAATTCCAGCTAATTTTAGCTTAAAAAAGTCAAATGGCGCTCCTTCCCTTCTGAGCCCTGCCATGCGCCCAAACAGTGGTTCCCCCCCACATATGGGGTATCGGCATACTCAGGACAAATTGGACAACTTTTGCAGTCCAATTTCTCCTGTTGCCTTTGGGAAAATAAAAAAATTGTTGCTAAAAGATAGTTTTCATGACTAAAAAGTTAAATTTTCATTTTTTTCCTTCAACATTGCTTTAGCTCTCAAGAAGCACCTGAAGACTTAATAAACTTCTTGAACGTGGTTTTGATCAGCTTGAGGGGTGCAGTTTTTAGAATGGTGTCACTTTTGGGTATTTTTTGCTATATAGACTCCTAAATGTGACTTCAAATATGAGGTGGTCCCTAACAAAAATGGTTTTGTAAATTTTGTTGTAAAAATGAAAAATTGCTGGTCAATTTTGACCCTTATAACTCCCTAACCAAAAAAAAATTGTTTCCAAAATTGTTCTGATGTAAAGTAGACTTGTGGGAAATGTTACTTATTAAGTATTTTGGGTGACATATCTCTGTGATTTAAGGGAATAAAAATTCAAAGTTGGGAAATTGCAACATTTTCGCCAAATTTCCATTTTTTACACAAATAAAAGCAGGTAATATCAAATAAATTTTACCACTATCATGAAGTAGAATATGTCACGAGAAAACAATGTCAGAATCGCCAAGATCCGTTGAAGCATTCCAGAGTTACAACCTCATAAAGGGACAGTGGTCAGAAATGTAAAAATTGCCTTGGTCAATAAGGGGTTAACATTGATAGCCTGTCTTTACCACTGGTTACACCCGCCATCTTGGCTGTTAGCTCTTCCCTGGTGGCAGCCGGAGCTGCTCAATCACCGACACCCACAGCACAGCGGCGTCACCGAAGCTGTGTCCAAGGTCGGGTACAGCACGTCTGACGGCGGAGCTGTGCAGCGCAGGGACTGACAAGTTCCATCTAACAACTTAAAAGGCGGAGGTGCCGGTGTCGCACCCCCACAGATCACACACAGATGACATACTCTAATGAGACCATCAATGTCACGTTCATGGACAACCCCTTTAAAAAGAGAACAGTTCAAGGGATGAAAGCTCATGCCCACCATGGCAGCGCCTCCAACGCTGCTGCAGCAGATCAGCACCACATCGTCGCCCATACCGATGACATCTGTACACGAGACCCATGAGGACGAGGACCACGAGCCGCTCGTGTTTATATCGTGGCAGTTGTGAAAATGCAAGAACGGGGATGTTTCAATTCACTGCTTGCAAGCAGCTACAAAAGAGCCATTACTTACGCTCCGCCAGCTGGGCCCACCTTTATGACACAGTTCTAAAAAGTGGGAAGGGCTTAATGGGAGGGGCGGAGTCTGCTAGCGGTTAAATTAATATAAACTATAAACTTGATGTAAATTATCTAATGCTGAGGACACGGCCCATTACCGAGAAACCAGCGACTCAGTATCGCAAAAACATAGAAAATATAAAATTTTATTATACAAAAATGACTAAATACAGATATAAAGGGGAAAACCATGGAGCACATAGCGGTGCTCGCTTCTCCAATGGAGCAGATGCGACGTGGCGTCTCCCAACTTCTGAAAGTAGTAGTTGAGTTTGTCACTGAGCTTCTCCCGCAGCTGTAAAGGAAATGGAGGAAGACATTAATGGTACACACATGGTCTGAGCCTGGCTGCCATAGCTAATCCCTCACAGTTTCTGAGTGTGGCATTACGTCACCATGAATGACATCACCATTAGTCATGACGGTCATGTGATGTGAATTCTCACCATAAACGGTCACGGAATCCAGGCGCATGTGGAGGACAAGCTGTGGCTTTGCCGGTTCTCATCCTTAGGCTTCATACCCATTTGCAATAAAAAAAAAAAAAGGTCCAATTTCCGGACAGAAAAAAAGAAAGAAACATGCGAATGTCATGCGAGATCAATGCAATTTTTTTATCGCAACATCCGTATGCAATGCGATTTGAACATGAGCTTTTACATACAGCAGTTCTGTCATTCACACATCATTTTAATACTAAATATTTATCAAAACACACACATGTATGTATGTGTATATATATATATATATATATATATATATATATATGTGTGTGTGTGTATATATATAAAAATAAATATAAATGTGATAGAACAGCTGGCAATTCCTGTGTGCATACAGTAAAATCACACTGACAGGTTACAATACAATAGATTGAATGGAAATATACACATAGTATAGGTGTGTATATATACATATATATATATATATATATAGCCTTGTGAAAGTATTCGACCCCCTGGAACCTTTTGCCCACATGTCATGCTTCGAACATAAAGATACCAAATGTAGATTTTTTGTGAAGAATCAACAAGTGGAACACAATTGTGAAGTTGAACGAAATTTATTGGTTATTTTAATTTTTTGTGGAAATTCAAAAACTGAAAAGTGGGGCATGCAATATTATTCGGCCCCTTTACTTTCAGTGCAGAAGTTCATTGTGGACCTCTGAATGATCCAATATTGTCCTAAATGCCTAATGATGATAAATAAAATCCACCTGTGTGTAATCAAGTCTCCGTATAAATGCACCTGCTCTGTGATAGTCTCAGGGTTCTGTTTGAAGCACAGAGAGCATCATGAAGACCAAGGAACACAACAGGCAGATCCGTGATACTGTTGTGTGTAATAATCCTTTAATTTAACACCTACAGCTCCAAAATTTTACACACACACACACACTACTAACACTATTAGTGAGGGACATATAAAAATCTAACGAATATGCAATGGTTCACTGTATGTAAACCATGTCTCATATCTTGTCGGCTTCTGTAATGATTATGCAGAAACCGACAATTGAATTACCAGCTTTTCTGCTATCTATGAAATATTAAGAGATTATATATATATATATATATATATACCTATTCTATGTATATAGATATCTAGTCTATTCTAACCTGTCAGTGTGATTTTATTGTACACTGCACATGAATTACCGGCTTTTCTAAGGACACCGGTGCGTAAAAAAAATCAGAGCGCACTCTGCATGGTGCGATTTGTTTTATCAGTCCTATTTAGGATGAGAAAAATCTCGCAAATGAGAAGTCCCCTATTGAATAACATTGGTCCGAGTGCAATCTGATTTTTTATTGGATTGCACTCGTCTGTTTCTCGCACAAATGGGTATGAGGCCTTACATGTTAATCATCCCAGCAGCACCAGGCAGCACAGACTTAGAATGGGGTCTACTGTGGCATCCGGTAAGTATGGCGGCAGAATGTGCAGCGCCTAATGGAGGACAAGTCCTATAATTCGAGCATATACCAAGCCCTCCGAACACCACACGCATGTGTGACGGTGACTGCGGCTCTTCCCTCTCGGTTTAGCCGGCTGTTATTTTCTTCCAGCGCTTGCAGAAGGTGATCGATGGACGAATACAGCAGTCAAACCAAAGGAGACAAGACAGACAGAGGCCACTGGTGAGAAGTATACTGGATCGCAATGATTAAAAATTTATAACAGAAGTTTCTAGACGGAGAAGTTTATCAATCTGGATCATGCAAAATAAATTGCTCTGGTTATGTGGGGTAAATAAAAGGGACTTTCTTATCTCACTCACTGATGGGAATATGTCAAGTGTTCAGAGTTACAGACACATCGGCCGTAGCCCATCCACTTACAGATATGGCATTGCACGACCAGCTCAGCCATTTCCACAGCTCCGACCAGCGCATAGACAGAGTTCGTTCACGGCTTGGACCCCAATATAACTTTAAGGGTTGAAGCTACGGATATGGGTGTGCTGCGCCGGTTCTGTGACTTAATGAAGAGTTTGGTAAATGGCGTAATATAGTGTACTGCAATAAATGGTGCTGTAATAAAAAAAATGATGCTATAATACTAAATGGCATACACTTGTGCTGACTGACAGATTTTACCATGAACGCCTGAGACGAGAATCCATCCCTGGACAGGAAAACCCCTGTAACTATACATTTCTTTCCCACTGCCCCCAACGCCGGCTGCACAATCCAGGAGTATTCGGAACGTATAAGTTGCAGACAGGTCAGACACGCCAGGTATGCATTCACTTGCTTCTGAAGACCTATAAGAGTTCGGACCTCTCTGCTGAGATGCATCCTGTACACAATCATCACGGTGTCGGCTGAGGAAGGAGACAACGACATTCAGCAGAGACGGAAATCAAAAGAGGAATGGATATCACTAGAGGGTACAATCTCAAATACGACGGATAACTACCTGACCCCCGAGTGTGCCCCCCCCTCTGTGTGCAAAGAAAAATGGAGGGCTTCACATAACGCACATATGTCCAGGAGGAATGTACAGTACTAAAATTAGCGGCTCCAGAATTTGTAATACAATCTCTTAATAGAGATAAGATCAGAAGAGTAAAACCCCCGATACCTTTCAGATAGTTGTGCCGATGAATATGGAAAGCATACAGGATCTCATAGTAATTATGGGTCAGCAGATCCACCACTTGAGCCCGAGCTTCAATGATGCTCACAACCTGAGGGAGACACAGCAGTGATATACAGCTGGCTCGGTAAGAAGACGATGGCTCCGGCTGGGCGACGCTCACCTCACTGTAAATTCACGTAAGGGAATTCCACAAGTTCATTAAGCTGTGAACGTTCACACAGGATTATGACCAGCTGCCGAAGGCAATCCAGCTATTTGCAAAAAGGGGGGACGGGGGATGAGGAACCAACCAGCCCCTAATATTCCAGCACTCCCGCAGCATGTAACTGGGCACCTACTCTGGCTAAGTGAGGGTTCAAGGGAACCTGACACGTCGTTAGGCCCTGTAAGGCCTCTTTCACACTTCCGTCTTCCAAATCTGCACAAGATCCGTCAAGAAGTTGAAATGACGGATCCTGTGAAGATTGTGGAAAACGTGAGCACTGGGCCCATTTTCCTGACAGACCCATCGAGGCTATGTGCACCTGTTGTGTATGCGTCTTCGCAGCGGTTTTCCGCTGCGAAAACGCATATACAACACAACCCAGGTGAAAAGAAAGAAAAAACAAAAATCGCAATATTCTTACCTTCAGGCGTCCCGTGCAGCGTTACCGATGCTCCCGGCAGCTAGCGTTCCCAGTAATGCATTGCGCCAATAACCCAGAAGACCTAGCGGTTTTGCTAGACCGCGAGGTCATCGGATCATTTCGCAATGCATTACTGGAAACGGAAGCTGCCGGCGGCATCGGGAGCATCGGTAACGCTGCGCGGGACCCCGGAAGGTAAGAATATTGCGATTTTTTTAAAAAATTTTAAAATATTTGTAACATGATATCTTTTTACTATTGATGCTGCATAGGCAGCATCAATAGTAACAAGAGAGCGAGAGACAATTTCCCTCACAGGAAATTCTTCCACGCATGATCAGTTTCAAAAGATGGGACCCGTCGCTGGATTCCTGCTTTTGACGGTCAGCGACGGATCCTGTGTCCATAGGCTTCCATTATACCCAACGACGGACAGTGCAGGATCCGTCGCTGAGCGATTTTACGATGTGCAGAAAAAACATTCCTCTGAATGTTTTCTCCACCTGACGGACAGCAATTTTCCGACGGATCCACTGCACGATGAAACGGAAGGCCATCCGTCACAATCCGTTGCTAATACAAGTCTATGAGGAAAACAGGATCCAGCAGAAAAATTTGCTGGATCCTGTTTTTTCAAAAATCGACGGATTGTGATGGGAGCTCAAAGATGGAAGTGTGAAAGAGGCCTAAGCTGCGGCCACTGCCCTTCACGGCTAATCTACAGTATTCTGTAATGCTGTAGATAAGCCTCCGCTCTAACCTGAAATAGAAGAAAAACAAGTTAGATTATACTCACCCAGGAGGGGGAGGGGGGGCTGTCCCGTTCGATGGGCATCGCGGTCCAGAGGCTCCCATCTTCATACGATGACGTCCTCTTCCTTGCTTCGTGTCGCGTCTCCTGCGCAGCCGTACTGATCTGCCCTGTTGAGGGTACAGCAAAGTACTGCAGTCTCTGGGCCTCTCTGACCTTTCCAGGCACCTGCTCACTGCTGTAATTTACTCTGCCCTCAACAGGGCAGATAAGTACGCCTGCGCCGTGGCCACGACACAAAGCAAGGAGGAGGACATCATTTCATGAAGATGGGAGGACCTGGACCTGAGACACCCATCGGAACCGACCACCCCAGGGTGAGTATAATAAAACTTGTTTTTCTTCTATTTCAGGTTGAACCGGGGGCTTATCTACAGCATTATAGAATACTGTATATATGCCCTGAAAGGCGGTGTACGCAGCTTACAGGGGCAAACCGACGTGACAGGTTCACTTTAACAAGTGGGGTCACTGTGAGATTTCTGCCCATTGCTATTTCCTGCGGTGCCTTTAATACATTCCCAACCATTGAGGTGCATGTATGTTACAGGCCAGGAGCCGGTGTACGTAGCGGCTCATGATCAGGGCCTGTCACTAAAAAGATATGCTTCCATCCTCCATTTGGCCATGTATGGAGCATACGCTGGGGTCTAAGGCTCAGGCACAACGTACACACCTCCGCCCCACACAACGAGCTGTCAACCCTCCACCCCACACCACGAGCTGTCAGCCCTGCACCCCACACCACGAGTAATCGGACTTCCGTCTCACCTGCTGTGATCGGGAAAATGCGTGACAGCGTTGTACGACTGGCGGTTGTGTCCGAAATCCAGGTGACGCTTGCAAGATACGAGTCCTCAAAGTTGCCTACAATCAGGAGACATCTGGTCACTCACCCAAAAATATCATAGATACATAGAGCAGGAGACGAGAGCTTGTACATGGCATTACCTGACTTTTCAGGCCATCCACAGTCTCCGAAATAGCCAATGTTGCTAATTGAATCAGCAGCTCTGGAAAATCCACACGTTCCAGGAGATGCAGCACCTGGGAATACAGGCAACAATTTACTACAGGCAGAATACGGACGCTGGGAATAAAGGCAACAGGTTACTACAGGCAGAATACGGATACGCTGGGAATACAAGCAACAGGCTACTACAGGCAGAATACGGATCCGCTGGGAATACACTGTGTTCCAAATTATTATGCAAATTGGATTTAAGTGTCATAAAGATTTAATTGTTTTGTTTTTCAAATAAACTCGTGGATGGTATTGTGTCTCGGCTCAATGGATCACTGAAATCAATCTTAAACACGTGATAATTGGTTTTCCAGGTGATTCTAATTAAAGGAAAACTACTTAAAAATGATGTTCCACATTATTAAGCAGGTCACAGTTTTCAAGTATTATGGGAAAGAAAAAGGATCTCTCTGATGCTGAAAAGCATCAAATAGTGCAATGCCTTGTTGAAGGGATGAAAACATTAGAAATTTTCCAAAAACATAAGCGTGATCATCATACTGTTAAGAGATTTGTGGCTGTATCTGAGCACAAATGTGTTTGTGCTGATAAAGGCATAATGAGGAAGATTTCTGCCAGGCAAGTTCATTGGATTAAGAGAGCAGCTGCTTAAAAGCTATTACAAAGCAGCAAACAGATATTTGAAGCTGCTGGTGCCTCTGGAGTCCCTCGAACCTCAAGGTGTAGGATCCTTCAAAGGCTTGCTGTGGTGCATAAACCAACTATTCGGCCACCCTTAAACAGTGTTCACAAGCAGAAATGGTTGTATTGGGCCCACACATACATGAAGACTAATTTCCAAACAGTCTTGTTTACTGATAAGTGTTGAGCAACCCTGGATGGTCCAGATGGATGGAGTAGTGGATGGTTGGTGGATGGCCACCATGTCCCAACAAGGCTGCAACATCAGCGAGGAGGTGGAGGAGTCATGTTTTGGGCCAGAATCATGGGAAACAACTGGTAAGGCCCTTTAAGGTTCCTGAAGGTGTGAAAATGACCTCTGCAAAGTATATAGAGTTTCTGACTGAAAACTTTCTTCTATGGTCTAAAATGCAGAAACGTTCCTTCAGGAGCAAAATCATCTTCATGCTGACAATGCCCCATCTCATGCTGCAAAGAATATCTCTGAGTCATTGGCTGCTATGGGCATAAAAGGAGATAAACTCATGGTGTGGCGACCATCTTCCCCTGACCTCAACCCTAAAGAGAACCTTTAGAGGATCATCAAGCAAAAGATCTATGAGGGTGGGAGGCAGTTCACATCAAAACAGCAGCTCTGGGAAGCTATTCCAACTTCATGCAAAGAAATACAAGCAAAAACTCACAAGTTCAATGGATGCGAGAATTGTGAAGGTGACATCAAAGAAGGGTCCTATGTTAACATGTAACTTGGCCTGTTGGGATGTTTTGGCGTTAAATAGCTTTTTTGTTCAGGGAATGTGACCTCCTAATGCTGTAAATTCCACAAATGAGCATTTTCAGTTCTTTAAAACATATCAAATGTTTAGAAATTCTACTGTGCATAATTATTTGGAACAGTGCATTTTGAGTTTTTATTCATTTTGGAGATTATACTGTTATCATTGGGAGGTTTCTTCAATAAAATTCGATGTATAATCTAACGGGTGATGACTTTTATTAGACTGACTGTCATTTGCACCGACCATTTAGGAAAATCTGATAAAAATGTAATTTGCATAATAATTTGGAACATAGTGTAAAGGCAACAGGTTACTACAGGCAGAATAGGGATCCATGATCCTGAATGCGCCCTTCCTTACATGCGAAATGCGCGCCGAAAGCCATAAATGTGCGCTCCTGAATGCGCATCGGCAGAAATGCGGGAATTGCGCGTCGGCAGAAATGCGCGCTCCAAATGCGCGCTCCTGAATGTGCTCCTTCCATATTGCAAACTAGGCATTGTGGGCAGAGATACACAGGCCCCCCACAGTAAGGCCATGTGCACACGTTCAGGATTGTTAGCGTTTTTTTCGCGTTTAATTCGCTATAAAAACGTGATAAAAACGCGAAAAAAACGCTAACATATGCCTCCTATTATTTACAAGGTATTCCGCATTTTTTGTGCAAATGTTGCGATTTTTTCCGCGAAAAAATCGCATAGCGGAAAAAAAAGCAACATGTTCATTAAAAATGCGGAATTGCGGGGATTCCGCACACCTAGGGGTCCATTGATCTGCTTACTTCCCGCACGGGGCTGTGCCCACGATGCGGGAAGTAAGCAGATTATGTGCGGTTGGTACCCAGGGTGGAGGAGAGGAAACTCTCCTCCACGCACTGGGCACCATATAATTGGTAAAAAAAATAAGAAATAAAATAAAAAACAGTCCTATACTCACCCTCGATGTCCGGCGCTGTGTTCCCGCCTCTGTGCTGCACGCTGGCTGGTTCCTGTAGCTGGTGTGCGCTGAAGGACCTCGCCGAATGACGTCACTGTCCTGTGATTGGTCGTGAGCGGTCATGTGACCGCTCACGTGACCGGACCGTGACGTCACGGAAGGTCCTGTGCGCACACGCCAGCTAGAGAAAGAGGAACGGACGCCGCTGAGGAGATGTCTGGGTGAGTATAAGCATTTTTTTATTTTTTTTATTATTTTTAACATTCTATCTTTTACTATAGATGCTGCATAAGCTGCATCTATAGTAAAAAGTTGGTCACACTTGTCAAACGCTATGTTTGACAAGTGTGACCAACCTGTCAGTCAGTTTTCCAAGCGATGCTACAGATCGCTTGGAAAACTTTAGCATTCTGCAAGCTAATTACGCTTGCAGAATGCTAAAAAAACGCGAAAAAAACGGAAAAAAAACGCAAAAAAAAAAATGCGGATTTCTTGCAGAAAATTTCAGGTTTTCTTCAGGAATTTTCTGCAAGAAATCCGCAACGTGTGCACATACCCTAAGGGACCCCCTATCTATCCATAAACAGCCCCGTAATAATTATATGGATACTACGGAATCTGATAGCATGGGATAAAGCCAGTCTGAGAACAAAGTTGCAGCAAAAGATGTATTTACTCACAAACGAAAATGTAAACAGAACTAACAGATATTTCTGCAATTGTAACGAGAGCTTCAGCTCTATATAGAAAACAGCCAACAGGTTAGCAAACAAAACATAGTACAGATATTTCTGCAATTGTAACGAGAGCCTCAGCTCTATATAGAAAACAGCCAACAGGTTAGCAAACAAAACATAGTACAGATATTTCTGCAATTGTAACGAGATCCTCAGCTCTATATAGAAAGTCACAGCAAACTGAGTAGCGGGGAGCGACCGCTAATGTGAACCAGTCCAGCAAGGAAATTATGTGGGGGCAAACAAGACACTTAAACGAGGAAGTCCAATAAGGTTTAGTGCACACAGTATTTATATGATGATGTCCAGCAACACTTGTTAATACGTGCGCACAGTACTTGCAAGTAGGAGTCCAGTAGTTCACAGATGATGCGTCATGTGAATGTCGTCCTAGAAAAGAGAGGACGAGGGGAGAAAGAGGGAGAGCGCCATCTAAGCGTAGTAGATGAGTAAATATTTCTTGTAGCGATAACACAGCTTGAATCTTGCTCACCTGGTGTGGTTGTGCAAAGAGGCACAACACTGGGAAAGGTTTGGTACACAAAGGAAACTGGTGTGCTGCCAGTCGCAGCAGTTCCAGAGGCGAGAGGTAGCTGAACAGGGCGAGGCAGATCTGAGTAGTGAGCAGCAGCAGGGAGTTAACCAGCAAACAGGCAGATGCTCAGGAGCCAGCAGCACAAAATATTCAGGCACAGGTGAACACAAGACCCGGACTTAAATAATCAGACAGACAGGAAGTTCCATGACAGGGTGAGATCCAAGCCTCCATCTTGGATCAGGGCAAACAGACACCAGGAAAGTCCGGAATCCTTACAAGCCCCCCCGCAGTAAGGGACCCCCATCCATCCATAAACGGACCCCCGCCATAAGGGACCCCCTATCCATCCATACACGGACCCCCGCCATAAGGGACCCCCTATCCATCCATACACAGCCCCCCGCGCCCTGTCCCCCTCTCTGAGCCCCCCGCGCCCTCTCCCCCCTCTCTGAGCCCCCCCGCACCCTCTCCCCCCTCGCCGAGGCCCCCGCGCCCTGTCCCCCCTCGCCGAGGCCCCGCGCCCTTTCTCCCCGTCTTAGACCCACCGCGCCCTTTCTCCCCGTCTTAGACCCACCGCGCCCTCTCCCCCCTCTCTGAGCCCCCCACGCCCTCTCTGAGCCTCCCCGCGCCCTCTCCCCCCTCTCTGAGCCCCCCCGCGCCCTCTCCCCCCTCTCTGAGTCCCAGCGCCCTCTCCCCCCTCTCTGAGTCCCAGCGCCCTTTCTCCCCATCTTAGACCCACCGCGCCCTCTCCCCCCTCTCTGAGCCTCCCCGCGCCCTCTCCCCCCTCTCTGAGCCCCCTGCGCCCTCTCCCCCCCTCTCTGAGCCCTCCGTGCCCTGCCCCCCCCTGTCTGACCCCCCAACGCCCTGCCCTCCCCGAGCCCCCCGCGCCCTCTCCCCCCCTAAAAGGTTAACGAGGCTGAAGTTGGTTTCTTATTCGTTCAGTTTCTTATTCGGAGCTGAAGTTGGTTTCTTATTCATCAGTTTCTTATTCGGCAATTTTTTTTTATTTTCTGTTTTTTATAGGTTTAACAACAAAAAATAATCATCACAATAATACAACACAATGCATTGAGGAGCCCTAATGTGAATTCGCTTAAAAACGGCTACAAAAACAATAAAACTGGCACAAAAATGGGCATCAAAGTGGGCAACAAAGAGCGCTGAAGAAAGGGTTAAATGCCATTGGGCCACTGATCTCACACTGCAGACATATAGAACAGGGCGCCCAACATCCAAACCAGTTATTTCCAGCCTGGCCCAAATGGGTTCTGGGCATCTGAACTGGCATCAAAGTGGGCAGACAGTCAATTTTCACAGATTTGAATAAGTAGCTGATGTTTTTAAGGGGTTAAATGCCTTTGGGCCACTGATACAACACTTAAAATTCACAGACAGTGATGCCCTGCATCAAACCCAGATCCCTTCAGCCTGGCCCAAATGGGTTCTGGGCACCAGAACTGGCATCAAAGTGGGCAAACAGCCCATTTTCACGGATTTGAATAAGTAACTGATGTTTTTAAGGGGTTAAATGCCTTTGGGCCACTGATACGACACTTAAAATTCACAGACAGTGATGCCCTGCATCAAACCCAGATCCCTTCAGCCTGGCCCAAATGGGTTCTGGGCACCAGAACTGGCATCAAAGTGGGCAAACAGCCCATTTTCACGGATTTGAATAAGTAACTGATGTTTTTAAGGGGTTAAATGCCTTTGGGCCACTGATACGACACTTAAAATACACAGAAAGTGATGCCCTGCATCAAACCAAGGTTCCTCCTGCCTGGCCCAAATGGGTTCTGGGCACCAGAATTGGCATCAAACTGGGCAAACAGCCTATTTCCACAGATTTGAATAAGTAACTGATGTTTTTAAGGGGTTAAATGTCTTTGGGCCACTGATACCACAGTGCATACATATAGAACAGGGAGCCCCACATCAAAAACAGATCCCTGCAGCCTGGCCCAAATGGGTTCTGGGCATCAGAACTGGCATCAAAGTGGGCAAAGTGGCCCATTTTCACAGATTTGAATAAGTAACTGATGTTTTTAAGGGGTTAAATGCCTTTAGGCCACTAATACCACAGTGCATACATATAGAACAGGGGGCCCCACATCAAAAACAGGTCTCTTCAGCCTGGCCCAAATGGGTTCTGGGCATCAGAACTGGCATCAATGTGGGCACACAGCCCATTTTCACACATTTGAATAAGTAACTGATGTTTTCAAGGGGTTAAATGACTTTGGGCCACTGATCTGACGATTAAAATTCACAGATAGTGATGGCCTGCATCAAACTCAGATCCCTTTAGCCTGGCCCAAATGGATACTGGGCATCGGAACTGGCATCAAAGTGGGCAAACAGCCCATTTTCACATATTTGAATGAGTAAGTGATTTTTTAAGAGGTTAAATGACTTTGGGCCACTGATCTGACACCATTATTACATGCATTTTGCCCTGCATGAAATTCATGTCACTTTAGCTTTTCCCAAATGGGTTCTGGCCATGAGAATTGGCATCAAAGTTGGCGTTGATTTTAATGATTTGAATAAGTAACTGAATTTTAAGGGGTTAAATGACCTTGGCCACTGATCTCACACCACTATTACATACACAGGCTGGAGACACACTAGCGATTTAAAAATCGGTCCTATTTATTGCAGGAAAGTCTGACGAGTGCAATGCAAGTGTCATGTGAGTGTCAGGCATTTTTTGTGCGAGTACAATCTGACTTTTCACACCTAGCATCCAATCTACATCCGACTGCAGTGCGATTTTAACATGAGATTTTACATACAGAAATGTTATTAATCATCTACACATAGTTTTAAAACGTAATATTCTTCAAAACGTATATATATATATATATATATATATATTTTTTTTTTATTTTATTTATATACAGTATATATATATTCTAGATAGATAGATTAAAAGCCGGCAAATGGTCAGCCACATACATTTTAATCAGAGTGACAGGTTAGATTACGATAGAATAAAGAGATACACATAGAATAAATGTGTGTGTGTGTGTATCTATAATATAACGCTGGGAGCGTCACTCTGTCCGAAGCCTTTATAGACTGCGCAAGCGCAAGCACAGTCTGGACCCCACAGAGCGACGCTCCCAGGAGATTGCGGTGTGCGTAAGCACTGAACGCACAGCGCGATCTCCAACGGAGAAGCAGGGACGAGCCAGGAGGGTGAGTATGCAATATTTACCTGTCCTCCGTTCCACCGATGCGTGCTACTCCGTCCTCCACCTCCTCCCCTGCCTGCGACGTTCAGTTCAGAGGGCGCGATGACGCGCTTAATGCGCGCCGCCCTCTGACTGAACAGTCACAGGCAGAGGACCCCGGAAAGACAGAGAGGCGCGCAGCAGTGGAATGGAACGGGGGACAGGTAAATATAGCAAGTGCCGGGGGCCTGAGCTAGCGGCGACTCCGGCACCTGACCCCCACAGCGCGCCGGTGTCCCCGCTTGCTCAGGCCCCCAGCACTCGCCGCCCAGCACAGCCGCCCGCACTCACCACAGCCACGCACAGCCGCCCGCACTCACCGCCGCCACGCACAGCCGCCCGCACTCACCGCCGCCACGCACAGCCGCCCGCACTCACCGCCGCCACGCACAGCCGCCCGCACTCAGCGCCGCCACGCACAGCCGCCCGCACTCAGCGCCGCCACGCACAGCCGCCCGCACTCAGCGCCGCCACGCACAGCCGCCCGCACTCAGCGCTGCCACGCACAGCCGCCCGCACTCAGCGCCGCCACGCACAGCCACCTGCACTCAGCGCCGCCACGCACAGCCGCCTGCACTCAGCACCGCCACGCACAGCCGCCGGCACTCAGCACAGCCGCCCGCACTCAGCACAGCCGCCCGCACTCAGCACAGCCACGCACAGCCGCCGGCACTCAGCACAGCCACGCACAGCCGCCCGCACTCAGCACAGCCACGTACAGCCGCCCGCACTCAGCACAGCCACGCACAGCCGCCCGCACTCAGCACAGCCACGCACAGCCGCCCGCACTCAGCACAGCCACGCACAGCCGCCCGCACTCAGCACCACCAAGCACAGCCGCCGGCACTCAGCACAGCCGCCAGCACTCAGCACAGCTGTCGGCACTCAGCACAGCCGCCGGCACGCAGCACAGCCGCCGGCACTCAGCACAGCCGCCGGCACTCAGCACAGCCATGCACAGCCGCCCGCACTCAGCACCGCCACGCACAGCCGCCCGCACTCAGCACAGCCATGCACAGCCGCCCGCACTCAGCACCGCCACGCACAGCCGCCCGCACTCAGCACAGCCACCCACAGCCGCCCGCACTCAGCACAGCCACGCACAGCCGCCCGCACTCAGCACAGCCGCACTCGGGCAGTAGAGCCAGAGAGAGAAAGATGAGAGCAACATATGGCAGAATGGAAACAGGAACAGGCAGAATGGGTGCAGCACATTACAACAGAATGGGGGCACAGGATGGGAGCAGCACATGACAGAATGGGGGCGCAGGATGGGAGCACCACATGACAGAATGGGGGCGCAGGATGGGAGCAGCACATGACAGAATGATTGCGCACGATGGCAGCAGCACATGACAGAATGGGGGCGCACACATGACAGGATGGGGGTGCAGGATGGGAGCACATGACAGAATGGGAGCAGCACATGACAGAATGGGGGCACAGGATGGGAGCAGCACATGACAAAATGGGGGCACAGGATGGGAGCAGCACATGACAGAATGGGGGCGCACACACATGACAGGATGGGGGTGTAGGATGGAGCAGCATATCACAGGATGGGGGCACAGGATGGGAGCACATGACAGGATGGAGACGCAGGATGGAGCAGCACATGATAGGATGGAGGCGCAGGATAGAACAGCACATGACCGGATTGAGGCGCAGGATGGAACAGCACATGACATGATGGGGGCACAGGATGGAACAGCACATGACAGGATGGGGGCGCAGGATGGGAGCACATGACAGGATGGGGATGCAGGATGGAGCAGCACATGACATGATGGGGGCGCAGGATGGGAGCACCACATGACAGGATGGGGGCGCAGGATGGAGCAGCACATGACAGGATGGGAGAGCAAGATGGGAGCAGCACATACCAGGATGGAGACCATATACCAATATAAATGCTCGCCACCCGGGCGTAGAACGGGTTCAATAGCTAGTATAATATAACGCTGATAGCGTCACTCTGTCCAAAGCCTTTATAGACTGCGCAAGCATGACGCGTCTGCACAGTCTGGATCCCACAGTGTAACGCATCAGGGGAGGAGGATTGTGGCCCAGGAAATCGCGGTATGAGTAAGTGCAGCGCCCCAGAGTCCTGGTCGTTGCAGTACTGATGCCCCGCCGCTAAGGGGGGCTATGGTACGTCCGATGGCACTGAAGGAGTTCACCTGACCAGGTATCACAGACACCAATACACTTCACAGTCTGGCCTCCAGGGGGAGCTAAGGGTGCTATGCATTAGGCCACTCCTCACAATCTGGTAAAACTGGGGGTTAGATAGGAAGTTAGTCAGAAGCTGACTGGGTTGGAACCAGGCAACATCCTGTGGCAGAGGGTGTTGCAGGGGAAGATTCAGGGGGGTCTCTGTCAGGGGTGGGATCCTGACAGCGGCCTAGCGAACAGAAAGAACGTTACGGGACCGCGCCTGCACTTCATCGCGGCGGTACCCCAAGAAAGGATAAGAAGCGAGGTTTATTGTGCTGAGTGAGAAACGATATAGCAAACTAGGAGAGACAAGAGTGGACCCTCTGGACCGTGGGGAGCCCTACCCCTGGGCGAGCGACCTAGGAGATAACGACCCCTATACAGGGACCGCAAGGAGCAAGCCCAGAGGTCACTTACCCACGGTGAGATACCAGTAGGGACGGCTCCAGGAAGAGAGATAAACGAAGGCAGGGTACTGGGGAAGAATACAGGAAGCAGCTAGAGAGCCTGGAGGGCCGGGAGGCAGGAACGGAGCGGAGCTGAGGGAAGGAAAACAAAACAAAGACCATAGGTAAACTACAGGAAAGGAAGAACAGGGACTGCAGGTAACAACAAGGAGGAAACGGAGTGAACCAGAGAGAACCGGAAGGTAGCACGGTAAGGCACAGAGTGCAGGCACTGAGCAGGGAATACGAAGGGCCAAACGTAATAGCAAAAGTGCTGAAACAATCAGGCACCAGGAAGCAGGAAGAACTACCTTTTATAGGAGGAGCAGGAACGGGATTGGATGGAAAAGAACATGTGACTTCAGGAGGAGGTAGCAGAGACGCTGGGTCTGCGTCCTAGAGGGAAGCTAGAGCGCCTGCGCAGAGAAAGAACACCTGCAGAGGAGCGTGCAGATCGGGACGTAGCAGCGGTGGAGCGAGGACGCAGGAGCGCAGCGCTGGAGCGGTGAGAACGGCGACGCTGGAGTGCAGCGCTGGAGCGGTGAGAACGGCGACGCTGGAGCGTAGCGGTGGATGTAACAGTACCCCCCTTCTTATACCCCCCTTTACGAAGAGTAGCAAAAAACCTATTAAGAATACGAGGAGCATCAATGTTCTCCAAGGGCTCCCAGGACCTCTCCTCCGGACCAAAACCCTTCCAGTCCACCAGAAAAAACTCTTTTCCCCGAACCTTTTTAACAGCCAAAATGTCCTTAACCTCAAAAATGTTGTCCGTGCTGGCTGGTTGAGAAGAGGAACAAGAGGGAGAATGAAAACGGTTAAAGACGGCTGGTTTGAGAAGAGAGACATGAAACGTATTGGGTATACGGAGCGAAGCAGGCAATTTCAGCTTGTAGGCGACATCGTTGACTCGACGTAGAATCTCAAAAGGACCGATGAACCGTGGACCAAGCTTGTAGGAAGGAATCTTGAGTCTGATGAATTTTGAAGAAAGCCAAACTTTGTCACCAGGAGAGAAAGGAGGAGAATCTAAACGCCTCTTGTCTGCTTGTCTCTTCATTCTAGAAGAAGCTAGATTTAAGGTCCCTTTGACCTCGCTCCAGATGGAAGAAAAGTTGAGAGCCGTAGAGTCAGCAGCTGGAACACCAGAGGCAGGAGAAACCGGTAGGGGAACACTCGGATGCCGTCCAAAAACAACAAAAAATGGAGACTTTGCGGAGGACTCGCTGGAATGGTTGTTATAGGCAAACTCCGCCCAAGGAAGTAGTTCGACCCAGTCATTATGGTGAGCATTAGAAAAATGCCGAAGATAAGCAGCCAAGGTTTGGTTGGTACGTTCTGCTTGACCGTTAGTTTGAGGGTGATACGAGGAAGAGAAGTCCAGATTCACCTTTAAAAGCTTGCACAAAGCTCTCCAAAAGCGGGAAGTAAATTGAACCCCTCTGTCTGACACGATGTGCTGAGGAAGACCATGGAATTTGAAGATGTTAAGAATAAAAATGTTAGCCAACTCAGGAGCTGAAGGTAAACCGGATAATGGAATGAAGTGAGCCATCTTAGAGAATCTGTCCACAACGACGAGGATGACCGTGCAGGCGGAAGAGCAAGGTAGATCGGTGATGAAGTCCATTGCGATGTGTTGCCAAGGTGCGGACGGAACAGGAAGAGGAAGGAGATTTCCATGCGGTAGTCGCCTGGGTACCTTGTTTCTGGCACAAGAAGGACAAGAGGCTACGAAGTCCTTTACGTCTTGACGCAAAGTAGGCCACCAATAGTAACGTGAAATGAGAAGAAAAGTCTTTCTAATACCGGCATGACCAGCCAATTTGGAAGAATGGCCCCAAGATAAGACCCTCTTAGTGTCTTCATCCAAGACAAGAGTTTTACCCGGTGGAGGTTGGAACATCCGTAAAGGGGCTACGGTGACCATCTTAGTAGGGTCAATGATGTAAGCTGGCTCCTCCACGGTATCAGACGATTGGAAGGACCTGGACAGGGCGTCAGCTCTTATGTTTTTGTTGCCGGGCCGAAAACGAAGTTCGAACTCAAAGCGAGCAAAGAACAAGGACCATCTAGCTTGACGTGGATTCAATCTTTGCGCAGTCTGTAGGTAAGTAAGATTCTTGTGATCGGAGAAGATTACAAACGGGTGTACCGAGCCCTCCAGTAGATATCTCCACTCGCCTAGAGCCAATTTGATGGCCAGCAATTCTCGATCTCCAATTGTGTAATTTCGTTCAGAGGGTGAAAAGGCTTTTGAGAAGAAGCCGCACGGTGCCGTTAGACCCTCAGGAGTCTTTTGTGAGAGCACAGCTCCAGCCCCGGTAGAGGAGGCGTCAACTTCCAGAATAAAAGGCTTGTTCACCTCCGGGTGATGCAAGACTGGGGCAGAAGAAAAAGATCTCTTGAGAAGAACAAAGGACTTCTCGGCCTCAGGAGACCAATCCTTGGAGCAGGAACCTTTGCGAGTGAGAGAAGAGAGAGGACGAATCATGGAGGAGAAATGTGGGATGAATTGCCTGTAGTAATTGGCGAATCCGATGAAGCGTTGAATGGCTTTCACTCCGCAGGGCCGTGGCCAGTTAATAATGGCATTCACCTTCTCAGGGTCCATCTTAAGGCCGGAGTCGGAGACAATGTATCCAAGGAAAGGTAGTGAGGTTTGCTCAAACAAGCACTTCTCTATCTTGGCATACAAGTGGTTTTCTCTTAGGCGTTGCAAGACCTCGCGAACACTCCTGCGATGTGACGGAAGATCAGAAGAAAAAATAAGGATATCATCCAAATAAACCAAAACACAAGAGTACAGAAGATCCCGGAACACATCGTTGACGAACTCTTGGAAAACCGCAGGAGCGTTGCAGAGACCGAAAGGCATGACTAAATACTCGTAGTGTCCATCCCGGGTGTTAAAAGCTGTTTTCCACTCATCGCCAGAGCGGATCCGGACCAAATTGTAAGCGCCTCGTAAATCCAACTTAGTAAAAATACGAGCGCCACGGAGGCGATCGAAGAGCTCCGGTATAAGGGGCAGAGGATACCGATTCTTAATCGTGATGCTGTTCAAACCCCGATAGTCTATACAAGGTCTTAAGGAACCGTCCTTCTTCTTCACAAAGAAGAACCCTGCTCCAGCAGGGGAGGAGGATTTCCGGATGAATCCTTTAGCTAGGTTCTCTTGTATGTACTCAGACATAGATTTGGTCTCAGCTGCAGAAAGCGGGTAAATCCTTCCCCTAGGTGGAGAACGGCCGGGAAGAAGCTCCACAGGACAATCGTAAGAACGATGGGGAGGAAGATTCTCAGCCTCTCGCTTGTTGAAGACGTCAGCGTAAGACCAGTAAGGAGAAGGTAATCCGTCAGGAACTTCAGCAGGCTGGGTACGAGAAACCGGACATACAGACCGAAGGCAACGATCATGGCACGAAGGGCCCCACCGAAGTACGTCTCCAGTGCGCCAATTCAGTGTGGGCTCATGTAGTCGAAGCCAAGGGAGGCCCAGCAGGAAGGCGTAGGAAAGATTAGGCAGAACATAAAAAGCGATCTTCTCGCGATGAAGGGCCCCAATTTGTATCTCCACCTCTTCAGTGACGAGGGAAATTGCATCTTGTAAAGGTCTTCCATCCACAGAGGCGATTAGACGGGGAGTGTCCAAAGAGATTACTGGTACGCGAAGCCTCCGAACCGCCTCAAGACTGATAAAATTGCCTGCTGCTCCAGAATCCACATACGCCACCTCGGAAGATTGATGCTGGTTAGAGAAAAAAAGAATGGAAAGAGTCAAAGGTTGAGAGGAAACGCGGGCACCTAGGGAGGCCTCTCTTACCTGTCCTAGGCGGAAGAGTTTTCCGGTCTGTCAGGGCAACTGCGGAGTAAATGGGTTGCACTACCACAATAGAAGCAGAGGCCCTGGGTGCGCCTCTCTTTGCGGCGTTGTTCCGCCATTTTAACTCGATCCACTTGCATAGGTTCAGAGGTTGGAACAGTAGAGGGAACAGAAACGGGAGCACGAGAAATACTAGACTGACGGAAGGTAGCGGAGACAGGCATAGATCTCCTCTCTCGAGCAGACTCCCGCGAACGCTCCTGGAAGCGGAGGTCGATCCGAGTGGCGAGAGAGATAAGGTCCTCCAGGATAGTTGGAGTGTCACGACCGGCGAGCTCGTCTTTAATACGGCTGGACAGGCCTCGCCAGAAAGCACCCACAAGAGCCTCATTGTTCCACCCTAACTCCGAGGCCAAAGTACGAAAGCGGATGGCATATTGTCCAACGGAAGAAGAACCCTGATGCAGATTAAAGAGAGACTCGGTCGTAGAGGCTAAACGTCCGGGCTCATCGAAAACTTTCCGAAAGGTCTCAAGAAAGTCCTCCAGGTGGCTGACAACGGGATCGTCACGCTCCCATAAGGGGTTCACCCAAGCTAATGCCTCTCCCTCAAGATGAGACACTATGAACGCCACTCTCGCCCGATCTGATGGATACTGAAGTGGGAGAAGCTCAAAGTGGAGGCGGCATTGATTTAAAAACCCCCTACAAAGTTTTGGATCGCCAGAGTACCTGGGAGGTTTACCCAAACGAGGGGGAGGGTGAGCGGTAGACGGAGGACTGGAGTCAAGGGAAGAGGCTTGTGCGACCACAGCTGGGGCAGACTGGAGATGAAACAAACGGTCATCAATAGAGGCCATATAACTCAGCATGCGGGATTGGGTATCGCGTTGCTGGGCAAGTTCTTGTTGGAGACTAACTAACTGGGCGGCGTTAACTGGGTCTGAAGTCTGTATCGAGGTAAGGCGGGACTCCATAGACTTCATAAAAGCCATTATGCACCGTTGGTTTTCACGCAAATGGGCTAGCTCTTTCTGGGCCGAGAAAGGGGTACCCGCGGGGTCCATGGCCTGATTGTACTATAGCAAACTAGGAGAGACAAGAGTGGACCCTCTGGACCGTGGGGAGCCCTACCCCTGGGCGAGCAACCTAGGAGATAACGACCCCTATACAGGGACCGCAAGGAGCAAGCCCAGAGGTCACTTACCCACGGTGAGATACCAGTAGGGACGGCTCCAGGAAGAGAGATAAACGAAGGCAGGGTACTGGGGAAGAATACGGGAAGCAGCTAGAGAGCCTGGAGGGCCGGGAGGCAGGAACGGAGCGGAGCTGAGGGAAGGAAAACAAAACAAAGACCATAGGTAAACTACAGGAAAGGAAGAACAGGGACTGCAGGTAACAACAAGGAGGAAACGGAGTGAACCAGAGAGAACCGGAAGGTAGCACGGTAAGGCACAGAGTGCAGGCACTGAGCAGGGAATGCGAAGGGCCAAACGTAATAGCAAAAGTGCTAAAACAATCAGGCACCAGGAAGCAGGAAGAACTACCTTTTATAGGAGGAGCAGGAACGGGATTGGATGGAAAAGAACATGTGACTTCAGGAGGAGGTAGCAGAGACGCTGGGTCTGCGTCCTAGAGGGAAGCTAGAGCGCCTGCGCAGAGAAAGAACACCTGCAGAGGAGCGTGCAGACCGGGACGTAGCAGCGGTGGAGCGAGGACGCAGGAGCGCAGCGCTGGAGCGGTGAGAACGGCGACGCTGGAGCGCAGCGCTGGAGCGGTGAGAACGGCGACGCTGGAGCGTAGCGGTGGATGTAACAAACGAGATCAACGCAACAAGGAGAAACACCAGTAGGAGTCGTGCTGTAAGACGAGGCAACATCCTACTGAGGCGCGTAGCCGGTGGCCGGAACGCCGAGGAAGTATTGAGCTCCAGGCCTTCAAACCTACGGCAGGACAGTCAGTTATAGGCGGGCTGTCTCACTCAAATCACCTAAGAAGACATAGGGGGCAACATTTGGAGAGGGGCGACTCTAGGGTCCCGGAAGACCTCCGAGCCTACCCGTCATACGGGTGCGTCCTAGCCATATCATCTGGGGGACGAAGCAGAACATCATGATCGAGTTGTGAGGGAACTTCAGAAACAGACACAACAGTTGTGGGGACTATCCCGTAAGCACAGCAGGGGAGGACCACAACACACAAGCGCTAGAAGGTAGGCACAGATTTCCGCCTGCAAAAGGAACCCTGGAGGTGCCATCGGACCGGCTGGACTTACGCAGCCCGGTTAACCGTATTCCGGATTGAGGATCCTGAAGCCTTCAGTAAAGAGGTAAAGAGACTGCAACCTGGTGTCCTTGTTATTTACTGCGACATTCACCGCACCACCACAACATCATCACCATCCACACCTTTCATTGGACGCCCCTCAGCAGGGTCACGGACCGGGTCTAGCCACCATGACAACCCCTGAACAGAGACTCAGAGGCCCGGTACCAGGTACCCGTCGGCCCTGCGGCAGTGGGGGCGCTCCAACTTGGCGTCACGAACAGGATCTACTTAAGCCTGAAGAATCAGGTCATGTGTGCCTTGGAACTGTGATTTATTGTGCTTGGACTGTGACTTATTGCAAAGACTGTGTATTGCCACTTGCTGCTAAAAGTTCCCGCCAAAACCCGCCGCCATTACAGCGCAGAGGAAGAAGAAGGGCGTGTCATGGGAGATTACCAAAGCGGCGCCAAAAGTAGCGACCGCCCCCTCCGACTTCTGCTGCGAGATGACGACCTGCCCAGCAGCAGAGGAGAACCGCCCCCTGATCTGCAACGGCGGGAACGAGGTGAAGAGGGAGCTCGACCTTGGAGAAATGGCGGAGTCAGGTGCATGCACGGCTGCCGATCTCAAGACAGCTGCCGATCTCAAGACAGCGAAGATGATCAGCAGGTGCCCGAGCGACGGCGAAGTGATCCCGGCTTACCCTCACCCACCAGAGGCGGATCCATATCCATCGCAGCTGAAGGATCTGAACTCCTTGGAGCCGCCGGCGGAGGAGCCGAGTCTACCTATCCCGACCACAGAGCCAGCAGATGCGGAGCCATGGAGAGCGGAACCACATCGAGAGGCCACCTTGGAGGAGCCGCGGTCCGGGCTGCAGCCGATTCCAGTGTCCTTGTCAGCAGAACGGATCGACATCGGTGGAATCACATCAGGCGCAGGTATGGAAGGCGCCCCTACTCCCCCGGCCGATTCTGCTCCCCCGACCGATCCCGCTCCCGATCCTGCTCTCCTGACCGATCCCGCTCCCGCCCCTCACCTCAACAATAACCGTTTCCTCTCAGTGGAGCGGGTGGTGCTGACTCCAGACGCGATGGGGAAACTGGTACCTCCACTACCGACCAAGATGGGGGAACCCCTAGACGTGAGCTCAGACGGGGTGATCCTCCAGTGGGACACCCTCTGGATCGGGCCAAATGGAGCTCGGGAAGAAGGCCTCACCCTTGCTGTGCTCACTTGGGAAAAATATAAACAATGCCTGATCTTACACTGGGAAAACCGAAAAGAGACAGAACAAACTGACGCGCCAAAAGGGAAACATCCAAAGCCTGCGCACAGCAGGAAAGACGGGGAACTGTGCTGGCCTTACACCCAAAGCGGGGTTGGGGCTCCATACAGGAACCGGGACTACCGACTGACGTCTTCGTTACCAGTTGCAAAGTGAAGACTCCTTTCCGCAACAGATATGGTGACCCACTATTGCAAAGGGGGGATCAAGTGACCTACACCCGCCACCGGAGTGCACAAGGATGGTGCGCTCGGAACATCCAACGATGTGGGCCTGAGGGGGTGTCACCTGTTGCCTCGACCATGATTGAACCAGACTTGACAGATCTTGCTACTATCGCCACCGTACGCCTTGTTGCGGCTACTGAGCTCGCAGCTAGGGTTAGCCCTCGAATCCAGACACCGGGTGACCTGACTGCACCCGAGAGACCAACCACCGATACTGACACTGCATCAGCCGGAGACCAGGGACCAAAGCCGCCATGGTCAGGAGATGTCCACTACCAGCCGATGTCTTGCAATTTACTATGAAGCTTTAAAGTGCTTTGCAAACTGTATATAGTTAACTGTCCGTCCTTTTATGTGTCTCCTTGCTGCTACAACCCGTCTAGGGTTAACTCTTAAAGGGATCCCTTTGTTTACCCGGGATCCCTTCTGCTTTTGTTTTTGTTTCTCGTTCATCACTATTGAAAAGAACTGCTGGATCATGAACACTGCATGATTACAAACTCATTGTAAATAGTTTGCACCTTCTTAAAGGTGCCCTCTGCTGGTTTTACAAAGAAAAGGACTCTTTGCGAAGAAACTGTTCCTGGAAGCAGTATCGGAGTCCTTGCTGCATACGGACTTGCAGCTTGAGAAGTTGCACTACCTCATAGAGACTTGGTCCCCTCTTAAAGGGAACATTCATCAATAGCACTTAAAGAATGATGATGCTTTAAAAGGAAGTACTAATAATGCTTACATATAAAAGTTATATGTAGTGAGCTAGTTAATTGTGAGAAATGTTTAATGATGTTGCTAGAAGAATGAGGACAGGAAGTGAACCCGTACGGGGTTAGTCGGTGAGTCCTCCTAGGAGCCATACAGAGATGGCTCAGTGATCTTGAACTGAGAGAAGGTTGATAAGTTCTATACTGTGTATAGTAGCAGAAAGGCAGTAGGCCCGGGCGGAAAGGGGCAGTCCTGCAACAGAACGAGAGGCAGTAGGCCTGGGGCAGATAGGCAGGCGGTCCTGCAGATATAAGGATGGAAAGTGAAGAAAAAGTTGATTAGCCTTATAGTGTTTTATAAGAAGGTCTTTAGTGGATTCAGCGTGTACGTCCTTAAAGGCAACGTTAAATTATTGTTCAAAAATTTGCACTTAGTAGAATACCCGGTTGGGTAAGAAAAGTTATTTATAGTATGTTATTTAAAGTATATTAACCATGTTTGTAACGTTCAAGTGTCCTCACCTCCCATAAAGGGAAGCTCTGTTCAAATTTGCTTATTGTTATTGCATTTCAAAATTGTATGTCTTTTTGCTGACATGTATTGTTGTTTTCTTCCCAGTCCAGGAGTACTGGATTTAACCGGGGGGGAGTGCAGCGCCCCAGAGTCCTGGTCGTTGCAGTACTGATGCTCCGCCGCTAAGGGGGGATATGGTACGTCCGATGGCACTGAAGGAGTTCACCTGACCAGGTATCACAGACACCAATACACTTCACAGTCTGGCCTCCAGGGGGAGCTAAGGGTGCTATGTATTAGGCCACTCCTCACAATCTGGTAAAACTGGGGGTTAGATAGGAAGTTAGTCAGAAGCTGACTGGGTTGGAACCGGGCAACATCCTGTGGCAGAGGGTGTTGCAGGGGAAGATTCAGGGGGGTCTCTGTCAGGGGTGGGATCCTGACAGCGGCCTAGCGAACAGAAAGAACGTTACGGGACCGCGCCTGTACTTCATCGCGGCGGTACCCCAAGAAAGGACAAGAAGCGAGGTTTACTGTGCTGAGTGAGAAACGAGATCAATGCAACAAGGAGAAACACCAGTAGGAGTCGTGCTGTAAGACGAGGCAACATCCTACTGAGGCACGTAGCCGGTGGCCGGAATGCCGAGGAAGTATTGAGCTCCAGGCCTTACTTCAAACCTACGGCAGGACAGTCAGTTATAGGCGGGCTGTCTCACTCAAATCACCTAAGAAGACATAGGGGGCAACATTTGGAGAGGGACGACTCTAGGGTCCCGGAAGACCTCCGAGCCTACCCGTCATACGGGTGCGTCCTAGCCATATCATTTGGGGGGCGAAGCAGAACATCATAATCGAGTTGTGAGGGAACTTCAGAAACAGACACAACAGTTGTGGGGACTATCCCGTAAGCACAGCAGGGGAGGACCACAACACACAAGTGCTAGAAGGTAGGCACAGATTTCCACCTGCAAAGGGAACCCTGGAGGTGCCATCGGACCGGCCGGACTTACGCAGCCCGGTTAACCGTATTCCGGATTGAGGATCCTGAAGCCTTCAGTAAAGAAGTAAAGAGACTGCAACCTGGTGTCCTTGTTATTTACTGCGACCTGCACTGCACCACCACAACATCATCACCATCCACACCTTTCATTGGACGCCCCTCAGCAGGGTCACGGACCGGGTCTAGCCACCGTGATAACCCCTGAACAGAGACTCAAAGGCCCGGTACCAGGTACCCCTCGGCCCTGCGGCAGTGGGGGCGCTCCATAAGCACTGAACGAATACCTCGATCTCCGACGGAGAAGCAGAGATGCACCAGGAGGGTGAGTATGAAGGGGGAGGGTGAGCCATGCTATATTCACCTGTCCCCGTTCCACCGCTGGGTCTTCCGCATCCTCTGGCTGTGACGCTCAGGTCATAGGGCGCAATGACGTGGTTAGTGCGCGCCCCCTGCCTCAACAGTCACAGCCAGAGGACACGGATGACAGAGTGGCGCGCGGCGGTGGAATAGGGACAGGTGAATATCGCAAGTGCCGGGTGTGACGGCGACAGAGCAGGAAGAGACGCCACGCCAGTAATCAATCCAATAAAATTTATCGGAACAGGGAACTGGGACAACACAAATCAAAGTAATTCTGCAGCGTCCGTAATTAGTCTACACTGAGTCCACACAAAAAGGAGCAGATCCGGGGGCGCCACCTGGCAATCCGACGCCAGGGAAAAGAAAAATAATCCTGGGATGGGTTTACTGGATCCAACAGATGAGGGACACAACACCATTCCACGTGGCAGCTTTTAACCCTCCACACACGGGCACCAGGATCTCGCCTCAGCATACGATCCCAGCCCTTCGCAAGTCACCACACAATTGAATCAGCCAACACATGATTCTCTTGTTCTGTGTCCTGGGATCCACCCCTCCATGGGGGAGGGCTCCCCCTTCTGGTTGTTGACTCAAGCCTGATTACATAGCAGTCCAGGGACACAGGCCGGGGGAGGGACACGCTGTTACAGCGGGGGCCTTAGCCAGCAGCGACTCCAGCACCTGACCCCCATAGTGCGCTGGTGTCCCCGCCTGCTTAGGCACTCAGCGCCCAGCGACGAGAGGTGAGTATGTAATTTATTTTTTTTAAATCGCAGCAGCATACGGGGCATATCTAATATATAATTGCCTAGAATACTACTTCCTGCAATTTGTGCCAACTTCCGTGGCTTTGTCCGGAGCTAATGTCCGGAGATAATGTCCGGAGATAATGTCCGGAGCTAATGTCCGGAGCTAATGTCCGGAGATAAGTGACGTCACCAGTGTCCTACACCCAGGCTGAGCACAGGGGCCCCAGGCAGCATATGGGGCCCCAGGCAGAGCACAGTGGCCCCAGGCAGAGCACAGGGGCCCCAGGCAGCATATGGGGCCCCAGGCAGAGCACAGTGGTCCCAGGTAGAGCACAGGGGCCCCAGGCAGCCTATGGGGCCCCAGGCAGCATATGGGGCCCCAGGCAGAGCACAGGGGCCCCAGGCAGAGCACAGTGGCCCCAGGCAGAGCACAGGGGCCCCAGGCAGCATATGGGGCCCCAGGCAGAGCACAGGGGCCCCAGGCAGAGCACAGGGGCCCCAGGCAGAGCACAGGGGCCCCAGGCAGCATATGGGGCCCCAGGCAGAGCACAGGGGCCCCAGGCAGCATATGGGGCCCCAGGCAGAGCACAGTGGCCCCAGGCAGAGCACAGGGGCCCCTGGCAGCATATGGGGCCCCAGGCAGAGCACAGTGGTCCCAGGCAGAGCACAGGGGCCCCAGGCAGCATATGGGGCCCCAGGCAGAGCACAGGGGCCCCAGGCAGAGCACAGTGGCCACAGGCAGAGCACAGGGGCCCCAGACAGCATATGGGGCCCCAGGAAGAGCACAGTGGTCCCAGGCAGAGCACAGGGGCCCCAGGCAGCATATGGGGCCCCAGGCAGAGCACAGGGGCCCCAGGCAGCATATGGGGCCCCAGGCAGAGCACAGTGGCCCCAGGCAGAACATGGGGCCCCAGGCAGAGCACAGGGGCCCCAGGCAGCATATGGGGCCCCAGGCAGAGCACAGTGGTCCCAGGCAGAGCACAGGGGCCCCAGGCAGCATATGGGGCCCCAGGCAGAGCACAGGGGCCCCAGGCAGCATATGGGGCCCCAGGCAGAGCACAGTGGCCCCAGGCAGAGCACAGGGGCCCCAGGCAGCATATGGGCCCCAGGCAGAGCACAGTGGTCCCAGGCAGAGCACAGGGGCCCCAGGCAGCCTATGGGGCCCCAGGCAGAGCACAGTGGCCCCAGGCAGAACATGGGGCACCAGGCAGAGCACAGGGGCCCCAGGCAGCATATGGGGCCCCAGGCAGAGCACAGGGGCCCCAGGCAGCATGTGGGGCCCCAGGCAGAGCACAGTGGCCCCAGGCAGAGCACAGGGGCCCCAGGCAGAACATGGGGCCCCAGGCAGAGCACAGGGGCCCCAGGCAGAGCACAGGGGCCCCAGGCAGCATATGGGGCCCCAGGCAGAGCACAGGGGCCCCAGGCAGCATATGGGGCCCCAGGCAGAGCACAGTGGCCCCAGGCAGAGCACAGGGGCCCCAGGCAGAGCACAGTGGCCCCAGGCAGAACATGGGGCCCCAGGCAGAGCACAGGGGCCCCAGGCAGAGCACAGGGGCCCCAGGCAGCATATGGGGCCCCAGGCAGAGCACAGGGGCCCCAGGCAGCATATGGGGCCCCAGGCAGAGCACAGTGGCCCCAGGCAGAGCACAGGGGCGCCAGGCAGAACATGGGGCCCCAGGCAGAGCACAGGGGCCCCAGGCAGCATATGGGGCCCCAGGCAGAGCACAGGGGCCCCAGGCAGCATATGGGGCCCCAGGCAGAGCACAGTGGCCCCAGGCAGCATGTGGGGCCCCAGGCAGAACATGGGGCCCCAGGCAGAGCACAGGGGCCCCAGGCAGAGCACAGGGGCCCCAGGCAGCATATGGGGCCCCAGGCAGAGTACAGTGGTCCCAGGTAGAGCACAGGGGCCCCAGGCAGCCTATGGGGCCCCAGGCAGAGCACAGGGGCCCCAGGCAGCATATGGGGCCCCAGGCAGAGCACAGGGGCCCCAGGCAGCATATGGGGCCCCAGGCAGAGCACAGTGGCCCCAGGCAGAACATGGGGCCCCAGGCAGAGCACAGGGGCCCCAGGCAGAGCACAGGGGCCCCAGGCAGTATATGGGGCCCCAGACAGAGCACAAGGGCCCCAGGCAGCATATGGGGCCCCAGGCAGAGCACAGCGATATTTTGGACCACTGTGCGGTGTTTCAGACCCCCTGTGTGATGTCTGGGGCCCTGTTCTTAAGTACATTAAAGATTAAAGTAACGTATATTAAAGTATATTATAGATCAAATTTGACACGTTTATGAGCACCATTGAGTGATATACTCAAGAATGACATAATTTTTCAACATTTTATGGTTTCAAACTGTAAACACTCAAGAGTTTTTTTTACTTCAACCAGAAAACCTTAACGGTTCATAAAAAACTTGACTGTTCAGGATATGATAAAAGTCATAGTATTCTGAATCTTTAACTTATAAAGATACCTTTACATGGGGTGATTATTGGTTCCAGAGAGGCTTTCGGCCGATAATCGTACACATGGCTGGTGACAGGACAATCTAATATATAATTGCCTAGAATACTACTTCCGGCAATTTGTGCCAACTTCCGTGGCTTTGTCCGGAGATAATGTCCGGAGATAAGTGACGTCACCAGCGTCCTACACCCGCTCAGGGTGGACAAAGATATATGCCTTCGTGGTGCGCGGCACTTTTCTGATTGGTTGCCACCTGCCGCGAGCGACCAATCAGAAATGTGCCGTACTGTGACACACTCCGCCCGCCATTTTGGTGTGATTTTTGAATTTTTACCTCACAGCAAGTTTCTACTGCGTGGAGGCGGTCCCAGTGACGTCGCTCTTCAAGCTCCTGCCGAATTTCGTCAAAAAAATGATAATACCATTTACCAAAACTATATATATTTAGTTGTGAAGTGGTTCAGTGACATTTTCACACCAATTTTGAACTTTTGTTTGGTGTTTTCTCCATATACTGCCTATTATTCACTGACTGTTATACTGAGAGACTGCCGTTTATTAACCTCTTCTTTGCCACACTGGGTATATTGCTCTATTATTTGCCACATAAGGACATTGTCCATTATTGCCCAGCAATTTCTCTGCAATATAAACTGCCTATTTATTAATATCTGTATTCCTGCAAAGAACTATTGCCTATTATTAACTGGCTATTTTCCTACTACCTGACACTGCCTCTTATTAACCTGTTGTTTGCCACCACCACGCTTAAAGCTGTTTAGCTTAGCCAACATGAGCTCTAATAGTAAGGATACTAATGACACAGAGCCCAAAGCTGCTGATGGTGCACGTAAGATTAGGTCTGATATAAAGTATACTAATAGTGCAGAGCAAAAAGACGCCGATGCCGCACGTAAGCGTAAACAGCGTGCTAACAAGAGTACAGAGGATAGATGCAAGCGCCTGGACACTGTTAAGTATAGTAATGACACAGAGTCCAAAGCTGCTGATGGCGCACGTAAGATCAGGTCTGATATAAAGTATGGTAATGATGCAGAGCGAAAAGCCGCCGATGCCGCACGTAAGCGTAAATAGCGTGCTAACAAGAGTACAGAGGATAGATGCAAGCGCCTGGACACTGTTAAGTATACTAATGACACAGAGCCCAAAGCTGCTGATGGCGCACGTAACATCAGGTCTGATAATAAGTATACCAATGACGCAGAGCGAAAAGCCGCCGATGCCGCACGTAAGCGCAAACAGCGTGCTAACGAGACTACAGAGGACAGACAGAAGCGCCTGGACACTATTAATGCTGCTTGCAATAAACGCATTACTAATGAGTCTTTTGAGGACAAAACTAATCGATTAAGTAATAAAGCTGCTGCTGCACGCTCTCAACATTGCAAACATAATATTTCCACGTCCTCAGTCATAGATTCTGCCCACAATACAGCTTCTTTGTCTCCATTCATAGAATGTGTGCAGCCTCAAGCTCCTTTAACCGTTGGTAAATCTGCACGTAAGCGCAAACACTGTCCTACTTACACTCCAAATGATAAACGCCGTCGCCTGTACACCGTTAAGTCTGCTTATAAGACATGCTTCACACCTGACTCTTCTAAGGCAACAAACAAACCATTACCAAATGCAGCTGGTGCACGCCGTGAACGGCGCAAAAAAACCGCTTGCACCTCCATATTAATAAACCCTGACCACGATACACCTTCCAACTCCTCAGTGATTGAATCTGTGGACAGTGAAGATCCTCTACCAGGTCCACGCTTTATATATGTTGGCTTAAAGAAACATTCCAATGCTCCGTTACCACAACCTGTACCTCAACATCCTACAGGTTTTACTAATGATGACAGTACCATAGTAGAACACTCCTGTGGTCCTATGAACTATTTATGTGAACATTGTCAAGCATTACATTTTAATGCTGAGATACCAGCAGATAAAAATTTTACTCTGTGTTGTCACACGAGTAAAGTGCATATACCTATACCCCAATATCCCGAAGTCTTTAAACGATTGCTGACAGGGGAGAGTGAGTTCAGTAAGAATCTCATGGAAAATATTCGTAGTATTAACAGCTCATTTGCTTTCGCCTCCATGGGTGCCAATATATCCCCTCCACCTGGACATGGCCCTTACTGTTTCCGTATACATGGACAAATATATCATCGTACTGGAACCCTACATCCCAGTGATGATCAAGTTCCAGCTTATGCCCAACTGTATATTTTGGATACCGCTACCGCGAATGAACAACGTTTAAACTGTGAACAAAATCAAAAATGTCATCCCACTTTGATGAGTATAATTGCTCTTGAGTTAGACAATGTGAATCCCTTTGTTGCTGCCTACAAAATGTTACGAGATGTGGAACATGAAGAACATCTTAAAGCTGAAGCTAATGGCACTCTCATGCCAAATATCATCATGGCCCTTAAACAAGATCGGAATCAAGACCCTCGCCGATATAATAATCCAACTGTCAATGAAGTTGCTGTCGTATTTGAAAATGACAATGGAGAGCCACCATTTAATCATGATATTTTAATACATTTACAACCGGACCCCAAAAATCCTTTGGCGCCAAGAACACAACAGGTCATCATTCTACACAGTAATTTAGATGCTTTACTCTATCCTTTATTTTTCCCTTACGGAGACCAGGGCTGGCATGATGGCCTCAAGCAACAAGGGCAAAGTCCACGCAGAGTTACACAACTGCAATATTACTGCTATGTGCTGTCTGTCCGTAATCAGTTTAATCCACTCCTGAATGGTGGCAAACTCACTCAGCAGTACTTAGTGGATGCTTATGTGAAAATCGAGGCAAATCGCCTAAATTATATCCGTCAACACCAAAAGGATTTGAAAGTAGAGGATTATTGTGTACTCCAGGAACATCTCCAGAAAAAATCCATTGAGAAGGGCATCCCCATTGGAAAAACGGTCATTTTACCATCTTCGTTTGAAGGCAGTCCCAGGAATATGCAGCAGCGGTACCAGGATGCCATGGCTATTGTGACTAAATATGGTCGTCCTGATCTATTCATCACCATGACCTGTAATCCGAAATGGAATGAGATTACTGAGAATTTGGAACCTTGGCAGCGTGTGGAACATAGACCTGATTTGGTGGCACGTGTTTTCAAAATAAAACTGGAAGCACTCTTAAAAGACATTAACAACGGATTATTTGGGAAAGTTTGCGCTATGGTTCATGTAATTGAATTTCAAAAACGTGGCCTTCCACACGCTCACATTTTGATTATTCTGGACAGCAACTCCAAATTAAGGACTGAGGAGGACATAGACAATACAGTGTGGGCTGAAATTCCCAATCCTACCCACTACCCTCAGCTCCATAAAATTGTTCTCCAACATATGATTCATGGTCCGTGTGGAGAACACAACCCAAATTCTCCCTGTATGGATCTGGGGAAGTGTACAAAAGGTTTCCCTAAAGATTTGCAACCAAGAACCATCATAGCTAAGGACGCCTATCCTACTTATCGCAGACACTTTGGCCCATATTTTCAACACCATTCTAACATGATTGACAATTCGTGGGTGGTTCCATATAATCCGTTCCTGCTATTAAAATACAAGTGCCATATAAATGTCGAAGTTTGTGGTTCCATTCAGGCTGTGAAATATTTATTTAAATACGTCTACAAAGGACATGATAAAGCCAATCTTGAAATCTGCCAGACTAACATCCAACATGATGAAACACACCAATTCATGGATTCAAGATATGTCAGTGCACCAGAGGCAGCTTGGCGAATATTCTCATATCCAATGCATAAACAATCTCATAGCATCATTCGCCTTGCTGTACATCTACCGCATTCTCAGCCACTCTATTTTCATGAGGATGACTCTATTGGAAACATCAAACAAAAGCTCCATCAAAATTCTACACTTATGGCCTACTTCAAGCTTAATCAGAACGACCATCATGCTCATATTTATTTATACCGTGAAATTCCCGAAAACTATGTTTGGAAAGAAGGTTCTTGGGAAGTTAGAAAGCGAGCAGGTGGTTCTGTGATTGGACGAATGTATACTGTCAGTGTGAAAGACCAAGAACGCTACTATTTAAGATTGTTATTGTTACATGTCAAAGGTGCAACCAGTTTTGACAGCATAAAAACTGTACACGGAGTCACACATGAAACCTTCAAAGATGCGGCATTAGCTCTTGGCTTACTATTTGATGATAGTCTGTGGAGAAATACATTACTTGATGCCAGTATTCTCAACATGCCAGCACAGCTACGTGACATGTTTGCCTACATTTGTATTTTTGGTCCTCCAGCTAAACCTTGGGACTTATGGGATGAATTTAAGGAACACTTTGTAGAAGACTACTGCTATGCATACCACTCCGACACTCTGGAGTGTGTCAATTGTGAAGGCTATGCTATGACAGATGTCCAACATGTTCTTAAAGCTCATGGCAAAACTTATACTGATTTTAATTTGCCACGTCCAGTCAAGAAACAACACCTCCTCCCACAGTATGATAAAGATTATGAGTTATCAGCAGCTGCTGAAATGAAAGCTACTCTAAATGAGGACCAACTTTTTGCTTTTGATGCTATCACTCAAGCTTTAGAAGACACTAATTCTACAGCAAAGTGTTTTTTCCTTGATGGTCCTGGTGGCAGCGGAAAAACGTACCTATATCATCTACTCCTACATCAGCTAAGAGGACAAGGAGACATTGTGTCACCTGCTGCCACTACTGGAATTGCTGCCAACTTGCTACAAGGTGGACGAACCATTCATTCTCTTTATGGGATTGCAATTCCTGTGAATGAAACATCTGTTTCCAGGATTAAGAATGATACCGATGCAGCAAAAGATTTGCACAGCACTAAACTTTTTATTATTGATGAGTGCACAATGCTATCCAAATATGCATTGCATGTCATTGATAGAGTTTTACGTGATGTCATGACAACAAATGTAGCTCACAAAGAAAAAACACCGTTTGGAGGTAAAGTGATTGTTTTTGGAGGCGACTTTAGACAATGTCTTCCTGTCATCCCTCATGGGACAAGAACTGATGTTGTAGAGAGCTGTATAAAATATTCACAACACTGGCAACATTTTACTCGCCTGCCACTTATTAACAACATGCGCTACATTAATCCTCACTACAGCAGTTGGTTGCTTCAACTGGGAAATGGTGAACTATCTAATGAACATAACCTTGGAGATGATGTAATTGAAATTCCTCCAGACATGGTATGCACTGGCTCTTTAATAATTGAAATTTTTGGAGATAATCTTTGTATTGATGTGAATGACACCGAAAGCATAAATACAGCTGCATCTCATGCAATTTTATGTCCAAAAAATGAGGACGTTGAGAAAGTCAATTCCCAAGTCATGGATTTATTGATAGGTGACTATACTGAATATATCAGTGATGATTCCATCGATCCTGATGAAGCTGATGACCTCGATCAATACCCACTTGAGTTTTTGAATTCACTAGCACCAACTGGAATGCCTTCACATCGGCTGAAACTTAAAATTGGCACCATTGTCATGTTATTACGTAATCTGAACACGAACAAAGGTCTCTGCAATGGTACGCGGCTCATTGTCACTGCCTTACATGCCAATATCATACTGGCTAAAGTAATTAGTGGGTCAGCAGCAGGAAATGTGGTATTCATTCCACGAATTGATTTGTGTCCATCAGAGACTGGATTACCTTTTAAATTAAGACGGAGACAATTTCCCATCAAGCCCGCATTTGCAATGACCATAAATAAATCTCAAGGCCAGACCCTCCATCGAGTTGGCATTTATCTACCAGAACCTGCTTTTGCCCATGGTCAATTGTATGTTGCTTTTTCCAGGGTGAAGCAATGTTGCAATGTGAGGGTTAAAGTGGTTAATACACCACTTCAAGGACAATTATTGGCTGATAGTACTAAAGTCTTCACACGTAATATTATCTACAAAAATATTTTAGTTTAAAGTTACTTTTCTTTTTTTTCATTATTCAGTTTTTCTAATAACATAGACAGAAATAGGCAAATTCTATGTATAGAGATAAGGAAAAAAAACAAAAACAAAAAAAAATTAGTGTAGCCATAGACATATAGATTTTAAGTACTTATGTAGGAAATACGTATATAACATACGTACTCATTAGCATATAGGGTTAATAACTCTATATCATATCTACATAAATTTAGAAATATGATATATCAATACATATTTTTATAGGTAAGTAGAACACACATTAAGTACAAGATGTAAGATGTGTATCATCCAAATGCCTGTATATTTGGTGATAGGAACCTGTATTTGAAGCTCCAGCAGTATAGCTGCTGAGAGATTTCATTTTGTTTTTAAAAAGGGTGAGGTTTTTGTGAACAGGTAAGAGACGGGTGGGATGGCTGTTCACACACATCTCTATCTCCAGGTGTGTTCTGTACATAGAAATAGATATATAGATAGGTACATATTTAGATAGATAGGGAAAGAATAGAGATTTTGCTTTCACATCAACATTTTTCTGCTATTTGGAGAATTTATGGTGGAAAAAAGGCTATTTCTGCACTTCCTGCCTAAGGGCTGACCCACGCCACTCTTGCTGTAAGTTGCATGCAATGTATACGGAATTTGTACTTCACTTGCGGCAGGTGCGGCACATGTGGTTTCTGCAGTTTTCGCCACAAAATCTCCACTTACCAGTGTTTTTGTTGTGGCTGCATTTAATGCAATTGTCGAAGCCGCGTTTGCCGCATTTACTGCAAGTTAACTCCAAGCTTCATCTACATTGCATGGCACTTGCTGAAAGTGTGTTGTAGGTCAGTTCTTTGGTGCCAAGTGTGGAAGTTGTATTGTTTTTAACATTACTTCTGCAAATATCAGAAACATGCAGATGTGAAAGAGGTTTGAGTATTAAGAAATAGGAATCAGTTAGTTAGGACCCATCAGTTCAAAGGCTACCGTGACGTGGTTGATGGGCATGCTTATATTAGCCCATCGGTGTACTATGAACGTTGATTTCCTAAATTTTACACTTCTGTAAAAATAAACACAAAAAATTTGGATACACAAAAAGGCTTTTATTTCTGTTGTACTTATTAGAATTATTTAAAATGAAGGCTTAGCTAAGCCCAAGAGATGATTAAAAACGTTTCATACCAACCCATCAGATGTAAAATTACTGTGAAAATACCTGATGGGCACACAAGTATGCGCCAGTATGGGTACTAAGAGCTTTTCCACATAATAATGAAATATTTTAAAATGTCATAGAACATACCAATATACATAGTTATTGATACATATTATTTATTATTTACACTATTGTTCTTAAGCAAAGAACCGTTGTTGTGGCATTTGCCACAACACGCAAAGTTGTTGCCTGATGTCTTTCATTCCTCCCCTCATAAGCATGTTCATGGATCCTGTGTAACTGTACCTTAAATAACAAGAATTGTCAAGAGCTGGTGAGTGCAGCCATTTTTTGTTCTTTCTTACTATTATTTATTAATTGTATTATTCTTACATTTGAATGAATAAAGTATATATGGATTCTAGACTCCCGATTCTTTACAATCGGGCTGCCATCTAGTTATACATAGTTAAATAGTTACATAGTTATTAAGGTTGAAGGAAGACTTTAAGTCCATCTAGTTCAACCCATAGCCTAGCATGCCCTAACATGTTGATCCAGGGGAAGGCAAAAAAACCCCATGCTATGGAGCATCTTATGGGGGCCATCAACGATGGGAGCAGCACATGACAGAATGGGGGCGCAGAATGGTTGCAGCACATGACAGAATGGGGGCGCAGGATGGGAGTAGCATATGACAGAATGGGGGCGCAGGATGGGATCAGCACATTACAGAATGGGGGCACAGGATGGGAGCAGCACATGACAGGATGGGGTGCAGGATGGAAGCAGCACATGACAGGATGGGGACGCAGGATGGGAGCAGCACATGACAGGATGAGGGCACAGGAAAAGAGTAGCACATGACAAGATGGAGGCGCACAAAACGGGATGATGACGCAGGATGGGGCTGCACATGACAGGAAGGGGGCGTAGGATGGGAGCAGCATATGACAGGATGGGGGTGCAAGATGGTAGCAGCACATGACAAGATTAGGGGGCAGGATGGAAGAGGCGCATACCAGGATGGAGACCATATACCAATATAAATGCTCGCCACCCGGGCGTAGAACAGGTTCAATAGCTAGTGTGTGTGTGTATATATATATATATATATATATATATATATATATATATATATATATAACGCCAAGAAGACCAAAAACGAACGGCACTGTCTGTGAAACGAGGTTATCCCAAAATTTCGGGCCCAGGTATTAATGAATTATAATAGTCCTAGCATCAGCCGTGCATCAAGATCATAGGTGCTCTTCTGAAAATACACGAAAATCCATGACCATATGCAAGAAGAAAGAGAAGGCACTCACCGATCTAAAATTCCCAACTTTATTTCATCTTCATGTTAAAAAAATACTGACCCGTGGAAGCGCAAGCACAGCGTGAAACAGCCGTCGTCTATCCCTGCTCACAAGAACTCCGCTCCTCACTCCCCCGGCCATGGCATTTTTTTAACTTTAAGATGAAATAAAGTTGGGAAATTTAGATCGGTGAGTGCCTCCTCTTTCTTCTTGCATATGGATATATATATATATATATATATATATATATATATATATATATATATATATATATACATATTACAGACCGAAAGTTTGGACATACCTTCTCATTTACAGATTTTTCTGTATTTTCATGACTTTGAAAATTGTAAATTCACACTGAAGGCATCAAAACTATGAATTAACACATGTGGAATTATATACTTAACAAAAAAGTGTGAAACAACTGAAAATATGTCTTATATTCTACGTTCTTCAAAGTAGCCACCTTTTGCTTTGATGACTGCTTTGCACACTCTTGGCATTCTCTTGATGAGCTTCAAGAGGTAGTCACCGGAAATGGTTTTCACTTCACAGGTGTGCCCTGTCAGGTTTAATAAGTGGGATTTCTTGCCTTATAAATGGGGTTGGGACCATCAGTTGTGTTGTGCAGAAGTCTGGTGGATACACATGGGATAGTCCTACTAAATAGACTGTTAGAATTTGTATTATGGCAAGAAAAAAGCAGCTAAGTAAAGAAAAACGAGTGGTCATCATTACTTTAAGAAATGAAGGTCAGTCAGTCCGAAAAATTGGGAAAACTTTGAAAGTGTCCCCAAGTGCAGTTGCAAAAACCATCAAGCGCTACAAAGAAACTGGCTCACATGAGAACCGCCCCAGGAAAGCAAGACTAAGAGTCACCTCTGCTTCTGAGGATAAGTTTATCCAAGTCACCAGCCTCAGAAATCGCAGGTTAACAGCAGCTCAGATTAGAGACCAGGTCAATGCCACACAGCGTTCTAGCAGCAGGCACATCTCTACAACAAGAGGAGACTGTGCAGCAGGCCTTCATGGTAAAATAACTGCTAGGAAACCACTGCTAAGGACAGGCAACAAGCAGAAGAGCCTTGTTTGGGCTAAAGAACACAAGGAATGAACATTAGACCAGTGGAAATCTGTGCTTTGGTCTGATGAGTTCAAATTTGAGATCTTTGGTTCCAACCACCGTGTCTTTGTGTGACGCAGAAAAGGTGAACGCATGGACTCTACATGCCTGATTCCCACCGTGAAGCATGGAGGAGGAGGTGTGATAGCGTGGGGGTGCTTTGCTGGTGACACTGTTGGGGATTTATTCAAAATTGAAGGCATACTGAACCAGCATGGCTACCACATCATGTTGCTATTCCATCCGGTTTGCATTTAGTTGGACCATCATTTATTTTTCAACAGGACAATGACCCCAAACACACCTCCAGGCTGTGTTAGGGCTATTTGACCAAGAAGGAGAGTGATGGGGTGCTACGCCAGATGACCTGGCCTCCAGTCACCAGACCTGAACCCAATCGAGATGGTCTGGGGTGAGCAGGACTGCAAAGTGAAGGCAAAAGGGCCAACAAGTGCTAAGCATCTCTGGGAACTCCTTCAAGATTGTTGGAAGACCATTTCCGGTGACTACCTCTTGAAGTTCATCAAGAGAATGCCAAGAGTGTGCAAAGCAGTCATTAAAGCAAAAGGTGGCTACTTTGAAGAACCTAGAATATAAGACATATTTTCAGTTGTTTCACACTATTTGGTTTGGTATATAATTCCACATGTGTTAATTCATAGTTTTGATGCCTTCAGTATGAATTTACAATTTTCATAGTCATGAAAATACAGAAAAATCTTTAAATGAGAAGGTGTGTCCAAACTTTTGGTCTGTACTGTGTATATATATATATATATATATATATATATATATATATATATATTATATATATATTGTGTGCATATATATAGTCTTTATATTGCAGAGAGAGATACATAGAAGAATAGCCGGTAATTCATTTGTCAGCCTCTCTAAAATCACTGCTGGAGCCGACAGGATAGAAGACATGGTTTACATACACTAAGTAGATGCAGAATAGTTAGATATGTACTGTATATGTCAGTGATCAATACAATTAGTATAGTGTGTGCAAATTAGAGGACATATACCGTATTTTCCGCTTTGTAAGACGCACTTTTATTTCCCCCAAATTGGGGGGGAAATGGGGGTGCGTCTTACAATCGGGATAGTGAATAAAATAGGGGAAAAGTCGAAAATATTTCTTACTGAGGGGCTGGCGGTGGCTGCGGAGCGGCTGGCGGTGGCTGTGGAGCGGGCTGGTAGTAAGCAGGGTCACCGGTGGGGCAGTGGAGCAGGCCTGGAGCTGGGGGTGGCGGCGCTGTCATCTCCGGTGTGCGGTGGTGCGCGGGCGGCATAATGCTGGCCAGCGCCATTGCACTTCCGGAATTCTGAATCCGGAGTTTCCGGTTTCTAGATTGCGGGCCATTGCCTGTGTCTACCACACAGGACTTCAAGAAAATGGCCACCGAACCAGCGCATGCGCAGATAACGCTCGCTGTTACTGAGCTCTCGATCTGTGCATGTGCTGCAGTAGACAGGAAAGCTGGCAGCAGGGAAAGTTCTGGGCTCCGCTGCACACGGAGCCCTAAAGCAGAGGAGGGAGAGAAGCATGATTCTCCTCCTCCTTTGCAGGGAGAGATATTGATTGGTGGAGGGAACTGTTGCTGAGCTGTCTCCACCAATCAGATATCTTATCCCTGCAATGTATAGTGTAACACTTGTTATTTACACAAGTCCGAGATCCGTGGGAGAGGTGAGCACACATTGAAGTTTATAAAGCACAACCCCCATCATCCTTCAGAATATACTGTACCAATGGGTGTATTTTGATGGATGATGGGGGTTACAGCCATATGTAGTGTAACAGATCCCCCATAACTGCATCATCAGCAGATTCCCATAACAATGCGTCACCACAGATCCCCCATAAGTGTGTCATCCGCAGATCCCCATAATAGTGCGTCACCACAGATCCCCATAAGTGTCATCCGCAGATCCCCCATAACAGTGCGTCATCCACAGGTCTCCATAACAATGCGTCATCCACAGATCCCCATAAGTGTCATCCGCAGATCCCCATAACAGTGTGTCACCACAGATCCCCCATAATAGTGTGTCATCTGCAGATCCCTCATAAGTGTGTCATCCGCAGATCCCCATAACAGTGTGTCACCACAGATCCCCATAAGTGTCATCCGCAGATCCCCATAACAGTGTCATCCACAGATCCCCCATAACAGTGCGTCATCCACAGGTCTCCATAACAATGCGTCATCCACAGATCCCCATAAGTGTCATCCGCAGATCCCCATAACAGTGTGTCACCACAGATCCCCCATAATAGTGTGTCATCTGCAGATCCCCCATAACAGTGCGTCATCCACAGATCCCCATAAAAGTGTCATCCGCAGATCCCCCATAACAGTGTGTCATCTGCAGATCCCCATAAGTGTGTCACCACAGATCCCCATAACAGTGAGTCATCCGCAGATCTCTCAATAAGTGTGTACCCTGCGGATTCCCCATACCAGTGCGTCACCACAGATCCCCCATAATAGTGTCATCCGCAGATCCCCATAACAATGCGTCATCCACAGATCCCCATAAAAGTGTCATCCGCAGATCCCCCATAACAGTGTGTCATCTGCAGATCCCCATAAGTGTGTCACCACAGATCCCCCATAACAGTGTGTCATCCGCAGATCCCCATAACAGTGTGTCACCACAGATCCCCATAACAGTATCATCCGCTGATTCCCATAAGTGTGTCACCACAGATCCCCATAACAGTGAGTCATCCGCAGATCTCTCAATAAGTGTGTACCCTGCGGATTCCCCATACCAGTGCGTCACCACAGATCCCCCATAATAGTGTCATCCGCAGATCCCCCATAACAGTGCATCACCACAGATCCCCCCCATAACAATGTTTTTCATTCATCATAGGTGTAGAAAAAGACATGGGCTACACATCTAAAATCATAAGTTGATCTAGGCAAAATGAAACTGAACATGAGGTTCTTAGTTTAACAATCTGATTAGACTATATGAAGCCGCTAGCACATGACGGCAAACCTTAGTGAGCAAAAATATGCGGAACCCCTCTTACAGCCTCTAGCCTTGCAGCATGGGTGCGGTGGGGCACCAGGTACCCACCCTGCTGGTTCATTGTCGCTGTGGTTGGCACATTACTCCACACATTTAAGGCTACGGTATGGTATTTAACTTTATTGGCACACTGAGATTTGCCGTGACTTGGCAGTAGGCTTTATAAGTCTGATCATAATGTTAAAGTAAAAACTTCTTGTTCAGCTGAATACAGTATATTTTTGCCTAACACCACTAGATCAACTTGTGATTTTTGGATGTGCAGCCCATGTCTTTTATACAGCAATAATACCGTATTCATTCATGCTCTCAATCGCAATGCCCCCATAACTATGAAGGACAGAGCTGACAGTTGTTTCACTACTGTATTTTGTTGCAGAAAAATACCGTACAGTTGGCTGCTGCATATTGCACATTTTTCAAGAATGTCAAAGCAGAAAAGGCATGCATATAAAATTCCCTTTAAACTGGAGGTTATAAAATACGCTGAAGAGCATGGGAACAGAGCAGCAGAGAGACACTTCGGACCGCCTCCAACTGAAAAAATGATAAGAGAGTGGAGGAAACAGGAGGATGAGCTGCAAAAAGCGGGAAAAAGCAGATCTGGCCTTCGTAGGCGTGGTGCAAAGTGGCCAGAGCTAGATGTGGACGTAAAAGAGTGGATCATAGGCCACAGAAATAATGGCCTTTCAGTCTCAACGAAAATGATCATATGCGAAGCCAAGCGGATTGCTGCTGAGAAAGGCATCAATGAATTCACTGGATCACCATCATGGTGCTTCAGATTTATGAAGAGATGTGGCCTTGCTATGCGTACCAAAACAAGAATTGCGCAAAAAATGCCACAAGAATATGAAGCTAAGATTCTGTCTTTCCACAAGTTTGTAATTGACAGCAGAAAGAAAAATGGATATGAATTAGGCCAGATTGGGAATATGGATGAAGTCCCTCTAACCTTTGACGTGCCATCCAACAGAACTGTTGAGGCAAAGGGTTCAAAAACCGTAACGGTAAAAACTGCAGGACATGAAAAAAACCACTACACAGTTGTGTTGTCCTGCTGTGCCGATGGCACGAAACTGCCACCAATGTTAATTTTTAAAAGAAAGAAAATGCCCAAAGAAGCTATCCCACGAGGAGTTGTTGTGCACGTTCACGAGAAAGGATGGATGGACGAGAATGGAATGAGATTGTGGGTTGATAAAGTGTGGTCCAAACGTCCTGGAGGACTTCTGAAAAAAACAGCCCTGTTAGTGCTCGACCAGTTCAGGGCACATATTAGTGAAAACACAAAAAAAGTGTTTAAAGAACAGAAAACCCATCTTGCGGTAATTCCAGGGGGGCTTACCAGCCAGCTGCAACCTCTCGATGTTTCTATAAACAAGCCGTTTAAAGTCTACATGCGAGAAGAGTGGAATAAATGGATGGCTGCTGGCAATCATGACCTGACACCAACTGGACGCATGAAGAGGCCCACTATCACTCAAGTTTGTGAGTGGGTGAAGACATCATGGCAATCAGTAAAGGATGAAACGGTTATACGTTCATTCAAAAAATGTGGGATTAGCAATGCCTTAGATGGCACCGAAGATGGTATGCTATATGAGGACAGTGATGAAAGTGACACTAATGACTCTGTGGACCTGAGCTTCCTAAACTCTGACAGCAGTGATGAGGAATTCCTGGGATTCACTGACTAGAACATTATGGTGCCTGAGGATTAAAGTTTCTCCTCACTTGTTAGCCAGAACATGGCTTTTGTCGTTACTTACGGTACATGGGACTGTTCTTACATGTTACCCACAATGCTGCTGTTGACTGCTGTTGAGTCTACTATGTTAAAATAATATTTTGCTATTTAATTAAAGTTTTTTGCACAGTATTTGGCTCAAAATATTTTTTTTCTTATTTTTCTCCTCTAAAACCTAGGTGCGTCTTATAATCAGGTGCGTCTTATAAAGCGAAAAATACAGTATGTAATTAACAAAAGATTATTTGGGGGGAAAAAATGTTGCGGGCTCCCGTGTAAATTTCCAATCCAGAGAGGGAAAGCCAGCGACTGGAGACCAATGTTTATAGCCTAAGAAGGGGTTAATACCCATGGATCTCCCCAGGCTATGAATATGAGCCCACAGCTGTATTTTTAGTGTTTACTGGCTATTAAAATAGGGTGGCCCCCAAAAATGACATGGGGTACCCTTATAATTAAATTCCAGAAAAGGCTATGCAGACAGCTGCGGGCTGATATTCATAGCCTAGGAAGGGGCCATGGATATTGACCCCTCCTGGCTACAAACACTAGCTCTCAGCCTCCCCAGAAATATCGCATTTTTAAGATTCGCCAATTTCAGCACTTAACCTCTCTCCTCCCGCTGCCCTGTATCAGTGGTATATGGGGTAATAGTTTGGGGGTTGATGTGACCTTTATATTGTAAGGTCACATCAAGCCCGGCTTAGTAATGGAGAAGTGTCAAGAAGACACCTATCCATTGCTAATCCTATAGTTGTTACAGGTTCAATAAAGACGCAGCCAGGATAAAGTCTTTTAATGAAATAAAACACTAAACACAGTTTTTCATCCTTATTATCCAGCTAATACATACAACGTCCTTGTTCTCCTGTAATTAAAAAAAAACAAAACAAAAAAAACCAACAATATACCATACCTGTCAGTCGTTCTGTCCCACGCAGTAATCCATATCTGGGGAAAATACAGTTTGCAACTAGGAGCGGTGCTGAAATGCGATCGCCATGGCTGCAAACTACTGGGGAATGAGGAGATGCTGCCAGCGCAGCCTCAGTGACTAGCGGTGACGTCACTGAGTCTGCCCTCCCTGCCAGCCTGAACTGCAATGAACTGTGCAGCGTGGGAAAATGAACTGGCATTTTCCCACGCTCCAGAGTTCAGCGCGGGTCAGGCCAGCAGGGAGAGTAGACTCAGTGACTTCACCGCTAGTCACTGAGGCTGCGCTGGCAGCATCTCCTCATTCCCCATTAGTTTGCAGCTGGGCTGGTAGCATCTTAGCACAGTCCTGGTTGCAAACTGTATTTTCCCCAGATATGGATTACTGTGTGGGACAGAACGATGGACAGGTATGGTTGTTGTTTTTTTTTTTTTATTCATTACAGGAGATCGAGGGTGTCTCATGGATTAGCTGAATAATAAAGATGGCAAACTGTGTTTATTGTTTTATTTAATTAAAAGACTTTATTCTGGCTGTGTCTTTATTGAACCTCTAACAACTATAGGATTATTAATGGATAGCTGTCTTATTGACGCCTCTCCATTACTAAGCCGGGCTTGATGTGACCTTACAATTCAAAGGTCACATCAACCACCCAACTATTACCCCATTGCCACCGCTACAGGGCAGTGGGAAGAGAGAGGCTAAGTGCCATAATTGCCATAAATCATGCAGCTGCGTCAACAAAAACTAAATCTCTGAGCAGTCACAAATACTCGGAGATTTCCCGAGCAACAAGTGTATTCGCTCATCACTATTAACTACCTGCAAAAAACACTTGATGAACTTTCGATAGTACCGTATATACTCGAGTATAAGCCGAGATTTTCAGCCCAAATTTTTGGGCTGAATGTGCCCCTTTCGGCTTATACTCGAGTCACGGTCGGCGGTGGGGTCGGCGGGTGAGGGGGAGAGAGGACTGTCGCATACTCACCTAGTCCCGGCGCTCCTGGCGCTCCCCCTGCCCGTCCCACGGTCTTCGGGTGCCGCAGCTCTTCCCCTGTTCAGCGGTCACATGGTACCGCTCATTAAAGTTATGAATATGGACTCCACTGCCATAGGGATGGAGCCGCATATTCATTTCTCTAATGAGCGGTAACGGTGACCGCTGACAGAGGAAGAGGCTGAGGCACCCGGAGACCAGCTGTCCGGGATAAGGAGCCAGGGACGGCGGGAGCAGGTAAGTATGTCATAGTTACCTGTCCACTTTCCACACGCCGGGCGCCGCTCCGTCTTCCCGTCCTCTTGCTCTGACTGTTCAGGTCAGAGGGCGCGATGACGTACTAGTGTGCACGCCGCCCTCTGCCTGAACAGTCAGTGCGGAGAGATGCCGAGACGGGACGCTGAGGAGCTGCGGGCAGCAAGAGAGGTGAGTATGTCGTTGTTGTTTTTTATTGCAGCAGCAGCATTATATATTGCACAGCTTTATATGGAGTATCTATGGGGCCATAATGAACGGTGCAGAGCATTATATATGGCACAGCTTTCTATGGAGCATCTATGGGGCCATAATGAACGGTGCAGAGCATTGTATATGGCACAGCTTTCTATGGAGCATCTATGGGGCAATAATCAACGGTGCAGAGCATTGTATATGGCACAGCTTTCTATGGAGCATCCATGGGGCCATAATGAACGGTGCAGAGCATTGTATATGGGGCAGCTTTATGTGGAGCATCTATGGGTCCATAATGAACGGTGCAGAGCATTCTATATGGCACAGCTTTATGTGGAGCATCTATGGGGCCATAATGAACGGTGCAGAGCATTATATGTGGTACAGCTTTATATGGAGCATCTATGGGGCCATAATGAACGGTGCAGAGCATTATATATGGCACAGCTTTCTATGGAGCATCTATGGGGCCATAATGAACGGTATGGAGCATCTATTTTTAATTTTGAAATTCACTGGTAGCTGCTGCATTTCCCACCCTAGGCTTATACTCGAGTCAATAAGTTTTCCCAGTTTTTTGTGGCAAAATTAGGGGGGTCGGCTTATACTCGGGTCGGCTTATACTCGAGTATATACGGTAGTTTGCAAACCCCAAGAAGCACTGCAAATAGTGATGAGCGAGTATACTCGTTGCTCGGGCTTTCCCGAGCACGCTCGGGTGGTCTCCCGAGTATTTGTGACTGCTCAGAGATTTAGTTTTTGTTGATGCAGCTGCATAATGTATGGCTGCTAGCCAGCCTGAGTACATGTGGGGGTAGCCTGGTTGCTAGGGAATCCCCACATGTAATCAAGCTGTCTAGTAGCTGTAAATCTTGCAGCTGCGGCAAGGAAAACTAAATCTCTGATCAGTCATAAATACTTGGAGACCACCCGAGTGTGCTCGGGAAAACCCAAGTAACGAGAATACTCGCTCATCACTAGTTGCAAACCCTTCAAGTCACGGGCTGAACCCAATCACTAATAGCCTGCACCTTCTTGGGATCCATGCGAAACCCCTCATTGGAAACAATCAAACCGAAAAATGATAACTCCTGTACAAAAAATTAACATTTCAAATTTTGAAAAAAGTAGTTTTTCCCAGAGTCTATGAAGGACAGTACACAACTAGTGCAAATGGGTTTCACTGTCAGGGGAGTAAACCAAGATGTCGTCAAGGTAAATAACCGCAAAGCGACAGATCATATCAGCAAACACAACATTAATAAAATTTTGAAAAATGGCCAGGGGTGTTTGTTAGCCCGAAGGACATAAACAGATTCTCAAAAAGAACTTCTCACGTGAGAAATGCCGTCTTCCACTCGTCTCCCTCTCGAAAATTTATCCAATTATAGGCTCCCCACAAATCCAACTTTGAAAATCATTTGGCCCCAGACAATTGGTTACACAAGTCAGGAATGAGAGGAAGTGGGTAAGTGTTTCTCACAGTGATTTTGTTGAGTTCCCGAAAGTCGAGGCAAGGACTCAAACCACCATCTTTTTTCTTTACAAAGAAAAAGCCAGCTGCCACAGGAGAAACATAAGGGCGGATATGACCCTTACGAAGACTCTCGGCAATATACTCCTTCATGGCCAGCCGCTCAGGACAAGACAGATTAAACAAACGGGCCTTGGGCAATTTAGCCCCAGGAATTAAATTGATGGCACAATTAAAAGATGGATGTGGCGGTAGAACCTCAGTCTCGCTTTCAGAGAACACGTCTTCAAAGACCTTCAGGTACTCCGGAATACCTTCCAGACCGACAGACAACACAGATACAGACTTCAAGGACTTAGATAAGGACCATTGAACAATTTCCTCAGTAACCCAGTTAATAGCAGGGTTTTGATGCTGTAACCAAAGCATTCCCAAAACCAACCCACTATTTGCCCACTTTGATGCTAATTCTGGAGCCCAGAACCCATTTGGGCGAGGCTGGAGGGACCTGGGTTTGATGCAGGGCATCAATATCTATGTATTTTAAGTGTCAAATCAGTGGCCCAAAGGCATTTAGCCCCTTAAACACATCAGATACTTATTCAAATCTGCGAGAATTGGCTATTTGCCCAGTTTGATGCCAATTCTGGTGCCCAGAACGCATTTGGGCCAAACTGGAGGGACCTGGGTGTGATGCAGGGCATCACTGTCTGTGAATTTTAAGTGTTGTATCAGTGGCCCAAAGGCATTTAACCCCTTAAAAACATCAGTTACTTATTCAAATCTGTGAAAATGGGCTGTTTTCCCACTTTGATGCCAGTTCTGGTGCCCAGAACCCATTTGGGCCTGGCTGAAGGGATCTGGGTTTGATGCAGGGCATCACTGTCTGTGAATTTTAAGTGTCGTATCAGTGGCCCAAAGGCATTTAACCCCTTAAAAACATCAGTTACTTATTCAAATCTGTGAAAATGGGCTGTTTGCCCACTTTGATGCCAGTTCTGGTGCCCAGAACCCATTTGGGCCAGGCTGAAGTGATCTGGGTTTGATGCAGGGCATCACTGTCTGTGAATTTTAAGTGTCGTATCAGTGGCCCAAAGGCATTTAACCTCTTAACAACTTCAGTTACTTATTCAAATCTGCGAAAATGGGCTGTTTGCCCAATTTGATGCCAGTTCTGATGCCCAGAACCCATTTGGGCCAGGCTGAAGAGAACTGTTTTTGATGTGGGGCTCCCTGTTCTATATGTATGCACTGTGGTATCAGTGGCCCAAAGACATTTAACCCCTTAAAAACATCACTTGTTCAAATCTGTGGAAATAGGCTGTTTGCCCAGTTTGATGCCAATTCTGGTGCTCAGAACGCATTTGGGCCAGGCAGGAGGAACCTTGGTTTGATGCAGGGCATCACTTTCTGTGTATTTTAGGTGTCGTATCAGTGGCCCAAAGGCATTTAACTCCTTAAAAACATCAGTTGCTTATTCAAATCCGTGAAAATGGGCTGTTTGCCCACTTTGATGCCAGTTCTGGTGCCCAGAACCCATTTGGGCCAGGGTGAAGGGATCTGGGTTTGATGCAGGGCATCACTGTCTGTGAATTTTAAGTGTTGTATCAGTGGCCCAAAGGCATTTAACCCCTTAAAAACATCAGTTACTTATTCAAATCTGTGAAAATGGGCTGTTTGCCCACGTTGATGCCAGTTCTGGTGCCCAGAACCCATTTGGGCCAGGCTGAAAGGACCTGGGTTTGATGCAGGGCATCAATATCTGTGTATTTTAAGTTTCATATCAGTGGCCCAAAGACATTTAACCCCTTAAAAACATGTTACTTATTCAAATCTGTGAAAATGGGCTGTTTGCCCACTTTGATGCCAGTTCTGGTGCCCAGAACCCATTTGGGCCAGGCTAAAGGGACTTGGGTTTGATGCAGGGCATCACTTTCTGTGTATTTTAAGTGTCGTATCAGTGGCCCAAAGGTATTTAACCCCTTAAAAACATCAGTTACTTATTCAAATCTGCGAAAATGGGCTGTTTGCCCAATTTGATGCCAGTTCTGATGCCCAGAACCCATTTGGGCCAGGCTGAAGAGAACTATTTTTGATGTGGGGCTCCCTGTTCTATATGTATGCACTGTGGTATCAGTGGCCCAAAGACATTTAACCCCTTAAAAACATCACTTGTTCAAATCTGTGGAAATAGGCTGTTTGCCCAGTTTGATGCCAATTCTGGTGCTCAGAACGCATTTGGGCCAGGCAGGAGGAACCTTGGTTTGATGCAGGGCATCACTTTCGGTGTATTTTATGTGTCGTATCAGTGGCCCAAAGGCATTTAACCCCTTAAAAACATCAGTTACTTATTCAAATCTGCCAAAATGAGCTTTTGCCCAGTTTGATGCCAATTCTGGTGCCCAGAACGCACTTGGGCCAGGCAGGAGGGACCTTGGTTTGATGCAGGGCATCACTTTCTGTGTATTTTAAGTGTCGTATCAGTGGCCCAAAGGCATTTAACCCCTTAAAAACATCAGTTACTTATTCAAGTCTGCGAAAATGGGGTGTTTGCCCATTTTGATGCCAGTTCTGATGCCCAGAATCCATTTGGGCCAGGCTGAAGAGAACTGTTTTTGATGTGGGGCTCCCTGATCTATATGTATGCACTGTGGTATCAGTGGCCCAAAGACATTTAACCCCTTAAAAACATCAGTTACTTATTCAAATCTGTGGAAATAGGCTGTTTGCCCAGTTTGATGCCAATTCTGGTGCCCAGAACCCATTTGGGCCAGGCAGGAGGAACCTTGGTTTGATGCAGGGCATTACTGTCTGTGTATTTTAAGTGTCGTATCAGTGGCCCAAAGGCATTTAACCCCTTAAAAACATCAGTTACTTATTCAAATCCGTGAAAATGGGCTGTTTGCCCACTTTGATGCCAGTTCTGGTGCCCAGAACCCATTTGGGCCAGGCTGAAGGGATCTGGGTTTGATGCAGGGCATCACTGTCTGTGAATTTTAAGTGTCGTATCAGTGGCCCAAAGGCATTTAACCCCTTAAAAACATCAGTTACTTATTCAAATCTGTGAAAATTGGCTGTTTGCCCACGTTGATGCCAGTTCTGGTGCCAAGAACCCATTTGGGCCAGGCTGAAGGGACCCGGGTTTGATGCAGGGCATCACTGTTTGTGAATTTTAAGTGTTGTATCAGTGGCCCAAAGGCATTTAACCCCTTAAAAACATCAGTTACTTATTCAAATCTGTGAAAATTGACTGTCTGCCCACTTTGATGCCAGTTCAGATGCCCAGAACCCATTTGGGCCAGGCTGGAAATAACTGGTTTGGATGTGGGGCGCCTTGTTCTATATGTCTGCAGTGTGAGATCAGTGGCCCAAAGGCATTTAACCCTTTCTTCAGCGCTCTTTGTTGCCCACTTTGATGCCCATTTTTGTACCAGTTTGTTTTTGTAGCCGTTTTAAGGCTCCTTTCAGACATAGCGCATTTTTGAGCGCTATTTTGCGGGCGCTTTTCAAAAATGCGCATTGTCATTTTCGTCTGCCGGCAAAGTGAATGAGAAATTCACTTTGCCGTTCAGACACACCGCAAAAAAACGCGGCGCTTTTGTCTGCAAACACGCCGGCGTAAAAAGAATTGACATGTCAATTCTTTACGCAGCGGCGTGTCTGCGTATCCCCATAGGGCCCCATATTTACCGTCCACACACAGCGCCTTTGTCCTGGGTGTCGGCGTCTTTGTACGGAGGGGTTGACACCCAGGACCGGACGTGACGTCGGACAGGAAGAGGGAAGCCCCCGCCCCCCAGTGAAGCAGCATGGTTGTGGCTAAATCCAAGTCGGCTAAAGGACCTGGTCCCTCTGCCGACTGGGAAATAGCCTGCTCTGTGTGAGAAAGCTAAATCCCAGTCGGCTAAAGGCCCAGGTCCTTCTGTGCACTGGGATTTAGCTTTCTCACACAGAGTGGGCTATTTCCCAGTCGGCAGAGGGACCAGGTCCTTTAGTGACTTGGATTTAGCCTGCTCTATATAAGAATGCTAAATCCCAGTAGATAGAAGGACCCTCATTGTATATAGATAGATATGAATACTGTCATGTGATTTTTTGCAGTAATATTGAGCCGCAGACTAGATATGACATCTGATTACACATTTATTTATATGTGACAATTATACACACGAATTTTCCCCTTAATCCCAGTGTGTACAATATTCTGCGCCAATCTCATCCGCGTCCCGTTTTATTTACTGGTGATCATTTTTGTAGATCACACAACCACAGATTTTTTCCATGCACCTAGGAGTGTTTTAACCCTCGGGTGATTTTCCGTTTTTTTTTTTTTGTTTGTTTTTTTTTTCATTTCCTTCCCATAACTTATTTTTCCATCCACATCGCCATTGGGATTTTTTTTTTATTTTGGCAGGACGTTCTTTTTTGATACCATTTTGGCGCGGATACCATGTTTTGATCACCTCTTATTTCATTTTATTGCAATGTTGCTGCGACCAAAAAAAACGTAATTATGGCGTTTCTAGTTTTTTTCTCGTTATGCCGTTTACTTATCAAATTATTTTACATTTTGATTGGTCAGACCTTTCTGATCACGTCAATTCCAAATTTATTTTTTTAAATGGAGCAAAAGTGATTTTTTTTTTTCTGATATTTTTATGATATATGACGTAAGTGCATCATGCGTTATGAAGGGGTCAATACTATAATTATTGTCCAAATGGACCTGGTCCCTCTGCCGACTTGGAAATAGCCGGCTCAGTATAGAGAACGCTAAATCCCAGTCGGCTAAAGGCCCAGGTCCCTATGTGCACTGGGATTTAGCTTTCTCACACAGAGTCGGCTATTTCCCAGTCGGCAGAGGGACCAGGTCCTTTAGTGACTTGGATTTTTTCCCCTTTTTTTTTTTCAAACTTTATTTTCAGTACACAATGTTGAAAAAAACGCAGCTGCAAAAAACGCAGCAAAAAACGCAGTGTGTGAAAGCAGCTGCGTTTTTTGCCTGCGTAAAAAAACGCAGGTAAAGCAGCAGCAAAATACGCGCGCGTAAAAATACGCAGCAAATACGCTGTGTGTGAAAGTAGCCTTAAGCGTATTCACATCAGGGCTCCTCAATGCATTGTGTTTTATTATTGTGATGATTATTTTTTGTTGTTAAACCTATAAAAACAGAAAAGAAAAAATTGCCGACTAAGAAACTGAACGAATAAGAAACCAACTTCAGCCTCGTAAAAGGTTAATACCGGTAGCAGTGCTCGCAGTCTGACCCCCCCACGCCCTGCCCCCCTCTCTGAGCCCCCCCCCCGCGCCCTCTCCCCCCCCAAAGGGTTAATACCGGTAGCAGTGTTTGCACCTCCCTAAAGGGTTAATACCGGTAGCAGTGTTGGCACCCCCCTAAAGGGTTAATACCGGTAGCAGTGTTACCCCCCCCCCCTAAAGGGTTAATACCGGTAGCAGTGTTACCCCCCCTAAAGGGTTAATACCGGTAGCAGTGTCCGCTGTCTATGCATGCCGCCAAAACGAGAAGGCGGGAGAAGGGGCTTGGGGCGTGTTTCGCTGGGAGAGCACCCGCCCACCAGCTTTTACAGCCTCGGGCGGTGTTCTGAAAATTGTCGGCATGTCGTAGATAGTAGGGATGGGCGAGGCTACGGAGTCACGTGCCGCAAACTGACCAATCACGGCCAAGCAACAGCTGAAGATGCAGGGTGGAGAGAAGAGGAGCTCTGGGCGGGGCTCTGGGCGGCAACATGCCTGAAAATTTCAGGGACGGGCGTGATTATGGCACCTGGGGGCCTGGTTAAAACCACAATAGTGAGGGAGGGGGCGTGACAAAGGGAGGGGGGCGTTACTATGCTCAGAAATTTCAGGGCGTCTTCATTTCTGCAAAGGGGGGTGATTAAAGCAGCGGGGAGTGACTACATGCCGAGAAGGGGAGTGTATCCATGCCCAGCAATTTCACCAGAGGGACGATGCTGAAGTTGGTTTCTTATTCGTTCAGTTTCTTATTCGGCTATTTTTTATTTTCTGTTTTTTTTCAGGTTTTTCAATAAAAATAAACCATTGTAAGTATATAATATTATGCGGTCATGTGCCCTCTTGTGAATACACTTAAAAACAGATAAAAATATTAGAAGGCTGGCACAAAAATGGGCATCAAAGTGGGCACTGAGGTATGGTATTAAAGGTGTTAAATGGCTTTGTGCCACTGATCTGACACCTGACTTGCATACCTTGTGATGCCACACATCAAGTTCCTGTCAATCCAGCCTGGCACAAATGGGTTCTGGGCATCAGAACTGGCATCAAAGTGGGCAGAGAACCAATTTTCACACATGCGAATAAGTAACAGCTATTTTTAAGGGGTTAAATGCCTTTGTGCTACTTATTAAACACCTGATTTACATACCTACTGATGCCCCACATGAAATCCATGTCACTCCAGCCTGGCACAAATGGGTTCTGGGCATCAAAACTGGCATCAAATGGGGCAAATCGCCCATTTTCACTGATTTGAATAAGTAACAGCTATTTTTAAGGGGTTAAATGCCTTTGTGCCACTGATCTAACACCTGATTTACATACCTACTGATGCCCCACATGAAATCCATGTCACTCCAGCCTGGCACAAATGGGTTCTGGGCATCAAAACTGGCATCAAATGGGGCAAATCGCCCATTTTCACAGATTTGAATAAGTAACAGCTATTTTTAAGGGGTTAAATAGCTTTGTGCACTGATCTAACACCTGATTTACATACCTACTGATGCCCCACATGAAATACATGTCACTCCAGCCTGGCACAAATGGGTTCTGGGCATCAGAACTGGCATCAAAATGGTCAAATCGCCCATTTTCACAGATTTGAATAAGTAACAGCTATTTTTGAGAGGTTAAATGCCTTTGTGCCACTGATTTAACACCTGATTAACATACCTAATGATGCCCCACATGAAATCCATGTCACTCCAGCCTGGCACAAATGGGTTCTGGGCATCAGAACTGGCATCAAATGGGGCAAACAGCCCATTTTCACAGATTTGAATAAGTAACTGATGTTTTTAAGGGGTTAAATGCCTTTGGGCCACTGATCTGACACTTAAAATACACAAATAGCGATGCCCTGCATCAAACCCAGGTCCCTCCAGCCTAGCCCAAATGGGTTCTGGGCACCAGAATTAGCATCAAAGTGGGCAAATATAGTGGGTTGGTGTCGGGAATGCCTTGGTTACAGCATCAAAACCCTGTTATTAACTGGGTTACTGAGGAAATTGTTCAATGGTCCTTATCTAAGTCCTTGAAGTGTGTATCTGTGTTGTCTGTCGGTCTGGAAGCTATTCCGGAGTATCTGAAGGTCTTTGAAGACGTGTTCTCTGAAAGCGAGGCTGAGGTTCTACCGCCACATCCATCTTTTAATTGTGCCATCAATTTAATCTGTCTTGTCCTGAGCGGCTGGCCATGAAGGAGTATATTGCCGAGAGTCTTCGTAAGGGGCATATCCGCCCTTATGTTTCTCCTATGGCAGCTGGCTTTTTCTTTGTAAAGAAAAAAGATGGTGGTTTGAGTCCTTGCCTCGACTTTCGGGAACTCAACAAAATCACTGTGAGAAACACTTACCCACTTCCTCTCATTCCTGACTTGTGTAACCAGTTGTCTGGGGCCAAATGATTTTCAAAGTTGGATTTGTGGGGAGCCTATAATTGGATAAGTGTTTGAGAGGGAGACGAGTGGAAGACGGCGTTTCTCACGTGAGAAGTTCTTTTTGAGAATCTTTTTACGTCCTTCGGGCTAACAAACACCCCTGGCCATTTTTCAAAATTTTATTAATATTGTGTTTGCTGATCTGATCGGTCACTTTGCGATTATTTACCTTGACGACATCTTGGTTTACTCCCCTGACAGTGAAACCCATTTTCACTATTTGCGTACTGTCCTTCATAGACTCAGGGAAAAACTACTTTTTTCAAAATTTGAAATGTTAATTTTTTGTACAGGAGTTATCATTTTTGGGTTTGATTGTTTCCAATGAGGGGTTTCACATGGATCCCAAGAAGGTGCAGGCTATTAGTGATTGGGTTCAGCCCCGTGACTTGAAGGGTTTGCAACTAGTGATGAGCGAGTATACTCGTTACTTGGGTTTTCCCGAGCACACTCGGGTGGTCTCCAAGTATTTATGTCTGATCAGAGATTTAGTTTTCCTTGCCGCAGCTGCATGATTTACAGCTACTAGACAGCTTGATTACATGTGGGGATTCCCTGGCAAACAGGCAACCCCCACATGTACTCAGGCTGGCTAGCAGCCATACATTATGCAGCTGCATCAACAAAAACTAAATCTCTGAGCAGTCACAAATACTCGGGAGACCACCCGAGCGTGCTCGGGAAAGCCCGAGCAACGAGTATACTCGCTCATCACTATTTGCAACGCTTCTTGGGGTTTGCAAACTACTATCGAAAGTTCATCAAGTGTTTTTTGCAGGTAGTTAATAGTGATGAGCGAATATACTTGTTGCTCGGGAAATCTCCGAGTATTTGTGACTGCTCAGAGATTTAGTTTTTGTTGACGCAGCTGCATGATTTATGGCAATTATGGCACTTAGCCTCTCTCTTCCCACTGCCCTGTAGCGGTGGCAATGGGGTAATAGTTGGGTGGTTGATGTGACCTTTGAATTGTAAGGTCACATCAAGCCCGGCTTAGTAATGGAGAGGTGTCAATAAGACAGCTATCCATTACTAATCCTATAGATCTCCTGTAATGAATAAAAAAAAAAAAAAAACAACAATATACCTGTCCGTTGTTCTGTCCCACGCAGTAATCCATATCTGGGGAAAATACAGTTTGCAACCAGGACTGTACTAAGATGCTACCAGCCCAGCTGCAAACTACTGGGGAATGAGGAGATGCTGCCAGCGCAGCCTCAGTGACTAGCGGTGAAGTCACTGCGTCTACCCTCCCTGCTTGCCTGACCCGCGCTGAACTCTGGAGCGTGGGAAAATGCCAGTTCATTTTCCCACGCTGCAGAGTTCATTGCAGTTCAAGCCGGAAGGGAGGGCAGACTATGTGACATCAGCACTAGTCTCTGTAGCTGCACTGGCAGCATCTCCTCATTCCCCAGTAGTTTGCAGCCATGGCGGTTGCATTTCAGCACCGCTCCTAGTTGCAAACTGTATTTTCCCCAGATATTGATTACTGCGTGGGACAGAACGACTGACAGGTATGGTATATTGTTGGGTTTTTGTTTTTGTTTTTTTTTAATTACAGGAGAACAAGGGCGTTGTATGTATTAGCTGGATAATAAGGATGAAAAACTGTGTTTAGTGTTTTATTTCATTAAAAGACTTTATCCTGGCTGCGTCTTTATTGAACCTGTAACAACTATAGGATTAGCAATGGATAGGTGTCTTCTTGACACTTCTCCATTACTAAGCCGGGCTTGATGTGACCTTACAATATAAAGGTCACATCAACCCCCAAACTATTACCCCATATACCACCGATACAGGGCAGCGGGAAGAGAGAGGCTAAGTGCTGAAATTGGTGAATCTTAAAAATGTGACATTTCTGGGGAGGCTGAGAGCTAGTGTTTGTAGCCATGAGGGGTCAATATCCATGGCCCCTTCCTAGGCTATGAATATCAGCCCGCAGCTGTCTGCATAGCTTTTTCTGGAATTTAATTATAAGGGTACCCCATGTCATTTTTGGGGGCTACCCTATTTTAATAGCCAGTAAACACTAAAAATACAGCTGTGGGCTCATATTCATAGCCTGGGGAGATCCATGGGTATTAACCCCTTCTTAGGCTATAAACATTGGCCTCCAGTCGCTGGCTTTCCCTCTCTGGATTGGAAAATTATGCGGGAGCCCGCAACATTTTTTCCCCCCAAAATAATCTTTTATTAATTACATACATGTCCTCTAATTTGCACACACACTATACTAATTGTATTGATCACTGACATATACAGTACATATCTAACTATTCTGCATCTACTTAGTGTATGTAAACCATGTCTTCTATCCTGTCGGCTCCAGCAGTGATTTTAGAGAGGCTGACAAATGAATTACCGGCTATTCTTCTATGTATCTCTCTCTGCAATATAAAGACTATATATATACAGTGTATATATATATATATATATATATATATATATATAACCATATGCAAGAAGAAAGAGAAGGCACTCACCGATCTAAATTTCCCAACTTTATTTCATCTTAATGTTAAAAAAATTCCATGGCCGGGGGAGTGAGGAGCGGAGTTCTTGTGAGCAGGGATAGACGACGGCCGTTTGTGCTTGCGCTTCCACGGGTCAGTATTTTGTTAACATGAAGATGAAATAAAGTTGGGAATTTTAGATCGGTGAGTGCCTTCTCTTTCTTCTTGCATATGGTCATGGATTTTCGTGTATTTTCAGAAGAGCACCTATGATCTTGATGCATGGCTGATGCTAGGACTATTATTCATTAATACCTGAACCCGAAATTTTTGGATAACCTCGTTTCACAGACAGTGCCGTTCGTTTTTGGTCTTCTTGGCGTTATATATATATATATATACACACACCCACTAGCTATTGAACCTGTTCTACGCCCGGGTGGCGAGCATTTGTATTGGTATATGGTCTCCATCCTGGTATGCGCCTCTTCCATCCTGCCCCCTAATCTTGTCATGTGCTGCTACCATCTTGCACCCCCATCCTGTCATACGCTGCTCCCATCCTGCGCCCCCTTCCTGTCATGTGCAGCCCCATCCTGTGCCCTCATCCTGTTTTGTGCGCCTCCATCTTGTCATGTGCTACTCTTTTCCTGTGCCCTCATCCTGTCATGTGCTGCTCCCATCCTGCGCCCCCATCCTGTCATGTGCTGCTTTCATCCTGCGCCCCATCCTGTCATGTGCTGCTCCCATCCTGTGCCCCCATTCTGTCATGTGCTGCTCCCATCCTGCGCCCCATTCTGTAATGTGCTGCACCCATTCTGCGCCCCCATTCTGTCATGTGCTGCTCCCATCGTTGATGGCCCCCATAAGATGCTCCATAGCATAATATGCCCCGTATGCTGATGCTGCGATTTAAAAAAAAAAAATGACAGACTCACCTCTCGTCGCTGGGCGCCGAGTGCCTAAGCAGGCGGGAACACCAGCGCACTATGGGGGTCAGGTGCTGGAGTCGCCGCTGGCTAAGGCCCCCGGTGTAACAGCGTGTCCCTCCCCCGGCCTGTGTCCCTGGACTGCTATGTAATCAGGCTTGAGTCAACAACCAGAAGGGGGAGCTTTCCCTCATGGAGGGATGGATCCCAGGACACAGAACAATAGACTCATGTGTTGGCTGATTCAATTGTGTGGTGACTTGCGAAGGGCTGGGATCGTATGCTGAGGCGAGATCCTGGTGCCCGTGTGTGGAGGATTAAAAGCTGCCACGTGGAATGGTGTTGTGTCCCTCATCTGCTGGATCCAGTAAACCCATCCCAGGATTATTTTTCTTTTGCCTGGCTTCGGATTGCCAGGTGGCGCCCCCGGATCTGCTCCCTTTGTGTGGACTCATTGTAGACTAATTACGGACGCTGCAGAATTACTTTGATTTGTGTTGTCCCAGTTCCCTGTTCCGATAAATTTTATTGGATTGATTACTGGCGTGGTGTCTCTTCCTGCTCTGTCGCATGCCCCGTCACACCCGGCACTTGCGATATTCACCTGTCTCTGTTCCACCGCCGCGCGCCACTCTGTCATCCGTGTCCTCTGGCTGTGACTGTTGAGGCAGGGGGCGCGCACTGACCACGTCATCGCGCCCTATGACCTGAACGTCACAGCCAGAGGATGCGGAAGACCCGGCGGTGGAACGGGGACAGGTGAATATAGCATGGCTCACCCTCCCCCTTCATACTCACCCTCCTGGTGCGTCTCTGCTTCTCCGTTGGAGATAGCGGTATGCGTTCAGTGCTTACTCATACCGCGATCTCCTGGGCCACAATCCTCCTCCCCGGATGCGTCACACTGTGGGATCCAGACTGTGCAGACGCGTCGCGCTTGCGCAGTCTATAAAGGCTTTGGACAGAGTGACGCTATCAGCGTTATATATATATATATATATATATATATATATATATATACAGTATATATATACTGTATATATGTATACACACACACACACACCACACATTTATTCTATGTGTATATCTCTATTCTATCGTAATCTAACCTGTCACTCTGATTAAAATGTACGTGGCTGATCATTTGCCGGCTTTTAATCTATCTTTCTAGAATATATACGGTATATACATTTTGAAGAATATTACGTTTTAAAACTATGTGTAAATGATTAATAACATTTCTGTATGTAAAATCTCATGTTAAAATCGCACTGCAGTCGGATGTAGATCGGGTGTTAGGTGTGAGAAGTCAGATTGTACTCGCACAAAAAACGCCTGACACTCACATGACACTTGCATTGCACTCGTCAGACTTTCCTGCAATAAATAGGACCAATTTTTAAATCGCTAGTGTGTCTCCAGCCTGTGTATGTCATAGTGGTGTGAGATCAGTGGCCAAGGTCATTTAACCCCTTAAAATTCAGTTACTTATTCAAATCATTAAAATCAATGCCAACTTTGATGCCAATTCTCACGGCCAGAACCCATTTGGGAAAAGCTAAAGTGACATGAATTTCATGCAGGGCATCAAAATGCATGTAATAATGGTGTCAGATCAGTGGCCCAAAGTCATTTAACCTCTTAAAAAATCACTTACTTATTCAAATATGTGAAAATGGGCTGTTTGCCCACTTTGATGCCAGTTCTGATGCCCAGTACCCATTTGGGCCAGGCTGAAGGGACCTGGGTTTGATGCAGGGCATCACTGTCTGTGTATTTTAAGTGTCAGATCAGTGGCCCAAAGTCATTTAACCCCTTGAAAACACCAGTTGCTTATTCAAATCTGTGAAAATGGGCTGTTTGCCGACTTTGATGCCAATTCTGGTGCCCAAAACCCATTTGGGCCAGGCTGAAGGGACCTGGGTTTGATGCAGGGCATCACTTTCTGTGTATTTTAAGTGTCAGATCAGTGGCCCAAAGGCAATTAACCCCTTAAAAACATCAGTTACTTATTCAAATCTGTGAAAATGGGCGATTTGCCCACTTTGATGCCAGTTTTGATGCCCCGAACCGATTTGTGCCAGGCTGCAGTAACTTGGATTTCATGTGGGGCATCAGTAGGTATGTAAATCAGGTGTTAGATCAGTGGCACAAAGCTATTTAACCCCTTAAAAATAGCTGTTACTTATTCAAATCTGTGAAAATGGGCTATTTGCCCCCTTTGATGCCAGTTCTGATGCCCAGAACCCATTTGTGCCAGGCTGGATTGACTTGGATTTCATGTGGGGCATCAGTAGGTATGTAAATCAGGTGTTAGATCAGTGGCACAAAGGCATTTAACCCCTTAAAAATAGCTGTTACTTATTCAAATCAGTGAAAATGGGCGATTTGCCCCATTTGATGCCAGTTTTGATGCCCAGAACCCATTTGTGCCAGGCTGGAGTGACATGGATTTCATGTGGGGCATCAGTAGGTATGTAAATCAGGTGTTTAATAAGTAGCACAAAGGCATTTAACCCCTTAAAAATAGCTGTTACTTATTCAAATCTGTGAAAATGGGCTATTTGCCCCCTTTGATGCCAGTTCTGATGCCCAGAACCCATTTGTGCCAGGCTGGATTGACTTGGATTTCATGTGGGGCATCAGTAGGTATGTAAATCAGGTGTTAGATCAGTGGCACAAAGGCATTTAACCCCTTAAAAATAGCTGTTACTTATTCAAATCAGTGAAAATGGGCGATTTGCCCCATTTGATGCCAGTTTTGATGCCCAGAACCCATTTGTGCCAGGCTGGAGTGACATGGATTTCATGTGGGGCATCAGTAGGTATGTAAATCAGGTGTTTAATAAGTAGCACAAAGGCATTTAACCCCTTAAAAATAGCTGTTACTTATTCGCATGTGTGAAAATTGGTTCTCTGCCCACTTTGATGCCAGTTCTGATGCCCAGAACCCATTTGTGCCAGGCTGGATTGACAGGAACTTGATGTGTGGCATCACAAGGTATGCAAGTCAGGTGTCAGATCAGTGGCACAAAGCCATTTAACACCTTTAATACCATACCTCAGTGCCCACTTTGATGCCCATTTTTGTGCCAGCCTTCTAATATTTTTATCTGTTTTTAAGTGTATTCACAAGAGGGCACATGACCGCATAATATTATATACTTACAATGGTTTATTTTTATTGAAAAACCTGAAAAAAAACAGAAAATAAAAAATAGCCGAATAAGAAACTGAACGAATAAGAAACCAACTTCAGCATCGTCCCTCTGGTGAAATTGCTGGGCATGGATACACTCCCCTTCTCGGCATGTAGTCACTCCCCGCTGCTTTAATCACCCCCCTTTGCAGAAATGAAGACGCCCTGAAATTTCTGAGCATAGTAACGCCCCCCTCCCTTTGACACGCCCCCTCCCTCACTATTGTGGTTTTAACCAGGCCCCCAGGTGCCATAATCACGCCCGTCCCTGAAATTTTCAGGCATGTTGCCGCCCAGAGCCCCGCCCAGAGCTCCTCTTCTCTCCACCCTGCATCTTCAGCTGTTGCTTGGCCGTGATTGGTCAGTTTGCGGCACGTGACTCCGTAGCCTCGCCCATCCCTACTATCTACGACATGCCGACAATTTTCAGAACACCGGCGTGCAGTAGCCCTAGCTACTGCGCATGCGCCAGGTGCGCGCAGGCGTCCCACGATGCCGACAGCTGACGGCTTCTCCTGCTTGGCGCACACGCAGATTGTACTTGTAACATGCCACCATCTTTAAGGAGACCATATTGCTTTGTAGCGGAAGACTAACGGTAGATAGTACAACGCGCCCTCTTGTGAAGGTCAGTTGTCTCTCTCAGTCTAATCTTTCCCCGTATACCGAAGTTCTGCTTTCTGCCCTTGACGGGTAACATGGCTACTGCCACCAGATTCATCCAGCGGCTGAGGAACTGGGCTTCTGGGGTATGTACAGCCCGGCGGGTGTTGGTGCTGCTGGTTGGCCGCTCGCGCTGTGTGGGCCTGTGTCACACTAATGCTGGCCAGCCATGTACTCGCTGTTCCAGGGTGTCGTTTCTCCTCCCCTGCTTCCAGGAGCCATCACTTTTTTTTACGAAGTCTTCTCTATTTTTTAGCCTATTAAACTTTGTTCTCCATGGCTTTTTTCTGTTGTATTAATCTTCTTCTGCTGCTTTTCCTGGTTTGCAGACCTCGGGTGGGGGCAGATTTTGGCATTTTAGTAGGTAGTTTTCTGTCTGCTGTAATCTGGCCATAAAGCAGCGTCTGCTACCACCAGATACCCGGCACGTCACCCCCTAGGACAGGAAGATGCCCCCCAAACTGTCCACCTTGAGCTCTACCAGTCGTGTGTGTATGGCAGCCATATAAGCCTTCCTTGTGGGGGATGAGTTGGATTTTTTTTAACTAGTCCATGTTTGGAGGACATGTATAGTAAAAAAGGAAAAACTTTTTTTGTACTCTGTTGCTTACAGGTGACCTCTTAAAGAGTGACTATCACCTACTAGGAAACTTTGATGTAAAAAAATGTTGTAGTTTGTGTAGATTTAAAATAATCATGTCTGTCAAATTTGGTGATTCTAGTTCTGTCACTTAAAGGGAATCTGTCACCCCAAAATTCGCCTATAAGCTGCGGCCACCGGCATCAGGAGCTTATCTACAGCATTCTGTAATGCATTCTGTAATGCTGTAGATAAGCCCCGATGTATCCTGAAAGATGAGAAAAAGAGGCTAGATTATACTCACCTGGGCGGGTGGTCCGATCCGATGGGCGTCACGATCCGGGGCCTCCTGTCTTCTTACGATGACGTCCTCTTCTTGTATTCACACTGCGGCTCGGGCGCAGACGTACTTTGCCCTGTTGAGGGCAGCGCAAAGTACTGCAGTGCGCAGGCGCTGGGCCTCTCTCACCTTTCCCTGCGCACTGTAGTACTTTGCTCTGCCCTCAACAGGATAGATAAAGTACACCTGCGCCAGAGCCTGTTTTTGTACTTGGTGTAAAAGGCAGTAATATGGATGCCTGTGTGTTGTAGAAACACCAGTTGTCACTGCTTCTGAGTGCTCTAGCTCTCTGTGAGACTTCGATTAGTCCTTTGCTGCAGTGTGCACACAAGCATCTTACTACATGGCTGATCATATTCCTTTTGCTTCCAGATTGAAGGGGCGTTTCTGTAAAGGTCACAGTTATCTCCCCAACTGTTGTGCTTGGTAGGGAGTAAATCGAAAACTGTAAACTTTCAGTAATTTTTCCCCATGCAGGTTATTTGTATAGATGTAGTCATTGTGATGCTATTTAGGCAGGGTTTTTCTCTGTACATTCCTGCAGTTTAACCTCCTACGATGTGGCAATCACCCATCCCCCACACTGTCACCATTGGACCGTGTGCATCTGCTGTGTGCTTGCTGCCACTATTACATGTTCTCCCTTGTGTCATTTGACTAATTCTTTATGACCTGTTTCTTTAAGACTATGTGCATATGTTGCTGATTTGCCTATGGAATTTCTTGTGCGGATTCTGCATCTCATGGCAGAAAACGCAGGTGCGGATTTGATGCTTTTTTTTTTGTGCGGATTTGCTGTGGATTTTGTGCTTATTTCATTTGTTTTTTACCCCTGTGGATTTCTATAATGGAATGGGTACAAAACCGCTGCAGATTCACACAAAAAAGTGACATACTCCTTCTTTTAATCCGCAGCGTTTCTGCGCCGAATTTTCCGCACCATCATTTTTTTTATCATTGATTTACATTGTACTGTAAATCATTTTGCAGATCTGCAGCGTTTCTGCACAGTAAAATAAAATGCTGCGGATCCACAGCAAATCCGCAACGTGTGCACACAGCCTCAGGGAGTGTTCAGAAATTGACCCTCATTAACTTGTCATATTTTTAAACCATAGCAAAATCTTCAAGAGAAGTTACAGCTTCGTTATACAGAAATTGCAAGCAGGTAAGTACATGAAATATAATAATGGTTCCGTAGATGGGGAAACTGCAGTAAATCTAATTGTCTTAGAATCTCACCTTCACAATTTTAAAACATATCTCTGTTGCGAAGATGTTAGCTTGTGATGGTTATACTAAGAGGGCGCTAACAGATTAGTCTCTGGGAGGTGTACTTTCTCCTTCACCTTACTAGGGGACACAGGACGATGGGTGTTATGCTGCTGCCACTAGGAGGACACTAAGTAAACACAAAAAAGATTAGCTCTTCCTCTGCAGTACACTGTGTGCAGAATTATTGGGTAAGTTGTATTTTGATCACATGATACTTTTTATACATGTTGTCCTACTCCAATCTGTTCAGGCTTGAGAGCCAACTACCAATTAAGTAAATCAGGTGATGTGCATCTCTGTCATGAGGAGCGGTTTTGTCTAATGACATCAAAACCCTATATAAGGTGTGCTTAATTATTAGGCAACTTCCTTTCCTTTTGCAAAATGGATCAGAAGAGAGATTTGACGGGCTCTGAAAAGTCCAAAATTGTGAGATATCTTACAGAGGGATGCAGCAGTCTTGAAATTGTCCGGTGATCACGCTTCAAAAGTTTGGCAATCAAGCGTTTCATCGCAAATAGCCAACAGGGTCGCAAGAAGCGTGTTGGGCAAAAAAGGCGCAAAATAACTGCCAATGAATTGAGGAAAATCAAGCGTGAAGCTGCCAAGATGACATTTGCCACCAGTTTTTCCATATGTCAGAGCTGCAATGTAACTGGAGTAACAAAAAGCACAAGGTGTGCGCTACTCAGGGACATGGCCAAGGTAAGGAAGTCTGAACAAGAAACATAAGATAAAACGTCAAGATGGGCCAGAGGCTGGATCAGTAAAGGGCAGAGAGCTCCACTCCGACTCAGATGCCAGCAAGGTGGAGGTGGGGTACTGGTATGGGCTGGTATCATCAAAGATGAACTTGTGGGACCTTTTCAGGTTGAGGATGGAGTGAAGCTCAACTCCCAGACCTACTGCCAGTTTCTGGAAGACAACTTCTTCAAGCAGTGGTACAGGAAGAAGTCGGTATCGTTCAATAAAAACATGATTTTCATGCAGGACAATACTCCATCCCATGCCTCCAACTACTCCACAGCGTGGCTAGCCAGTAAAGGTCTCAGAGAAGAAAATATGACATGGCCCCCTTGTTGCCCTGATCTGAACCCCATAGAGAACCTGTGGTCCCTCATAAAATATGAGATCTACAGGGAGGGAAAACAGTCCACCTCTCGGAACAGTATCTGGGAGGCTGTGGTGGCTTCTGCACGCAATGCTGATCGTAAACAGATCAAGCAACTGACAGAATCTATGGATGGAATATAGGTGAAGCGCGCGTCGAGGCTTCCCTCTCTGCCTGCAGCATTTTGTAATTCACCGCCAACATGTCTCAAAGTAACGGTACACCGCTCTTGCTATAAATATTGTATACATTATTGCGTTGCCCGTACTACGTTACATATTCCCTGCCACTGCACTATGCTTAGGGTATGACTATGGGGGGCTCACTCACTTAAATATCTTGTGCACACTTAGGAGTGTTTCCCTAGCATGATCATTCAGCATCTGTTGGCTTGCAGACAGAGTAGGATGCTCTGATTCTTTTCATGTTATCTTTAGCATTGTCTACCATCTTCATATGCTAGCTTTTAGCTGTTTTCCTCTACACCCTTTGTCCATGTATTGCTACTGTCTATAGTATGTTTTTGTATATTTAATACTTCAATAAAATATATTTTTTTGCATATATTTCTATTATACCTCTATTTTTTTAGCACAGACTTTTGGTCAATGACCATTCTCATTATGATCCTTTGGATCTAGTTACCTCTTGATTTGTCTAGTGCGCTCAATGTCGTTTTAGGTTTATATGGTTAGGCCTAGAGGTATGCCCCCTGTTGGCCGAGAGGGCACTTCTGTTAAGGTTTTTTTTTTTTTTTTTTTTTTTTTTTTTAGTATCTATGGATGGAAGGCTGTTGAGTGTCATCATAAAGAAAGGTGGCTATATTGGTCATTATTTTTTTGGGGTTTTTTTTTTGCATGTCAGAAATGTTTATTTCTAACTTTTGTGCAGTTATATTGGTTTACCTGGTGAAAATAAACAAGTGAGATGGGAATATATTTGGTTTTTATTAAGTTGCCTAATAATTCTGCACAGTAATAGTTACCTGCACAAACAGATATCCTCCTAAGATAGCCAAATCTAAAAAAAAAAAAAAAAACCACTCCGACTTCCAAAAAATATTAAGCTTTGCTATTTGAGTCTTTTGGGTTGATTGAGAACATAGTTGTTGATGAATAATAAGAATAATCCTCTAAAATACAACTTGCCTAATAATTCTGCACACAGTGTATATGCTTAGTGTCTGTAAGAAGCACAAGGGTCTGATACTCAGACCACATTTTAACTTTTATTTTTATCTTTATTTTTTACTTAGAATTTTTTTTCTCAAGGATTACAGGGGCAACGGATCTCTCTGGGTTCCGATCTCCCCAAACCATCAACAGGTGGGAACGTGTAGTGTTGCCTCCACATACGCCCTCCTGCATCGTTGAATGTCATGCCTGAGCTATATATATATTTTTTTTTTTTGGAGTCGACAGTCTCCCCGCACCAACAACAGACGGGAACATGGAATGTCGCCTCCATGTACCCCCTTCGGCAGCCGGACCTTTTTTACGCCGGACATCAGCCCTGTCCCATGCCAGAGGAGTTAACCCCATGATGTGCAGAGGCATTTGCCACAGTCTGTGCAGCCCCCACTGCATCACCACTGATGATGATGATGATAATAATAATCTTTATTTATATAGCGCCAACATATTTCGCAGCGCTTTACAGTTTAACAGTTTCAAACACAACAGTCATAGGTAACAATGTTAACAATACAGTAATAAAGCAAAATAAGACAAAATAAGATGACCCTGCTCGTGAGAGCTTACAATCTACACTCACCGGCCACTTTATTAGGTACACCATGCTAGTAACGGGTTGGACCCCCTTTTGCCTTCAGAACTGCCTCAATTCTTCGTGGCATAGATTCAACAAGGTGCTGGAAGCATTCCTCAGAGATTTTGGTCCATATTGACATGATGGCATCACACAGTTGCCGCAGATTTGTCGGCTGCACATCCCAAAGATGCTCCATACAAGGCAGGATGGATCCATGCTTTCATGTTGTTTACGCCAAATTCTGACCCTACCATCCGAATGTCGCAGCAGAAATCGACTCATCAGACCAAGCAACGTTTTTCCAATCTTCTTCTGTCCAATTTCGATGAGCTTGTACAAATTGTAGCCTCAGTTTCCTGTTCTTAGCTGAAAGGAGTGGTACCCGGTGTGGTCTTCTGCTGCTGTAGCCCATCTGCCTCAAAGTTCGACGCACTGTGCGTTCAGAGATGCTCTTAGGCCTACCTTGGTTGTAACGGGTGGCGATTTGAGTCACTGTTGCCTTTCTATCAGCTCGAACCAGTCTGCCCATTCTCCTCTGACCTCTGGCATCAACAAGGCATTTCCGCCCACAGAACTGCCGCTCACTGAATTTTTTTTCTTTTTCGGACCATTCTCTGTAAACCCTAGAGATGGTTGTGCGTGAAAATCCCAGTAGATCAGCAGTTTCTGAAATACTCAGACCAGCCCTTCTGGCACCAACAACCATGCCACGTTCAAAGGCACTCAAATCACCTTTCTTCCCCATACTGATGCTCGGTTTGAACTGCAGGAGATTGTCTTGACCATGTCTACATGCCTAAATGCACTGAGTTGCCGCCATGTGATTGGCTGATTAGAAATTAAGTGTTAACAAGAAGTTGGACAGGTGTACCTAATAAAGTGGCCAGTGAGTGTACAATGAGGTGGGGAGATACAAAGTACAGGTGTGTATTTACAATGATATATTTACAATGATGGTCCAGCCATCATCAGGGGGTGGGGGATAGATGGAGATATTGAATGGGCTACACACACACAGACATAAAATGACTGATTAGGCAACGTGATAGGCCGCTCTGAACAAATGAGTTTTGAGCGAGCGCCTAAAACTATGCAAGTTGTGGATGGTCCTAATATCTTGGGGTAGAGCATTCCAGAGGATTGGCGCAGCTCAGGAGAAGTCTTGGAGTCGGGAGTGGGAGGTACAGATTAGTGCAGAGGTTAGTCGAAAGTCGTTTGCAGAGCGCAGCGGTCTGCTAGGCCGATAGACAGAAATGAGGGAGGAGATGTAAGGGATTGCCGCACTGTGGAGAGCTTTGTGGGTGAGAACAAGTACTTTGAATTGTATCCTGTAATGAATGGGCAGCCAGTGTAACGACTGGCGAAGAGCGGACACGTCCGAGTAACGATTAGCCAGATGGACGACCCTGGCTGCCGCATTAAGGATAGACTGGAGAGGGGAAAGTCGCGTGAGGGTGAGGCCAATTAATAGAGAGTTGCAGTAGTCCAGACGGGAGTGGATTAGGGCGACAGTGAGAGTTTTTGTTGTCTCCATGGTGAGAAAAGGGCAGATTCTAGAGATGTTCTTTAGGTGTAAGCGGCACGAGCGGGCAAGAGATTGTATGTGGGAGGTGAAGGAGAGATCGGAGTCAAACATAACACCCAGACAGTGTGTCTGCTGCCTAGGCGTTATTATGGTGCCACCCACGGAGAGGGAAATGTCAGATTTAGGGAGGCTAGTAGAAGGCGGGAGCAGAAGTTCAGTTTTGGAGAGGTTGAGTTTCAGATGGAGAGTGGACATGATGTTAGAGACTGCAGACAGTCAGTGGCGTTCTGTAGTACAGCGGGGGTAAGGTCAGGGGCTGACGTGTATAGTTGTGTGTCATCGGCATAAAGATGGTACCGAAAGCCAAATCTGCTGATGGTCTGTCCAATTGGGGCCGTGTAGAGGGAGAAGAGATGATAAACATTGGTGATGGAAGGAGGCGGACGGTCCCTCTCCACCTCCCTGTCAAAGGAGTGGTGGATGGAGGGCTCTCTGCACAGTCCACGCTACAGCAGCTGACCTGTAGCAGAGAGGCCGGGTCTGGCGTTTCTCTGTCGGTTTTCACAGAGCACACCACGGGTAGTGGGACCCGGGTCTCTATCGGCAGGAGGGCTCCTGTAGCGCCACTCGTCACTCAGCAGCTCTGCTTATGTTCTTGGTGATTCTCGTCCATCGTGAGACCAGCCTCTGGATTCTGGCGGCAATTTGTTTCTCAACTCCCGGGCTTTTTCATCGCACACCTGGGAAACCACCGGAGACTGCTCGGTGTTTGGGCTATATCTCCCTGGTGGATTTTCTCATCATCAGGCCAGTGCTCTACTTCAGTGGCCTGCTCCTGGGAGTGCAGCGCACCGGGAGGACCGTAACAGGGCCACAGGGCTTGGGTAAGATCTAAGTTTCATACACCTCACCGCTCTCAGAGCCATTGGCCCTTCTCTGCAGTATTCACTGGGGATTCTTAGCCACAATCCTCACCTATTGGGGCTCATTGGCAGAATCATGTACATACTGAGGTACACCATGTCACTCCCTAAGATATCCAGTAAGGCTAACAAAGCACATGCTGTATTTTTCACCTCATGTACCATCTGCCAGACTGCGTTGTCATGGGGACAGAGTACGGCACTCTGCAAGGCCTGTGATCTCAAATGCGCTCAGGAGCCCTCCGACGCTACTGATCCCAGTGTAGCTAGTCTTCCTGAGTGGGCTTCGTCACTGACATAGTCCATGCCTTCACTAGCTAAAGCTATTGCGTCCCGGCTCGGGGCATTTGTCTGCCTGTGTTAAAGGATTCCTCTACCACATGGGAACCGTCAGCCATCAGGGGCCGTTCTCATTCAAAAACTACACAGGCATCTAGAAAACGGACCCATACCACGTCTCCTGGACCCTCTCGCACCTTGGCATCCATGAGCTCCATTTCTCGCTCCCCATCACCCGAGGTTCACAGCGACCAGGACTGAGTGCGAGTCTGATGTGTCCCTAGACCTAGACTCACCGGATTATCAGACGATTGTGGACAGTCTCATTGAGGCTGTCAACCAGACTTTGAAGATTGCGAGGACTCTAATTCTGTTCCAGATCACGGTGTCCTTCAAGTGGACCAAACGTCCTCATAGGGTTTTCTCAAACCTTCCTGAGTTTCAGGACATAGTTCGGCGGCATAGGGAGCGGCCAGACAAACGCTTCACAGGTCAGAAACCTCTGGAGGCGAGATACCCTTTTTCATTGGATCTGCGGAAGGAATGGACTGAAACCCATCTGGTTAACCCACCTGTATTCTGCCTAGCCACCAAAACCCTCCTGTCCTTACCTGATGGAGCCTCCATTAAAGAACCCACAGACCGTCAAAGAATCTTGCCCGCTCAGTTTTTGAAGCTTTGGGCTCTGCTCTTTCTCCCTCGTTTGCTTAGGAGTGGTTAGCTAAAGCTATGGTCTCTTGGGCAGATACTCTGACCAAAACCATTGAGGGTAGTGACCTTCCACAGGAGCCAGCGGATCTGTCCAATTAGATCTTTCTGGCCGGGAACTATATGGTGCACGCTTTTCTGGACGTGGCTAACTGTGCGGCTGTTGCAGCCTCAAACGCTATCACCATCAGACGGGCACTGTGGCTCAGGGAATGGAAAGCGGACTCTGCTTCTAAACTCTTAAACATCTCTGCCTTTCCAGAGGGAATTTTTTTGGGAGAGAAGCTGGATCAGCTTATTTCTGACGCTACAGGAGGGAAGAGTAAATTCCTTCCCCAGCAGAAGGCTAGGCGAACTTTCCGCCATCGGCAACAGGCGCGTTTCTGATCCTTTCGCGGCAATTCCAGTTGGTCCGCAACAACCAACTCTTTGATCAGGGCATTTCCCCCTGGGGACAAAGGCCCCCAGGTTTCGTACAGGACCAACTAGTCCTGGAAGAGCTGTCCAAAACAATCCAGATCTAAGGGATCTAGGTCCCATAGATTCTCTGTGCAATGACTCGTGGCTTTATACGGCAGACACCAGCAGAGTAGGCGGTCGTCTACATCTGTTCTGTCATGTCTGGCTCTCCATCATGACGAATGGGTCAGGGACCTGGTGTCCTCCGAATACAAAATAGAATTTTCTTCTCACCCTCTGGCACGGTTCTTCCCCTCACGAACCCCTCCCCATCCACAAGAGAGGCGCAGGTACGGTCTTTTTACCTAGCCATCGATGCTCTCTGCCAAAATGGAGTCATTATTCTGGTCCCATAAAACGAGACGTTTGAGGGGTTCTACTCGAACCTGTTCGTGGTTCCGAATAAGGACTGAACGGTTCGGCCCATTCTGGACCTGAAGCTCCTAAACAACTTTGTCAAGGTTCGGCACTTGAGTATGTAGTTCCTCCGAGACATTACAGGAGACATCGCAGCAGCAAATGCAGCAGCTGACACCACCGCCAAAGCAAGCCCCACAGCAACATCAGCGGCAGCAGCGTCACCGCCGGGGACGTAGCAGTCGGGCGAGTGGATGCAAAACCAGCCGAAGGACCAAGGCAGGTCAGGATTCCACCACCTCCAGAGAAGAATGTTCATGTGAACCAACTCTGCTTTCATCTCCTGTACCATAGACTGAACATCTGATTGGTGAATCATCTCAGTGAATGTTAAGCATACTAAATAGGTCCCCTTTTCTCTATGTATCCTTACTAGGGAAGGCCCATGAAATGTAGCCCCAAACAAAATAACAGAGAATGCACATACACAAAACAGCTGTGTTCCCACTGTATTCAGAAGACCATCTTGGAGGAAACCCCCGGGTTTTCTACAGATTTGAAGTCCAGGACACACTGAAACAGCTAGTGAACAGAAAAAGGGGGTAAGGAGATAATCAGCAGGCGTCTGGTTCGAATGAATCGGTAATAATAGAGGACATGGACGTCTCTGACTACTTTTGGTTCCTCTCCTTCCTCCTCAGATAGTGAAAAGGGGGATAGATCGCTTTTCCCGGCAGAAGACACTGATAGGCTAGTGAAGGCCATTAGATCAACCATGGGCATTACAGATTCTAACACCGATAATACAGTTCACAATATCCTATTCTGGGGTTTAGAACAAAGGGAAAGACACTCATTCCCAATCAATGAGAAAATTAAAACTCATAGACAGGGAATGGAAGAGACCAGATAGGAAGGGTCCATTAGCATTAGTGTCGAATCGAAGGTACCCCTCTTGATGAGGAGGAATTGGGATTATGGGAGAAAACCACTAAGATCGCTGTGGCAAAATCCTCCAAATAATCCACTTTACCATTTTAAGATCTGGGAACCCTTAAAGACCCCCTGGATAGAAAAGCTGAGCCATAACTTAAACAGACATGGGAGTCTACGGCGGGAGCTCTAAAGCCTGCGATAGCCTCTACTTACACAGCCAGATCCATGATGATCTGGCTTCAGCATCTTGAGGAGCATATAATAATAATAATAATAATAATAATAATAATAATAAAAAACCACCACAAGGCAGGAGTTGTTAGGGTGTGTTTCCACGGTCAGGAAACGCTGTGTGTTTGACGCTGCGTAGAGCCGCAGCGTCCAGATGTTACAGCATAGTGGAGGGGATTTCATAAAATCCCGTCTCCACTATGTGTTAAAATAAGCATGCGTCTTTTCAGAACGCAGCATGTCTGTTTACAATGTGGCGACGCTCCGTCGCCGCACTGTAAATTTCCCATAGATAACACAGGTCAACAAAAAAAATTTTTTTTTCTGGTGTCCAAAATATTTTAATGAATTTGGGGTATTTTTGGGGTGCTGATTCTGAATATGCTATCAGTTTTGCCAGATTGGCTCAAGTTTTTAACATTTTTGGTATCTTATTTATAGCACTTGTTGGTAAATGCGACGCATCATCTCATTAATTTCTTTGGATTAGTACTTGAACTGAGCAGTTCTCAATATAGTTTTGTGTTAATTAGTGTTCTAAAAGTTTGTTCATAGCTTGATTTTTGCACTAACTTTATGTTGTTGTCTGTTTTCCAGTGAAAAGCATGAACTCATCAAGAAGAAGTTGTCTTAACGATCCAGACTCATTCTGTTACATTTGTGGTGAACACACACTGCCAAAACATAGAAGAAACATAACAGACTTTGTAAAAAAAAGTGTATTTTGCCTATTTTGGGGTTATGCTTGGGGACCAAGACAAGTTTTGGGCACCACACATAGTGTGCAAAGCATGTATCGAATTATTACGAAAATGGAGCAAAGGACAAAGAAAAAGCTTCAAATTTGGTGTTCAAATGGTGTGGAGAGAGCCAAAAAATCATCATGATGACTGTTATTTCTGTGCAGTGCAAGTATTCAATAAGCATAAGAAACGAAAATGGGAGTAACATGGAATCTGCAAGAAGGCCTGTCCCTCATTGTGAAGATGTGCCTGTACCTGTGTTTACCATAAATAACAGTCATCATGATGATTTTTTGGCTCTCTCCACACCATTGGAACACCAAATTTGAAGCTTTTTCTTTGTCCTTTGCTCCATTTTCGTAATAATTCGATACATGCTTTGCACACTATGTGTGGTGCCCAAAACTTGTCTTGGTCCCCAAGCATAACCCCAAAATAGGCAAAATACACTTTTTTTACGAAGTCTGTTATGTTTCTTCTATGTTTTGGCAGTGTGTGTTCACCACAAATGTAACAGAATGAGTCTGGATCGTTAAGACAACTTCTTCTTGATGAGTTCATGCTTTTCACTGGAAAACAGACAACAACATAAAGTTAGTGCAAAAATCAAGCTATGAAAAAACTTTTAGAACACTAATTAACACAAAACTATATTGAGAACTGCTCAGTTCAAGTACTAATCCAAAGAAATTAATGAGATGATGCGTCGCATTTACCAACAAGTGCTATAAATAAGATACCAAAAATCTCAAAAACTTGAGCCAATCTGGCAAAACTGATGACATATTCAGAATCAGCACCCCAAAAATACCCTAAATTCGATGAAATATCTTTGGCACCAAAAATGCTGTTGACCAGTGTAATCATTAGATGCTTTAAAATTGGATCTAATGATTAGTCACATGAGTAGTAAATACGTAAAGGCAGCTTACTATGCATGTCTCCTAATTTAAATAAGCTCTTACCTGTCCCGCGTCCACTGCAGTTCTCGCGATAACTTGGCTTACCACCAGAACTGCCGTGCACGTGACTGGGGGTTATCTCCGGTCACTAGTCTGGTTCTCATGGTCAGCTGATTGTGAGAACGCTGCAGTGTAGGTGATCGGCGGAGAGTTATCTCCAGCGATCATCTACAAGCGCTGCTATCTCTGGATGTCAGGCATCCAGATGTTGCAGAGCTGGACTGTGTGGTGTTTTATTACATTAAAATACTTTATTCTGCGTGTGTGTTCTATTAACCCTTGCACAAGTATAGGATTAGTAATGGTAAGTGTCTTATTGACGCCTCTCCATTACTAAGCTGGCTTAATGTCACCTTACAAAGGGGACATTTACCCCTTATTACCCCTTTTCCCACCACTACAGGGGAGTGGGAAGAGACAGCCTAAGTGCCGGAGATGGCGCATCTTACAGATGCGCCATTTCTGGGGCGGCTGGGGCTGGTATTTGTAGCTGGGGGGGGGGGAAAAATATCCATTGCCCCTCTCTAGGCTATGGATATCAGCCTGCAGCTGTCTGCGTAGCCTTTCTGGCTATAAATTATAGAGGGACCCCACGTCATTTTCTTTTTTTTTTGGGGGGGAGGGGGGGGGGTGCCAGTAAAGCCTAAATATACCGCTGCGGTCTGATATTCATAGCCTGGGAAGATCCATGGGTATTAACCCCCTTCCCAGGCTACAAACATCAGTATCCCAGTCACAGACTTTCCCTCTCTGGAGCAGAAAATTGTGCGGGAGATATATATATATATATATATATATATATATATATATATATATATATATATATATATATATATATATATATATATATATATATATATATATATATATATATATATATATATATATATATATATATATATATATATATATATATATATATATATATATATATATATATATATATATTTTTTTTTTTTAATTAAACATATTGCTCTTATGGCCGGTGTCATACTTGCGAGAAACTCACACAAGTCTCTTGCATCAATACCCGACACTGCCGCTGGCACTCGGGACTGGTGCGTTCTGCTACATAGAAATACATGCAGCCGCACGCTCTGGTCCTGAGTGCCGGCAGCAGTGCCGGGTATTGAGGCGAGACTCGTGTGAGTTTCTCGCTTGTGTGATCCCAGCCTAACTCTTTATTAACATTTTATTATGTTTATTACTAAACATCGGGCTCGGTATTATCTATCTATCGTATCTATTATCTACCGATATATCTATATATAGACAGCTATATCTATAGATAGCCAGATAGATATATCGATGGATAGATAGAGCTATAGATAGATAGATCTATATCGTATCTATCTATATCTATCACTCTATCTGTGTCTAAACATTATTCTTCAATGGAGTATGTAAATGAAGAGGTTGGACAAGAAATGACATCACAATTCTTTTTTTTTTTTTTTTTTTTTGTATAACTTTATTTAGCTTACAAAAACGCATGTAAAAACGCATCAAAAACGCAGTTGAACTGACCTCAGGTGCAGATTTGGTGCAGATTTTACCTGCGTCAAATCCTGATGCAATCCTGACCATGGAAACATACCCTTAGCGAATCTTCGGCTAATGCAGGGAGGAGCAGCCTTTCTCGCTGATGCTTCAGCAGACTCTGTTAGGCTGGCAGCCAGATCAGCAAATCAGTCAAGCGCTGCACATAGAGCATTGTGGCTCGAGCTAGCCTGGGGCTGTCCCGTCTAAAATTAAGTTGTGTGCATGCAATCCCTTGTGAAGGGAAATGCTTCTTTGGGCAGGCACTAGATGACATACTAGACAAAGCAGTGGAAAGGAAGAAGGGATTTGTTTGTGTACTCTTCCCCCACTATAAAAATTCCTGTCTGAAGAGAAGGTACAATAGAAACAAGACCCACTAAGAACAGGGGAAGTGGAAAGATAGGAGGCCAAGGACCGCAGGATTCATGTTTGGAGGCCCTTCTTCTGAAGCTAGGAAGCCTTCAGAGTGACAGGCATTCCCAGGTGGGAGGAAAGTTGTCCCACTTCCAGCCTGCCTGGAAGAGAATCTCATCCAAACCTTGGATTCTGAACATAATTTGGTCATGACTAAAATTTCTCTCCCCGTCACATATTCAGAATATCCTTCCCCAGAAGTCCTGGGGAGCAATTAGCCCTGCAGACAGAAGTATTAGGCTTAATGCACAAACAGGTGTTGAGAGAGGTGCCATTACATCGGCGGGGAAAATCATTTTCTTCTCCCCTATTTCTAACAAAAAAAAAAAAAAGAGAAACAGATGGCAGCTTCAGGACTATAATCAACCTGAAGGGTCTGAACAAATTTCTGATACCCATGGCCTTCAAGATGGAGTCAATAAAATCAATCATCAAGATGCTGTACCCAGGGTGTTACATGAGCGTCCAGGACTTAAAGGACGCAAACCACCATGTTTAAATCTGGGCAGAAGATCAGCAGAACCTGAGAGTAGCTGTTACGTAGACCAACAGATCAGGCACTTTCAGTACAGGTCATTACCCTTCAGAATTTCAATGGCTCCGGGGGTATTCACGAAGGTCATTTTAGAGGTTAGAGCACATGTTCAAGAACGGAACATCCTATTTATTCCATACCTGGATGATTTCCTCATGGTAGGCAGATCAAAAGAAGACTTCAATCACCAACTTATGCAAGTCAGATCCAGTCTGACTCAACTGGGATGTATGCTGAATCTATAGAAATCAAAGCTGCATCCACTGAGAATTCAATCCTTTGGGGCTTATTTTGGACTCGAGGGAACAAATATGTTGTCTGCCGGAGGAAAATGTAACTAAAGTGATAACCCTGGTATCAGCTGCAGTAACCAGGCCTGTTATGACTCTGAGGAAGGCAGTGTTCCTGCTGGGGACAATGTCGTCCTGAATTCTGGCAGTGTAGTGGGCCCAGTTACACTCCTGGTACCTGCAGCAGGATGTATTGAAAGGCGAAAAGAAAGCTCAATGGCCAGATAGAAAGATAACACTTTCCCAAGTGACTATCTGCTCTGTGGCCTGCTTGCTGAATTCTGAGAATCTCGGAGGAACTCCGTGGTCCTATCAGATCTTGGACATAATAAACAGATGCAAGCTCGGAAGGTTGAGGGGCACTTCTTCGAGATTGCGTAGTCTAAGGAGTCGGATCGGAGGCAGAAAGTTCTTAATTGTCAAACATGGAAGAGCTAGCAGTAAAAAATGCAGTGATAAGATTCCTTCCCCAGCTGAAGGGACGTCCTGTTCGGATCATGTCGGGCAACGGTTAGTTATATCAACCATCTGGGGGCACCTTGTTGGTGAAGCGAAGGGATCCTTCAGTTCACGGAGTTCCATCAGTTAATACTAACAGCACTGCACATAAGAGGGGAAGAAAACAGAGCAGACTTCCTCAGTCGATATACACTAAAGTTGGAATGGGAGGTGCATCCAGGAATATTATTATTCATTTTTATAGCGCCATTTATTACATGGCACTTTACACGTGGAAGGGGCAATTCTAGACAAGTACAATAAACATGAGCACAACAAGGCACACACAAGTACAGAGGGAGAGAGGATCCTGCCCGCGAGGGCTCACAGTCTACAGGGGATGGGTGAGGATACACTAGGAGAGCGTAGAGCTAGTTGTGCTTTGGTTCAGCAGACTAAGGATCACTGCAGGTTGTAGGCTTGTCAGAAGAGGTGGGTCTTCAGGATCTTTTTGAAGGTTTCCGTGGTAGGCGAGAGTCTGATGTGTTGGGGGTAGAGAGTTCCAGAGTATGGGGAAGCATTCCAGAAAATAGTGGACCAATAGGGGCAGCCAAAGATAGATTTGTTCACTAACAAGTGAAACAAAAAGAAACAGAAAAATTCTGCTCTTTAGATCCGAGGGAAAGTCCCTATGCAATAGACTCTACACATTCCCTGGAACTTCGACCTAGCCTATGCCTCCCCCCAATTAGTGTTGATTCCCGCAGTGCTGAGGAAAATATGGGAAGAGAGAGCAAAGGTTATTTTTGCTTCATTTTGGCCCAAGAGGCCATGGTTCACGTGGATGTGGAAGATGTCTGTCAGATCCCTGGGTCCTTCCAGATATCCCAGATCTCCTCAATGAGGGCCCAGTCCATCACCTTCAGAGGTTGGGCCTGCATTTAACTGCATGAATTTTTGAGAGGCTTCTCACCGGCCTTAGTCGTTAATCTGCTTCAGAGCAGGAAGCCACTGACAACTAAAATATATGGTAGGATTTGTGCAAAAATTTTGACTAATTTCTGACAATCCAGGGAGGGGGATGTTTCAAATAAAGCCATACTAGAGTTCCTTCAGAAAGGACTAGAAATGGGCCTACCTGCTAGTTGGCTCTAGGAACCTTATATAATTGTAACCTAGCTGCAGATAGGTGAATAATTTAGATTTATTAAGGCATGCGATAGATCAAGGCTGAGTCTGTCCCTGAGAATACCCCCTTGGGATCTCAATTTAGTTCTAGAGGCATTAACCAAACCTCCCTTTGAACCTCTGAGTGAAGCACTGGTTTAAAATTGTCAGTCTATAGACAGCTATATTCGCAGCCCTAACATCGGCCTGTATAGTCAGTGACTTGCAGGCACTGTCAACCACCCGTTTACCCAGATTTTGGAAGATAGTTATAATGAGAACAGACCCAGCATAACTTCCAAAGGTGCTGTCTAAATATAATAGAATCCAGGAAATTGTTCTTCCCTCCTTTTTATAACAATCCTAAAAATGAAGAGCACAATCTACATACGCTAGATGTCAAACTGGTTCTAGTTCAGTATTTGGCCCTACGGTAACCAAAAAATGGAGGAAAAGTGAGTCCTTATTTGTGTAATTTCAAGGGTTTAAGACAAGCCTAAAGGTGTCAAGGAGTACAATAGCTAGATGGATTAGGGATGCCTTTAACTTGGCCTACTCCACCAGTAATGCACTAGTTCCAGGGAACCAGGGCCATGGCAAGATATGGAAGGCAGCGACATGGTCTTCTCCATCTGTTTTCTATAAACATCTATTTATCTATCTTCCCCTTGATGATCTGTCCTCTGGGAGAACGGTGTTGCAAGCGGTGGTCCCACCCTAAGGTGTTTTCAGTCTTATGATCATCAGGGGCTAGTTTTATTTAAGTTTGGTAACTGTTTTGTTCATTATATAATATTTGACTTGCTTAGTCCTTTGTAGAACATGTCAGCATAGATGCAGGCCACTAAACTATGCCGACATGTTCTATCAAGGACTAAGCAAATCCTAAGATGATCCCCCAAAAGTGTCAGGGATAACAAAACACTAAAGTACTTCACCTGTTTAACACCTTGATCCAGAATTTAACCAACTAGAGCACTGGAAATTGAGACGCACAAGAGCACTTTGTTATTAATGCATTACATAAGAATACTGCAGACTGCACAGTATTAAGATGGCAAATAACAAAAGTCTTTGGATATTGAATAATATCCTTTGTATTAAGATTAAAGTTTTCTGTGGTCTTATTTTAAAGTAGATACCTTTGTTAAAACATAAGTAGTAAGTTTAGAGTACAACATAAAAAGTTACATTTTATTCTTATTACTCAAATTGGAAAAGGTTGTAAGATAATTATGGTTAAAAACATGGTCCGGTGATAATTATTCCAAGAATAAGCTTTGCTCCATTCATTTCTCAGGTTTATGGGTATTTGGACTTGTTTTGGATGAGATTTTAGAAAAAGCTTTAAATAAGAGGGGGGTTCCCGGAAGATAGATCCAAGAGGTTTCAGTCCTTTTGTAGGTCCCTTCCCTCCCAAAGACACTAGTACAATAGGAAAGGGAAATCGGGTAGATGGAACTACTAGAAGGTTAGGGGTAGAGGTTCCCTATTTGACTCGGGTTCTGGAATAAGAAATCCATGATGCCAGAAAGGTAGGGGGCAACTCAGGTGGTTTATAGAAGGATAGCAAGCTATATCTCAGGATCAATGAGTTTGAAGAACCATTTCAGCTGGTTACAAAAGAATTGGTTCACACAGGAAATATTCATACTAAGGCTAGGTTCTCATTGCGTTTTAGTGTGAGCGCTAACGGACAGCGTTGCACGGCGAAATTAACGCCGTGCAACGCGTCCGTTAGCGCTCCCATTGCCAGCAATGTTAAAGCGCTTTGCTAGCGCGTGCTATCTTCGGCACGCGCTAGCGATGTGCCGTTCTTTTGCGGCGCACCTCGGACGCTGCTTGCAGCGTCCACGGCGCGCCCGAGGTCCGTTCCCCGCTCTGGCAGATCGGGGATCTGCGCTAGCGGGGACGTTAAACGCGACCCCTAAAAAGACATTGCATTAGCGCAATCCGCTAGCGCTTGGCGCTAAACGGATTGCCCTAACGCAATCTGAACCTAGCCTAACAGTCTCCGTCCCCAGCCGCCTTTGCCCTCGTGGTCAGATATAAAAGCTCTAATAAGATCAGAAGCAATAACTCCAGTTCCACAAGTAGAAATATTTTCAGGGTCACTATTCAAATCATTTTTTCTAACAAGAAGCCCTCTGGGGAATCTTGTTTCATAATTTAAAACCTTTGAATCGATGGGTTACATACAAGAGATTCACGATGGAGTCAGTAAGATTGACAATACCCTTGATGTACACAAATGCAGTATTGTGTACTTTTGATCTGAAGGAGTTTTATTACCATGTACGCTTTCATCCTGCTCTGCAAAAATTCCTAAGATTTGCAGTAAAGTCCCAGGGTCAGATTCACTGTTTCCAATTTGTGTCTACTGTTTGGGCTGGCCCTCGGCCCTTCTTGTGTTTACAAAGCTGATTTTCCGAAATTGTAGCCTTTCTGAGGAGAAAGGGTATAATTTATAGTTCCTTATTTGGATGACTTCCTCATAGTAGTAAACTCCAAAAGGGTACTAGAGAACAATCTGGAGATATCTTATCTCCACTCTCTGCAGAGGTTAGGTCACAAATTGGGGAAAGTCAGACCTAGTTTCAGGGACCAGAAAGATATTCTTGGGTGTCCTGGATTCCAGTCAAAGAACATTATTGGTTCCTGTAGCAAAACCAGTGTTGTTAAGAGATGGAATTCGATCATTCCAAAACAATCATGTCAGCGATGAGAATTTTGGGTATGACAGCGTACGGTGGAGTCAGTAGTACCACTTGAGAGAGGGCTTCAGAAATCCATCTGTCCACATGAGACAGATGGCAAGTAGCACTGTACAAGGAGATAATCCTGTCTTTGGGCAGTAAAAAGATTACTGGTCTGGTGGATTGTTCCCAAAAACTCTCTAGCGGGTTTCCAATGGGTTTCCTCTCCCTGCCTATCACCACAGACGCGAGAGAGAGGCTGGGGGGCTTACCTGGGGAAAAAGTTCCTACAGGGAGTAAGGCATCCAGAGATTCAATCCAGAATTTCAATGTACAGAATTGGGCAGTATTATCAATTTTCAGTAGTACACCTGAAGAGTTCCCGAAACCTGGTAGAAAATTTACTTAAGCAGGCAAAGAATATGACCTTGAGAATGGGAACTGTATTGGGAAGTATTCCTGCAACTCTACCCATGTTAGGGACTTCCTCAGATCTTTTCGCTACAAGGAAAAATACTGTGGTGAGGTTCTACTCCTTCAACCCAGTAGACAGTCCTTAGGGGAAGCCCCCACCAGTGCCTCATTATTCCACCCCAACTCGGAAAACAACATACGAAAACGGATAGCGTACTGTCCGACCGTAAGGGCACCCTGATGGAGATTAAAGAGAGACGCAGTAGGGGAGGCAAACCGACCTGGATTGTCAAAGAAAAAAGAAAAAAAAAATCTTCCCTGCACAGCTTAGGATCGCCACTATATCGGGGCGATTTACCGAGGTGGGGAGGAGGATGAGGAGTAGAATCAAGACCGCGGGATGACTCCTGCGAAGAGGCGGCTGACTGTAAGGATAGCAGACTGTCATCCTCAAAGGCCATATACGTCAAAATGTGGGCCTGAGTGTCGTGCTGCTGGACAAGCTCCTGCTGGAGACTGGCTGGCTGGGAGGCATTTCCAGGATCTGCAGCCTGTAAGGCCGACAATCGAGAATCCATAGTTTTCATAAAAGACATAATGCGAGTCTGTTTCTCTTGCAAAAATACTAACTCCTGAGCGGAAACGGAGGCACCAGCGGGGTCCATGGCCTGATTATACTGTGCTGCCTAGGAGAGGTGAGCTTCCAAGAGTAGACCCTCTGGGTCACGGTACGGAACCTCCTCCACTTGAGCGAACCAGGTGGAACCGACCCGTATACAGGGATCGTTAGGAACAGGCCCGCGATAGTCGGATACCGCGACAGCTGGTACCAAGAGCGACAGCTCGTAGAGAAGCAAAACAGGAGCTCGTGGGACAGCCGTAGGCTGGGTAGCAAGGAGATCAGAACCAAGTGTCACGCACACGACCAGACTGGTTGGTGCGGGGGTGTGACCCCACTGGACCACAGACCAAACTTCCCTTGAAGGGGCGTAACTAAGTAGCTTCCTAGGTGTTTGCTGGAGCCTCCGATGTTGAGGTCAGACTTGTGCAATAGGAAGCTACCAGGTACCACTACAGGGTGGTGTCTGGCTGTGGCTGCTGATCCCACCGGGGAACGGAACATAGACAGGCAAGCGGGCACGGCTGGCACTCTGGCAGACAGGTTGGCACGGCTGGTACACAGACAGGCAGACGGGTACAACGGAGACACTGGCAGGCAAGCGGACACGGCTGACAAGACAGGTACACTGGAAGAACAGGTAGGGACCGGTCTGCAGGCAGGTATGTAAAACAGGTAAGAACCTGTTCAGACAGGAGGACTAAATAATAGGTAGAGATAGACCGCAAGAGCGGATACAGAGCGAAAGCATAGGAGCTAGAGACAAGAACAGAAATGCAGGAGGTGGAGCCAAGAGCTGGAGGCGGAGCCAAGTGCAGAAACGCTAGAGGCGGAGCCAAGAGCTGGAGATGGAGCCAAGTGCAGAAATGCAGGAGGCGGAGCCAAGAGATGGAGGCGGAGCCAAGTGCAGAAACGCAGGAGGCGGAGTCAAGAGAGGGAGAAGTAGAACCGCAAGGAGCGGAGCCAGGTAGAACTGCAAGGAGCGGAGCCAGGTAGAACCGCAAGGAGCGGAGCAAAGTAGAACCACAAGAAGCAGACCAAGAGCTGAGCGGAGCCGCAGAGCAGGGCCTCAGAGTGCAGAGCAAAGTCAGAGTGCAGAGCTGAGAGCAAAGCCACAGAGGGCAGAGCAAGATCACAGAATGCAGAGCAAGGAGCAAAGCAAGGTTGCAGAGAGCGGAGTCGAAAGCAGAGCAAAGCAAGACACAGAGGGCAGAGCAGAAAAAGCAAACCAGACAGGGATATAAACGCACACAGGAACAGGACTAGACTAAGACAGAGTCAGGAACGAGACTAGGCACAGAGACATGGTCACAAGCCAGGGTACGACGCCCCTCTGGGTGACGGACATAGGCCAGGGTACGAAGCCCCGCTGGGTGGCTACACAGTAAACAGACCAGGGTACAATGCCCCTCTGGGTGTCGGACATAGGCCAGGGTACGAAGCCCCGCTGGGTGGCTACACAGGAAACAGACCAGGGTACAACGCCCCCCTGGGTGGCAGACATAAGAGTAAGCGAGACAGGACCTGGCACCTCAGCAGCTAAGAACTGCCTGAGGGAGTAAGTTGCACAGGCCCCCACCAATGGGTGTGGATGTCTTAAATACAGGAAGCCTCATGGCGATTGGCCAGGGACACCTTAGCAAGGTGCACACAGTCTCTATAAGAAACAGGAGTTGCCGGCGCCGCCCCCTATGCACACAGACAGAGCATGCACAGAGCAAACTGCAGACATGAGGCACACAGCATGGAGCTGGCAGCAGAGAGAAGTCACAACAAGGCCCAGAGAAGTAAATGAGTTTGAGTGTAATGCAGGTGGGGGATGTGAGGCCATGCAGTGATGCCAGCAGAGTTGTTACACCAAGAAAACTAAGGAAGTACAGGGTTTTCAGGGGGAAGAACCCAAGGCACCAGGGTATGGGACTGGGAGAGGGACAGGGACCACTGAGCAGGAGCCGAGGGACCACCAGGGCAGAGCAGAGAGTCCGGAGGCAGAGAGGATCGGGGACACAAGCAGAGACTCCACTAAGGGAGGGCAGCCTGATATAACCAGTGGCAGCATCTGATAGGAATATCAGTTGTTCCAGGTCAGATGCTGCAAGATAAAGAGCTTGCAGAGCGCGCGGCCTAAGGCGCATGCGCAGATTCGCCGCCGGCCGTGACAGACAGCGCGGGAGAGACACGCCGGGACCCTCCACCAGCTGGATTCCGAGGCGCCGAAATGGAGCGGTAAGTATTGGGAGGCAGGGCGAGTGCAGCGGCAGCAGTCATGGCACAGAAGAAGCAGCTATTTCACGCTTTAGACATTAGACAGGCAATCCTGGCGTACGTTGAGGCTACCTGATATGATTACCTCTCCTCTTGGTGATTTTCTTATTCATTCAATACCCAGAACTCTGAATGATGACTTGCATCTTTCATGATGGACTGTAAAATGCTTGGATGCATAGGAGATTGCCCTACTGGAGCTCGAGGAGGTAATATCAGTTGGATGCTCAGATTCTGATCAGCCAATATGTTGGTCAGCGACTGTGAGGATATGGCCGCTTATTAAAGACTATAGGACAAAAGGACATAGAATGGAGACACTTTCCAGCATGGAGCCCCGGGTTTGTTGTGTTTTATTAGATATTTTCTTGCTGTGTTTAATTAGTGATTTTCTCGCTCATCAGTTCATCCTCAGGAATCAATGTTACATTCAGTAAAGGTACCTTCACACTAAACAACTTTACAACGAGAACGACAACGATCCGTGACGTTGCAGCATCCTGGATAGCGATCTCGTTGTGTTTGACACGCAGCAGCGATCTGGATCCCGCTGTGATATCGCTGGTCGGAGCTAGAAGTCCAGAACTTTATTTGGTCGTCAGATCGGCGTGTATCGTCGTGTTTGACAGCAAAAGCAACGATGTCAGCAATGTTAAACATGGAGCTAACGACCTGTGAGAACGATAAGTGAGTCACCGCTACGTCACAGGATCGCTCCTGCATCGTTGTGGAGCTGCTGTGTTTGACATCTCTACAGCGACCTAAACAGCGATGCTGCAGCGATCGGCTTGTTGTCTATATCGCTGCAGCGTCGCTGATTGTGACGGTACCTTAAGGCCATGTGCACGTGTTCAGTATTTTTCGCGTTTTTTTTGCTATAAAAACGTGAAAAAAAGCTTACATATGCCTCCTATTTACAGTGTATTCCGCATTTCTTGTGCAAATGTTGCATTTTTTTCCGTGAAAAAATCGCATCGCGGGAAAAAAAAAGGGAATTAGACCTACCGGTAATTCGGTTTCCAGGTAGTCCCTCAGGACAGCACAATGGAGGATGTCCTTCCTTTGACCTATAGCGGGACAGGATCATAGAGAGGTTAAAAGGACCCTCCCACCTCCACCCTCCAGTGTTTTTTCAAAGTACCACAGAAGGATGGAAATAAATGGTCTAAACATGCCCTTACAAACACATGTGTTATAATCCATTTAACGGCTTCATCTTAATTTTGAGCCATGGTGACTCAAAGGACGAACGATCTGCCGGTAGATTAATCCCGTACGAGCCTAAAAAGAGAAACATAAGGGAGGGAACTAAGGGTGCTGTCCTGAGGGACTACCTGGAAACCGAATTACCGGTAGGTCTAATTCCCTTTTTCCATTACGTCCCTCAGGACAGCACAATGGAGAATACCAAAGAACTCTCCCAGGGTGGGTACAGAAGCCCAGGAATCAAAGTCCCAGGCTAAAACCAGACTAGATGTATAAATGATATGAAAGATCAGAAAACCATAGATATCTAAAGAGATCCGCAAAGAAAATCACCGTAGTGAGTGCCTGGTATACATCTATAATGGCCAATTTCAGTATGAATGTGGTAAACGAAATAAGCATCAGAAACAGAGAGGGAAATTCACCCATTGTACTCCAATACCAATAATGAACCACAGCAAGTTATTTATTGTGATAGATACTTATAGACATCGCAGCCCCAGAATAGGGTTAGAAAACCTTAATGCCCAGCAAAATATAGTGAAAGTCACAGCCACCACACAATGAGGACTGTACCGACCAATAATAAGCTGCATGTGCTTATAACAGGACTGTTCCTTCATCGGTCCTTCTGGGCTCAGGTTAAGTCTTGGTTACCGACCAACTTACCGTACTAGGAGACCTGCAGGACAGAGGCCCTGGACTGCGGAGAGATCAAACCAATAACAGTTAGTACATGGATAATGGCAGAGCATTGGGATGTACACACATTACTCATCCAGGAGATCACGTCTATTCTAAATCCTTAGATGTCGAATCCCAAGTAAGGGTTGGATATTATTGAAACTAAGGGATACACCATCCGGCAGGTAATATCTCCTGCCATTACCAATGCTGGGCTTCTATTAGAAGCACTGAAAGAGAAACATGGATCATCACTCCTGTTTTCCTTGATGTTAGACACAGGGAGTCTGGACTCAATCGATGAAGGTGGTGGTGCTATTAAAAATCTTCCGACACTAGAAATTATTCTAAACTGCATTTATACGAGTCATTAGTCCAGACATTATAAGTATGTCGACTATTTGTCCATATATGCATATACGCACATACATATCCCAAGAGGCAATCTTCTCAGGAATCTTTATACACCCAGACTGCCATTGTGGGAGTAACCATATTCCATGGCTACAGAAAAAGTAGGTCTCTTCCCCATTACGGAGGGAGATTATATACTGTGAGGCAGTGAGACTATGGGGTCTTAACAGTAAGAGCCCTGGATCCAGTTTCATTTATCTGAGGAGCCGTGACTGCTGTAAGAGCCGCGAGTATGAGATCCTCTGCCACACGACAGTACTGCTACTTCACCACAAGGTACAGAAGGCAGTGCTGATGACCATGGAAAACAAAACGCAACAGACTTATGGGACAAGAATCTGTCTGATTGCCGAATGTAGAGTTTGGGAAGGATCAATAATAACAACAATAAACTTTATATAAAGTCAACATATTCCGCAGAGCTTTACAGCTTGACAGTTTAAAACACAACAGTCATAAGTAACCACCATATAATAATTAAAGCAAAATAAAACGACCCTCCTCGTGAGAGTTCAATCTACAATGAGGCGGGGAAGATACAATGTACAAGTATTAACAATGTTGTATAACAATGATGGACATCCATCTTTAGGGGGTGGGGGATAGATGGAGATAGTGAATGGGCTACACACACACAAACACAAAATGACTGATTAGGGAATGTGATAGGCCGCTCTGAACAAATGTGTTTTGAGGGAGTGCCCAAAACTATGCAAATTGTAGATGGTCCTAATATTTTAGGGCAAATCATTCCAAGGAGGAAGGAATCCTTCCTTTCAACTCGTGGGATTTTTCCCATTCCCAGGACAGTAGTATGTCCTTTTATAGGATTATAGGATGTACCAAAATGACATATGTCATCTTTTAAAGCTAATTATGTAATAGACTTGCCTTTAGCACTCAAGGTAGAATCTACCTGACAGATCTGTTCCAAACAGAAGAAATGCAAATTCTACTAAGACAATTCAAGCATATCTGTTTGCTTGACTAAGCCCTGTTGTAAAGAATGAAGTAACAGAAGCTGGATCTGGGTCCAAAAACACAAGGACTCCATATCCAGAGTTGCGGCCCAAGACAAAATGTGAAGTGGTAGGCCGATGATACAATGTGCAGCCACACAAGGCACAAGACAGAAGGTCTAACACAGTGGTTCACCGCCAGAGGCGAAAAAAGCACCAAGCCTGACACACTAATGATACCCCCTGAGGCACAGGGCACCAAAACCCTATGATGCAAAATGAGGCATATAGGAACTATGAAGCAATATAATGCAATATGATGTCCAAAGGCACTATTAAGTAATCTGATTCAATACGATGCAATATGATGCAAAGTCACTATGAAGCGCTATAATGCATATAGCAACTATGAAGAAATATGATGCACAAAGGCAATCTGAAGCACTATGATGCATACACGAACAATGAAGCAATATGATGCATATAGGAATAATGAAGTAGTATGATGCATGAAGTAACTATGAAGCGCTATGGTGCATATAGGAACAATGAAGCACTATAATGCATATAGGAACTATGAAGCAATATGATGCATGAAGTAACTATAAAGCACAATGGTGCATATAGGAACAAAGAAGTAATATGCTGTAATATAATGCACAAAGGCAATATGAAGCACTATGGTGCATATAGGAACAATGAAGCAATATGCTGTAATATAATACACAAAGTCACTATGAAGCGCTATGATGCGTATAGGAAACATGAAGCAATATGCTGTAATCTAATGCACAAAGGCAATATGAAGCGCTATGATGCGTATAGGAACCATGAAGCAATATACTGTAATATAATGCACAAAGGTAATATGAAGAGCTATGATGAGTATAGTAACCATGAAGCAATATGCTGTAATCTAATGCACAAAGGCAATATGAAGCGCTATGATGCGTATAGGAACCATGAAGAAATATGCTGTAACCTAATGCACAAAGGCAATATGAAGAGCTATGATGCGAATAGGAACCATGAAGCAATATGCTGTAATATAATGCTCAAAGGTAATATGCAGCGCTATGATGCGTATAGGAACCATGAAGCAATATGCTGTAATATAATGCTCAAAGGTAATATAAAGCGCTATGATGCGTATAGGAACCATGAAGCAATATGCTGTAATATAATGAACAAAGGCAATATGCAGTGCTATGATGCGTATAGGAACCATGAAGCAATATGCTGTAATATAATGCACAAAGGCAATATCCGGTGCTATGATGCGTATAGGAACCATGAAGCAATATGCTGTAATATAATGCACAAAGGCAATATGAAGCGCTATGATGCGTATAGGAACCATGAAGCAATATGCTGTAATATAATGCACAAAGGCAATATGAAGCGCTATGATGCGTATAGGAACCATGAAGCAATATGCTGTAATATAATGCACAAAGGCAATATGAAGTGCTATGATGCGTATAGGAACCATGAAGCAATATGCTGTAATATAATGAACAAAGGCAATATGCAGTGCTATGATGCGTATAGGAACCATGAAGCAATATGCTGTAATATAATGCACAAAGGCAATATGAAGCGCTATGATGCGTATAGGAACCATGAAGCAATATGCTGTAATCTAATGCACAGAGGCAATATGAAGCGCTATGATGCGTATAGGAACCATGAAGCCATATGCTGTAATATAATGCACAAAGGCATTATGAAGCGCTATGATGTGTATAGGAACCATGAAGCAATATGCTGTAATCTAATGCACAGAGGCAATATGAAGCGTTATGATGCATATAGGAACCATGAAGCAATATGATACACAAAGGCAATGAGCACTATGATGCATATAGGAACAGAGATGCAATATATGATGCAGAAAGGCAATATGAAGCACTCTGATGCATAAAGGAACCATGAAGCAATATGATGCAATATGATACACGAAGTAACTATGAAGCGCTATGATGCATATAGGAACTATAAAGCAATATGATGCCGTATGATAACCCAGAGGCACTCAATATGTTGCATAGATGTACTATGATTCAGTATCATGCACAGAGACCCTCCATATGATGCATAAAAGCAGTATGATGCAGTATTATGCACGGAGGCACTTGATATGATGCACAGAAAGACTAGGCCATGCTTGAAGGTGCCAAACAAGAGACCAGGCCTACACTTTTAAGCAAAAGAGCAATCTATCAGAGGTCCAGATAAATCTCCACTCTGAACAGTACCTCTCATTTGTCAGACTGACTCCACCCGAAGGAGCTAATTAATGAGCCGCCTGGAGGGCAGACTTCATGAAGACAATGTGCTGAATAAACACCTTGTGTCCTCCTACGGACGGAGTAGTTAAGATGCAAAGAAAAGTGAAACACTTGTTTATTGAACCAAAAAATGGAAAGCATGCTTCCAAAAAAAAAAAAAAAAAAACACTCTGAAGCCCAATCATAAGGCTCTGTGCAGACAAAACCTGCAACTAACTGAAGTCCAGTCATGAGATGTAGCCTGGACATATGGCCCTACCATAGCCTAGAGGTCCAAGGCCTAGCTGCAAATGGGTTCCAGGTACAGCTTTGACACAAAGGCATGAGACTAGAGTCAGCCCAGAGGCCCAGGCCATCAATGCAACATTTAAACCATGCACTCACCTGTGCTGGCTCCATACCTGCTAGAAGACAGGGGGAGCTGGTAACGCCAAAAGCCTACCGTGGAAGCAAGCGGCGTCCCCATTACTCTTCTCCTGTGCCCCCTTCCGTGTTCCATCGTGGAACGCACGCCAAACCTATGTGCCGGCGCTCCATCACTGTAAGCGCCACGGCCTTCTCCACCACACGACTTTCGGACATAGAGGTGTTTTGCCGGTTGGCGTCCGAGCCGAGAGCCCCCCACCGGGAGGAAGCGGCTCTACCCAGGAGCCCGTCCGCTCGACTGGTCTCTGGGGCTGAGGGACTCCCCACCGGAGAGTTTCCACCCTGGGCTACTTGACAGGGGGAAGGATTGGACCAGCCGCACGATCCCCCTGAGCCCATTGCACAGGCTGACTGTTGGCTGAGGAACCTCTCAAAGAGGAGTCGGCCACGGTCCACTTGACAGGGGTGAGAGAATCCACAGGCTATCTTCGCTCTAGGAGCAACCTCTCATACAACCGTCCCCTGTAGGGACAGGAAAAACACTGGAGGGTGGAGGTGGGAGGGTCCTTTTAACCTCTCTATGATCCTGTCCCGCTATAGGTCAAAGGAAGGACATCCTCCATTGTGCTGTCCTGAGGGACGTAATGGAAAAGCAAAATGTTCATTAAATTTGCAGAGTTGCGGGGATTCCGCACACCTAGGAATGCATTGATCTGCTTACTTCCCGCACGGGGCTGTGCCCACCATGCGGGAAGTAAGCGGATCATGTGCGGTTGGTACCCAGGGTGGAGGAGAGGAGACTCTCCTCCACGGACTGGGCACCATATAATTGATAAAAAAGAATTAAAATAAAAAATACTGATATACTTACCCTCTGATGGCCCCCGGAGTCTTCCCGCCTCTCAGCGGTGCATGCTGTCGCTTCCGTTCCTATAGATGGTGTGGTGAAGGACCTGCGATGACGTCGCGGTCTTGTGATTGGTCGCGAGACCGGTCATGTGACCGCGATGTCATCGAAGGTCCTGCACACACACACCATCTATAGGAACGGACGCCGCTGAGGAGATCGGCTGTCTGCAGGTGAGTATAACCATTTTTTTTATTTTTTTTATTATTTTTAAACATTCTATCTTTTACTATTGATGCTGCATAGGCAGCATCTATAGTAAAAAGTTGGTCACACTTGTCAAACACTATGTTTGACAAGTGTGACCAACCTGTCAGTCAGTTTTCCAAGCGATGCTACAGATCGCTTGGAAAACTTTAGCATTCTGCAAGCTAATTTTGCTTGCAAAATGCTAAAAAAAAGCGCAAAAAAATGAAAAAAAAAAAAAATGCGGATTTCTTGCAGAAAATTTCCGGTTTTCTTCAGGGAATTTCTGCAAGAAATCCTGACGTGTGCACATACCCTAAGGCCATGTGCACACGTTCAGTATTTTTCACGTTTTTTTCCCTTTTTTTCGCTATAAAAACGTGAAAAAAAGCTAACATACGCCTCCCATTATTTTCAGGGTATTCCGCATGTTTTGTGCAAATGTTGCATTTTTTTCTGCGAAAAAATCGCATCGCGGGATAAAAAGCAACATGTTCATTAACCCCTTTCTGACATCTGACGTACTATCCCGTCGAGGTGGGGTGGGCCCGTATGACCACCGACGGGATAGTACGTCATACGCGATCGGCTGCGCTCACGGGGGGAGCGCGGCCGATCGCGGCCGGGTGTCAGCTGCATATCGCAGCTGACATCCGGCACTATGTGCCAGGAGCGGTCACATCCCCCCGCCCCAGGCACATTAACCCCCGGCACACCGCGATCAAACATGATCGCGGTGTACCGGCGGTATAGGGAAGCATCGCGCAGGGAGGGGGCTCCCTGCGGGCTTCCCTGAGACCCCCGGAGCAACGCGATGTGATCGCGTTGCTCCGAGGGTCTCCTACCTCCCTCCTCGCCGCAGGTCCCGGATCCAAGATTGCCGCGGCATCCGGGTCCTGCAGGGAGGGAGGTGGCTTACCGAGTGCCTGCTCAGAGCAGGCGCTGGTAAGCCTGCAGCCCTGCACAGCAGATCGCAGATCTGACAGAGTGCTGTGCACACTGTCAGATCAACGATCTGTGATGTCCCCCCCTGGGACAAAGTAAAAAAAGTTAAAAAAAAATTCTCCACGTGTTAAAAAAAAAAAAAAAAATAATTCTAAATAAATAAAAAAAAAATATATTTATTATTCCCATAAATACATTTCTTTAGCTAAATAAAAAAAACAAAACAAAAGTACACATATTTAGTATCCGTAATGACCCAACCTATAAAACTGCCCCGCTAGTTAACCCCTTCAGTAAACACCGTAAGAAAAAAAAAGAGGCAAAAAACAACGCTTTATTATCATACCGCCGAACAAAAAGTGGAATAACACGCGATCAAAAAGACTGATATAAATAACCATGGTACCGCTGAAAACGTCATCTTGTCCCGCAAAAAACGAGCCGCCATACAGCATCATCAGCAAAAAAATAAAAAAGTTAGTCCTGAGAATAAAGCGATACCAAAATAATTATTTTTTCTATGAAATTGTTTTTCTCGTATAAAAGCGCCAAAACATAAAAAAAATGATATATATGAGATATCGCTGTAATCGTACTGACCCGACGAATAAAACTGCTTTATCAATTTTACCAAACGCGGAACGGTATAAACGCCTCCCCCAAAAGAAATTCATGAATAGCTGGTTTTTGATCACTCTGCCTCACAAAAATCGGAATAAAAAGCGATCAAAAAATGTCACGTGTCCGAAAATGTTACCAATAAAAACGTCAACTCGTCCCGCAAAAAACAAGATCTCACATGACTCTGTGCACTCAAATATGGAAAAATTATAGCTCTCAAAATGTGGTAACGCAAAAAATATTTTTCCAGGTCACCACCTGACAGCACACTGGAGGACGTCCTTCTTATCCATGATGGGACAGGAAACACGAGAGGTTAAAAGGACCCTCCCCCTACCACCCTTCAGTGTTTTTCCTGTCCCATTTTGGATAGGAACGGACGAGAGGAAGCTACTGTTCTGTGCGGGGGGGATGTGGATCGGGGGGGCTTTGCCTCACCCTTCCCTCCATGAGGCACCCGCTGGCCGACACCCGCCCAAGGGTCCCTCTGCCTACCAGTGTAGCGCTGCTCCTGGTATGAGGATCGCTTCTCCCTGCCGGGGGCTCTCGATCCTTCCGTCGCGCCCCCTGGTGCATGCGATCCCAGCGGCGGCCTCTGCTGATATCGGCGTCTCCATGCGGCCGGCATGGGGAAGCAAATCCTCGCTGCACCATCCTCTCTTTCCGGCCGCACGTCACTTCCGGTTTGCGGCTGAGGGGGGCGGGCGGCGTCTCTGCAACAGGAAGCGGTAGTGAGCGCGGGAGCGCTGTACAGATGAACAGAGGAACAGAAATATAAAGGTATGTGCGGGGGCAGTAAGCGATCTCCAGTGCATCATGGAGGACGCAGCTAGAGCAGAAGGGCAGGAGTCCACGGCGCTAGTAAGTAGAGCAGGGCCCTGTATTATGGATATCTTAAAAAAAAAATAAAAAAAAATGGGGCATTATGCTAGAGTTTGTTATTTCCTATAGGCAGCCTCATTACCTGAAAAACCGTTAAAGAAGCCGGGCAAAAGCAAAAAGTGTCCTATTTGTGCAGCCAAGCTGAAAGATACCTGGCAGAAACCCCTATGTGAAGCGTGCACCTGCAGAATCATAGGAGAGGAGCAGGCTTCTCTTATGTCAAATATGAGAGCCATGATAAGAGAGGAGGTCCAGGCTTCCGTATCAGGTCTGGTACTACCTCAAGCCTCACCTTCGGAGAGACCGAGCAAAAGGCAGAGGGTCGATTACTCTTCAGGAGACTCGTCATCTTCTGTATCGGATATAGAGGAGGAAGAGGAGAGCAGAGACCCTCCGGAGAAAGGGAGAAGATACTTATTCTCCGCAGCGGACACAGGAGAGCTGTTGGAGGCTGTGCGGCATACTATGCAAATTGAGGATCCACAACCATCTTGTTCGGTTCAGGATGAAATGTTTGTTGGCTTGCGCTCACAGACTGCGAAGGTGTTTCCGGTAAATTCCCATATCTGATCCATGATTCTGGATGAATGGGAGGAGGCGGAGAAGAGATTGACTATCCCTAAAGATTTCCGACTCCGCTTGCCGTTTGACCCGGATGAAGTTAAAGAATGGGTCGATATTCCTAAAATAGACATTCCATTGGCTAAAGTATCCAGAAGAACCTCAATCCCTTTTGAGGACTCTTCCAATCTGAAAGAGCCCATGGATAGGAAAGCAGATGGCCTTTTAAAAAGGGCCTGGGAGAGTTCTTCAGCAGTTATTGGAGCAAATATTGCAGCAACATCAGTGGCTCGCTCCATGGACCTGTGGCTAAATGATCTTCAGAATCAATTAATAGCCAAAACTCCTAGGGATACTATCCTGAAATACCTGCCTCTGTTAAAATTGGCGACCACCTTTTTGGCAGACGCGTCCGCAGAGACTGTTAGGTTTGCGGCTAGAGGTCAATCTCTATCTAATGCAGCCCGAAGAGCTATCTGGCTCAAAAGCTGGTCGGGTGATATGCACTCCAAAAATAAATTGTGTTCCATACCCTTTTCTGGGGGCAGGATCTTCGGTCCGGTCCTCGACGATATCTTAGAGAAGGCCTCAGATGTAAAAAAGGGGTTCCCAGAAGAAAAGCCTAAAAAATTCCAGCCCTTTCGGAGACCCCGCTATAATCAGAAACCAGATTACCAGATTACAGGGGTAAAGGAAAGCAAGGTAGATGGAGCTACCAGAAAGGGGGGGATAGTAGACCCAAAACCAAAGACTCGAGTTACTCAGGTCCGAGGTCTAGCTACCATAGAAAATGACGCCATCAGAGTAGGGGGTCGTCTAGCCGGATTCCTAGAAGGTTGGAGGGAAATAACAAGTCCTTGGGTGTTACAGGTGGTGTCCCAGGGATACAAAATCGAATTTTCCTCCCTTCCGCCCGAAAGATTTCTGGTGTCCAGCTCACATCTAAAATCATCATCCCCCATGTGGTCGGATATACAGGACCTCCTAAAAATGGCGGCAATTGTTCCGGTCCCCTCTCAAGAAGAGTACAGAGGTCATTACTCGAATCTCTTCTCGGTAACAAAACCATCGGGAGAATCGAGAACGATAATAAATCTGAAGCACCTAAACAATTGGGTGGTATACAAAAGATTCAAAATGGAGTCAATTCGGTCTACCATTCCTCTGTTGGGAAGGGGTATGGTGATGTGCACTCTAGATCTAAAGAGTGCATATTACCATGTTCCCATTTACTTAAACCACCAAAAGTTCCTGCGGTTCGCGGTAAACATGGAAGGGAAGATCTACCACTTTCAATTTCGCTGTCTCCCCTTCGGCCTGGTGTCGGCTCCCAGGGTTTTTTACAAAACGTATGGTAGAGGTGGTCGCATATCTGAGAAATCAGGATTTGATGGTAATCCCTTATTTAGACGACTTTTTAGTAGCGGCAGAGTCAGTAGACCAGCTCAGGATCAACTGTCAATCCCTCATTTCCACACTAGAGAGTCTCGGATGGATTATAAATTGGAAGAAATCAGATCTAATACCGAAATCCAGAATAAAATTCCTAGGAGTCATGCTCGACTCAGAAACAAGAATGTCCTACCTTCCGGAAGACAGGCTAAAGGGTATAGTAATAAAGGTCCATCAATTCTCCCGAGGCCGAAATATGATCAGAGACGGGATGATAATACTGGGGTTAATGACGGCCTGCATCCCTTGCGTGAGATGGAGCCAGTTTCATTCCCGGCAGCTTCAGCAGGGAGTTCTGAGGAGCTGGAACAGAAGACAGAACTCTCTAAATCAAAGACTGAATCTTTCATTTCAGATCAAGAGATCTCTGGTGTGGTGGACTCTCTCCAAAAATCTCCGGCTAGGGGTACCATGGCTTCAAACCCCGAGTGTGTCAGTCACGACAGACGCAAGTCAGGAAGGTTGGGGAGGTCATGTCCTAGGAAGATATTTCCAAGGTCGTTGGGAAAGAAAGGACAGCAAGAAATCATCAAACCACAGAGAGTTGCATGCGGTTTGGAAGGTCTTAACGGCGGCACAACATTTGCTAAAGAACAAGCATGTAAAAATCTTCTCGGACAATACGACGACTGTAGCCTTCCTTCGACATCAGGGGGGCCCAAGACATTTGGCATTACAAGATCTGGCGGAACAGATCTTCAGGTGGGCAGAGAAGTCGGTACGGTCAGTCTCGGCTGTACATCTGGAGGGATCCAAGAACCAGTTGGCGGATTTCCTGAGCAGGAAAAGTGTATCCCCTACAGAGTTGGGAACTGAACAGCGAAGTATTCAGGGGTCTTTGTCATCGTTGGGGGAAGCCGACTGTGGATCTATTTGCTACAAAGCAAAACGCAAAGGTCAAAACCTTTTACTCCCTAAACCCCTGGGAAAGCCCAGCTGCGATCGATGCCCTGTCACAACCCTGGAACAACGGTCTTCTGTATGCGTTTCCGCCTCTGGCATTAATTCCAAGAACACTCAGGAAAATCTGCGAGGACGGGGCCAAAGTCATCCTCATAGCTCCTCACTGGCCGAAACGAAGTAGGTTTCCATTGTTAAAAAAATTATCAGTGGAATAACCCCTCCTGTTACCAGAAAGAGAGGATCTTCTTCTACAAGGTCCAGTTCTACACCAGAACCCAGGAGCACTTCAGTTGGCAGCCTGGATCCTGAACGGAAGGTCTTGAGGGCAAAAGGTCTTTCAGATGACGTCATTTCTACCCTTCAAGCCAGCAGAAAGCCGGTGACATCTGCCATCTACACAAAAATATGGAAAAGATTTTGTGGATTCTGTGGGGAGATGACAGTTGATACTGACCATCCAGATATCCCGAAAATTCTTGACTTCTTGCAGTCAGGATTTCAAAAAGGTCTTAGACCAAGTACATTAAGAGTCCAGATAGCGGCCCTGAGTGTATTTTTTGATTTTTCTCTATCTACCCACCCCTGGATTAGTCGATTCTCTAGAGCAGTCCAGAGGCTAAGGCCATTCATTAGGAAATCAGTCCCGCCGTGGGATCTTAATCTGGTCCTGAATTTTCTGTGCGATCAGTCCTGGGATATAACTGGAGACATAGATATTAACAAACTCTCTCTTAAAACCGCGTTTTTAGTTGTGATCACATCGGCAAAAAGATTGGGGGAACTACAGGCTCTTTCGGTACAGAACCCGTATTTACAGATCTTTGATGATAAAATACTACTAAGGCTTGATCCGGCCTTTCTCCCTAAGGTCGTCTCTGATACTAATATGAATCAGGAGATTGTTTTACCGTCATTTTGCCAATTCCCTAAAAACCAAAAAGAAAGATTTTTCCATAACCTTGACATAAGAGAGTCAGTACTCAGGTACCTTGATTTATCTAGACCCTGGAGACGGGACAATAACTTGTTCGTTCAGTTCAGGGGTTCAAATAAGGGGAAAAAAGCGTCTAAAGCGACTATCGCACGGTGGATAAAATCTACAATTGATTTAGCCTACAAAGCTAAAGGTCTGAATTCCCCAGTTAATCTTAAAGCCCACTCATCTAGGGCCATGGCCACATCATGGGCGGAGAAAGGGGGGGCTACGGCAGACCAGATCTGTAGAGCTGCATCATGGTCTAATCTTAGTACCTTTTCTAAACACTATAAGTTAGATGTAGTTTCGCCTCAGTTGGCCTTTGGTAGAAAGGTACTTCAAGCAGTGGTCCCACCCTAAATACCATTCTCCTTTGGTATTTCTCCAGTGTGCTGTCAGGTGGTGACCTGGAAAACAGTAATTAGACTTACTGGTAATTGTATTTCCAGGAATCCATCCTGACAGCACTGTTAGTTCCCTCCCTATTGTTTGATCTTTATACTTATGTGATGTAACATTTGTATGATTGATTATTTTGTTGGAATAAAACTTGTTTTTTGCATCCATCCAGATGTGTTACTTTTGAAAAACACTGAAGGGTGGTAGGGGGAGGGTCCTTTTAACCTCTCGTGTTTCCTGTCCCATCATGGATAAGAAGGACGTCCTCCAGTGTGCTGTCAGGATGGATTCCTGGAAATACAATTACCAGTAAGTCTAATTACTGTTTTTGCAATGAAAAGCGTCTTTCAGTGTGTGACGGCTGCCAATCATAAAAATCCGCTAAAAACCCCGCTATAAAAGTAAATCAAACCCCCCTTCATCACCCCCTTAGTTAGGGAAAAATAAAAAAATTAAAAAATGTATTTATTTCCATTTTCCGGTTAGGGTTGGGACTAGAGTTGGGACTAGAGTTGGGACTAGGGTTGGGGCTAGGGTTGGGGCTAGGGTTGGGGCTAGGGTTGGGGCTAGGGTTGGGGCTAGGGTTGGGGCTAGGGTTGGGGCTAGGGTTGGGGCTAGGGTTGGGGCTAGGGTTGGGGCTAGGGTTGGGGCTAGGGTTGGGGCTAGGGTTGGGACTAGGGTTAGGGTTTGGATTACATTTACGGTTGGGAATAGGGTTGGGTGTGTCTGGGTTAGAGGAGTGGTTAGGGTTACTGTTGGGATTAGGGTAAGGGGTGTGTTTGGATTAGGGTTTCAGTTATAATTGGGGGGTTTCCACTGGTTAGGCACATCAGGGGCTCTCCAAACGGGACATGGCATCCGATCTGAATTCCAGCCAATTCTGCGTTGAAAAAGGAAAACAGTGCTCCTTCCCTTCAGAGCTCTCCCGTGTGCCCAAACAGGGGTTTACCCCAACATATGGGGTATCAGCGTACTCAGGACAAATTGGACATCATCTTTTGGGGTCCAATTTCTCCTGCTACCCTTGGGAAAATACAAAACTGGGGGCCAAAAAATAAGTTTTGCGGGAAAAAAAAAGATTTTTTATTTTCACGGCTCTGCGTTGTAAACTGTAGTGAAACACTTGGGGGTTCAAAGTTTTCACAACACATCTAGATAAGTTCCTTGGGGGGTCTAATTTCCAATATGGGGTCACTTGTGGGGGGTTTGTACTGTTTGGGTACATCAGGGGCTCTGCAAATGCAATGTGACGTCTGCAGACCAATCCATTTAAGTCTGCATTCCAAATGGCGCTCCTTCCCTTCCGAGCTCTGTCATGCGCCCAAACAGTGGTTCCCCACCACATATGGGGTATCAGCGTACTCAGGACAAATTGTACAACAAATTTTGGGGTCTATTTTCTCCTGTTACCCTTGGTAAAATAAAACAAATTGGAGCTGAAATAAATTTTGTGTGAAAAAAAGTTAAATGTTCATTTTTATTTAAACATTCCAAAAATTCCTGTGAAACACCTGAAGGGTTAATAACACTTGGGTATTTTCTATCATATAGACCCCTCAAAATGACTTCAAATGAGATGTGGTCCCTAAAAAAAAATGGTGTTGTAAAAATGAGAAATTGCTGGTCAACTTTTAACCCTTATAACTCCGTCACAAAAAAAAAATTTGGTTCCAAAATTGTGCTGATGTAAAGTAGACATGTGGGAAATGTTACTTATTAAGTATTTTGCGTGACATATGTCTGTGATTTAAGGGCATAAAAATTCAAAGTTGGAAAATTGCGAAATTTTCAAAATTTTCGCCAAATATTCATTTTTTTCACAAATAAACGCAAGTTATATCGAAGAAATTTTACCACTATCATGAAGTACAATATGTCACGAGAAAACAGTGTCAGAATCGCCAAGATCCGTTGAAGCGTTCCAGAGTTATAACCTCATAAAGGGACAGTGGTCAGAATTGTAAAAATTGGCCCGGTCATTAACGTGCAAACCACCCTTGGGGGTGAAGGGGTTAAATTTGCGGAATTGCGGGGATTCTGCACACCTAGGAGTGCATTGATCTGCTTACTTCCCGCACGGGGCTGTGCACACCATGCGGGAAGTAAGCAGATTATGTGCGGTTGGTACCCAGGGTGGAGGAGAGGAGACTCTCCTCCACGAACTGGGCACCATATAATTGGTAAAAAAAAAAAATTAAAAAAAAATAGTGATATACTCACCTTCGATGGCCTCCGCAGTCTTCCCGCCTCACAGGTTCATGCTGCCGCTTCCGTTCCTATAGATGGTGTGGTGAAGGACCTGTGATGACGTCGCAGTCTTGTGATTGGTCGCATGACCGCTCATGTGACCGCTCACGTGACCGCGACGTCATCGAAGGTCCTGCACACACACACCATCTATAGGAACGGACGCCACTGAGATCGGCTGTCTGCAGGTGAGTATAACCATTTTTTTTTATTTTTTTTATTATTTTTAAACATTCTATCTTTTACTATTGATGCTGCATAGGCAGCATCTATAGTAAAAAGTTGGTCACACTTGTCAAACACTATGTTTGACAAGTGTGACCAACCTGTCAGTCAGTTTAAACTTTAGCATTCTGCAAGCTTATTTCACTTGCAAAATGGTAAAAAAAAAAAACGCGAAAAAAACGCAAATTTTTCCGGTTTTCTTCAGGAAATTTCTGCAAGAAATCCTGACGTGTGCACATACCCTAAAGGTACCTTCACACTAAGCGACTTTACAATGATAACGATAGCGATCCGTGACGTTGCAGCGTCCTGGATAGCGATATCGTTGTGTTTGACAAGCAGCAGCGATCAGGATCCCGCTGTGAGATCGCTGGTCGTTGCTGAAAGTCCAGAACTTTATTTCTTCGCTGGATCTCCCGCTGACATCGCTGAATCGGTGTGTGTGACACTGATCCAGCGATGTCTAAACTGGTAACCAGGGTAAACATCGAGCTACTAAGCGCAGGGCCGCGCTTAGTAACCCGATGTTTACCCTGGTTACCATTGTAAAAGTAAAAAAAAAAAAAAACACATACTCACATTCCGGTGCCCGGCGTCCGCTTCCCTGCACTCCTCCTGCATCCTGTGTAAGTGCCGGCCGTAAAGCAGAGTGGTGACGTCACCGCTCTGCTCTGTGGGAGATGCCGGAGATGTTCGGCGCTGACACAGGATGCAGGAGGAGTGCAGGGAAGCGGACGCCGGGCACCGGAATGTGAGAGTGTTTTTTTTTTTTTTTTTTTTTTTTACTTTTACAATGGTAACCAGGGTAAACATCGGGTTACTAAGCGCGGCCCTACACTTAGTAACCCGATGTTTACCCTGGTTACCAGGGGACTTCGGCATCGTTGGTCGCTGGAGAGCTGTCTGTGTGACAGCTCTCCAGCGACCACACAACGACTAAACAGCGACGCTGTATCGCTGCAGCGTCGCTTAGGGTATGTGCACACGTCCGGATTTCTTGCAGAAATTTCCTGAAGAAAACAGGAAATTTTCTGCAAGAAATCCGCTTTTTTTTTTTGCGTTTTTTTTCCGTTTTTTTTTTTTTGCATTTTTTTTAGCATTCTTTAGCGTTTGACAAGTGTGACCAACTTTTTACTATAGATGCTGCTTTTGCAGCATCTATAGTAAAAGAATGTTTAAAAAAAATAAAAAAAATGCTTATACTCACCCGCAGACAGCTGATCTCCTCACCAGCGTCCGTTCCGTATAGATGGTGTGTGCGCGCGCAGGACCTTCCATGACGTCGCGGTCACGTGAGCGGTCACATGACCGGTCTCGACCAATCACAAGACAGTGACGTCATCGGCAGGTCCTTCACCGCACACCAGCTACAGGAACCGAAGCGGCAGCATGCAGCTGAGAGGCGGGAAGACATCGAAGGTGAGTATAGGACTATTTTTTTATTTTAATTCTTATTTTTTGACCACTTATATGGTGCCCAGTCCGTGGAGGAGAGTCTCCTCTCCTCCACCCTGGGTACCAACCGCACATAATCTGCTTACTTCCCGCATGGTGTGCACAGCCCCGTGCGGGAAGTAAGCAGATCAATGGACTCCTAGGTGTGCGGAATCCCCTGCAATTCCGCATTTTAATGAACATGTTGCTTTTTTTTCCGCGATGAGATTTCTTTGCTGAAAAAAGGCTACATTTGCACAAAAAATGCGGAATACACTGAAAATAATGGGAGGCATATGTTAGCGTTTTTTTCGCGTTTTTATCACGTTTTTATAGTGAAAAAACGCGAAAAATACTGAACGTGTGCACATGGCTTTAGTGTGAAGGTACCTTTAGGGTATGTGCACACGTTGCAGATTTCTTGCAGAAATTTCCTGAAGAAAACCGGAAATTTTCTGCAAGAAATCCGCATTTTTTTTTTTGCGTTTTTTTTTCGTTTTTTTCGCGTTTTTTTAGCATTCTGCAAGCGTAATTAGCTTGCAGAATGCTAAAGTTTTCCAAGCGATCTGTAGCATCGCTTGGAAAACTGACTGACAAGTTGGTCACACTTGTCAAACATACTGTTTGACAAGTGTGACCTACTTTTTACTATAGATGCAGCTTATGCAGCATCTATAGTAAAAGATAGAATGTTTAAAAATAATTAAAAAAATAAAAAAATGCTTATACTCACCCAGACATCTCCTCAGCGGCATCCCGTTCCTCTTCCTATAGCTGGTCTGTGCGCACAGGACCTCCCGTGACGTCACGGTCACGTGAGCGGTCACATGACCGCTCACGACCAATCACAGGACAGTGACGTCATCGGCAAGGTCCTTCGCCGCACATCAGCTACAGGAACCGAACGGAAGCATGCAGTGGAGGCGGGAAGACATCGAGGGTGAGTATAGGACTATTTTTTATTTTAATTCTTATTTTTTTACCAATTATATGGTGCCCAGTGCGTGGAGGAGAGTCTAGTCTCCTCCACCCTGGGTACCAACCGCACATAATCTGCTTACTTCCCGCATCGTGGGCACAGCCCCGTGCGGGAAGTAAGCAGATCAATGGACCCCTAGGTGTGCGGAATCCCCTGCAATTCCGCATTTTAATGAACATGTTGCTTTTTTTTCCGCGATGCGATTTTTTTCGCGGAAAAAAAGGCTACATTTGCACAAAAAATGCGGAATACACTTAAAATAATGGGAGGCATATGTAAGCGTTTTTTTCGCGTTTTTATCACGTTTTTATAGCGAAAAAACGCGAAAAAAACGCGAAAAATACTTAACGTGTGCACATGGCCTAACAGTAAGCAGAGGAAGACAAGCAAGCTAGATCTTATGTAAACCTAAAGCCAGACAGGAGACTGCTAAGGGTAATTGTAAAGCAATTATCCTATCAATCCATTGTTTTACCAACCTAGACCCATTGTGTGGATGGAGATAGTAGACCCAGGGGAGCTGTCACCACAGGGAGTCTCAGTCATCCTCAATGGATGGAATATGCTTTGTTCTGTGAGCTAAAGAAAAATGTTTAAGGGGGAGGGTTGAATCTGGAATTGTTGGAGGGACTTTGAAGAGAGAGAATTAAAGCTGGGATGGATGGTCTATGGAGTTTTGGATATTGATTGTTGGCTGGAGTGGTATCCATGAGCTACGTTCGTGATATCTATTGTCTGGAAGAACATTGGCTGTGACTGCACACTATACCATCTGTAGATAACAAAAGCTGTGGGCCAACCAATAGCTGGAAGACAAGTGGGTATTGCCTGGTATGGGGCCAGTGGGACTACCGATGTCAGATTGGGAACTTGTAGACTGAGGACATTGTATTTTGGTAATCTACCTGGATTTGTTGTACAACCATAGATGTATGGAATAAAAATAGATGTATCGATAACCTGCCTAGGTAACTTTTAGAATCCACAACCTCAGATCTTCACACCGACTTTCTCATAGGGAAGACAAAAGTTCATGGCTAAATGAGCCCCTGTGAATGGGAAAGTCAGCTGAGATAGCAATAAGCCAAAGCATTACCGGCCATCAGCTATTATTGTGTATGGCCAGCTTAGAGGGAACCTGTCACCAACACAACCCCATACCCCCACCGGCGTTTGTAACTAAAAGCCACCTTGTGCTGCACTAATGCTACATCCTGACAAGGTGGCTCTTTTTAAGTTCTTGTTCCTGACACTGCTACAATAATCGCTTTTGAAGTTTGTCCCTCATACCTCGAAATCGCCAGGGGGGCAGGTATTTTCCCCCCTAATCCAGACGCCTCACAGCCGTCACTCATGGCCTCTGCGCGCCGGGCGCCACCTTCTCTTCCTTCATTAGTGTCCCCGGCGCCTACGCTGTAAATTCGAAGGGCAGCGCAACTGCGCATGCTCGAAGAAAAAAAAAAATAGCGCAGGCGCCAGGGACACTAATGAAAGAAGAGGAGGCAGCGCCCTTCGCGCAGAGGCCATGAGTGATGGCTGTGAGGCGTCTGAATTAGGGGGCAAAGACCCGCCCCCCTGGCGATTTTGAGGTATAAGGGACAAACTTCAAAAGTGATTATTGCAGCAGTGCCAGAAATAAGAGCCACCTTGTCAGAATGCAGCATTAGTGTAGCACAAGGTGGCTCTTTTAGTTACAAACACCTGGGGGGGTGACAGGTTCCCTTTAAAGGGAATCTATCGCCCCCAAAATCATGTATGAGCCGTCACCACTGGCACCAGGGGCTTATCTACAGCATTTTGTAATGCTGTAGATAACCCCCGATGTAGCCTGAAAGATGAGAAATAAAGGTTTAAATTGTACTCACCCATGGGCGGTCCGGGTCCGATGGGCGTCGCAGTCCGGTCCGTGGCCTCCCATCTTCTTACTATTACGTCGTCTTCTTGCTGCGGCTCCTGTGCAGGTGTACTTTGTCTGCCCTGTTGAGGGCAGAGCGAAGTACTGCAGTGCGCAGGGAAAGGTCAGAGAGGCCAGGCACCTGCGCGCTGCAGTACTTTTCAATGCCCTCAACAGGGCAGACAAAGTACGCCGGAGCCGCGGCAAGAAGACAAGAAGAGGACGTCATCGTATGAAGATGGGAGGCGCTGGACCGGACCGCGATGCCAATCGGACCCAGACCGCCCATGGGTGAGTACAATTTAACCTTTATTTCTCATCTTTCAGGCTACATCGGGGGTTATCTACAGCATTACAGAATGCTGCAGATAAGCCCCTGATGCCGGTGGCCGCAGCTCGTATACGATTTTGGGGGTGACAGGCTCCCTTTAAGAATAAGTGCCAGACCACGCTTTGGAATTAAATTGTACCTTTAGACATGCTGAGGTCGGCACAAGAGCTGGACACTATTCTCATATTTTTCATTGTGTTTTGCCGCTTGTCCACCACTCCTTTTTTGAGGCATTTTATCTGAATACACAAAAAAAAATTGTATTCCGTGAGTGACATCCTGCTATGCTGCTTGTTCATGAGGCAGGCTGTCCGTCAAGGCGCATGGGGGCTGATACACAACATGCTCATATACTGGCAGCTGACTATATACCCTGTGCCACCCCAATTCAGGGAGAATATAACTTCATTTTCTTCCTGCAGCTACACTTCCAATTAGTAAGCTGCACACTTAATTCTGTAATACTGTGGCTTTAGGTGAATATTGATAAAATATATATATATATATATATATATATATATATATATATATATATATATATATATATATATATTTATTATTTATATTTATATATATTATTTATATTTATATATTTATGTATATGTCACCCCCCCAGGCATTTGTAAATAAAAGAGCCACCTGGTGCAGCACTAATGCTGCATTCTGTCAAGGTGGCTCTTTTAGTTGGGGTCCATTCCACTGCTGAAAGAATCGTTTTTATGATTTGCCCTCTATACCTGTAGTTTGTCAGGGGGGCAGGTCTTTCCTCCCAGGACACAAACGCCTCACAGCCGTCAGTCATTTCCTCCTTTCCCCTGGGTGCCGCCTCCTCAGCGTTCAGTTATGTCCCCGGCGCCTGCGCTGTATTTATTTTTTTCTCGGGCATGCGCAGTTAGCGCTGCCCTTCCACTGAGGGAGAGCCGCAGAGAACTAATGCGCATGCCCAAGATTCCCAGCCCCGCAGTGTGAGTAAATCGGAAGATTCTACAAGGTGGGATCTCGGGCTGTGCGTACACGGAGGTGCGAGAATGAAGACCTCATGTGATGTCAGTGGAAGGGCAGCGCTAACTGCGCATGCCCGAGGAAAAAAAAATACAGCGCAGGCGCCGGGGACATAACTGAATGAATGGAGGACAAATTATAAAAACTATTCTTTCAGCGGTGGAAGGGACCCCCAACTAAAAGAGCCACCTTGACAGAATGCAGCATTAGTGCTGCACAAAGTGTCTCTTTTAGTTAAACGCCTGGCGGGGGGTGACAGGTTCCCTTTAATTTTGCTGTCAGGTTCCCTTGAATAAGACTGTACTGGGCAATAGCGAATTGTTACTTAGGTCATCACTAACCAATTTCTTATCATAAGGCCTGTACACAGAAGTTTCATGTAGTAAAGATATGTAATTCTCAACTAGGACTCAGTCTCTACCACATCTTCCAGTGGGTCCAAGTCACAAGTTTGCGAACAATTACTACTGCACCCGAGATGGGCGGAGAGAAACTTTACCACCTACTATCATTATGCCATCACAAAAGGCTCTGGTGTCTGGAGACTCTTCACCCAGGTTAGTTGAGTCATTACTTTCCACTAGTACAATAATTTTTTAAATTGATATAACTACTAATAGCCTAATTTAAAGGGAAGGTGCCTTTAAAAAAAAAAATAATATATAAATACTTTTTCAACAATTTAAAAATGTAAAGTGTTCATTTAAAAAAAAAATAAATAAAAATTGGTTTTAACAAAGTAAAATATCTACTATATAATTGTCTAAGGGTCACTTCCGTCTTTCTGTCTGTCACGGAAATCCCAAGTCGCTGATTGGTCGCGGCCAAACGGCCACGACCTATCAGCGACGGGCACAGTCCGGCCACAAAATGGCCGCTCCTTACTCCCCTGCCGTTAGTGCCCCCTCCATACTCCCCTCCAGTCAGCTCTCACACAGGGTTAATGGCAGCATTAACGGACCGCGTTATGTCGTGGTGTAACGCACTCCGTTACCGCTGCTCTTAACCCTGTGTGACCAACTTTTTACTATTAATGCTACCTATGCAGCATCAATAGTAAAAAGATCTAATGTTAAAAATAATTAAAAAAAAATCATATACTCACCTTCCGTCGGCCCCTGGATCCAGCCCAGGCCTTTTCCGCTCCTCACGATGCTCCGGTGACTGGTCCATGCATTGCGGTCTCGCGAGATGATGACGTAGCAGTCTCGCGAGACCGCTACGTCATCTCGCGAGACCGCAATGCACTCTTGGGACTGGAGCGTCGCGAGGAGCATCGGTAAACGCCTGGGCTGGATACGGGGGCCGACGGAGGATGAGTATATAACTATTTTTTATTTTAATTCTTTTTTTTTTTAACCGGGATATGGTGCCCACATTGCTATATAGTATGTGGGCTGTGTTAGATACTGCGTGGGCTGTGTTGTATACTACATCTCTGTGCTGTATACTACGTGGCTGTGGTATGTATTACGTGGCTGGGCAATATACTACACTGTGTTCCAAATTATTATTCACAAAGAGTTTAGGAGTGATAAGGTTAGAATTTTTTTGTTTGTCATTTAAACTCATTGATGGTGATGTGTGTCAGGGCTCTTTATATCACAGAAGGCAATTGCAGATACCTGTGCAAATTAGTTTGGCAGGTGTGTCCAAATAAGGCTACGTTCACATTTGCGTTGCGTCAGGCGCAGCCGCGGCGACGAATGCGTCATGTGCCCCTATATTTAACATGCGTTTTTTTGGCGCAAGCGTCAGGGCGCAGAGGACGCAGCAAGTTGCATTTTTTTTGCGTCAAAAGACAAGCCAAAAAAGAACGCATGCGTCACAAAACAATGCGTTTTGCATGCGTTGTGCGTTGCATCGCAGACGCAACGCCCAACAACGCAAATGTGAACGTAGCCTAAAGGCAAGACTACTGAAGAAGGCTGTTCCACATTATTAAGCAGCCTAAATTTTTTGCCAAAATGGAAAAGAAAAAGGATGTGTCGGCTGCTGAGAAGCAACAAATTGTGGAGTATTTAGGTCAAGGCATGACTACAATCAACATTGCCAAGACACTTCATCGTGATCATCGCACAAGAAGTATGTAGCTGATTCCCAGCACACACGTGTGCGTGCTGATAAGGAAAAATTGAGGACTCTTTCCAACAGGCAATTGCGTAAGGTTAGAAGAGCAGCTGCAAAAATGCCTTGTCATAGCAGCAGAAAAGTTTTTGAAGCTGCTGGTGCCTCCAACGTCCCCAGAACAACAAGATGCAGGGTCCTTCAGAGGTTTGCAGCTGTGCGTAAGCCATCCTGTCGACCACCTCTATCCACTGCACACAAGCAGAAACGGCTCCAGTGGGTCAAACGATACATTAAGACTGACTTCCAAACTGTTTTGTTCACCGATGAGTGCCGTGCAACGCTCGATGGTCCAGATGGATGGAGTGGAGGATGGCTGGTTGATGGACACCCAATGAAAACACGGCTAAGGCGCCAGCAAGGAGGAGGTCCTATGTAACAACAGTCGCACTCAATAAGGAGAGCTCTTCTGAATTTTGTTAGTCAAAAAACGTGGTTTCTTTATTGTGAACAAACACCAAAATAAAGGTATCACCGCAGTGTTTCAAGGTAACGTTTCGACCCACAGGGTCTTTCTCAAACCTTACTGAAACAGAAAACAAAGTATACAAGGTATCACAAAACATGAACAAATAACATATAGTATTTACAAAATTAATATATAGTATTTACAAAATTAATATGTACAAATACAAGGTCCCTATATATTTGAAATATGTGTTATGTCGCCATGAAGGTCGACAGGAAGACAGCATTGCAGGACCCAACAAGATACTTGAGGAGATACATTGGTGAGAAACATCAGGGTAGTCCTCGGACGTAGTCATGGAAATGAGGCAACAATGGAATATCTGTGCGGCACAAGCTGCAGAAGCGGGGCGTACCGCAGGAATAATATCATACAGAAGCAAAGACTATGGTGAAATCAACCAGTATTCTAGATAGACAATATAATATGAGTATAATGGTCAGGCAGGCAGAAATAGTATCAGACAAACATAATGCCCTAATGCAGTGATGTAGGTGAGGGTATGAGATACCCAGGTGGTGGATGCTGGTAGGAGCAAGAAAATGACAGAGGCAGGAAACTGACCTTTAAATAGTAGATACCGAGCAGAGGGCACATATCCCTGGAGAGGTGCAGGAGTCCCGTTAGGGGCTATGGGAAAGAAAGCCACAGTGGTGAATGTGATGATGGAGGCTATGAGTACAAAGCAGGGGAAAGGAGAGAACAGCGGATACAATTACCTGTAGCTAGAGAGTGACTGGCGTCTGCGGTGGTGGTGTGTGTGGGACCCGGAAAAGAGGCGCCTTTTGTGCCGGGCGGCAGGAAGTGCGGGGCATGGGGTGCGCAGGCATCACTGCATTAGGGCATTATGTTTGTCTGATACTATTTCTGCCTGCCTGACCATTATACTCATATTATATTGTCTATCTAGAATACTGGTTGATTTCACCATAGTCTTTGCTTCTGTATGATATTATTCCTGCGGTACCCCCCGCTAGTGCAGCTTGTGCCGCACAGATATTCCATTGTTGCCTCATTTCCATGACTACGTCCGAGGACTACCCTGATGTTTCTCACCAATGTATCTCCTCAAGTATCTTGTTGGGTCTTGCAATGCTGTCTTCCTGTCGACCTTCATGGCGACATAACACATATTTCAAATATATAGGGACCTTGTATTTGTACATATTAATTTTGTAAATACTATATATTAATTTTGTAAATACTATATGTTATTTGTTCATGTTTTGTGATACCTTGTATACTTTGTTTTCTGTTTCAGTAAGGTTTGAGAAAGACCCTGTGGGTCGAAACGTTACCTTGAAACACTGCGGTGATACCTTTATTTTGGTGTTTGTTCACAATAAAGAAACCACGTTTTTTGACTAACAAAATTCAGAAGAACTCTCCTTATTGAGTGCGACTGTTGTTACATAGGACTATATTCTGGAGTATCCCTCCATGTTCAGTCTGCACCAACACTAGCGAGAGTGCACGTCTTGTCCTGTACTACAGCAAGGAGGAGGTGGAGTAATGTTTTGGGCTGGGATCATGGGGAGCGAGATTGTCGGCCCCTTTATGATCCCTGAAGCGGTAAAGATGAAACTCCATAATCTATGTGGAGTTTCTAAAACAACACTTCCTGCCATGGTTTAAGAGGAAGAACCGTGCTTTCCGCAGCAAGATCATTTTCATGCATGATAATGCACCGTCTCATGCTGCAAAAAACACATCTGCATCTCTGGCTGCTATGGGCATAAAAGAGGACAAACTTATGGTGTTGCCACCATCTTCCCCTGACCTCAACCCCATTTAGAACCTCTGGAGCATCATCAAAAGGAGTGTCTATGATGGTGGGAGGCAGTTCACATCTAAGCAACAGCTCTGGGAGGGTATTCTGTCCACATGCAATACAATTGAAGCAGAAACCATCCAAAAACTGACAAATTCAATGGACGAGAGAGTTCAGAAGCTTCTTTCGAACAAGGGGTCCTATGTGCAAATGTAACATCACCTAGAATAAAGTTTTCCCTTGAAAACTGTTTGATTTCATTTTGTAATAAGCTGATAATGCTTATAACTTCACAATTGACCATTTTTTTGTTCAAAATAAAAAAAAAAAAAAAGGTTGAAACTCTGCTGTGCATAATAATTTGGAACATGCATTTTGAGTGTTTGTTTTTTTTTAAAAGATACTGTTTTCATAGGCAGTTTGTTCCAAAACATTGCAATTATACTAGAATAGTAGATGACTGGAAGAGAACGACTGCAATTCAGATAGGTAATTTAGAGAAAATGAGGAAATATTATTTGCATAATAATTTGGAACACAGTGTACATCGCTATGCTCTATACTACGTGGCCTGTGTTATATACTGCATGGGCAGTGTTATATACTACGTCAATATACTACGTGGCTAGGCAATACATTACGTGGCTGTGCAATATATTACGTGGCTGGGCAATACATTACGTGGCTGGGCAATACATTACGTGGCTGGGCAATACATTACGTGGCTGGGCAATACATTACGTGGCTGGGCAATACATTACGTGGCTGGGCAATACATTACGTGGCTGGGCAATACATTACGTGGCTGGGCAATACATTACGTGGCTGGGCAATACATTACGTGGCTGGGCAATACATTACGTGGCTGGGCAATAGATTATGTGGCTGTTATATACTACTTGGCTGTGCTATATACTATGTGGGCTGTGTTATACGCTACTTAGCTGTGCTATATTTCTCTACTGTATCTGTGCATCATGAATCGTGGTATGTGTTAAAGAGGGGGGCGCAGTGAGACTTTCGCCCGGGGCCCTCAAAAACCTGGAGCCGGCCCTGGCTTCACTGATTGGTCACGCCCGGCCGCGAACAATCAGCGATAGGCGCAGTCCGCCCGCAAATTGGCTTGGAATTTGAATCGCGCTTCGCTAATTGGTCGCGGCCATCCGAATCCTGTGTATAAATTGCATTATTCTGAAAACTTCGTAAATAAACTACATACATATTCTAGAATACCCGATGTGTTAGAATTGGGCCACCATCTAGTAAAAAATAATTCTAAAGGTTTGGCATTTCCACTTTTAGGGGGAACACCTGCTGAAATTTGCATTGAAAACCTAGTGTACAACTTGCTCACATTACGACTACAGTAATCGTTGGCTGACTGTGCTCACGTTTGTGATGTCTCCCCTTCCCTTATGGGTGTTTAGGATCACAGTGCGGAGCCATTTTGTTGGTGACTGCCAGTGATACTGACAAGTAAACCGTGTTACGGAGGACTGGGGACGGCACAGATTCTGTTAGTGCTGCTCGCTGGATCGTAAGCTGGGGTTAGATATGAGAAGTGTATCGGATACGAGATTAGATACTCTTAGAGTAAGGGTACCGTCTCACAGTGGCACTTTGGTCGCTACGACGGCACGATCCGTGACGTTCCAGCGATACAGTTACGATCTCGCTCTGTCTGACACGCTACTGCGATCAGGGACCCCGCTGAGAATCGTACGTCATAGCAGATCGTTTGAAACTTTATTTTGTCGCTGGATCACCTGCTGACATCGCTGCATCGGCGTGTGTGACGCCGATGCAGCGATGTCTTCACTGGTAGCCAGGGTAAATATCGGGTTACTAAGCGCAGGGCCGTGCTTAGTAACCCGATGTTTACCCTGGTTACCATTGTAAATGTAAAAAAAAAAAAAAAAAAACACTACATACTTACATTCCGGTGCCTGTCACGTCCCGGGCATCCGCTTCCCTGCACTCCTCCTGCATCCTGTGTCAGCGCCGGCCGGCCGTACATCAGAGCACAGCGGTGACGTCACCGCTCTGCTTTACGGCCGCGCTTACACAGGATGCAGGAAGAGTGCCCGGGGACGAGACAGGCACCGGAATGTGAGTATGTGGTTTTTTTTTTTTACATTTACAATGGTAACCAGGGTAAACATTGGGTTACTAAGCGCGGCCCTGCGCTTAGTAACCCGATGTTTACCCTGGTTACCCGGGGACTTCGGCATCGTTGATCGCTGGAGAGCTGTCTGTGTGACAGCTCTCCAGCGACCACACAAGGACTTTCCAACGATCACGGCCAGGTCGTATCGCTGCTTGTGATCGTTGGAAAGTTGGTGAGTGTGACGGTACCCTAACACACATTGGGATTAGATATATGGCTGTGTAGTTTCTTACATGATTGGATTAGACATAAGAAGTAGCCCATTACCATTTTGGATGGCGGTGTTACCATAGCCAAAGCGTCTTAAACTCCATAAGTCAAAATAAGAGCAAGTCACATTGAGGGGTGTACATGACAGAAAAGTGATACCCAAAAGTGACACCATTCTAAAAACTACACCCCTAAAGGTGCTCAAAACCACATTCAAGAAGATTATTAACCCTTTACGTGTTTCACAGGAACTGAAGAAATGTGGAAGGAAAAAATTAACATTTAACTTTTTTTTTTTTTTTTTTAACAAACATTTTACTTCAGAACCAAATTTTTTTTTATTTTCACAAGTGTAAAAAGAGAAAATGAACCTCAAAATTTGTTGTGCAATTTCTCCTGAATACGCCGATACTCCATATGTGGGGGTAAACCACTGTTTGGGCGCATGGCAGAGCTTGGAAGAGAAGGTGCGCCGTTTTACTTTTTCAATGCAGAATTGGCTGGAATTGAGACTGGACACCATGTCGCGTTTGAAGAGTCCATGATGTGCCTAAACAGTGGAAACCCCCACAAGTGACACCATTTTGGAAACTAGACCCCTTAAGGAACTTATGTAGATGTCTGGTGAGCACTTTGAACTTGCAAATGCTTCACAGAAGCTTATAACGTAGAGCCGTAAAAAATAAAAACAATTTTTCCACAAATGATTTTTTTTTTAGCCAGCAATATTTTATTTTCACATGGGTAACATGAAAAATTGCACCTCAAAAGTTGTTGTCCAGTTTGTCCGGAGTACGCCGATACCCCATATGTGGGGAGGAACCACTGTTTGGGCACACATCAGGGCTCAGAAGGGTAGTAGTGATGTTTTTAAAATGCAGACTTTGATGGAATGGTCTGCGAGTGTCATGTGTTTGCAGAGCCCCTGATGTGCCTATACAGTAGTAACCACCCACAAGTGACCCTGTTTTGGAAACTAAACCCCCCCCCAAGGAACTTATCTAGATGTGTGGTGATCACTTTTAACGCCCAAGTGCTTCACAGAAGTTTATGACGTAGAGTTGTGAAAAAAAAAATAAAAAAATTCCCACAAAAATTATGTTTTAGCCCCCAATTATTTATTTTTCCAAGGGTAACAGGAGAAACTGGACCTCAACAGTTGTCCATATATGGGGGTAAATCACTGTTTGGGCGCACTGCAGAGCTCAGAATGGAGGGAGCACCATTTGACTTTTTGAATGCAAAATTGGCTGGAATCAATGGTGGAGCCATGTCGTGTTTGGAGACCCCCTGATGTACCTAAACAGTGGAAACCCCCCAATTCTAACTCCAACCCTAACCCCAACACACCTCTAACCCTAATCCCATCCCTATCCATAATCCTAATCACAACTCTAACCCCAACACACCCCTAATCAAAACCCTAACCCCAACGCTAACCATAACCCTAATCCCAAACCTAACCCTAATCCCAGCCCTATTCCCAATACACCCCTAACCCTAATGCCAACCCTAACCCTAATCCCAACTCTAACCCTAACTTTAGCCCCAACCCTAACCCTAATTGGAAAATGGAAATAACATTTTCTTTAATTTATTTTTTCCTAACTAAGGGGGTGATAAAGGGGGGGTTATTTACTATATATTTTTTTATTTTGTTCACTGTGAGATTCTCACGGTGACCAAAATGAACCAATAGGAAAAATCTTCCTATTGTTGCCGGGTGCCGTCCAGCAGATCTCGACAGGCGCGCACTGCGCATGCGCCCGCCATTTTCTCCAGGAAGAAGCCGGAGGCACGGGGGACATGGAGGGACTCTGGGGGGGTGATCGGAGGACCGGAGGGGGATTGCGGACTCTTTCTCTCTCCCCTGATGTGTGATCACATCAGAGGAGAGAGAAATTGAATGGCACATCAGACTTTTTTAAATTTTTTTTTTTTTTTTGCCGCCGTTACACGTTAAGTAAAGGCGATCGCAAAACAGGGGTCGGTAAAAACCAACCCCAATCAAGTTCTTTGGGGTCTCGGCTACACCCGGCAGCTGAGACCCAGGGAGGGATGCACGAGGAGGATCGGGTACCCTATTTCTGTCCTCTGATGTGCGTTCACATCGGAGGACAAAAATTAAATGGGTAATCACGGGGTTTTTTTTGCGGTCGCCGTTAAACGGTTAACCCCTTCATGACCTTGGGATTTTCCGTTTTTCCGTGTTCGTTTTTCGCTCCCCTCCTTCCCACAGCCATAACTTTTTTATTTTTCCGTCAATATGGCCATGTGATGGCTTATTTTTTTGCGGGACGAGTTGTACTTTTGAACAAAACCATTGGTTTTACCATGTTGTGTTACAGAAAACGGGAAAAAAATTCCAAGTGCAGTGAAATTGCAAAAAAAGTGCAATCCCATGCGTGTTTTTTGTTTGGCTTTTTTGCTAGCTTCACTAAATGCTAAAACTGACCTGCCATTATGATTCTCCAGGTCATTATGAGTTCATAGACACCAAACATGTCTAGGTTATTTTCTATCTAAGTGGTAAAAAAAAAATCCAAAATTTGCTGAAAAAAAAAAAAAAAAATTGCGCCATTTTCCGATACCCATAGCGTCTCCATTTTTCTTGGTCTGGGGTTGCGTGAGGGCTAATTTTTTTGCGTGCAGAGCTGTCTTTTTTAGTGATACCATTTTGGTATAGATACGTTCTTTTGATCGCCCGTTATTGCATTTTAATGCAAAAAAACTTAATTTTGGCAGTTCAAATTTTTTTCTCGCTACGCCGTTTAGCGATCACGTTAATCCTTTTTTTTTTTTTTTTTTATTGATCGGACAATTCTGAACGCGGCGATGCCAAATATGTATATATTTGATTTTTATTGTTTTATTTTGAATGGGGCGAAAGGGGGGTGACTTAACCCCTTCATGACCTTGGGATTTTCTGTTTTTCCGTGTTCGTTTTTCACTCCCCTCCTTCCCAGAGCCATAACTTTTTTATTTTTCCGTCAATTTGGCCATGTGAGGGCTTATTTTTTGCGGGGCGAGTTGTACTTTTGAACGACATCATTGGTTTTACCATGTCGTATACTAAAAAACAGGAAAAAAATTCCAAGTGCAGTGAAATTGCAAAAAAAGTGCAATCCCACTGTTTTTTTGCTTGGCTTTTTTGCTAGGTTCACTAAATGCTAAAACTGACCTGCCATTATGATTCTTCAGGTCAGTACGAGTTCATAGACACCTAATATGACTAGGTTATTTTTTATCTAAGTGGTGAAAAAAAAAAAAAAATTGTGCCATTTTCCGATACTCGTATAGTCTCCATTTTTCATGATCTGGGGTTGGTTGAGGGCTTATTTTTTGCGTGCCGAGCTGGCATTTTTAATGATACCATTTCGGTGCAGTTACGTTCTTTTGATCGCCCATTATTGCATTTTAATGCAATGTCGCGGCGACCAAAAAAACGTTATTCTGGCGTTTCAATTTTTTTTTCTCGCTTCGCCGTTTAGCGATCAGGTTAATGCTTTTTTATTGATAGATCGGGTGATTCTGAACGCGGCGATACCAAATATGTGTAGGTTTGATTTTTTTTTATTTTTTTATTGATTTATTTTGATTGGGTCAAAAGGGGGGTGATTTAAACGTTTACATTTTTTTTTTTTTTACTTTTTTACTTCTGCCATGCTTCAATAGCCTCCATAGGAGGCTAGAAGCTGGCCCAACGCGATCAGCTCTGCTACATAGCAGCGATCTGATGTTCGCTGTTATGTAGCAGAAATGCAGGTGTGCTGTGAGCGCCAACCACACGCTCACAGCTAACGGGGATCAGTAACCATAGAGGTCTCAAGGACCTCTATGGTTACTGTTCAGAAGCATCGCCGACCTCCGATAATGTGACGGGGGTCAGCGATGCGATCATTTCCGGCCGCCCTGCCGGAAGCGGTAGTTAAATGCCGCTGTCTGCGTTTGACAGCGGCATTTAACTAGTTAATAGGCCCTCTGCCCTCACCTTTTACGGGCACATGTCAGCTGTTCAAAACAGCTGACATGTTCCGGCTTTGATGCGAGCTCACCGCCGGAGCCCGCATCAAAGCGGGGCTTCTGACCTCGGACGTCATTTTTTTATATATATTTTATTTATTTCATGTTTTTTAAAACTTTTGCCATGCTTCAATAGCCTCCATGGGAGGCTAGAAGCTGGCATAGACTGATCGGCTCTGCTACATAGCATCAGATCGCTGCTATACAATCATCAGATCGCTGCTATATAGCTAAATTACAGGCTTGCTATGAGCACCGACCACAGGGTGGTGCTCACAGCAAGCCGGCATGAGTAACCATAGAGGTCTCAAGGAGATCTCTGGTTACTATGCCGACGCATCGCTGACCCCCGATCATGTGACGGGGGTCGGCGATGAGCGTATTTCTGGCCGCAAGGCCAGAAGCCGTAGTTAAATGCCGCTGTCATTGTTTGTCATCACGATTCCACTCGCCACTATTGTGTGCACATGTTCAAAACAGCTGACATGTCGCAGCTTTGATGTGGGCTCACCGTCGGAGCCCACATGAAAGCAGGGGATCAGAAAGAGGTTAATTACACCCGGCAACCGAGACCCTGGAGAAAATCCAAATCTGGGGGGGGCGCTATACACTTTTTCCACAGCGCCGCTAATTAAGTACCCTTAACTACCTCCGTTAAAAGGTGTATCGGCGGTCATTACGGGGGTTAAGTAAACAGGTACAAATTTTATTGAATATAAATAAATCCATAAAATTATATAGAAATAGGACAAGACCAGCACTAGAGAAATGGACTCACGTGCAACATATGTAGCAGTGCCACAATTTATATATACCACATGCTAATGAGTAGAGCAAGATATGAGAGGCCAATTTGGCAACTGCAGCCTGATATAGTATAAACACAGTTATAATCCCAAAGAGGCCAATAAATATAGTCAGTCAATGAATACAGATGCAGCTTACCGAAAAGAAGCACGGACCCCAAGTCAGATTATAAGCACCCCGACGTACGTTTTGTGTCCACACAGGACGCTTTCTCAAAGGGAAGTGCAAAACTAGGGCAGCAAAGACCTTTAGAATCCATGGGAACAAGTCACATAGTAAGTCACCTGGTTCCGATCAGCCAATAATGAACGGCACGATCAGCACATGCGTGGTGTGTCCAGCAGGTCCTAGCATGGAAAGTGTCACAATATGGTATGAAATATCATAGAAGTTTACTTTCTCTGCCAGCACACATAGGGTGGGCGCTGACCCCCCCCTTCACTGTGTTTTAGCTTTTCTTGTCAATGAGTGTAGAGATTTTATGGCCTCTAGCTCTGAGAGCCAAGGTATTTACGACCTGCATTTCCTGTAGTGGAAAGTGACCAGCTTTAACTGGATTAGTAACTTCTAGATTCCTGAAAGTCCTTTGTTCTGGTTTTGTAAGATATTACGCTAACCGTTTAAGTTAAGAACACGAAAATATATATTCTTACTTCCACCTCGGTGGATCTTCCCCTCACTCTAAACACGGGCATCTAACTCCATCTGGTAAAGAAGTAGGGATTTCTCGGTAAATATGAATCCCAAATAGGACATATTTGATCTCATTAGACTGCCAGCGATAATCCGAGATGAATGCTGGGTGTGATATGACGATGACATGTTTTGCAGCGGAGTTATAGAAACTAGATATAGGTTTGGGAAAAGTTAGGTTAACTGAAGAGGTAGGAGGTACGAGGTGATCCAACCCCTTTCTGGGATGTTACAGGCTCCAGCTATAACTGTCTGCCCAGATCCCCAGCTCAGTCTTCTTGTCTTTTCCTGGAGAGCCCTGAGCACGTCCAATGAGCTGGGACGTATGGTTGCCTGCAATGCAATGAACTGAGAATATGTGAGTGTTATCTTTTCTCCTTTAATCCCCTTTATGTTATAATTACCTTGTACATATTTGCAATTGTCTCATTTGTAACATCTTTGTAAAATATTTTGATAAAGCACTGCCTACATTTTGTGGGGTATATTTTTTCATGCCAGTTCTTTCTCCATGCTCTAAAAACATACCCTAAGTCTTCTGAAGGGAATTTACGCTACTGTTTTGGGTTAGCTTCGGACCCGTTTAATCGAAGCTGGTGGCAGTAATACCGTGTACTGTGCCGGCCTTTGGGTGTTGTAGGGACTGCGGCATTGATAATTATTGTTCCTGCCTGAGTGGGAGTAGTTCATTGTGTCGCTGCAGCGTGCCCAATAGCCAGTACAAAGCAGGCAGCCTTTCTGGCGACTAATTACCCTAGGTGCAGTACCTAATCTGACCTGACTGAAAGGGGGGCGCCAGGGAGCTGCAAGTGTTAAGTGGAACTGTAAGCGGGATATACACAAATCCCGGCAGTTCATGGTATATTGAAGAGCAGTGGGATACCTAAAATAAGCCCCTGCTGTAAACTAAGAGGTCAATAGCCGTGTGTGTGTGTGTTTTTTTTCATCACATTGTGGCAGTGGAGGTATAACTAAGATAAGCCCCCCTGCACATGTGATAGCCGCCTGTTGGTCTAAAGTCACCCCAATCCGTGACATATTGGTGGCAGTGGTCAGGAATCACTGTTAATTTCGTGACAAACTGCTGGCCGCGGCTAAAGGATCGTGACAATTGGTGGCAAGGCGGTGGGATATTAGAGCTTTACTGATTTGGTTTGAGCAATCATTCCTCTCACTGAAAACTTGCAGAAAGTTCTTGCGAGAACTCTGCGCAAATAAGTTTGGAGAACGAACTCAGTGTTTATTAGTTGTGAGACAATTGTGTACTGGTAATTATCCCCTCCCTTTCTCTTCGTTTTTCTATCCTATCTTTTATTTGGCAACCATGGCTGCGAAAGGAGAAGCCTGGTACGCCCAGCAGAAGAAGGACGCTCTTGCTGGGATATGCACGTACCATGGCCTGAACTCCCAGGGCAAGACCAAGACTCAAATGGTCGCTGAACTGGTGCAATTTGAAGCAGACCAAGCCAGGCCACAGAGCCCAGAGGCCGCAGAAGCCGGCTCAAGCGAACCTGGTGCTGCAGCAGAGGTCCAACCACTGAATACGGGCCCTACTGGCAACCAAGGGGGCGCAGACCTCCTCCTGCAGCTGGCTCTGCAACAATGCCCCGCAGATGACCTAGAGAGACGTCTGCAGCTGATCCAGCAATACCAAGACCGAGCCGAGCGAGAGGCAGAGCGAGCCGAGCGCAGCGGGAGTACCAGCTGCAGATGGCCCGACTGCAAATGCAGGGTTCGTCCCAGTCCAGCCGTGTGCCCAGCAGCACTCAGATACCGAAGCCCCGGCCCGATCACTTCCCTGTTATGGAAAAGGACAGGGACCTGGACACCTTTCTGCGGGCCTTTGAGAAAACCTGCAGACAGTACTGACTGCCTACAGAAGAATGGGCATGATACCTGACACCAGGGCTGAGAGGAAAAGCTCTGGAGGCGTTTGCTGCCCTCCCTCAAGAACAAGATGGTGATTATGAGGCCATCAAGCAGGCCCTCATAGCCAAGTACCAGCTTACACCCGAGGTGTACCGTAAAAAGTTCCGGACCCTCCAACGTGGCCCACACGACAGTTACAGTGATGTGGTGCATGGACTGGGGACCCACTTTGACCAGTGGACCCAAGGACTGTCAGTGACCACCTTTGCACAGCTGCGAGACCTGATGATCAAAGACCAGTTCTTCCATCTTTGCCCAGCTGAGGTGCGACAGTTCGTGATGGACAGAGAACCCAAAGACGTCACGAAAGCAGCGCAGATTGCCGATGCCTATGAGGCCAACCGTTGATCGGAAGTGCGGAAGCCAGTCACCACCAGCTGGAGAGGGGGTAAGCCTGCAACCAACGCCAGTACCCCTGCCAGCCAACACACCAGAGGTCCTGTCCCCGTGGCCAACAGCACCAGACCTACCACCGAACCTCGCCAGTGTTACCACTGCAGGAGGCCTGGTCATATCAGTCCGAACTGTCCAGACAAGCAGAAGAACCTCTCATCCAAGGACTCAGGGCCTAATGCAGCAGTTCTTTTGGTGGGTGGTGTGGCTGGGAGGGTGCGTGACAACGTACAGCACGTCACCGTGGGAGGCTATGTTGCTACAGGCCTCAAAGACACCGGGGCTGAACGAACCCTCATCCGACCCGAACTGGCGGCCCCTGAAGAAATCATTCCGGGGAAAACCCTAACTGTCACTGGGATTGGGGGCATCAGCTGTCCCTTACCGATGGCCCGGGTTTTTATTGATTGGGGTGCTGGGAGCGGGGTGAAGGAAGTGGGGCTGTCTGATAATTTGCCCACTGATGTTTTGTTGGGGACTGATTTGGGGAGGTTGGTGGCATGCTACGTCGTTGACACTCCTCCCCAATCTGCTAATAATGGTAACGTTAACGATGATGATGATGATGGGAAATCGCATGTGTTACCTGACCATGGTTTATCTTGTAATGATGCATCTGATAACCATTTTTTCCCTAGGATTGATGGTGAAAATGTTGTACCTGTGCCAACTGAACCTGATAATGATGTTTCTGTGAAAGTTGATGTGTCCATAGGTACAGGAGTGCTCAGCCACGTCGCTCTGCGGAGTGAGACGGCTGAGGAACCCCTAGCAGGGGCAAGTGTCGGTGCTACCGAGAATGGGGAGATACGTGGGAACCGTGAGGAAGGTGATGCCATGCAATTGACCAGTGCCACCGAGGAAGGTAACTGGCCCATAAGTAGCAATGCTCCTGAGGTAATGGGGGTGGATGGGGGGGTAGAGCCCATAGCAGCGTCGGCTGATGGGTCTGTAGAAATCCCCGGGGAGACAGCCTACGTAGCTGCTGTCACCCGCAGTCAGAGTGCCCGGAACGCAGATAACTGTCTGCCTTCCGGACCCTCCTCAGTCATCGCTGTGACTGAACCAGAGGTGGACCCAGAGCAGGTCCCAGAGGGTTCCCGTGGGGAAGGGACCCTGACATCGCTTCTGGCTTCCCCTAGCCAGGAGTTTCAGGCTGCTCTACACACAGATGCGAGCCTAGAGAGTTTGAGACAACTCGCCCGGGACGCGCTTCTCCGAGGCTGATAAGGAGAAGGTGTTCTGGGAAGGAGGAAGGTTGTACCGGGAGACCGTACCCGGAGAATCACAAAAGGAGTGGTTGAGGGAAAGATAGCTGGTAGTCCCGCAGCAATTCCGGGGTGAGTTGTTATGGATTGCCCATGAGATCCCGCTAGCTGGACACTTGAGGATCAGCAAAACAAAGGCCCGGCTGTCTCAACACTTCTATTGGCCTAAGATGGGGACAGATGTGTCAAACTACTGCCGCTCCTGTGTCACCTGTCAAAGAGTGGGGAAGGCGGGGCCTGCTCTTAAGGCTCCCCTGATCCCTTTGCCAGTGATAGAGGAGCCTTTCCAGAGGATCGCGGTGGACATTGTGGGCCCGCTGGCCGTCTCCTGCAGCTCTGGAAAGCGATATATTCTTACTGTGGTAGACTATGCTACCCGGTACCCAGAGGCAGTAGCTCTGTCTTCAACTAGGGCAGATAAGGTGGCGGATGCCCTGTTGGCCATCTTTTCACGTGTAGGATTTCCCAGGGAAATGCTTACTGATCAAGGGACCCAATTTATGTCTCGTCTAATGGAGGCTCTCTGTAAGACAATGCAGGTGAAGCACCTGGTATCGAGTGCGTATCACCCACAGACCAATGGCTTGTGTGAACGCTTCAATGGTACCCTCAAACAGATGCTACGCATGCTGGTTGAGACTCAAGGGCGCGACTGGGAGCGGTACCTCCCACACCTGCTGTTCGCTTACCGAGAGGTTCCGCAGGCCTCGACGGGGTTCTCCCCCTTCGAGCTCCTGTACGGCAGGCGAGTCCGGGGACCCCTTGGGTTGGTAAGAGAATCCTGGGAAGAGGAGCCGAACCCATCTGGAGTGTCCCTAGTGGAGTATGTCATGCGCTTCCGTGACAAGATGCAGACCTTGACACACTTGGTGCATGACAACATGACGCAGGCTCAGGCTGATCAGAAGCACTGGTACGACCAGAACGCCCGGGAGTGGACCTACCACGTGGGTCAAAAGGTGTGGGTGCTGGTCCCCGTACCAACGGATAAGCTTCAGGCAGCCTGGGAGGGCCCGTACGTCGTCCACCAACAGCTCAACCCGGTCACCTACGTGGTCACGCTTGACCACGCTCGGGGTAGGCGAAAGGCCTTTCACGTCAACATGATGAAGGCTCATCACGAACGTGAACCTTTCGTCCTACCGGTCTGCAGCGCACCCGAAGACGGGGAGGAAGACACCCTCCTGGACATGCTGGCCCAAGCCAAGGCCGGTGCGTCCATTGAGGACGTGGAGGTAAGCGCCTCGCTGGATGAACCACAGCGGTTGCAGTTGCAACCCACACTGGAACCCTTCCGGGTCGTGTTCTCCAACCGGCCTGGAAGGACTGAGTGAGCTGTCCACGAGGTGGACACCGGGAATCACGCCCCACTACGGCGAACACCCTATCGAATCTCTGACCAGGTGCAGCAGATTATGCGCCAGGAGATCGATGAGATGTTACAGCTGGGGGTGATTCGACGGTCAAAGTGCGCGTGGGCCTCACCTGTAGTTCTTGTGCCAAAAAAGGACCGGACCACCCGGTTCTGCGTGGACTACAGGGGGCTTAACGCCATTACAGCCTCTGATGCGCACCCAATGCCGCGCATCGAGGAGCTACTTGAGAAGTTAGCTGGCGCAAAATACCTGACAATAATGGATCTGAGTCGCGGATACTGGCAGATTCCCCTGAGCCCCGAGGCGCAGGAGAAGTCCGCCTTTATCACACCCTTTGGACTGTACGAGTCCACGGTCATGCCCTTCGGCATGAAGAATGCCCCTGCCACTTTCTAGCGGATGGTCAACCTCCTGCTTCAGGGACTGGAGAAGTACGCAGTGGCGTACTTGGATGACGTTGCCATCTTCAGTCCCTCCTGGGATGAACACCTGCAGCATCTCGAGGAGGTGCTAGGGCGAATTTATCAAGCAGGACTGACTATCAAGCCGGGAAAGTGCCAGATGGGCATGAGTGAGGTCCACTACCTGGGGCACCGGGTAGGCGGAGGCACCCTGAAGCCAGAGCCTGAGAAAGTGGGCGCGATCGTGAACTGGCCCACTCCTGGGACCAAGAAACAGGTGATGTCCTTCCTGGGCACTGCAGGGTACTATAGGCGCTTTGTGCAGCACTATACTAGCCTGGCAAAACCTTTGACGGACCTCACCAGGAGGAAGCTACCCCACATCGTCAACTGGACAGATGGCTGTGAGGGGGCCTTCCAGGCGTTGAAAACCGCACTGTGCAACGCCCCTGTGTTGAAAGCAGTCGACAGCAGTCGACCGTTCCTGGTACAGACTGATGCCAGCGAGTTTGGCCTCGGTGCTGTGCTCAGCCAGGTTGACTCGGAGGACCAAGAGCACCCCGTGTTGTACCTGAGCCGGAAACTTTTGCCGAGGGAAGTGGCCTACTCCACCATTGAGAAGGAGTGCCTGGCCATAGTCTGGGCCCTGCAGCGCTTGCAGCCCTACTTGTACGGTCACACCTTCACTGTGGTGACCGACCACAACCCTCTGCGCTGGCTAAGCACCATGTGTGCAAACAACGGCAGGCTGCTACGCTGGAGCCTTGCCCTTCAGCAATTTGACTTCACCAATAAACACAAAGCGGGCAGGAAGCATGGGAATGCCGATGGACTGTCCCGCCGGGGTGAACTTACTGAGGTGCGCATGGAGGCATACCGTGGGGTTCTACCTCCCTAGCGCACGCCAAAAGGGGGAGGTGTCGCGATATGGTATGAAATATATAAGTTTAGGTTCTCTGCCAGCGCACACAGGGTGGGCGCTGACCCCCCCCCCCCCCTTCACTGTGTTTTAGCTTGTCTTGTCAATGAGTGTAGAGATTTTATGGCCTCTAGCTCTGAGAGCCAAGGTATTTACGACCGGCATTTCCTGTAGTGGAAAGTGACCAGCTTTAACTGGATTAGTAACTTCTAGATTCCTGAAAGTCCTTTGTTCTGGTTTTGTAAGATATTACGCTAACCGTTTAAGTTAAGAACACGAAAATATATATTCTTACTTCCCCTCGGTGGATCTACCCCTCACTCTAAACACGGGCATCTAACTCCATCTGGTAAAGAAGTAGGGATTTCTCGGTAAATATGAATCCCAAATAGGACATATTTGATCTCATTAGACTGCCAGCGATAATCCAAGATGAATGCTGGGTGTGATATGACGATGACATGTTTTGCAGCGGAGTTATAGTAACTAGATATAGGTTAGGGAAAAGTAAGTTAACTGAAGAGGTAGGAGGGACGAGGTGATCCAACCCCTTTCTGGGATGTTACAGGCTCCAGCTATAACTGTCTGCCCAGATCCCCAGCTCAGTCTTCTTGTCTTTTCCTGGAGAGCCCTGAGCACGCCCAATGAGCTGGGACGTATGGTTGCCTGCAATGCAATGAACTGAGAATATGTGAGTGTTATCTTTTCTCCTTTAATCCCCTTTATGTTATAATTACCTTGTACATATTTGCAATTGTCTCATTTGTAACCTCTTTGTAAAATATTTTGATAAAGCACTGCCTACATTTTGTGGGGTATATTATTTCATGCCAGTTATTTTTCCATGCTCTAAAAACATACCCTAAGTCTTCTGAAGGGAATTTACGCTACTGTTTTGGGTTAGCTTCGGACCCGTTTAATCGAAGCTGGTGGCAGTAATACCGTGTACTGTGCAGGCCTTTGGGTGTTGTAGCGACTGCGGCATTGATAATTATTGTTCCTGCCTGAGTGGGAGTAGTTTATCGCGTCGCTGCAGCGTGCCCAATAGCCAGTACAAAGCAGGCAGCCTTTCTGGCGACTAATTACCCTAGGTGCAGTACCTAATCTGACCTGACAGAAAGGGGGGCGCCAGGGAGCTGCAAGTGTTAAGTGGAACTGTAAGCGGGTTATACACAAATCCCGGCAGTTCATGGTATATTGAAGAGCAGTGGGATACCTAAAATAAGCCCCTGCTGTAAACTAAGAGTTCAATAGCCGTGTGTGTGTTTTTTTTTCATCACATTGTGGCAGTGGAGGTATAACTAAGATAAGCCCCCCTGCACATGTGATAGCCGTCTGTTGGTCTAAAGTCACCCCAATCCGTGACATATTGGTGGCAGTGGTCAGGAATCCCTGTGGATTTCGTGACAAACTGCTGGCCGCGGCTAAGGGATCGTGACAGAAAGCATCGGGCATCAAGCATCACAACGCATGCGCGGGGAAGCGAGGAGTCCCCAGGCGTGGGATGAAGGCAGTATGACGCCCAGCCCCATGCAGGATCCAGAGGACTGCAGTGCGCTTGCGCACGGCCGTAAGTGGAATCATGAATGAGCATGTGAATGCAAACAACAAATGCACATAGAATGATTAAATAGCAGCACATAAATAATAAGTAATGATAAATAGAAGTAAATCAGAATAATATCCTGTAATAACACGTCCAAAGTTCATCTGTATCCGGTCGCGGTGATGTTGATGCAGATGGAACACCTGAAAAGGTGTAAAGGGATAAAACATTAGAAGGAACTGAAGCCACACAATAGTCATTGAAGACACTAAACAATAGACAAAAACATAAGTCAGTATAAGAGCAATAAAAGAGAAGAACCAACATCTGAAATGGGGGTATAAAATATGGTTGCAAGGAAAAGATGGAATAGAGACACCATACTATTTCTTATAAAAACGAGGCAGAACTTAAGGACTCATTAAGGCCCTTAGGGGCCATTTTATCCAGGGTCACAATCCAATTAGTCTCCTTTTGGGCTAAGTTTTTTTTAATTGCCCCCTATGATGCCAAGATGGATAATATCAATACCCCTCTCCTTAAATGTCTTGGGTCACAATCATGATATGCCTTAAAGTGGCGGGGAATAAGTTTAAGGTCAGAGGGATCGGTCACAGTCTTGGCCGCACAAATTTCCCGCACATGCTCACGTACACTTAGTTCCCCTAGAGGTAAGTCGCACGTAGATCATGGAGCACCCACATGTAGCAAAATATATCACATCGGTGCTACCACATGATATAAGCTGTCTAATTTGAAATTGTTTGGAACCGTCAGATGAATGAAACGTAGAGCAGCTCAGGACATTTGGGCAGGCAAGGCAGTGACCGCAAGGAATATACCCAGGAACAGGACCCCTAGTACCAAATGAACTAGATAGCTCAGGGACTTAGTGACTCTTAAAGGGAACCTGTCACCACGTTTTTGGAAGATGGGATAAAAATAGCGTTAAATAGGGGCAGAGGTGGGCATTACATTAGTGTGTTTGTTATGCGTTTATTACCCACCTAAGTTGCCGAAATACGTTTGCAAAGTCTCCGTTTTCGCCTGTCAATCAGGCTGGTCTGGTCAAAAGGGCGTCTTGTCTTCTCCCAGATTTTGCGTAGTTTTCCGTTGGTGGCGTAGTGGTGTGCGCATGCCCAAAGTCCCGAATCCTCTGCCAGGGGATTTAAAAGAGCGCGCTGTTTGTTTTCATTGGTGATCGGTGGGCGCGGCCATCTTCCTTTGGCCGCGCGTGCGCAGAAGCGGCGCTCTGCTGGCCGCGGCTTCAGGAAAATGGCCGCGGGATGCCGCGCGTGCGCAGATGGATATCGCGGCGGCCATTTTCCTGAAGCCGCGGCCAGCAGAGCGCCGCTTCTGCGCACGCGCGGCCAAAGGAAGATGGCCGCGCCCACCGATCACCAATGAAAACGAACAGCGCGCTCTTTTAAATCCCCTGGCAGAGGATTCGGGACCTTGGGCATGCGCACACCACTACGCCACCAACGGAAAACTACGCAAAATCTGGGGGAAGACAACGCCCTTTTGACCAGACCAGCCTGATTGACAGGCGAAAACGGAGACTTTGCAAACGTATTTCGGCAACTTAGGTGGGTAATAAACGCATAACAAACACACTAATGTAATGCCCACCTCTGCCCCTATTTAACGCTATTTTTATCCCATCTTCCAAAAGCGTGGTGACAGGTTCCCTATAACCAGAAGGCCATTGAGATTTTTTGACCTCCTGGAGATCATGGATGGAAAGCTGCCAATGGACGGGCCCAGAGAGTCCTCAGTACCCAATATAGCCCAATGTTTCGATAGGATATCTCATATTCTTCCACTCATGATTGAACGTGGAAATAAAGCATATCTTTCCACTTGTATTTTTCACCCTACTTCCTAGCCGTGGATATAATTAATTATGGGGAGTCTTCCTTGCCCTGTCATAGCCTTTCCTTATTCACCTGTCATTATAACCAGGATTCCGAAAGCGTGCAGCAAGATCCTGGGCCTGCCTTTCAAAGCGGTCATCAGTAGAGCAGATCGGCTTTATTCTTAGGAACGGTCCAACCGGGGCGGCCCTAATGGTGGCAGGATTGTATGAAGATGCGGCATGTATGAGCTCAGTTGGCTTCCTGTAAACATCTAACTGGATGTGCCGATTCGCATCAACCATCAAGGATATGTCCAGAATGCTGTTGGAATCAAACTTATAAGTCCGCTTGATATTAAAAGAATTAGGATTAAGAAATGCCATAAACTCCTCGAGCTGATGGACTGTCCCATCCCACAAAAATAAAATGTCATCAATGTAACAAATCCAGCACCGCACATGGGAGGCGGCCGTCGCCAAAAAGAGATTAGCATACGAAAGCGCACAGGCCACGCCCAAGGCCGTGTCGCGCTTCTGTAAATAAAAGTTGTCATTGAAGACAAAAAAATTGTGGGTAAGGACAAAGTGTATCAGCTCGAAGATAAGTTAACACATACGGCCGTCCTGGTCGGAGGTCCCCAAGAAGAGGCGGACCGCATCTAAACCATGTGTGTGAATGATACAGGTGTACAATGAATCTACATCGGCAGTGACCACAAGGGTGTTAGTATCCACAAGGACGCAATCGACCCGCGGCAGAATGTCCGTTGTGTCCCGAATAAATGATGGTAGCAATTCAACAAGTTGTTTTAAGTAAAAATCAATACATTTACAAATGGGATCACACAGACCCTCAATCCCGGACACGATAGAACATCCCGGTGGGTCAAGGGCGTCGTTGTGGATCTTGGGCAGGAGATAAGTTAGGAATCTTAGGTGACCTGACCTAAAGACCTTCAAAGACGTCCTTGGTGATATTACTCTCTAATGCACGAATCAGGATCCGTTGGAGATCCAGCGAGAAGGAGGAAACAGGATTATATAAAAGCTTTTGGTATGTCTGGGGGTTCCTCAATTTGTGGAAAGCCTCCCGCTCGTACTGTACAGTAGGCCAGACGACGATGTGTCCCCCCTTGTCCACCAGCTTGAATACTATGCCAGGCAGTGACTGCAATTCTATAATGGCTTGACGCTGTACAGATGTCAGATTATCGTAACTATGCTTAAAGGAAAGTTTTGGGTTTTTTTTATTTTAAATCCTCACTGACCATTCTAGTAAAAATCTCCACAGCCGGACTCCGTGATGGGTTGGAAACCTCGTCGATCTAGGCAAGGTAGCAGAGCTAAACGTACCCCAACATGGGGAGGATTGTTCAGCAAGGAGATCCTCCAAGTTGCAGAGTACCTCCTTCTCTGTTACTCAACGTCTCACTTGATTGTTTTGTATTATGCAGTTTTGTCAAAATAAGCTTGTGAGAAAATAAATGGAGGTCTTTTAAAGGGAACCTGTCACCCCCCCCCCCCCAGACGTTTCTAGCTAAAAGAGCCACCTTTGCAGCAATAATGCTGCATTCTGACAAGGTGGCTTTTAGTTCTTGTTCCTGCCGCTGCTGAAGTAATAGTTTATGAAATTTGTCCCTCATACCTTGAAATCGCCAGGGGGGCAGGTCTCCCCCTTAATACAGACGCACCACAGCCGTCAGTTACTTCCTCATATTTACAGGGCACCGCCTCCTCAGTGTTATTGAATTTTCCCGGCGCCTGTGCTGTAATCTTGGGCATTCGCTGTTAGCGCTGCCCTTCCACTGACATCACTTGATGTCTGTCTTATTGCGCCTGCATGGACGCGCGGCCCGAGATCCCGCCCCACAGTCTCTTCTGATTTATTCACACTATGGGTCTGGGAATCTTGGGCATACGCAGTACTTCTCTGCGGCTCTCCCTCATCTCCCTCCGCCTCTTTCCTACTGTGCAGCGTTATAGGAATCTCATATGGCACTAAAGAGTGCTTACATTAATAAGTGATATGGGGTCACCTTTATTATTGATAACCAGCCAATGTAAAGCAGTCAGCAGTAGGCTGATATCTAGCTGGAAGGTCCCTGGTTATTTGGCCATTCCCAGCCTAAAAATTCCCAGCCCACAGCTGCCACTGAAGTGGAGAATCACATTAGATGTGCCAATTCTTTGCTCAGCTCTTCCAGATTGCCCTGGTGTGGTGGCAATCAGCCTAATGGTAGTTGGTGTTGATGTCAGCTGTGAATTGTCAAAAATCACATACACTATCAAGCCTTGGTGTTGATAATGGAGAGATATCTATCAGACACCCCGATACTAACCCAGTAATGAGAAAAAATATTGTGAAGGAAAAAAACCCATTCAGCTCCACCTTAGTCTGCAAATGGAAACCTGAAATTCAATGCATAGAAAAAAACCTCCTCTGCTCCTCTTCCCTCCACTGCCCCGCAGCGCAGCGTTCTATTGAGTCCCTGTGTTCAGAGCACAACAGGGGGATGATTTCCCTGCTGTGCTCTGAACAGTTTGGCGGTGGTTGCAGCATGTGCTGTAATACTGATGACAGGCTGCGATCACCTCTCAACGCTGCAGATACCTCACCCCCGGACCTTCACTACCCCACTACCTGGCAACTCCTGTCATCGCATCCATTGAGCAGTGTGGGCGATGGCAGGGCAATTTACAGCCTGTAGCATACACAGCGAGCTACACAAAGATGGCACCAATTTCCTCCCACGGTTATGACCTGGAAAGCCAAGGGGCTGTGCCCAGGTCACAGCTAGAGGCAGGAGGAGCAGCCTCAATACAAGAGATGCCCAGGGGCTGCCATATCTGAGGTATGTAAGTGTCATGCTCAGACACTTACACGCCTCCAATTGCAAATGGCAGCCCCCAGTGGCTGAAGTAAAGATTAATAAAGTGGTAAATTTACATTTTTGTATTAAAAATAATTGATTATACAATCAATAATTATTAATATAAAATCGTGGCACTTTCCCTTTAACCCCTTGGCACTATATGCCGGTATATCCTTCTAGAGCTGACTTGTAAATTAGTGCTGGATAGCTGCATCATGGTGGTTACACAAGTACTGTCTGAATACCCTGTAAGAAATGGCTTATTGTGAAATTTGCTGCAAACCAGTATCAAGAAATATTGACAATACCAATATCGATTAGGGATACTGCACAATGACTATATCCCTACGTACAACCCCAATTGTAAAAGGATATGCTAATATGTAAAGAAAACAAGAATGCAATGACTTGGAAGCCTCTTACAATCAGATTGTATGCACAACAGAATATAAAACACAGATCAGAGGATTCATTTTTATAAAAAATTACTGTATTTTGCGGTTTAAATGATGCACTGGATTATTAGATGCACCCCCAAATTTTGAGGAGAAAAATAGGAAAAAAAACTTTTGTTTAATAAAATGGTGGTGCTTCTTACAATCCAGGCATCTTTATACTTAGCGGGGATGGTGGCTGCGGTGAAGTGTTCTTACCGAGGCGTCAATGCTGTGAACCCAGAGCTGGGGGTGTTGCGGTGGTCCTGCAGTGTGCGGTGGTGGTGGTACGGTGTCGAGCTGTAGCGCTGCGGTGGTGGCATATGGCAGCCGCCATTCTTCTTCCGGGGTCGGGCTTCTTACTCGATGCAGATGGAGGAAAGCCAAGATCTCTGCCTGCGCCACTTCTGTCGCCATTTTCCTGGAGACATTGCGTAGAAGCAGGCGCAGATGGAGATCTCGGCTTTCCCTCTTCTGCGTCGAGTAAGAAGCCAGACGCTGGACCCCAGAAGAAGAATGGCAGCTGCCATGTCACTGCCGCAGGGCTACCGCTCGCCACTGTACCACCATCGCAGGACCACCGCTTGCCGCTGTATCAGCTCCGGGCCCTCAGCATTGACCCCTCGGTAATAACAGTGTTCAGATGCACCCCTATTTTACCCCTAATTTTGGGGATCATAAAAGTGCGTCTTAAAATCCAAAAAATACGGTAACTTGTCGAGTATTTGATGGCAGCAACATATCTCAAAAAAGGTGGGGCAAGGTCTACCTATCTAGTGATGAGCGAACGTGCTCAAATAAGGTGTTATCCAAGCATACTTGTGTGCTAATAGAGTTGAATACTAAGTTTGAGTCACCGTGGCTGTCTCACAGCTGTTTGACAGCCGCAACAAACAGGCAATCCTTCATGTGTTTCAGCTGTCTATTGGCATACAAGTGTGCTCAGATAACTTCTTATCCGAGCACGTTCGCTCATCACAAGTGGATTCCCCCTCTCTTTTTAGTTTTGGTATAGGAATGTTTCCCCATTTTCGTATAATATACAGTGGGTACGGAAAGTATTCAGACCCTTTTACATTTTTCACTCTTTGTTTCATTGCAGCCATTTGGTAAATTTAAAAAAAAGTTCTTTTTTTCTCATTAGTGTACACTCTGCACCCCATCTTGACTGAATAAAAAACAGAAATGTAGAATTGTTTGCAAATTTATTAAAAAAGAAAAACTGAAATATCACATAAGTATTCAGACCCTTTGCTCAGTATTGAGTAGAAACACCCTTTTGAGCTAGTACAGCCATGAGTCTTCTTGGGAATGATGCAATAAGTTTTTCATACCTAGGTTTGGGGATTCTCTGCCATTCTGACTTGCCAATCCTCTCCATTTCCGTCAGGTTGGATGGTGAATGTTGGTGGACAGCCATTTTCAAGTCTCTCCAGAGATGCTCAATAGGGTTTAGGTCAGGGCTCTGGCTGGGTAAGTCAAGAATGGTCACAGAGTTGTTCTGAAGCCACTCGTTTGTTATTTTAGCTGTATGCTTAGGGTCATTGTCTTGTTGGATGGTGAACTTTCGGCCAAGTCTGAGGTCCAGAGAACTCTGCAAGGGGTTTTCATTTAGGATATCTCTGCACTTGGCCGCATTTGTGTTTCATTCAATGAAAACCAGTTGTCTTGTCCCCCCACCCCCGTAGCATGATGCTGCCACCACCATGTTTCACTGTTGGGATTGTATTGGGCAGGTGATGAGCAGTGCCTGCTCCCATCTCCCTACTGCATCTCTGGAGCTCAGCCAGAGTGATCTTGGGGTTCTTCTTTACCTCTCTCACCAAGGCTCGTCTCCCACGATTGCTCAGTTTGGCTGGACGGGCAGGTCTAGGAAGACTTCTGGTGGTCCCAAACTTCTTCCATTTAAGGATTATGGAGGCCACTGTGCTCTTAGGAACCTTGAATACTGCAGAAATTGTGTTGTAACCTTGGCCAGATCTGTGCCTTGCCACAATTCTGTCTCCGAGTTCCTTGGCCAGTTCCTTTGACCTAATGATTCTCATTTGGTCAGAAATGCACTGTGAGCTGTGAGGTCTTATATAGACAGGTGTGTGCCTTTACAAATCAAGTCCTATCAGTTTAATTAACCCCTTACCGACATCGGACGTACTATCCCGTCCGATGTCGGCTCCCCTGCTTTGATGCAGGGCTCCGCGGTGAGCCCGCATCAAAGCCGGGACATGTCAGCTGTTTTGAACAGCTGACATGTGCCCGCAATAGCGGCGGGTGAAATCGCGATTCACCCGCCGCTATTACTAGTTAAATGCCGCTGTCAAACGCAGACAGCGGCATTTAACTACCGCATCCGGCCGGGCGGCCGGAAATGACATCATCGCCGACCCCCGTCACATGATCGGGGGTCGGCGATGTGTCAGGACAGTAACCATAGAGGTCCTTGAGACCTCTATGGCTACTGATTGCCGGTAGCTGTGAGCGCCACCCTGTGGTCGGCGCTCACAGCACACCTGCATTTCTGCTGCATAGCAGCGATCTGATGATCGCTGTTATGTAACAGCGGCGATCGTGCTGTGCCTGCTTCTAGCCTCCCATGGAGGCTATTGAAGCATGGCAAAAGTTAAAAAAAAAAAAAAAAAAAAAAGTTAAAAAAATGTGAAAAAAAATATATATATAAAAGTTTAAATCACCACCCTTTCGCCCCAATCAAAATAAATCAATAAAAAAAAAATCAAATCTACACATTTGGTATCGCCACGTTCAGAATCGCCCGATCTATCAATAAAAAAAAGCATTAACCTGATCGCTAAACGGCGTAACGAGAAAAAAAATCGAAACGCCAGAATTACGTTTTTTTTGGTCTCCGCGACATTGCATTAAAATAAAATAACGGGCGATCAAAAGAACGTATCTGCACCGAATTGTAATCATTAAAAACGCCAGCTCAGCACACAAAAAATAACCCTTCAACCGACCCCAGATCATGAAAAATGGAGACGCTACGAGTATCGGAAAATGGCGCTATTTTTTTTTTTTTTAGCAAAGTTTGGAATTTTTTTTCACCACTTAGGTAAAACATAACCTAGCCATGTTAGGTGTCTATGAACTCGTAATGACCTGGAGAATCATAATGGCAGGTCAGTTTTAGCATTTAGTGAACCTAGCAAAAAGCCAAGCAAAAAACCAGTGTGGGATTGCACTTTTTTGGGGATTTCACCGCACTTGGAATTTTTTTCCCGTTTTCTAGTACACGACATGGTAAAACCAATGATGTCGTTCAAAAGTACAACTCGTCCCGCAAAAAATAAGCCCTCACATGGCCAAATTGACGGAAAAATAAAAAAGTTATGGCTCTGGGAAGGAGGGGAGTGAAAAACGAACACGGAAAAATGAAAAAACCCACGGTCATGAAGGGGTTAAACACAGCTGGCCTTCAATGAAGGAGTAGAACCATCTCTAGGAGGATCACAAGGAAATGGACAGCAAGTGACTTAAATATGAGTGTCTGGGCAAAGGGTCTGAATACTTATGACCATGTGATATTTCAGTTTTTCTTTTTAATTACATTTGCAAAAATTTCTACATTTCTGTTATTTTTCAGTCAAGATGGGGTGCAGAGTTTACATTAATGAGGAAAAAAAGAACTTTTTTTGAATTTACCAAATAGCTGCAATGAAAAAGAGTGAAAAAAATCTAAAGGGGTCTGAATACTTTCCGTACCCACTGTAGATCTAGCCTCTTGGGTCTCCTTTGCCAAAGTGTTCATTTCATAATGCGCCACCAATTTTCTATTGGAAAAAGATCTGGACTACAGGTGGTCACAGTTCATCGCCCAAATTCTTCCTCTGAGAAGCCGTGTTGTTGTGCTGGATGCAGAAGGTTTAGCATTGTCCTGCTGAAACGTGAAAGGCCTTCCCTGAAGTAGACGTTGTCTGGATGGGAGCATAAGTTGGTTGTTGTAAAACCTCAGTATAAAACCTCATTCCGATGGCTGTGTTGCATGTACGTGTTGTATTTGTATTTTTCATGGCTAGAACTCATACACATTACAGTCTGGTATTCCATTCACATGTCTGTTTCATCCTGTGTCACAGATGAAAAGGACAAATGCAAGTCTATGGGTCCATGAAAAACTCGTCCACCGAATGTATGGCGTCCGTTTGCTGTCTTTGTTCAACATTGTAAAGCAGTGTTCCCCAACTCTGGTCCTCGAGAGCCACCAACAGGTCATGTTTTCAGGATTTCCTTAGTATTGCATAGGTGATAATTGCATCACCTGCACAGGCAATAATTGTATCTCCTGTGCAATACTAAGGAGATCCTGAAAACATGACCTGTTGGTGGCTCTTGAGGACCGGAGTTGGGGAACACTGTTGTAACCCCTTCATGACCCAGCCTATTTTGGCCTTAATGACCTTGCCATTTTTTGCAATTCTGACCAGTGTCCCTTTATGAGGTAATAACTCAGGAACGCTTCAACGGATCCTTGCGGTTCTGAGATTGTTTTTTCGTGACATATTGGGCTTCATGTTAGTGGTAAATTTAGGTCGATAATTTCTGAGTTTATTTGTGAAAAAAACGGAAATTTGGCGAAAATTTTGAAAATTTCGCAATTTTCACATTTTGAATTTGTATTCTGTTAAACCAGAGAGTTATGTGACACAAAATAGTTAATAAATAACATTTCCCACATGTCTACTTTACATCAGCACAATTTTGGAAAGAAATTTTTTTTTTGCTAGGAAGTTATAAGGGTTAAAATTTGACCAGTGATTTCTCATTTTTACAACAAAATTTACAAAACCATTTTTTTTAGGGACCACCTCACATTTGAAGTCAGTTTGAGGGTTCTATATGGCTGAAAATACCCAAAAGTGACACCATTCTAAAAACTGCACCCCTCAAGGTGCTCAAAACCACATTCAAGAAGTTTATTAACCCTTCAGGTGTTTCACAACAGCAGAAGCAACATGGAAGGAAAAAGTGAACATTTAACTTTTTAGTCACAAAAATGATCTTTTAGCAACAATTTTTTTATTTTCCCAAGGGTAAAAGGAGAAACTGGACCACAAAAGTTGTTGTCCAATTTGTCCTGAGTACGTTGATACCTCATATGTGGGGGTAAACCACTGTTTGTGGGCACGGCAGGGCTCGGAAGCGAAGGAGCGCTGTCATGATTCTCAATGGCGAGAGAACATAGCCCAGCATATATGAGAACTAGCTCTTGGAAGATGGAAACTATACTGACCATGAACTAAACCTGCCGCACAACTAGAAGTGGCCGGGTAGCATGCCTACGTTTTTTTATCCCTAGATGCCCAGCGCCAGCCGGAGAACTACCTAATCCTAGCAGAGGAAAAGACAGTCCTGGCTCACCTCTAGAGAAATTTTCCCAAAAGGCAGACAGAGGCCCCCACATATATTGGCGGTGATTTTAGATGAAATGACAAACGTAGTATGAAAATAGGTTTAGCAAAATCGAGGTCCGCTTACTAGATAGCAGGAAGACAGAAAGGGCACTTTCATGGTCAGCAGAAAACCCTATCAAAACACCATCCAGAAATTACTTTAAGACTCTAGCATTAACTCATAACACCAGAGTGGCAATTTCCGCTCACAAGAGCTTTCCAGACACAGTAACGAAACAGCAGCTGTGAACAGGAACAAAATGCAAAAACACACAAGGACAAAAGTCCAACTTAGCTGGGAGTTGTCTAGTAGCAGGAACATGCACAGAAAGGCTTCTGATTACATTGTTGACCGGCATGAAACTGACAGAGGAGCAAGGTTATATAGCGACTCCCACATCCTGATAGGAGCAGGTGAACAGAGGGGATGATGCACACAAGTTCAATTCCACAAGTGGCCACCGGGGGAGCCCAGAATCCAATTTCACAACAGTACCCCCCCTCAAGGAGGGGGCACCGAACCCTCACCAGAACCACCAGGGCGATCAGGATGAGCCCTATGAAAGGCACGGACAAGATCGGAGGCATGAACATCAGAGGCAGTGACCCAAGAATTATCCTCCTGACCGTATCCCTTCCATTTGACCAGATACTGGAGTTTCCGTCTGGAAACACGAGAGTCTAAGATCTTTTCCACAACGTACTCCAACTCACCCTCAACCAACACCGGAGCAGGAGGCTCAACGGAAGGCACAGCTGGTACCTCATACCTGCGCAACAATGACCGATGAAAAACATTATGAATCGAAAAGGATGCAGGGAGGTCCAAACGGAAGGACACAGGGTTAAGAATCTCCAATATCTTGTACGGGCCGATGAACCGAGGCTTAAACTTAGGAGAAGAAACCCTCATAGGGACAAAACGAGAAGACAACCACACCAAGTCCCCAACACAAAGCCGAGGACCAACACGACGACGGCGGTTGGCAAAAAGCTGAGTCTTCTCCTGGAACAACTTCAAATTGTCCACCACCTGCCCCCAAATCTGATGCAACCTCTCCACCACAGCATCCACTCCAGGACAATCCGAAGATTCCACTTGACCGGAGGAAAATCGAGGATGAAACCCCGAATTACAGAAAAACGGGGACACCAAGGTGGCAGAGCTGGCCCGATTATTGAGGGCGAACTCCGCCAAAGGCAAAAAAGCAACCCAATCATCCTGATCCGCAGACACAAAACACCTCAAATATGTCTCCAAGGTCTGATTAGTCCGCTCGGTCTGGCCATTAGTCTGAGGATGGAAAGCAGACGAAAAAGACAAATCTATGCCCATCCTAGCACAGAATGCCCGCCAAAATCTAGACACGAATTGGGTCCCTCTGTCAGAAACGATATTCTCCGGAATACCATGCAAACGAACAACATTTTGAAAAAACAGAGGAACCAACTCGGAAGAAGAAGGCAACTTAGGCAAGGGAACCAGATGGACCATCTTAGAGAAACGGTCACACACCACCCAGATGACAGACATCTTCTGAGAAACAGGCAGATCCGAAATAAAATCCATCGAGATGTGCGTCCAAGGCCTCTTCGGGATAGGCAAGGGTAACAACAATCCACTAGCCCGAGAACAACAAGGCTTGGCCCGAGCACAAACGTCACAAGACTGCACAAAGCCTCGCACATCTCGTGACAGGGAAGGCCACCAGAAGGACCTTGCCACCAAATCCCTGGTACCAAAGATTCCAGGATGACCTGCCAACGCAGAAGAATGAACCTCAGAGATGACTCTACTGGTCCAATCATCAGGAACAAACAGTCTACCAGGTGGGCAACGATCAGGTCTATCCGCCTGAAACTCCTGCAAGGCCCGCCGCAGGTCTGGAGAAACGGCAGACAATATCACTCCATCTTTAAGGATACCTGTGGGCTCAGAATTACCAGGGGAGTCAGGCTCAAAACTCCTAGAAAGGGCATCCGCCTTAACATTCTTAGAACCCGGTAGGTAAGACACCACAAAATTAAACCGAGAGAAAAACAACGACCAGCGCGCTTGTCTAGGATTCAGGCGCCTGGCAGACTCAAGGTAAATTAAATTTTTGTGGTCAGTCAATACCTCCACCTGATGTCTGGCCCCCTCAAGCCAGTGACGCCACTCCTCAAAAGCCCACTTCATGGCCAAAAGCTCCCGATTCCCAATATCATAATTCCGCTCGGCGGGCGAAAATTTACGGGAAAAAAAAGCACAAGGTCTCATCACGGGGCAGTCGGAACTTCTCTGCGACAACACCGCCCCAGCTCCGATTTCAGAAGCGTCGACCTCAACCTGAAAAGGAAGAGCAACATCAGGCTGACGCAACACTGGGGCGGAAGAAAAGCGGCGCTTGAGCTCCCGAAAGGCCTCCACAGCATCAGGGGACCAATCAGCAACATCAGCACCCTTCTTAGTCAAATCAGTCAATGGTTTTACAACATCAGAAAAACCAGCAATAAATCGACGATAAAAGTTAGCAAAGCCCAAAAATTTCTGAAGACTCTTAAGAGAAGAGGGTTGCGTCCAATCACCAATAGCCTGAACCTTGACAGGATCCATCTCGATGGAAGAGGGGGAAAAAATGTATCCCAAGAAGGAAATCTTTTGAACCCCAAAAACACACTTAGAACCCTTCACACACAAGGAATTAGACCGCAAAACCTGAAAAACCCTCCTGACCTGCTGGACATGAGAGTCCCAGTCATCCGAAAAAATCAGAATATCATCCAGATACACAATCATAAATTTATCCAAATAATCGCGGAAAATGTCATGCATAAAGGACTGGAAGACTGAAGGGGCATTTGAAAGACCAAAAGGCATCACCAAATACTCAAAATGGCCCTCGGGCGTATTAAATGCGGTTTTCCACTCATCCCCCTGCTTGATTCGCACCAAATTATACGCCCCACGGAGATCAATCTTAGAGAACCACTTGGCCCCCTTTATACGAGCAAACAAATCAGTAAGCAGTGGTAACGGATATTGATATTTAACCGTGATTTTATTCAAAAGTCGATAATCAATACACGGCCTCAAAGAGCCGTCTTTCTTAGACACAAAGAAAAAAACGGCTCCTAAGGGAGATGACGAAGAACGAATATGTCCCTCTTCCAAGGACTCCTTTATATATTCTCGCATAGCAGCGTGTTCAGGCACAGACAGATTAAATAAACGACCCTTAGGGTATTTACTACCCGGGATCAAGTCTATGGCACAATCGCACTCCCGGTGCGGAGGTAGTGAACCAACCTTGGGTTCTTCAAAAACGTCACGAAAGTCAGACAAGAATTCAGGAATCTCAGAGGGAATAGATGATGAAATGGAAACCAAAGGTACGTCCCCATGAGTTCCTTTACATCCCCAGCTTAACACAGACATAGCTCTCCAGTCGAGGACTGGGTTATGAGATTGCAGCCATGGCAATCCCAGCACCAAAACATCATGTAGATTATACAGCACCAGAAAGCGAATAACCTCCTGGTGATCCGGATTAACACGCATAGTCACTTGTGTCCAGTATTGTGGTTTATTACTAGCCAATGGGGTGGAGTCAATCCCTTTCAGAGGTATCGGAGCCTCCAATGGCTCCAAATCATACCCACAGCGTTTGGCAAAGGACCAATCCATAAGACTCAAAGCAGCGCCAGAGTCGACATAGGCGTCCGCGGTAATAGATGACAAAGAACAAATCAGGGTCACAGATAGAATAAACTTAGACTGTAAAGTGCTAATTGAAACAGACTTGTCAGGCTTCTTAGTACGCTTAAAGCATGCTGATATAACATGAGTAGAATCACCACAATAGAAGCACAACCCATTTTTTCGTCTAAAATTCTGCCGCTCGCTTCTGGACAGAATTCTATCACATTGCATATTTTCTGGCATTTTCTCAGTAGACACCGCCAAATGGTGCACAGGTTTGCGCTCCCGCAGACGCCTATCTATCTGAATAGCCATCGTCATGGACTCATTCAGACTCGCAGGCACAGGGAACCCCACCATAACATCCTTAATGGCATCAGAGAGACCTTCTCTGAAAATCGCCGCCAGGGCGCACTCATTCCACTGAGTAAGCACAGACCATTTGCGGAATTTTTGGCAGTATATTTCAGCTTCATCTTGCCCCTGAGACAAGGACATCAAGGCCTTTTCCGCCTGAAGCTCTAAATGAGGTTCCTCATAAAGCAACCCCAAGGCCAGAAAAAACGCATCCACATTGAGCAACGCAGGATCCCCTGGTGCCAATGCAAAAGCCCAGTCTTGAGGGTCGCCCCGGAGCAAGGAAATTACAATCCTGACCTGCTGTGCAGGGTCTCCGGCAGAGCGAGACTTCAGGGACAAAAACAATTTGCAATTATTTTTAAAATTTTGAAAGTGAGATCTAGTCCCCGAGAAGAATTCAGGCAAAGGAATTCTAGGCTCAGACATAGGTGCATGAACAACAAAATCTTGCAAATTTTGTACCTTTGTGGCGAGATTATTCAAACCTGTAGCTACACTCTGAAGATCCGTTTGAAACAGGTGAACACAGAGCCATTCAAGGATTAGAAGGAGAGAAAGAGAGGAAGGCTGCAGTATAGGCAGACTAGCAAGTGATTCAATTAAGAGCACACTCAGAACTAGAGGGAAAAAAAAAAAAAAATTGTAGCAGACTTCTTTTTTCTCTCCTTTCTCAGCCAGTAATTTAACCCTTTTTTGGGCCGGTCAAACTGTCATGATTCTCAATGGCGAGAGAACATAGCCCAGCATATATGAGAACTAGCTCTTGGAAGATGGAAACTATACTGACCATGAACTAAACCTGCCGCACAACTAGAAGTGGCCGGGTAGCATGCCTACGTTTTTTTATCCCTAGATGCCCAGCGCCAGCCGGAGAACTACCTAATCCTAGCAGAGGAAAAGACAGTCCTGGCTCACCTCTAGAGAAATTTTCCCAAAAGGCAGACAGAGGCCCCCACATATATTGGCGGTGATTTTAGATGAAATGACAAACGTAGTATGAAAATAGGTTTAGCAAAATCGAGGTCCGCTTACTAGATAGCAGGAAGACAGAAAGGGCACTTTCATGGTCAGCAGAAAACCCTATCAAAACACCATCCAGAAATTACTTTAAGACTCTAGCATTAACTCATAACACCAGAGTGGCAATTTCCGCTCACAAGAGCTTTCCAGACACAGTAACGAAACAGCAGCTGTGAACAGGAACAAAATGCAAAAACACACAAGGACAAAAGTCCAACTTAGCTGGGAGTTGTCTAGTAGCAGGAACATGCACAGAAAGGCTTCTGATTACATTGTTGACCGGCATGAAACTGACAGAGGAGCAAGGTTATATAGCGACTCCCACATCCTGATAGGAGCAGGTGAACAGAGGGGATGATGCACACAAGTTCAATTCCACAAGTGGCCACCGGGGGAGCCCAGAATCCAATTTCACAACAGAGCGCCATTTGACTTTTTGAATGAAAAATTGGCTCCAATCTTTAGCGGACACCATGTCGCGTTTGGAGAGCCCCCGTGTGCCTAAACATTGGAGCTCCCCCACAAGTGACCCCATTTTGGAAACTAGACGCCCCAAGGAACTTATCTAGATGCATAGTGAGCACTTTAATCCCCCAGGTGCTTCACAAATTGATCCGTAAAAATGAAAAAGTACTTTTTTTTCACAAAAAAATTTTTTAGCCTCAATTTTTTCATTTTCACATGGGCAACAGGATAAAATGGATCCTAAAATTTGTTGGGCAATTTCTCCTGAGTACGCCGATACCTCATATGTGGGGGTAAACCACTGTTTGGGTGCACGGCAAGGCTTGGAAGGGAAGGCGCGCCATTTGACTTTTTCAATGGAAAATTAGCTCCAATCGTTAGTGGACACCATGTTGCGTTCGGAGAGCCCCTGTGTGCCTAAACATTAGAGCTCCCCTACAAGTGACCCCATTTTGGAAACTAGACCCCCCAAGGAACTAATCTAGATGTATAGTGAGCACTTAAAACCCCCAGGTGCTTCACAGAAGTTTATAACGCAGAGCCATGAAAATAAAAAAATATTTTTCTTTCCTCAAAAATGATTTTTAGCCCGGAGTTTTTTATTTTCCCAAGGATAATAGGAGAAATTGGACCCCAAATGTTGTTGTCCAGTTTGTCCTGAGTACGATGATACCCCATATGTGGGGTAAACCACTGTTTGGGTGCACGGCAGGGCTCGGAAGGGAAGGCACGCCATTTGGCTTTTTGAATGGAAAATTAGCTCCAATCATTAGCGGACACCATGTCACGTTTGGAGAGCCCCTGTATCTCCTGTGCAATACTAAGGAGATCCTGAAAACATGACCTGTTGGTGGCTCTTGAGGACCGGAGTTGGGGAACACTGTTGTAAAGTATGAGAAGCTTTGTAACTATATTTCTTAATCCATCTGTAAAAATCACTGAGTAAAAAACGGACACGCCGGTGACATATTCATCCAAAACACTGATCCAGTACCATTATTTTTTTTTTTAACATACTGTACGTGTTTAAACACGGACGTTTGAATGAGGCCTAAGGCTATGTGCACACGTTGCGGTTTTTACCGCGGAACCGCAGCGTTTCTGCAGCTGCGTGTCCGCAGCAGTTTCCATTGCGTTTCCAGTTACATGTAAACCCTATGGAAACCGCAATACGCTGTGCACATGCTGCGGGAAAAACCGCGCAGAAACGCAGCCGTTTACATTCCGCAGCATGTCACTTCTTTGTGCAGAATCGCCGCGATTCTGCACACATAGGAATGCATTGATCCGCTTTCTTTCCGCATGGCGCCATGCCCACGATGCGTGAAGTAAGCGGATCATGTGCAGATGGTACCCAGGGCGAAGGAGAGGAGACTCTCCTCCAGGCCCTGGTAACCATATTTGTGTAAAAAAAAAAAAAAAAGGAATTAAAATAAAAAATGATATACTCAGCGCTGCACGCGGCCGTCCGGTCTCAGGGTTGCTGTGCGAACAGGACCTGCGGTGACGTCGCGGTCACATGACCGTGATGACGCCCGGGTCACATGACCGTGACGTCACGAAGGTCCTTCTCGCACAGCATCTTTGGAACCGGACCGCCGCGTGCAGCGCCGAGGAGATCGGGACGTCAGAGGGTGAGTATATACCATTTTTTAATAATTTTTAACATTACTATTGATGCTGCATATGCAGCATCAATAGTATAGGAGTAAACCTGCAGCGGAAACCGCAAAACAAACCGCGATAAATCTGCAGGGATAACCGCAGTGGTTTTGCCCTGCAGATTTATCAAATCCACTGCGGGAGAACCCACAGAGGACCCTCCCTACGTGTGCACATAGCCTAATTCTCCAGCATTGATAGTTTCCATAAAGAATTTCAAATTGTTATTCATCTGACCACAGAACAGTTTTCCATTTGACCCGGAGAAGTCTGGAGCATTTTTGGATGTTGTTAAAATATGGCTTCTTCATTGAATATAGCACTTAATTGATAACTTACATTTGTGGATTGCATGGTGAACTGTGTTCAGACAATGATTTCAGGAAGTATTTCTGAGCCCATGCAGTGATTAGGGCCACCATATTATGCCTGCTTTTTAAAAGCCGTGAAACCTGTGCAGCATTAAATATTGACCATCTGCCTTGTCCCTTGTGCGCATGGATTTCTCAAATCTCTGAATCTGATATTATGTACTGTAGGATGTGGGATATTCAAAGTCTTTGCATTTTACATTGTGGAACATCCACAATTTTTAGATGAAGTTGTTCAGATTTCTGAACCACTAACCATCTTTGCTACTGAGTTTATTATTGACTGTTATGTGACAGAGTTGTAAAATTGCCCTCCAGTTTTTCATTAATACCACTTGCTTTTCCTGCCATTTGTTAAACCTGTCCCAACTTTTTTGATATGTGTTTCTGCCATCAGTCTCTTCCAAATTAGTTATTTTTTCCAATGAAACTGAAACATATTTAACTTTCCACTTTTTATCTGTTTTCTATGTTCTGCTGTGAATATAGAGATTTCCAAATCATTGCATTTATGTATTCTTTCTATTTTATACAGGGTCCCACCTTTTTTTGGACAGTCGGCAAAGATGGCATACAAACAAGTGTATAGAAAAGCAATGATTTTATCATCAAAATCAAATGAACAGTATAAGGCCGGTGGCCACTATCTGGAAGTAGCAGCGCTTTAGATTCAGTGTATATTCGCTGCATCCAAAGTGTTGCTATCTGTTGAACACAGATGAACCCTGCATGTGATCACTGAACTGTGCGGATTCACCGCGTTCAATACATTCTATTGAAGAAATTTCTTTTGCAGAGACTCATGACTCCACAAGAGAAATTGACATGCTGCGGTCTTAATGCACATGCCACATGTCTGGCTCCGTCGGTGAGGCGTCTCTGGAAGCAAAGTGGGCCTGGGATTTCTAGAAATCCCATCCACTATGCTGTAGCAGCTGGCTGCTGCAGGTTGGACGTTGCACAAGCATGTAGCGTCAAACCCGTAGCAATTTCTGATTGTAGGCACATATCCTTAAATTGCTAAAATAAATAACACAATTTTTACATAGTTACTAAACAACTAAGAGACATTAATTAAGCTTGGTTATTTCCATAGTATTAGAGTAAGTTCATACTACATTTTTTTTTTTTTTTTGTTTATGGAAAGTGCATTGAACAACAAGGTGGATTGCTGCTGAGGGGAAAAAGAAAAAAAATCTTTAAATTTTCAGCTTAGCGAGTGCGAACGAGCTGAGTGTGACCTGAGCGTAAGTGTGAACGGTGGTAAGTGTGTGACTTGTGATTCAGTGACTTTGGATTCAGGGAGTTTCCAAGGGAGGAATTACTGAATTGCTATCTGTATTTTATTAACCCCTTAATGACAGCTTATAAATCTTTTAACTGACCTGAGATATAAGAGAATAGCCTCCCCATACAGCTGACAATCCAGCAGCTGTTGGCTGTCTACTATAACTGACAACTTACTGCATCAGCCACGATCCGTGTTTGCACTGTCCAAATCTATTTAACCCCTTAAATGCTGATGTCAATAGAGACTCCATCATTATAAATGGTTAACAAAGTGTCGGGGCTTCCTCTTTCTCCAAATTGGTGCCTTCAGATCATGATTGTGTGGTCCTGATGTTTGCCATGGCAACTCATGACCAAATAGTGGTCTTAGAGTCTGACAGCTGTTGTAACCTGTTCAGAAGTTAGAAGCATTTAGGTGGTAAAAATACACATTTTCATCTCTGTTATGCCACTTTGCATTAATTCCTGAAAATCACCTGAAGGGTTAATAAACTACCTGACAGCAGTTTTCAATATGTCAGGGGTTGCTGTTTTTAAAATGGTATCACTTTTGGGGGTTTCTCAATATATGGGACCACTAAAGGCACTTCAATCATGGATAGGTCCCTAAAAAAATAAATTTTGTAAATTTCCTTGAAAAAATTACTGCTACATTTTTAAGCCTCCTAAAATGCTAACAAAATAAAAGAATATTTTATAAATGGTGCTGATGTAAAGCAGGCATGAGGAAAATGTTATTTATTAATGTTTTAATGTGTTATGTCTATATGGATTAAAAGGGATAATCATTCAAACTTTGAAAATTGCAAATTTTTTACATTTTTCTCAGATTTCTGATATGTTTTGTGTTTATTTATAAAAAATATCGACCTAAATTTACCATTATCATAAAGTATAATGTGTTACAAAAAAAAATCTCAAAATCACTGTAATATGTTGAAGCGTTCCAGAGTTATTACCACATAAAGTAACACTGCTCAGTTTTCAAAAATTTGGCTCCGTCACTAAGGGGTTAAAGGGAACCTGTCACCCCCAAAATCGATGGTGAGGTAAGCCCACCGTCATCAGGGGCTTATCTACAGCATTCTGTAATGCTGTAGATAAGTCCCTGATGTTGCCTAAAAGAGGAGAAAGAGGTTAGATTATACTCACCCAGGGGCGGTCCCGCTGCGGTCCGGGTCCGATGGGTGTCTCAGGTCCGGTCCGGAGCCTCCCATCTTAATTCCATGACGTCCTCTTCTGGTCTTCTGCGGCGCAGGCGTACTTTGCCCTGTTGAGGGCAGAGCAAAGTACTTTAGTGCGCAGGTGCCGGGACAGGTCGAAGAGGCCCGGCGCCTGCGCACTGTAGTACTTAGCTCTGCCCACAACAGGGCAGACAAAGTACACCTGCGCCGCAGCCGCGGCATTTAGACCAGAAGAGGACGTCATGGAATGAAGATGGGAGGCTCTGGACCGGACCTGAGACGCCCATCGGACTCGGACCGCAGTGGGACAGCCCCTGGGTGAGTATAATCTAACCTCTTTATCTCCTCTTTTAGGTAACATCGGGGGCTTATCTACAGCATTACAGAATGCTGTAGATAAGCCCCTGATGACGGTGGGCTTACCTCATCATCGATTTTGGGGGTGACAGGTTCCCTTTAATACTTTGTATTTGTTTTTTTTACTTAACGTTTCTGTCTGGTGGAATCCCCATTAGGAAATGTGCTCCACTATTGTTAATGCCATCCAGTCTACATCTTGCCACATGTATGCAGTCCTTGATCAGCCGGTCGAGGGTGCATACTGCTGTGCGAGATGTGAGCACATTGTGCATTTGGAAGCCCAGATACTGGATCTAAATGTGCCGCTGGCAACACTGATATCCATGGACAATATGGAAAGGAGTCTTCTGCTCACTGAGCAGACGCTCAATGGGATAGATGAAGGGGGGATTGTAGGATGGAGCTGCAGGACAGTGGAGCAGCAAGCTGGGTGACAGTTAGAAGGCGGGTAGAGGGAGGAGTGCCAGGGAGGCTAGTCCTGATCTGGCACACCCCAATAAGCTTGCTAAGTTGGCAGATGAGGGGCGGTGCCAGTTCAGGGGTAGCACTGCTGAAGCCAGGCATGTCCTCTGAAAGCCGGAGGAGTGACTGCTCCAGTAAGGAGGGAAATAGGAGAGCAGGGCAGGCCAGACAAATGCTGGGGGACTCAATTATTAGGGGAACAGATAGGGCAGTCTGTCACAAAGACCGGGATCGTCGAACGGTGTGCTGCCTACCTGGCTCTCGAGTCCGACACATCGCTAATCGGGTTGACAGATTACTGGGAGGGGCTGGTGAGGACCCAGTGGTCATGGTGCACATTGGCACAAATGACAAAGATAGAGGTAGGTGGAAGGTCCTTAAAGATGATTTCAGGGAATTAGGCTGCAAGCTGAAAGCAAGGACTTCCAACGTGGTATTTATTTTCCTAAATACTGCCTGTGCCACGTGCCACGTCAGAGAGGCAACGGGAGATTAGGGAGGTTAATAAGTGGCTCAAGAATTTGTGTAGGAAGGGGGGGGGGGGGGTTTGGGCTCCTACAGAACTGGGCCGACTTCTCAGTTGCCTACAAGCTCTACGCTTGGGACTGGCTGCACCTCAAAGGGGAAGGTGCAGCTGTGCTGGGGGAGAAAATGGCTAGAAGGTTGGAGTAGTGTTTAAACTAGGTATTGGGGGGAGGGTATTCATTTTATAGGAGGGGAAGATAGTGCACATAGAGACCTGGGCACAAATAAGGAGGTTGGGGGTGGCGGTGACATGGGGGGTGGGGTTAGAACAGTTAATTATTTAAGAAAGAATAGAGGTGCAGAGAGGAACATCAAGTGTATGTATACTAATGCCAGAATCCTCGCCAACAAAATGGACGAATTAGAAGTATTTGGAGCATAATTATGACATTGTGGGGATATCTGAAACATGGCTGGATGAGAGCCATGACTGGGCTGTTAACTTGCAGGGCTATAGTCTGTTCAGAAATGACAATATGTAAAATCATCCTTAAAACCCATCCTGCGTGATAATATAGGTGAATCTAATGAAAATGTAGAGTCCCTGTGGGTGGAGAGAAGGGGAGGGGGAAAAAATAATAAATTACTGATAGGGGTTTGTTATAAGTGTCCAAAAATAATGGAAGCAATGGAGAATATCCTTGTAAAGCAAATAGATGAAGCTGCAACTCAAGGAGAAGTCATTATTATGGGGGACTTCAACTACCCTGAAATAGATTGGGGAACTGAAACCTGAAGTTCCAGCAAAGGTAATCGGTTTTTGACAACTATGAGAGACAATTACCTTTCACAACTGGTTCAGGACCCAACAAGAAGGGAGGCACTGCTAGATCTAATATTAACCAACAGGCCAGGCCGCATATCAAATATAAGGGTTGGGGGTCACTTGGGGGATAGTGATCACAAAATAATAAGTTTTCATGTATCCTTTAATAAGATGTATAGTAGAGGGGTTACAAGGACACTAAACTTCAGGAGGGCAAATTTCCAACGGATGAGAGAGGATCTTGGTGCAATTAGCTGGGACGATATCCTGAGACATAAAAATACACAAAATGGGAGACGTTTATTAGCATCCTGGATAGGACCTGTGCACAGTATATACCATATGGGAATAAACATACTAGAAATAGGAGGAAACCAATATGGCTAAATAGAGCTGTAAGGGGCGCAATAAGTGACAAAAAGAAAGCATTTAGAGAATTAAAGGAAGTAGGTAGTGATGAGGCATTAAATAAATACAGAAAATTAAATAAATCCTGTAAAAAGCAAATCAAGGCAGCAAAGATTGAGACAGAGAGACTCATTGCCAGAGAGAGTAAAAATAATCCCAAAATATTCTTTAACTACATAAATAGTAAGAAACTAAAATATGATAGTGTTAGCCCCCTTAAAAATGGTCTGGGTGAAATGGTAGATGAGGATGAGGAAAAAGCCAATATGCTAAATGACTTTTTTTCATCAGTATTTACACAAGAAATTCCCATGGCAGACAATATGATCAGTGATAACAAAAATTCCCCATTAAATGTCACCTGCAAGTACGGCGGCATCTAAAAAATCACTACAATTGGAAAAATGTCCAGGCCCGGATGGGATACACCCCTGAGTACTGCAGGAACTAAGTACAGTCATTGATAGACCATTATTTTTAATCTTTAACCCCTTAGTGACAGAGCCAATTTGGTACTTAATGACCGAGCCAATTTTTACAATTCTGACCACTGTCACTTTAAGAGGTTATAACTCTGGAACGCTTTATCGGATCCCACTGATTCTGAGATTGTTTTTTCGTGACATATTGTACTTCAAGTTAGTGGTAAAATTTCTTCGATATTACTTGCGATTATTTATGAAAAAAATGGAAATATGGCGAAAATTTTTAAAATTTTGCAATTTTCAAACTTTGTATTTTTATGCCCTTAAATCAGAGAGATATGTCACAAAAAATAGTTAATAAATAACATTTCCCACATGTCTACTTTACATCAGCACAATTTTGGAAACAATTTTTTTTTTTGTTAGGGAGTTATAAGGGTTAAAAGTTGACCAGCAATTTCTCATTTTTACAACACCATGTTTTTTTTAGGGACCACATCACCTTTGAAGTCATTTTGAGGGGTCTATATGATAGAAAATAACCAAGTGTGACACCATTCTAAAAACTGCACCCCTCAAGCTGCTCAAAACCACATTCAAGAAGTTTATTAACCCTTTACGTACTTCACAGGAACTGAAACACTGTGGAAGAAAAAAATGATCATTTAACTTTTTTTTGCAAACATTTTACTTCAGAACCATTTTTTTAAATTTTCACAAGTGTAAAAACAGAAATTTAACCACAAGTTTTGTTGTGCAATTTTTCCTGAGTACGCCGATATGTGGAGGTAAACCACTGTTTGGGCGCACCGCAGAGCTTGAAAGTGAAGGAGCACCGTTTGACTGTTTCAATGCAGAATTGGCTGGAATTGAGATCGGACGCCATGTCGCGTTTGGAGAACCCCCTAATGTGCCTAAACAGTGGAAACCCCCCACAAGTGACACCATTTTGGAAACTAGACCCCTTAAGGAACTTATCTAGATGTGTGGTGAGCACTTTGAACCCCCAAGTGCTTCACAGAAGTTTATAACGTAGAGCCGTGAAAATAAAAAATCGCATTTGTTTTCACAAAAATGATTTTTTAGCCCACAAATTCTTATTTTCACAAGGGTATCAGGAGAAATTAGACCACAAAAGTTGTTGTGCAATTTCTCCTGAGTACGTCGATACCCCATATGTGGAGGTAAACCACTGTTTGGGCGCACCGCAGAGCTTGGAAGTGAAGGAGTGTCGTTTTACTTTTTCAATGTAGAATTGGCTGGAATTGAGATCGGATGCCATGTCACGTTTGGAGAACCGCTGATGTGCCTAAACAGTGGAGACCCCCCACAAATGACACCATTTTGGAAACTAGACCCCTTAAGGAACTTATCTAGATGTGTGGTGAGCACTTTAAACCCCCAGGTGCTTCACAGAAGTTTATAACGTAGAGCCGTGAAAATAAAAAAATCGCATTTTTTCTACAAAAATGATCTTTTTGCCTCCAAATTTTTATTTTACCAAGGGTAACAGGAGAAAATGGACCCCAGAAGTTGTTGTCCAATTTGTCTTGAGTACGCCGACACCCCATATGTGGGGGTAAACCACTGTTTGGGCGCATGGCTGAGCTCCGAGGTAAAGGAGCGCCATTTGACTTTTCAATGCAAAATTGACTGTAATTGAGATCGGACGTCATGTCGCCGTTTGGAGAGCCCCTGATGTGCCTAAACAGTAGAAACCCCCCAAAAGTGACCCCATTTTGGAAACTAGACCCCCCATGGAACTTATCTAGATGTGTAGTGAGAACTTTGAATGCCCAAGTGCATCACAGAAGTTTATAATGCAGAGTCGTGAAAATAAAAAATATTTTTTTTTTAACAATAAAGATTTTTTAGCCCCCAAGTTTTTATTTTCACAAGGGTAACAAGAGAAATTGGACCCCAAAAGATGTTGTCCAATTTGTCCTGAGTATGCTGGTGCCCCATATGTGGGGGTAAACCACTGTTTGGGCGCACGGCAGAGCTCGGAAGGGAAGGAGCGCCATTTTGGAATGCAGACTTTGATAGAATTGTCTGCGGGCGTTATGTTGCGTTTGCAGACCCCTAATGTACCTAAACAGTAGAAACCCCCAACAAGTGACCCCATTTTGGAAAATCGACCCCCCATGGAACTTATCTAGATATGTGGTGAGAACTTTGAATGCCCAAGTGCTTCACAGAAGTTTATAATGCAGAGTAGTGAAAATAAAACTATTTTTTTTTCCACAAAAAAGATTTTTAGCCCCCAAGTTTTTATTTTCACAAGGGTAACAGGAGAAATTGGACCCCAAAAGATGTTGTCCAATTTGTCCTGAGTATGCTGGTGCCCCATATGTGGGGGTAAACCACTGTTTGGGCGCACGGCAGAGCTCAGAAGGGACGGAGCACCATTTGACTTTTTTAGCGCAAAATTGGCTGTCGTGTTTGGAGACCCCCTGATGTACCTAAACAGTGGAAACCCCCAAATTATAACTCCAACCCTAACTCCAACACACCCCTAACCCTAATCTCAACCCGATCCATAATCCTAATCACAACCCTAACGATAATCACAACCCTAACCCCAAAACAGCCCTAATCAATACCCTAAATCCAACACACCCCTAACCCTAATCCCAAACGTAACCCTAATACCAACCCTAATCCCAAACGTAACCCTAATCCCAACCCTACTCCAAACCCTAACCCTAATCCCAACTCTAACCCTAACTTTAGCCCCAACCCTAACCCTAACTTTAGCCTCAACCCTAACCATAACTTTAGCCCCGTCGTCACAAAAAAGTTCAATGTAACCTTTTTTTTGTACGTCGCGTCCGCCATTTCCACGCATGCGTGGCCGTAACTCTGCCCCCTCCTCCCCAGGACATAGACTGGGCATCGGATGCGTTGAAAAACTGCATCCGCTGCCCAACGTTGTGCACAATTTTCACAACGTACGTCGGGCCAACGCATTGCGACCGCCTCGTACCGACGCAAGTGTGAAAGAAGCCTAAGGCTACTTTCACACTAGCGTCGTACTCGGCCCATCGCAGTGTGTCGGGCCGATGTACCGACGCTAGCGTTGTAAGCGCCACACAATGGGTGCAGCGGATGCTGTTTTTTCAACGCATCCGCTGCCCCATTGTGAGGTGCGGGGAGGCGGGGGCGGAGTTCCGGCCGCGCATGCGCGGTCGGAAATGGCAGACACGTCGCACAAAAAAGTTACATGTAGCTTTTTTGTGCCGACGGTCCGCCAAAGCACGACGCATCCGTCGCATGACGGATGCGACGTGTGGCAATGCGTCGCTAATGCAAGCCAATGGAGAAAAAACGCATCCTGCAAGCACTTTTGCAGGATGCGTTTTTTCTCCAACGACGCATTGCGGCGGAAGCCAAAAAACGCTAGTGTGAAAGTAGCCTAACCCTAACCCTAAATTTAGCCCCAACCCTAACCCTAACCCTAAATTTAGCCCCAACCCTAACCCTAATTTTAGCCCCAACTCGTCTCTCCTGTCGGCCGGCAGATGGCGGGCGCACTGCGCATGCGCCCGCCATGATGAAAAAGCCGGCCGGCAGGAGAAGACAGAAGAGGACCCGGGGATACCGGGTGAGTATGATAGGGTCCCCGAATCCCCCTATTTCTCTGTCCTCTGATGTGTGATCACATCAGAGGACAGAGAATTACAGATCGCTTTTTTTTTTTTTTTTTTTGCGGTCGCCGGTAAACTGTTAATTACCGGCGATCGCAAAACAGGGGTCGGTGCAAACCGACCCCGATAATGTTCTTTGGGGTCTCGGCTACCCCCGGCAGCCGAGACCCCAAAGATCTTCCGGGCGGCGGGCGTACTGCGCATGCGCCCGCCATCTTTTCCCCGGAATAAAGATGGCGGCGCCCATCGGGAGCCACGAGGAGCACCGGGGGAGGTAGGTGAGTATTGGGGGGCTATCGGGGGCCATCGGGGACCCTATTTCTTTGTCCTCCGATGTGCGATCACATCGGAGGACAGAGAAATAAAATGGCATGTCGCGTTTTGTTTTTTTTGTTGTTGCGACCGCCGGTAAACGGTTAATTACCGGCGATCGCAACTCGGGGGTCGGTAAAAACCCCCCGAATCATGTTCTCTGGGGTCTCGGCTACCCTCGGCAACCGAGACCCCAGAGAAAATCCGACTCTGGGGGGCGCTATTCACTTTTTCCACAGCGCCGTTAATTAACGGCGCTGTGGTTTAAGTACCCTTAGCGGCCGCCGTTAAAAGGCGTATCGGCGGTCGTTAAGGGGTTAAAGACTCCATAATAAATAAAGGTCTTGTGACCGAAACGTCGCTACAGGAGGCAGAATAAAATATGTAAGCCTTTTATTTTTTTCACCATCCAGTGTGGCGCTGTTCTTTTGTGTTTTGTGGTCTTGGTACATGTCCAGGCTGGGCTTCCTGGTATTGAACGTGCGCCCCTGTGTCCGCTGAGACTTTATTACCTATAAAGGAAACAAAAGGGTGCGGCTTTGATTTTTTTCTGTTTTTGACTCCATAGTAACAGGGTCTGTACCACAGGACTGGCGTATAGCAAATGTGGTGCCAATATTCAAAAAGGGGACAAAAACTGAACTTGGAAATTATAGGCCAGTAAGCTTAAGATCTACTGTGGGTAAAATCCTGGAGGGTTTTCTAAGAGATGCTATCCTGGAGTATCTGACGAGGAATAACCTCATGACCCAATATCAGCACGGTTTTACTAGGGACCATTCCTGTCAGACTAATCTGATCAATTTCTATGAAGAGGTAAATTCCGGACTGGACCAAGAGAACCCAGTGGACGTAGTGTATATGGACTTTTCAAAAGCTTTTGATATGGTGCCACACAAAAGGTTGATAAATAAAATGAGAATAATGGCGATAGGGGAAAATATGTGTAAGTGGGTTAAGAGCTGGGTCAGGGATAGGAAACAAAGGGTCTTTATTAATGGAGCACACTCGGACTGGGTTGTGGTTAACAGTGGGGTACCACAAGGGTCCATATTGGGCCCTCTTTTTAACATTTATTAATGACCTTGTAGGGGGCATTCAGAGCAGAATTTCAATATTTGCAGATGACACTAAACTCTGCAGGGTAATCAATACAGGGGAGGACAATTTTATATTACAGGATGATTTATGTAAACTAGAAGCTTGGGCTGATAAATGGCAAATGAGCTTTAATGGGGATAAATGTAAGGTCATGCATTTGGGCAGAAGTAATAAGATGTATAACTATGTGCTTAATTCTAAAACTCTGGGCAAAACCGTCAATGAATAAGACCTGGGTGTGTGGGTGGATGACAAACTCATATTCAGAGGCCAGTGTCAGGCAGCTGCTACAAAGGCAAATAAAATAATGGGATGTATTAAAAGAGGCATAGATGCTCATGAGGAGAACATAATTTTACATCTATACAAGTCACTAGTTCGACCACACTTAGAATACTAATAATAGAACAAGGCTGTTTGCCGAAACGTGCGTAGGGGTAGGCGCTGGCACCCACCTGATGTAACTTTTGCACATCATCATTGGTAACTCTTTTCTTGAGTATTTCCATGTTTAGAGATGTTTTATATTAAACTTATAGATTAATCATGTGCATTACATTGGTTTGTTTGGCTCTCTGTAGTACCTCTTTTTGATAAGCATGGTGGGTTCCTGCGCCTAATTTTGGTTTCCCACTTTTTAATGCCTGTCATGTTTGTAATTTTGTTTTTTGTGTTTTTTCTTTAATAAAATTTGCATTTTTCTCTATCCCCATGATGGCACCACGGAGAGAGGGGTCCGCCCCCAGGGACAGGAAACCTGCAGGTGAAAAAGGGCGTACCTCTCTCCCACATAAGTTGGTTTCCTGTCCCTGACGGGGAACCTACAGCACGTACCTGAAGGATTCTTCGTGGGATTCCAGGGGCTGGTCCAGTTGGTTCTTGACAGGGGGCGCCCTGTCACGGCTGAGTCGAGCGGGTTTTTCTCTCCCCTTTTTTTCCCTTCCCTGAAGCACCACCACTGGGGTCGGCGGGCCTTATGGGTGAGTGTGGAGGGGAAGGCAGTGAAGAGGATCAAGCCTGCCTTCACCACAGGAAAAAAAAAAAAAAAAGGGGTAGGAAGGGGCAGTGTTATGATCCGGTGACCTTAGAGCAGCATGAGACTTTCTCAGGAGTAGGTGGAATCTGTGCTGACCGCAAACCCTAAACTGACACCGCAACTAGAAGTAGCCGTGGGGTGTACCTAACACATCCTAGACACCCTGACACAGCCGGAGGACTAAATACCCCTATAGATGGAAGTGGGAATTCTATCTTTCCTCAGAGCAGAACCCCAAAGGATAGGCAGCCCCCCACAAATATTGACTGTGAGTATTAGAGGAAAGACACACGCAGGCAGAAATCCGGATTTAGCAAAAGAGGCCACGCTAGCTAAATAGGAAAGGATAGGACAGAATACTAAGCGGTCAGTATTAAAACCCTAAAAATATCCACAGCAGAAAATACAAAAATTCCACCATCTAACTAAAGACATGGAATGTATATCTGCATCTTCTGAGAATCCAACTTGACTGAACAAATCCAAACACAGTCTAAGCTGGACAAGAAAAAACAATAAATAGCACTGAATTGTAAAGCACACAGCATGTGTGCTGTAGAAACAAAACCAGACACTTATCTTTGCTGATTTGGTAGCAGGGCAGGAGGAACCAGACAGAGATGCAAAACGTCCAAGAACAATGGACAACTGGCAAAGGCTAATGAATCCTGCACACCTAAATACCCCAGTCAGAGCTGCAATCAGCAGGGACACCTGCCCAGGATTGCAACCCAGGGACAACTGTATTACCACCAACAACCACCGGAGGAAACCCAAGAGCAGAATTCACAACAGTACCCCCCCTTGAGGAGTGGTCACCGAACCCTCACCAGAGCCCCCAGGCCGATCAGGATGAGCCAGATGAAAGGCACGGACCAAATCAGCAGCATGGACATCAGAGGCAAAAACCCAAGAATTATCCTCCTGGCCATAACCCTTCCATTTGACAAGGTACTGAAGCCTCCGCCTCGAAAAGCGAGAATCCAAAATCTTCTCAACCACATACTCCAACTCCCCATCAACCAACACAGGGGCCGGAGGATCAACAGAGGGAACAACGGGCACCACATATTTCCGCAATAAAGATCTATGGAAGACATTATGGATAGCAAAAGAGGCCGGAAGGGCCAATCGAAAAGACACCGGATTGATAATCTCAGAAATCCTATAAGGACCAATAAACTGAGGCTTAAACTTAGGGGAAGAAACCTTCATAGGAACATGACGGGAAGACAACCAGACCAGATCCCCAACCCGAACCCGGGAACCAACACACCGACGACGGTTAGCAAAATGTTGAGCCTCCTCCTGAGACTACACCAAATTGTCCACCACATGAGCCCAAATCTGCTGCAACCTGTCCACCACTGAATCCACACCAGGACAGTCAGAAGGCTCAACCTGCCCCGAAGGAAAACGAGGATGAAAACCAAAATTACAAAAGAAGGGCGAAACGAAGGTAGCCGAACTAGCCCGATTATTAAGGGCAAGCTCGGCCAATGGCAAGAAAGCCACCCAATCATCCTGATCAGCAGACACAAAGCATCTCAAATAAGTTTCCAAAGTCTGATAAGTTCTCTTGGTCTGGCCATTTGTCTGAGGATGAAATGCGGAAGAAAAAGACAAATCAATGCCCAGCTTAGAACAAAAGGCCCGCCAAAACCTAGAAACAAACTGGGAACCTCTGTCGGACACAATATTCTCCGGAATACCATGCAAACGAACCACATGCTGAAAAAACAGCAGAACCAAATCAGATGAGGAAGGCAATTTAGGCAAAGGCACCAAATGAACCATCTTAGAGAACCGGTCTCAAACAACCCAGATAACCGACATCCTCTGGGAAACCGGAAGATCAGAAATAAAATCCATAGAAATATGCATCCAGGGCCTCTCAGGGACCGGCAAAGGCAAAAGCAACCCACTAGCATGGGAACAACAAGGCTTGGCCCGCGCACAAGTCCCACAGGACTGCACAAAAGAACGCACATCACGTGACAAGGAAAGCCACCAAAAGGACCTACCAACCAAATCTCTGGTACCAAAAATACCAGGATGGCCAGCCAACACAGAACAATGAACCTCAGAAATCACTCTACTAGTCCATCTATCAGGAGCAAACAGTTTCCCCACTGGAGAGCAGTCAGGTTTGTCAGCCTGAAATTCCTGAAGAACCCGTCGTAGTTCAGGAGAAATGGCAGAAAGGACCACACTTTCTTTCAGAATGCCGACCGGTTCAAGGACCTCAGGATAATCAGGCAAAAAACTCCTAGAGAGGGCATCAGCCTTAATATTCTTAGAACCCGGAAGATACGAGACCACGAAATCAAAACGGGGAAAAAAACAAGGACCATCGAGGTAAATCAGATTTTTATGATCGGTCAAGACCACAATATGGTGCTTAGCTCCCTCAAGCCAATGTCGCCTCTCCTCAAACGCCCACTTCATAGCCAACATTTCCCGATTGCCGACATCATAATTGCGTTCAGCAGGCGAAAACTTACGGGAAAAGAAGGCACACTGTTTCATCAAGGAACCAACAGGATCCCTCTGAGACAAAACGGCCCCTGCCCCAATCTCAGAAGCGTCAACCTCAACCTGAAACGGAAGAGAAACATCCGGTTGACGCAACACCCGGGCAGAAGTAAATCGGCTTTTAAGCTCCTAAAGGGCAGAGACAGCCGCAGAGGACCAATTCGTCACATCGGCGCCTTTCTTCGTCAAATCGGTCAAGGGTTTAACCACACTGGAGAAGTTAGCAATGAAACGGCGATAAAAATTAGCAAAGCCCAAAAATTTCTGAAGGCTCTTCACGGATGTGGGTTGAATCCAATCATGAATGGCCTGAACCTTAACCGGATCCATCTCCATAGATGAGGGAGAAAAAATGAAGCCCGAAAAAGAAACCTGCACCCCAAAGAGACACTTAGACCCCTTCACAAACAAATCATTATCACGAAGTATCTGAAATACCATCCTGACCTGTTCCACATGAGACTCCCAATCATCGGAAAAAATTAAAATATCATCCAAATATACAATCATGAATTTATCAAGATAAGTCCGGAAGATATCATGCATGAAGGACTGAAAAACAGATGGAGCATTAGAGAGCCCGAATGGCATCACAAGGTATTCAAAATGGCCTTCGGGCGTATTAAACGCAGTTTTCCATTCATCACCCTTCTTAATACGAACAAGATTATATGCCCCCCGAAGGTCAATCTTCGTAAACCAACTAGCCCCCTTAATCCTAGCAAACAAATCGGAAAGCAGAGGTAAAGGGTATTGAAACTTGACCGTGATCTTATTCAAGAGGCGATAATCAATACAAGGTCTCAAGGAGCCATCCTTCTTGGCAACAAAAAAAAATCCCACTCCCAACGGTGAAGAAGATGGCCGAATATGCCCTGTCTCCAAAGACTCCTTAACATGACTCCGCATGGCGGTATGTTCAGGCACAGACAGGTTACAAAGTCGTCCCTTAGGAAACTTACAGCCTGGAATCAAGTCAATCGCACAATCACAGTCCCTATGCGGTGGAAGGGAACTGGACTTGGGCTCATCGAATACATCCTGAAAATCTGACAAAAATTCAGGAACATCAGAAGAGGGGGAAGAGGAAATTGACATTAAAGGAACGTCATTATGAACCCCCTGACATCCTCAACTAGTCACAGACATAAACTTCCAATCCAACACAGGATTATGTACCTGCAACCATGGAAAACCCAGCACGATAGCATCATGCAAATTATGCAACACCAGAAATCGACAATCTTCCTGATGGGCTGGCGCCATGCACATGGTCACCTGTGTCCAGAACTGGGGCTTATTTTTAGCCAAAGGTGTAGCATCAATGCCCCTTAAATGAATATTGTTCTGCAAAGACTGCAAGGGAAAACCACAACGCCTGGCAAACTCAAAATCCATTAAGTTCAAGGCGGCGCCTGAATCCACAAACGCCATGACAGAAAATGATGACAATGAGCAGATCAAGGACACAGATAACAGAAATTTAGGTTGTACAGTACTGATGGTAAATGAACTAGCGATCCTCTTTGTCCGCTTAGGGCAGACTGAAATGACATGAGAAGCATCGCCACAATAAAAACACAACCTATTCTGACGTCTGAATCCTTGTTGTTCCGTTCTAGACAGAATCCTATCACACACTATTGGCTCAGGCATCTGCTCTGAGGATAACGCCACAGCGCGCACAGTTCTGCGCTTCCGCAAGCGCCGATCAATCTGAATGGCCAGAGACATAGAATCACTCAGATCGAAAGGCGTGGGAAACGCCACCATAACCTCTTTAACGGATTCAGAAAGACCCTTTCTGAAAATTGCCGCTAAAGCATCATCATTCCATTTAGTCAACACAGACCATTTTCTAAATTTCTGACAATACAATTCTGCCGCCTCTTGACCCTGAGACAGGGCCAACAAGGTCTTCTCCGCTTGATCCACAGAATTTGGTTCTTCATATAATAATCCTAAAGCCTGAAAAAAGGCATCTACATTAATCAAGGCCGGATTCCCAGATTCCAGGGAAAATGCCCAATCCTGAGGATCGCCACGCAGCAAGGGGATGACAATTTTAACCTGCTGAATGGAATCACCAGAGGATCGAGGTCTCAGAGCAAAAAACAGTTTACAGTTGTTTTTAAAACTCAAAAATTTGGACCTGTCCCCAAAAAGCAAATCAGGAGTAGGAATCTTAGGCTCTAAAACTGGAGTCTGAACAACATAATCAGAAATACCCTGTACCCTAGCAGCAAGCTGGTCTACACGAGAAGCTAATCCCTGAACATCCATGCTAGCACAAGACTCCTCAGCCACCCAGAGAAAAAGAGGGAAGAAAAGACAAAGCAGGCTACAGAAAAAAAAATGGCTCAACACCTTTCTTCCCTTCTTCTGAGATGCATTTAACTCATTGTTGGCCAGTTGTACTGTTATGATCCGGTGACCTTGGAGCAGCATGAGACTTTCTCAGGAGTAGGTGAAATCTGTATTGACTTCAAACCCTAAACTGACACCGCAACTAGAAGTAGCCGTGGGGTGTACCTAACACATCCTAGACACCTCGACACAGCCGGAGGACTAAATACCCCTATAGATGGAAATGGGAATTCTATCTTGCCTCAGAGCAGAACCCCAAAGGATAGGCAGCCCCCCACAAATATTGACTGTGAGTATTAGAGGAAAGACACACGCAGGCAGAAATCAGGATTTAGCAAAAGAGGCCACGCTAGCTAAATAGGAAAGGATAGGACAGAATGCTAAGCGGTCACTATTAAAACCCTAAAAATATCCACAGCAGAAAATACAAAAATTCCACCATCTAACTAAAGACATGGAATGTATATCTGCAGCTCCTGAGAATTCAACTTGACTGAACAAATCCAAACACAGTCTAAGCTGGACAAGAAAAAACAATAATTAGCACTGAATTGTAAAGCAAATTGTAAATTGTGTGCTGTAGAAACAAAACCAGACACTTATCTTTGCTGATTTGGTAGCAGGGCAGGAGGAACCAGACAGAGATGCAAAACGTCCAAGAACAATGGACAACTGGCAAAGGCTAATCAATCCTGCACGCCTAAATACCCCAGTCAGAGCTGCAATCAGCAGGGACCCCTGCCCAGGATTGCAACCCAGGGACAACTGTAGTGCGGACGAGTCAGAAAGCGAGCTATCTGACTCTAGTGATTCATCAGCCTCTGATACCTCTTCGTTATCCTCAGAAGGGGGACGCAGTTGCTTCCCTATCGAGGAGACAGACGCCTTAGTGAAAGTCGTCAGAACGACAATGGGTCTGGTAGATGAACGGCCTAAAAAAACGGCGCAGGACATAATGTTCAGCAGTTTGGAACAAAAGAAAAGAAGAGCATTCCCAATAAATGAAAAAATTCACTCTCTAATTAAGAGAGAATGGAAAAAGCCAGACAAAAAAGTTCTCTTGACTCCCAAGAGAAAGTACCCTTTCGATGACCCAGCCTGCTCATCCTGGAGTAAGGCACCAAAATTAGATGTGGCCATAGCAAAGGCCTCTAAAAAGTTCGCCTTGCCCTTCGAGGACATGGGTACCTTAAAAGACCCAATGGACAAAACTGAGATTTTCTTGAAAAGCTCCTGGGAAGCGGCAGGGGGTGGACTAAAACCAGCCATCGCGGCCACCTGCACGGCCCGCGCCCTGATGGTATGGCTCGAGCACTTGGATTCTCAATTAAAGGGGAAAGTCTCAAGAGAGACAATTAAAAAATCAGTGTCTGTGATGAAAGGTGCGGTAGCCTTTTTGGCTGACGCATCGGTAGATTCAGTTAGACTAGCAGCCAGGTCAGCCTCCTTCTCAAACGCCGCAAGACGTGCCCTGTGGCTAAAATGTTGGCCAGGGGATTTGCAAACGAAAACAAAACTATGCTCAATACCTTGCAAAGGCGAATTCTTATTTGGATCAACGTTAGACGATATCCTCGACAAAGCCGGGGATAAGAGAAAATCTTTTCCCGGGTTCCCCAACCAGTCTTACAGGCGTCCCTTTCGGAACAGAAAGTTCATGCGGAGGAGACCCCCCAAAAGGGAATAAAGAGACATGGGAAGACAAAAGAAATAAGAACAGGGGGTTTTTGTTCAACAAAACCCCTCCCGATAATAAGAAAACACAATGAAGGTATTCCCCGGGTCGGAGGGAGACTAGCCGGCTTTCTTCCAGCCTGGGAAAAAATTTCAAACAGTCCCTGGATATTAGGCATAATACGAGAAGGGCTCAAACTGAAATTCCGCGTTCCTCCCAACAATTCCTTCATGGTAAGGGTACCGTCACACAGTGCCATTTTCATCGCTACGACGGCACGATTCGTGACGTTGCAGCGTCGTATAAGTATCGCTCCAGCGTCGTATACTGCGGTCACACGTTGCAATACACGGCGCTGGAGCGATAATTTCATGACGTATTTGCGATGTAGAAGCCGTTGGTTACTGTGCGCACATCGTATACAACCTGTGTCACACAATGCAATCATGCCGCCACAGCGGGACACTAGACGACGAAAGAAAGTTTCAAACGATCTGCTACGACGTACGATTCTCAGCGGGGATCCGGATCGCAGTAGCGTGTCAGACACAGCTATATCGTAAATGCATCGCTGGAACGTCACGAATCGTGCCGTTGTAGCGATCAAAATTGCACTGTGACGGTACCCTTACACCGCAGAAACAATCACACGAACAGTCGGCTCTCCAGGAAGAAATTTTGAACTTAATCCAGAAGGGAGTATTACAGGAAGTCCCACACCAGTAAAAAGGCATGGGCTTCTACTCCCCCCTCTTCCTTCGAAGGAAACCGGACGGATCGTACAGGACGATCATAAATCTCAAAAAACTAAACCGTTTCCTCGAAATTCCACACTTCAAAATGGAGACAATAAAATCTTGCGTGAAAATACTCTTTCCCTTGTGTTTCATGACTGTTCTAGACTTACGAGACGCATATTACCATGTGCCTATCCACAGGGATCATCAAAAGTATCTCAGACTAGCAGTGAATATCCAGGGGGAAGTGAAACACTACCAATTTCGGGAAGTAAAAACGTTCTGCTCAATCGATCCCCGGGGGGCCCAGTAGCTCTGGACGCCCTTACAATCCCCTGGAACTATCGCCTTGCCTACGCGTTCCCTCCAATATCCCCCTCATCCCCCTAGTTCTGAGGAAAATTCGGGAAGAGGGAGCAACAGTGATAGTAATAGCTCCATTTTGGCCCCGCAGAATATGGTTTTCTTGGCTAAGAAAAATGTCCATAGGAAGCCCGTGGGTTCTACCAGACACTCAGAATTTGTTATCCCAGGGTCCAGTGTTTCACCCCAGTGTAAAAAGCCTACACATGACAGCTTGGCTTTTGAAAGGAAGCTACTAAGTGATAAAGGTTTCTCACCTAATCTAGTGTCCACGCTATTACAGAGTAGAAAACTGGTAACCACCAGAATATATGGGAAAGTGTGGAAAAAATTTATGTCGGTATCGGGCGCAGACCCATCTGGGGAAATCCCAATAGGGAAGATTCTTGAGTTCCTGCAGAAGGGACTTGAAAAAGGTCTAGCTACAAGTACTCTAAAGGTTCAGGTAGCAGCCTTGGGAGCTTTGTATAATCATGATCTAGCCAGAAACCGATGGATCATGAGATTCATTAAAGCCTCAGGTAGGTCCAGGCCTATCCCTCTCCAGAACGCTCCTCCATGGGACCTAAACCTTGTTTTAAATGGTCTAACCAAACCTCCCTTTGAACCCCTGGCGGACGCGCCTCTAAAGATCTTATCTCTAAAAACCACACTCCTAGTGGCCCTAACCTCGGCCCGTCGTGTCAGTGATATACAAGCATTATCTGCGTGTCCACCCTTTACTCAAATCCTCGACGACAGAGTCATTCTTAAAACTGACCCGGCTTACCTCCCTAAAATCGCGTCACAATTTCATAGGACACAAGAGATCTCTTTGCCCTCCTTTTGTCCCAGCGCCAAAAATGAGGGGGAAAAAACACTGCATACCCTAGATGTAAAAAGATGCCTGGTCCAATATCTAGCAGCCACTAGGGAGTGCAGGAAGGATAGGGCTCTGTTTGTCTGCTTCCAGGGTCCACGGAAGGGACAGAAAGCATCGAAAGCCACGTTAGCAAGGTGGATAAGAGATGCCATCGCTCTATCCTACTCATCCGGCGGGACGGCCATTCCAGAGAATATAAAGGCTCACTCAACCAGAGCAGTGGCATCATCCTGGGCGCTTCGATACAACAGATATGTAGGGCGGCCACTTGGTCTTCCCAGTCTACATTTTTCAAACATTACCGTTTAGACTTGACCTCCTCTGATCTCACCTTTGGGCGAAGGGTTCTAGAGGCAGTGGTCCCTCCCCAAGAGTTACAATCTATGCAAATCTCTCTGTGGTGCCATCATGGGGATAGAGAAAATTGTAGTTACTTACTGATAACGGTATTTCTCTGATCCCAAGATGGCACCCGTATATTCCCTCCCTTTTCACACACAGGTGTGCACATTATAATGTACTAATAATTAGCTTTAGTCACGGTGCCTCTGTTAAGTTTAAATTGGTTACGTTTAATTTGTGCAAATATTGAGTTGCAGCTGAAGTTCTGTATAAGGGTACCGTCACACAGTCAAACTTTGATCGCTACGACCGTACGATCTGTGACGTTCCAGCGATATCCATACGATATCGCAGTGTCTGACACGCAGCAGCGATCAGGGATCCTTCTGAGAATCGTACGTCGTAGCAGATTGTATGGAACTTTCTTTCGTCGCTGGATCTCCCGCTGACATCGCTGGATCGTTGTGTGTGACAGCGATCCAGCGATGTGTTCGCTTGTAACCAGGGTAAACATCGGGTAACTAAGCGCAGGGTCGCGCTTAGTAACCCGATGTTTACCGTGGTTACCAGCGTATAAGTAAAAAAAAACAAAAGCGCCGGCCAGCCAGAAAGCGAGCACAGCGGTGACGTCTGACGTCACCGCTGTGCTTTCCGGCCGCTGTGCTTACACAGTGCAGAGAAGCTGAGATGCCGGAGGACAGACACCGGAATGTAAGTATGTACTGTTTGTTTTTTTGATGTTTACGCTGGTAACCAGGGTAAACATCGGGTTACTAAGCGCGGCCCTGCGCTTAGTAACCCGATGTTTACCCTGGTTACCCGGGGACCTCGGCATCGCTCCAGCGCCGTGATTGCAACGTGTGACCGCAGTCTACGACGCTGGAGCGATAATCATACGATCGCTGCGACGTCACGGATCGTGCCGTCGTAGCGATCAAAATGGTACTGTGTGACGGTACCCTAAGGCTCTGTAAACCAACTGATGTGGGAGAGAGGTACGCCCTTTTTCACCTGTAGGTTTCCTGTCCCTGGGGGTGGACCCCTCTCTCCTTGGTGCCATCATGGGATCAGAGAAATACCGTTATCGGTAAGTAACTACAATTTTTATACTTTTGGTTCTGGTGTACAATTTTCTTATCGGATCTTATGTGTTTTTTGTACTGAACTGTTATTATGTCCATTGGTGGTTAAATAGGTTTTGGTATCATTTTGTCCTATTAGATTTTTGCTTGGTATGTGGATACCCCTATTTTATTGATTCAACCTTTTTGTTTTTACTTAGAATACTGTGTACAGTTCTGGTCTCCGGTGTATAAGAAAGACATAGCTGAACTAGAGCGGGTGCAGAGAAGAGCGACCAAGGTTATTAGAGGACTTGGGGGTCTGCAATACCAAGATAGGTTATTACACTTGGGGCTATTTAGTTTAGAAAAACGAAGGCTAAGGGGTGATCTTATGTTAATGTATAAATATATGAGGGGACAGAACAAAGACCTTTCTGATGATCTTTTTAATCACAGACCTGAGACCTGAGACAGGGACAAGGGGGCATCCTCTACGTCTGGAGGAAAGAAGGTTTAAGCATAATAACAATAAAAAAAGAAGAAAAAAGGCACTGCTACAGAATGCACACCACCCAATATATATATATAACAACACACAACACTTTATTGGCATAATAAAAACAATTAAAAACAATACGCCACTATGACACACCTGGATATATAATATGAATACATGTATCAATAATTAATTATACAGCCTGTCAAAATACCAGTATAAGAAGACAATAACAATGGCATCATACCAACCTGCCTACCGGCTCATGGGGTAACAGTATGCCCGTGTGCAATATGGTAACTCTCTAACCCCAAGAAGGGATAAATAAATGGCCACAGGGCTGCCCGTGTAATAATAGAGAGAGAGAATTCCCAACCATAAATGTGGAGCCTTAGGGCTAGTGTATTCAGTCTGATACAAACCGGCCTATAGCTGGACAGGCTGAAATATCCAGGAGGCCCAGTGGACAGCGGCCCCACGCGTATCGCCTCCTGAATGAGGCTTCGTCAGGGGAAGTAAGCAATCGCCAATGCACAAGTGAATATATAGGATTAATAAGTATTTTAATCACCTACCGGTGTGTATACATGTGTCACCATAGCCACAGAGTCGGCCCAGAACTCCGGATCCGGAAGTGACGTATTGTAAGGGCTATGAAGACGCCCGTGCCCATATGGGAAGTACACAGCCGCACAACAAGGCGCGCCTGCGCAGCTGGTTCTAACAGAGCACCGTTCATGAATGGACTGCGCCTGCGTGAATATCAATGCTCATGTGGGTCATAATTGGACATATGGAGTGCGTCTGCGCAAACGTGTCCAACGGAGTGCCGTTCATGATTGGACTGCACCTCCATGCAAATCTATGCTCATGTAAATGAGCAGATACCCAGAACGGTGCGCAGATAGGTCTAGTAGTTGCAAGGTCCAAAATAGACCCCTACACATAAGGATAATCAAAGGGGTCGGTTATAATATAAACCGCCAGCCCTTGGCTGGAGAACAAAAAAGAGAGAGGAAGGTGAAAAGTTCTGTTCAGTATCCAAAGCCAGCGCGCGTCCGCGACTTAGCGAGAACAAAAAGGGGGGCTAGGTTATTCACCCATGCCCACCTAAAAAAGGGGGGGGGGAATTTAACCACCCACTGCATGTGTGTGGAAACAGAAAGCCACGTGCGAGTGTCATAGGCAGACAAAAGAGACTGGCATACAGATATAATGGCCTAGGTAAATACTGAGCCAATTTGAAAAGAAATATATATGAAGCAATCTCGCACAGCATATGTACATGCATAAAAAGCCAGCTCACACCTGACACCAACTCGCGTATATCCCCGGGGGTACAACAGTCAAACCTAATCACCTGGACCACTCATCCTATTAATGTTATAGTTATAAACAGGTGGTTTGGTATGAAAAAACGTTTATTGAATATAATATTTTATACATATAAAATGACATGCAATTATACACTTCTGTAAGTAGTATTCCCCACACCTACATAGGGGGTTCCCCTGTTTATAAAAAGGAAGAGAAACCTCCAGGGATTTAAAAAAAAAAAAAGACCAATAATTGGCCTGTACTTGAGATGGATGGTGTGAACATATAGATGTCACTATCTTGATCAAACGGTCCATTTATAAGGGCCAAAAGTAAGATATATCTAAAATACTGAATGACTATATAATAAGGTAGAAACCCCCCCCCCCAGTTCTCAATGTAATTACCCTAAATGAGGGACCTAACGGAACTCAACACCTATACCGGGCTACCCCCATGAGCCAAGTACAATAGATTCTCAACATGACATAACATGATGACATTAGTGGCTAAAACCTATATTGATCATGGCACCGACAATGATCCATAATGGTCTCAACTCCGAAACCCCATCCCAAACAGGATAAGGTCCAGATCGGGTTCCATAATTTATACTCCATATACATCCAAAATAGTGCGTGTTATCCATAAACACGCCAACTCCGCAGGAAAGGCATATGCACAGATGATCCATAATTGGTCCACAATGCGTGCTCCATGAACATCCAAGGTCCCATATGCCGTCCATGAGCATCCATACTCCGCAACGGGATATATATGCCGATGATCTATAAGCGAAAAATATGTATATATGTTAACCAAGGAATCCGGTGAATAATAACTCCTCATTCAGACCTGCGGGGGTAACAGATCCCAAGTTGAAAATCCACCGTGATTCTGCCTTGAAGCAGCCGTTTCTTAGGGGAGCCTCCCCTCTCAGAAATGAGGATCTTCTCCAGTCCAACCACCCGTATGTTAGTGGTACTACCCGAATGACATGTGAGAAAGTGTGTCGCTACCGAGGTCAAAGTCCTTCCCTTCTCAACATCATTTCTGGCCAGATTAATTGTAGAAAAATGCTTTTGGACCCTCCGCCTTAGTTCTTGGGAGGTCTGGCCCACATAGACCATCCGACATGGACAAATAAGCGCATAGATGACATATCTGGTCCTACAATTGACATATCCCCCCAGTTTGTGCATTTGGCCATCCACGGGATTTTGAAAGGACTCTCTGACTGGACCCATGTGAGGACAGATGTTACTGTCCCCACATGGGAACGACCCCCTGAGCCTGACCCCACGATTGAGTCTAGTAGTCTGTCGTTTGTAGTGGCTCTTGACCAGGAGATCCCTGAAATTGGGCGCTCTCCTGGCCACAAGCATGGGCCGTTCACCCACAATTTTGGACGTATTCAGGTCCGTAGTAAGGATACCCCAATGTTTACGTAAAATACATCCTAACTGTGGCCAATGGGTATTATAATTGGTTATAAATTTGCGAGTATTATCCCGTACCTTGCGTTCCGTATTCAACAAGGACTCCTGTGTCTGGGTCCTCGCCCTCTGGAATGCCCGGGATATGCATCTCTGAGGGTAATTTCTTTCCTTAAAACGGGAAGTCAATGCCAAAGCCTCGGACTTGAAATCCTCCTCACGTGTGCAGTTTCTTCGTGATCTTAGAAATTGTCCAATGGGGACTCCGTACTTAGTATGTTGAGGGTGGAAGCTCCTGAAGTCCAGAAGGCTGTTAGTCGCTGTTGGTTTGCGATACAGCTTGGTGATGATAGCACCATCTTCCATTATAACCTCTAGATCCAAAAATGTGACTGAGGAGGAGGATATGGAGTATGTCAGAAAAATGTTGAGTAAATTATCATTCAACAATTCTATAAATCCCCTACACTCAGCCTCCGTCCCGGACCACACAAAGAAAATGTCATCAATAAAGCGCGTCCAGTGACGCACCTTATCCTTAAACATATCAAGCACATACACCCTGGTGGCCTCCCACCATCCTAAAAATAGGTTGGCGAGAGCTGGGGCACATCTTGCCCCCATGGCCACACCAGAGGTCTGGAGATAGTATGTCCTGTCGAATATAAAATAATTGTGCTTGAGAACAAACTCCATGAGGTCCACAATTAAAGAGTCGTGCATTCTGTCAGAATGCCCTGACTGATCCAAAAAGTAGAGGACTGCCCTAACCGCATCATCATGGTCAATGTTCGAGTAGAGCGCCTCTACATCACACGTGACCAATAACGTGTCCGATGGTAGCACAATACCCTGACAACTCCTGATAAAATGGGAAGAGTCCAATATAAGAGGGTAGTGCCTTAACAACGGGCTGCAAGAAATGGTCAACATAAATGCAGATCTTTTCGCATAGACTTCCTATACTGGCCACAATCGGACGGCCGGGGGGTTTACAAAGGTCCTTGTGCACCTTGGGGAGCATATAGAAGGTAGCTATAATTGGGTCTTCAACCCACATGAAATTAAATTCATGACCATTAATGATCCCCAAGTCCCGGGCTTTTTCCAAAAGACCTCTCAATTTAACTGAAAACATGCAGTGGGTGGTTAAATTTCCCCCCCCCCCCCCCCTTTTTTTAGGTGGGCATGGGTGAATAACCTAGCCCCCCTTTTTGTTCTCGCCAAGTCGCGGACGCGCGCTGGCTTTGGATACTGAACAGAACTTTTCACCTTCCTCTCTTTTTTTTGTTCTCCAGCCAAGGGCTGGCGGTTTATATTATAACCGACCCCTTTGATTATCCTTATGTGTAGGGGTCTATTTTGGACCTTGCAACTACTAGACCTATCTGCGCACCGTTCTGGGTATCTGCTCATTTACATGAGCATAGATTTGCATGGAGGTGCAGTCCAATCATGAACGGCACTCCGTTGGACACGTTTGCGCAGACGCACTCCATATGTCCAATTATGACCCACATGAGCATTGATATTCACGCAGGCGCAGTCCATTCATGAACGGTGCTCTGTTAGAACCAGCTGCGCAGGCGCGCCTTGTTGTGCGGCTGTGTACTTCCCATATGGGCACGGGCGTCTTCATAGCCCTTACAATACGTCACTTCCGGATCCGGAGTTCTGGGCCGACTCTGTGGCTATGGTGACACATGTATACACACCGGTAGGTGATTAAAATACTTATTAATCCTATATATTCACTTGTGCATTGGCGATTGCTTACTTCCCCTGACGAAGCCTCATTCAGGAGGCGATACGCGTGGGGCCGCTGTCCACTGGGCCTCCTGGATATTTCAGCCTGTCCAGCTATAGGCCGGTTTGTATCAGACTGAATACACTAGCCCTAAGGCTCCACATTTATGGTTGGGAATTCTCTCTCTCTATTATTACACGGGCAGCCCTGTGGCCATTTATTTATCCCTTCTTGGGGTTAGAGAGTTACCATATTGCACACGGGCATACTGTTACCCCATGAGCCGGTAGGCAGGTTGGTATGATGCCATTGTTATTGTCTTCTTATACTGGTATTTTGACAGGCTGTATAATTAATTATTGATACATGTATTCATATTATATATCCAGGTGTGTCATAGTGGCGTATTGTTTTTAATTGTTTTTATTATGCCAATAAAGTGTTGTTATATTTATATATATATATATATATATATATATATATATATATATATATATATATATATATATATATATATATATATATATATATATATATATTGGTGTGCATTCTGTAGCAGTGCCTTTTTTCTTCTTTTTTTTATTACTGTGCATACTCTGCTACTTGCACCCCCTGTTGAGATAAATTTTTCTTCATGGCTGTGCGCTAGTTTTCACATTCATGATTAAGCATAATAACAGACGCGGATTCTTTACTGTAAGAGCAGTGAGACTATGGAACTCTCTACCGTATGATGTTGTAATGAGTGATTCATTACTTAAATTTAAGAGGGGACTGGATGCCTTTCTTGAAAAGTATAATGTTACAGGGTATATACACTAGATTCCTTGATAGGGCGTTGATCCAGGGAACTAGTCTGACTGCCGTATGTGGAGTTGGGAAGGAATTTTTTTTCCCCAATGTGGAGCTTACTGTTTGCCACATGGTTTTTTTTTTGCCTTCCTCTGGATCAACATATTAGGGCATGTTAGGTTAGGCTATGGGTTGAACTAGATGGACTTAGTCTTCCTTCAACCTTAATAACTGTTACTATGTTACTATGAAATTTTCAGCTGCGTTTTACAGTACCAACTATGTCTAGGAGGTTTCAGAAATCTCATGCACACACAATGTTTTTTTTTTTTTCTCGTCATCAGTATTTTGTGCTTTGCATGTTTCATTGCACAATGGAGCATGTCACTTCTTTCATGTGTTTTCAGCATTTTTTACCTATTGACATGAATGGGTAGTGAAAAAACCCTATAAATCCGCTGCAAAAAGTCAGGTTTTGTTGCATATTTTTTTGCCAAAACCTAATTCTATAGAACAGGACTTTTTTTTGCACTAAACTTTGTCATGCACAAGAGACAAATCTAGCATGGGTAAAAAAACGCAAGAGAAGCAAAGCAAAACCTGCTTTTCTTTCTGCAGCTTCTTTCATGCCAAGCGATCAGATTTTGCTGCAGAAAAAAAGCTGAAAAAGTGCCTAGTGTGAACTTACCCTTCTACAGACCAGAAAGGAACCCTCTCACACTCTGATCTCTATCTGCAGTCCTTATCTCATTAATTTCTCCCTTGATGCTGCCTTGTTGTGCACCTTGGTTTGGCCCTCTTATCTAACTGTTCTGGCCTCCTTGGTAGGGCCCCATGAGCCTCTTACCAAGGGATGTCTTCATGTATGCTCTTATGAACCCCTACTGAATCCTTTCTTTCTCATTCAGGGACCACTCCCAAAATGTATAAAATGCAAGGAGTGCTGGATACATCTTTTCTACCCCTCCCAGAATTCATTTTCATTGTCTGAGCCATGCTTGGGTCCTGTTTTACTCCTTTCTTGGATTCCAGCCATGCACTTTTCCTTCTAATTGGGAGATCCTATGTACTGAAATGTTTAATCTGTGTTCTTTCCCTCCCATATGTATACAAAGATCCTGACTATAGTTTATTGGCACACTCTCACAGAGTGGAGCTGAGCTGGCTAGGTGATGTCATCCCTGATTATAGAACCTATATTTAGAAATTTACCGTAATCAAAAAATACCCACGTTTGTTACAAAAATCAGCAATTTACAATATACAGGTATTTTATATCTGTAGATCTTACAATTGTGTTATCACCTGCAACCCAACTAATTAAGTTTTCAGCTAAATGAGAAATTTGACAAAAGGAGAATGCGCCTGCTGTCAGGTCAACACTCCCATCCACACATTGTTAGACTTCTGCCTGACATAACCCATAGAAATCACACGATTCCAAAGGACTGTTTGTCTGCGTGAAAGGGAAAAAATGACCTTTTTTATTCCATTCTGACAATTGTATTTAAAAAAAATGGTATCCATAAAAACTGTAGCTCATTGAGTAAAAAAAAAGGCCTTAGAATGACATCCAAAGAAGTTTAGTGATTTTTATTTTTGTGCAAAAGTAGTAAAGCATAATTTTATATATTGGGTGTATTTTTATCACTGTATTTATTTTTACCCACAGACTAGGGCAGTGGTGGTGAACCTATGGCATTCGTGCAAGAGGGGGCACGCAGGCCCTCCCGGTGGGCACATGTACCATCTCCTCACGACTAGTGCCGCCACCACTCTTCTCAGACCCCTCGCTATCGCCCTCATTACTAGCACTGTGGTCACTCTCCTCTGCATGCATGCCATCCCATCAGGATGCGCATCCTCCCATCGGTCTGTGCGCAGGCTGAGGAGTAGCGGCAGTAGTGCCCACAGGTAGGATTGTGATATATGAAGAGACCAAATCAGCGTTGGAACGTGCAGAAGTGAGTAGTTACCGTATATACTCGTGAATAAACTGAGTTTTTCAGCACTTTTTTTCGTGCTGGAAATTACCTCCCTCGGCTTATACATGAGTCATTGTCCCAAAAGATGGTGGGGGAGGGGGAGCAGTGGGTCACAGGAGCCAGAAGCTGCAGCTAAAACCTGTGCCCGCTGCTAAAGAGAATTGAATATTCACTGCACTGGCAGTGAATATTCATTTCTCTCATAGCGCGCACAGTGTCAGCCGCAGTCGCCGGCTTCCAGCAGCTGCCGGGCTATCATGGGTGCCTGCTCATTAAGGTAAAGAATAGTCACCTCTCTCCATGCTTATGGGGGTGGATATTCATTGCCTTAATGAGTGGGGACACGTGATCGGTCAGCCACAGATGCTGCAGGGGCGCAGGGAAGTAAAATAGGATGTTTTTTATTTTTTTCTCTCGTCACCTTCCACAACGGCATACGGAGGTTGTCTCTTTGCCCTGATGGGACCTGGAAACACAGAGAGGTTAAAAGGTCTTCCCACTTGCCAGTGTCTTTCCTGTTCTCCATGGAGCAGGGAGAGGTCTCTGTGTGCTGTTGTGGCCGGCGACTACAGTTACCTTGTGACAGGCAGAGCCTGTATTGCCGGGCAGCAGCTGCTCCTGTCGTCCCCCATTAGGTGACCTCGGGACCCCCCCTGGCCTTCCCGCACCCCCAAGAGGGCAGAGATCCCAACCGGGGGCCTCCCGGAGCTCCCCGGTCTTCTCCCCCTCCATATGCGCGACTCTGCATCTCGAAGGTGGCATCAGTGCGTGTCACTTCTGGGACTTTGCGTTTCTGTGGAACGCATCTGGACTTCCGGACAGCTCTTAGTGCTCGTGGACGCTGCATCACCTGCTCATGGACCCAGGAGGGGGAACCTATCCTCTGGCGGGCAGAGGCTGGCTACCGACCCCCATAAAACCTGCCCAAAGTCGCCACAGAGGTAAGACTGTCCTTGAGCATGGAAGGCAATTCATGCCCTGCGTCTGCAGAGCCCAGTGCTGCCCCTGCCACAGTAAGTGTATGCAGGGATGGGGTCCTCGGGTGGATAATTTAGGGGGTCCTTCTTGTCTGACACGTCTTTCCCTCTCGTTCCAGGGAGTCAAGTCTACCACCAAAGTCACTATTAGGAAAAAGTGTGCCATCTGTAATATAAAGCTACCTTCACTATGAGATAAAAAGCTCTGCCAGTCATGCATCGACAAAGTAGTCAGAGCAGAGCAACCCTCCCTTTTTGGAAGAGATTTGCTTGCTGGTCAAGCAGGAGGTGCAGTCTTCCCTAGCGGCTTTTACCCTACCATACCCTTCTCCAGAGAAGAAAAGGAGAATACAGGTTGAGGACTCTGAGTCTGAATCAGACCTATCCTACTCATCGTCCTTTGGTAAACGAGAGGAACCTGTGTCACCCAAAGCCTCTGAAGCCAGAGAATATCTCTTTTCCTCTGAGTGGATTGAGGAGCTGGTATCTGCAGTATGCAGCACTATGGGGCTGGAAGAGGAATCTGAGCCTCAGTCCATTCCGGACTACATGTTTGGTGGGCTAAAACGGGAAAACTGTGCATGCTAATATACTTTACATGATTTCTCAGGAGTGGGAACTGCCGGAGAAACGCCTCAGCACTCCCTCAGAGATGAAACAGATTCCCCCTAGTTGGTGATTCTGTTAGATGGGACATTCAGTTGACATACAGGTGGCAAGGGTTGTGAAAAGAACTGCACTCGCTTTTGAAGATTCTTCTCAGTTGAAGGATCCAATGAACATAAAAATAGTCTCTTGAAGAAGTCCTGGGAGACATCTACGGTTGTCTTAAAGGCTAACATTGCTTCCACCTGCATAGCTAGAGCCTTCTCCCGCTGGTTAGAGTAACTAGAAACTCATATATCCCAGGGTACCTTCGGGGGTGAACTGCTAGACTCACTGCCTAGCCTTCTCAGGGCTACTGGGTTTTTAGCGGACGCCTCCATAGAATCAATCAGAACTGTCGCCAGGTCACTTGTGCAATTCAACTCTGCTAGGAGAGCTGTTTGGCTCAAGATGTGGTCTGGTTACGTCACCTCCAAAGCCAAGTTATGTGCCATACCCTTTAAAGGAGAATATATCTTTGGGTCTTCCCTAGACGAGATCCCAGAAAAGGCCACCGATAAGAAAAAAGCCATCTCGAAACAAAAACCCTCTAAAAAAAAAAAAAAAACCACACGTTTTTATCATGCCTCACAGCCTTAAAAATCCTCCCAGAGGGGGAAGGGCAAGACCGGTAGTGGAGCTATGCAAAAGGTCGGGGGAAAAATATTCTCATCCCCCAGCAACAGCAGTCCCAACAAGAGAAACAATGACTCTGACCCGGTGAGGGGGGAAACTCAAGATATGTACATCAGTGGCAGAACATCACCAGTTGTCACTGGGTCCTCAGTGTCATCAAGGAGGATCAGACAACGAGCGGGAAGTCGTCCAAGTTCAGAGAGTTAAAAGCTGTAGAGGAAGCCCTTCTTTCCAGCGAAATGCAAGGAACGGATTTCTCTGTAAGGCTAGGTTCACATTGCGTTAATGTGTGCACACTAACGGACAGCGTTGCACGGCGAAAATGTCGCAATTAACGCCGTGCAATGGGCCCGTTAGCGCACCCATTGACAGCAATGTGAAGTTTCCCTCTAGCGCATCGCAAGCGCGTGCCTCTTTCGGCTCGCGCTAGCGCTGCCGTTCTTCTGTGGCGCGCCTTGGACGCTGCTTGCAGCGTCCGCGGCGCGCCCGAGGTCCGTTCCCCGCTCTCGCAGATCGGGGACGTTAACGCGACCCCTAACGCGGCCCCTAAATAAACATTGCATTAGCGCAATCCGCTAGCGCTAAACGGATTGCCCTAACGCAATGTGAACCTAGCCTAAGCGGATCATATATCCACTTTGTGTTTATACTTAAATGAACCACCATGTCATGGTGAGCATAATGATAATTTTGTCTTTCTTCTGCAAAGTTCATACCCCGAGATATTTGTAGAGATGGTTTTTCATATGTTGAAGAAAGGGGAGTATTCAGCCACCTGGTGAGGTCACTAAAGGGGGAGTGTCTTGGTTTTGTGTACAAGTATAAGATGGTGAGACTTCATTTTGCAGTAGCTTTTGTCCAGGAGGCTAGCTGAGAGAAGCTCTGTAATGCATCTTGATGTATCGCCCCTCCCCTGCACCACATGGTCTGCTATGAAATGATATGAAAGAACTGTGTTTTTCTTCCTTTAATCCCTTTTATTTTTGTAATTATCTGTATATACTATACCTGTCTCATTTTATAATATCTTGTTATACTTTTTTAAAACACTGCCTACCTTTTGGGAGTAAAAAATATAAAATTACTAGCTTAATTTCTCCTTGCTCTATAACATACCGTATTTTTCGCTTTATAAGATGCACCTGATTATAAGACGCACCCCCAAATTTGGTGAAGAAAAAGAGAAAAAAATATTTTTTTATGTTCAATGGGGGTCTGTCTTATAATTCCAGTGTCCATCTTACAAATCATATGTCCCTCATCCTGGTATCTATATAACCCCCATCCTTGTGCTGGCACATGCCCCCCTGTGCTGCTGTCAGACACATGCCCCCCTGGTCACTATATGCCCCCCTGTGCTGCTGGCAGGCACATGCCCCCCCGGTCACTATATGCCCCCTGTGCTGGCATACATGCCCCCCTGTGCTTCTGGCAGACACATCCCCCCCCCCCCTGTGCTGCTGGCAGACACATGCTGCCCCCCCTTCACTGCTGGCAGACACATGATGCCCTCCTGTACTGCTGGCAGACACATGCCCCCCCTGTAGTGCTGGCAGACACATGCCCCCCCTTGCTGTTGGCAGACACATGCCCCCCGTGCTGTTGGCAGACACATGCCCCCCTGTCCTGCTGTCAGACACATGTCCCCCCGTGCTGCTGGCAGACACATGCCCCCCCGTGCTGCTGGCAGACACATTCCCCCACTGTGCTGCTGGCAGACACTTTCCCCCCCTGTACTGCTGGCAGACACATGCCCCCCCGTGCTGTTGGCAGACACATGCCCCCCGTGCTGTTGGCAGACACATGCCCCCCGTGCTGTTGGCAGACACATGCCCCCCGTGCTGTTGGCAGACACATGCCCCCCGTGCTGTTGGCAGACACATGCCCCCCGTGCTGTTGGCAGACACATGCCCCCCGTGCTGTTGGCAGACACATGCCCCCCGTGCTGTTGGCAGACACATGCCCCCCGTGCTGTTGGCAGACACATGCCCCCCGTGCTGTTGGCAGACACATGCCCCCCGTGCTGTTGGCAGACACATGCCCCCCGTGCTGTTGGCAGACACATGCCCCCCGTGCTGTTGGCAGACACATGCCCCCCGTGCTGTTGGCAGACACATGCCCCCCGTGCTGTTGGCAGACACATGCCCCCCGTGCTGTTGGCAGACACATGCCCCCCGTGCTGTTGGCAGACACATGCCCCCCGTGCTGTTGGCAGACACATGCCCCCCCGTGCTGTTGGCAGACACATGCCCCCCCGTGCTGTTGGCAGACACATGCCCCCCGTGCTGTTGGCAGACACATGCCCCCCGTGCTGTTGGCAGACACATGCCCCCCGTGCTGTTGGCAGACACATGCCCCCCGTGCTGTTGGCAGACACATGCCCCCCGTGCTGTTGGCAGACACATGCCCCCCGTGCTGTTGGCAGACACATGCCCCCCGTGCTGTTGGCAGACACATGCCCCCCGTGCTGTTGGCAGACACATGCCCCCCGTGCTGTTGGCAGACACATGCCCCCCGTGCTGTTGGCAGACACATGCCCCCCGTGCTGTTGGCAGACACATGCCCCCCGTGCTGTTGGCAGACACATGCCCCCCGTGCTGTTGGCAGACACATGCCCCCCGTGCTGTTGGCAGACACATGCCCCCCGTGCTGTTGGCAGACACATGCCCCCCGTGCTGTTGGCAGACACATGCCCCCCGTGCTGTTGGCAGACACATGCCCCCCGTGCTGTTGGCAGACACATGCCCCCCGTGCTGTTGGCAGACACATGCCCCCCGTGCTGTTGGCAGACACATGCCCCCCGTGCTGTTGGCAGACACATGCCCCCCGTGCTGTTGGCAGACACATGCCCCCCGTGCTGTTGGCAGACACATGCCCCCCGTGCTGTTGGCAGACACATGCCCCCCGTGCTGTTGGCAGACACATGCCCCCCGTGCTGTTGGCAGACACATGCCCCCCGTGCTGTTGGCAGACACATGCCCCCCGTGCTGTTGGCAGACACATGCCCCCCGTGCTGTTGGCAGACACATGCCCCCCGTGCTGTTGGCAGACACATGCCCCCCGTGCTGTTGGCAGACACATGCCCCCCGTGCTGTTGGCAGACACATGCCCCCCGTGCTGTTGGCAGACACATGCCCCCCGTGCTGTTGGCAGACACATGCCCCCCGTGCTGTTGGCAGACACATGCCCCCCGTGCTGTTGGCAGACACATGCCCCCCGTGCTGTTGGCAGACACATGCCCCCCGTGCTGTTGGCAGACACATGCCCCCCGTGCTGTTGGCAGACACATGCCCCCCGTGCTGTTGGCAGACACATGCCCCCCGTGCTGTTGGCAGACACATGCCCCCCGTGCTGTTGGCAGACACATGCCCCCCGTGCTGTTGGCAGACACATGCCCCCCGTGCTGTTGGCAGACACATGCCCCCCGTGCTGTTGGCAGACACATGCCCCCCGTGCTGTTGGCAGACACATGCCCCCCGTGCTGTTGGCAGACACATGCCCCCCGTGCTGTTGGCAGACACATGCCCCCCGTGCTGTTGGCAGACACATGCCCCCCCCCCCCCTGTGCTGTTGGCAGACACATGTCCCGCCCCCCTGTGCTGCTGGCAGACACGTTCCCCCCCCCCCCCTGTGCTGCTGGCAGACACGATGCCCCTCCCCCCCGTGCTGCTGGCAGACACATGCCCCCCCCTGTGCTGCTGGCTGCCACATGCCCCTCTGTACTGTTGGCAAAAAAAAAATGCATGCGGTTTTCTTGCAGAAAATGTCTGGTTTTCTTCAGGAATTTTCTGCAAGAAAAATACTGGAGGGTATGTGCACACGTCAGGATGTTATTTTAAAATGTGTCTGCCACTAGCACAGGGGGGGGGGGGGGGGGCGGGGGCATGTGTCTGCCAGCAGCACGGGGGGGGGGGGGGGATGTGTCTGCCAGCATGTGTCTGCCAGCAGCACAGGGGGGGGGGGGGAATGTGTCTGCCAGCAGCAGGGGGGGGCATTTGTCTGCCAGCAGCACAGGGCGGGGCATAAGAGTGACGGGGGGCCATATCCATGATGGGAGGGGGGGAGATGCAGGCACATGTAATATTCGCTGCTCCCCTGTGAATCAACTTGCGCAGCTTCAGCACCGAGGTGATGGGCAGCAGGTGCAGTGAATATTACATGAGGCTAATGAGCGGGAGCACAGGACCTCCTGCTGTCTCTGCAGCCCGCAGCCAGCCCACCACAGCCCCCTGACACCGCTCCAGAGCTGCTCCCCCTCCTCCACAGCACACAGATTCGGATTATAAGATGCACCCCCCACTTTCCCCCAAAATTTGTGGGAACAAAAGTGCGTCTTATAATCCAAAAAATACTGTACCTTCATGTACTCTGAAGTAAATTACTCTACTAATTGGGTTGGCTCCTGGCACGTTATTAATAAATAGGAGCTGGTGACGAGCGGAAGTGTCCTGCGCTGGTGGGTAACGCTGGCAGTGACGGAACGGGGTTTTTATAGTGTATTGCTCGGCTGCGGCTGGGAATAATTATATCACCCTCACTGCAGTGTGTGCCCCACAGCCAGTACATAGCAGGTAGCCTTTCTGGCGACAAATTATCCTAGGTGCAGTTCCCTGACTGACCTGCTGGTAAGCGCCTGAGATCTGCAAGTTCCAAACCGGAAGTTGGAAGTTGTAATATAGATAAATCCCCTTAAGAAAAGAATTGGGAGCAGCCAAACAACCCCAGTTCCTGACATATTGGTGACAGTGGTGGGGATGATAAAAATACCCCCCTGTGATTCATGACATATTGGTGGCAGCGGTGGGATAATCCAAAAATATTTCCCCTGTGGAACAACCCCGGTTCATGACATATTGGTGGGGATGATAAAAATATCCCCCTGTGATTCGTGACAGTCTTTGCAAGAGATCTATGTCAGGCAGAGACGCTATTCCATGCTCTAAGATGTAAGGAAAATATGCCGCTCCAGGACTAAAATCAAATGTCTTTATTTATATATCTTAAAATGAAAAAGCCAGGCTGTTGGACAATCTTACTGGCAATACCGGAGGAAGAGTGCCTAAAACAACTAGATGCTGGCTAACTTATGATGTTGTTGCCCTGTATACTTGTATCCCACATAGTATTGCTATATGTGCAGTTTAATTTCATTTAAACAAATACAGTACATACAGTCCAGATTTACAAGCTTACATTACTTCAGTACTCTTATTTCTTCATTTACACAACTATTTTTTATTTAGTAAAAGATTTTTTTTCTTCAAAATAATGGAGTTTCAATGGGGTCAAATTTTTCCCCATCGGTTGCTAATTTAGTAATGGCATGGTGGGTGGAACAATACATTTTCAACACTGAAACAATGAATCACAATGTATCTAAAAATTAAGCTGCAGGCAATCTGGCAGATGTAGTGTGCGGGTCTGCCCAAAGACTGTCAATGATTCACATAAAAAAGGGGGAATGCCACGCTTAGAATGAGTTGCAGCGCAATCGCTGCAATAAGTCTGTTAGATTTGAGACCCTTTGAGGATAATATGCCCAAAGTAGTGCTTACTTGACTGGCACTTTACAGTACTATACTGCACAGGTGAACGCACACTGAGTGGTTCCTGGTTAGGGCACTTACTGGTAGGCTGGCTGGAAAGTGTGCGATGTAGTTCAGTGAGGAGTGATGAAACTCGGTTGAACTCTTGCAGCTGATTGTCAAATGCTAGGGAGGGTCCCCCCCCCCCCTTCCCCCCAGGTCCACTTCCGTCTTTGTCTGTCTTTCTGTCTGTCTGTAACGGAAATCCCAAGTCACTGATTGGTCGTGGCAAAACAGTCATGACCTATCAGCGATGGGCATAGTCCGGTGGCAAAATGGCCGCTCCATACTCCCCGCAGTCAGCGCTCACACAGGGTTAATGGTAGCGTTAGCGGACCGCGTTATGACGCGGTGTAAGGCACTCCATTAACGCTGCTATTAACCCTGTATGACCAACTGTTTACTATTGATGCTGCCTATGCAGCATCAATAGTTAAAAGATCTAATGTTAAAAATAATAATAATAAAAAAATAGTTATATACTCACCGTCCGTCGGCCCCTCGGATCCAGAACAGGCCTTTCCCGCTCCTTGCGACGCTCCGGTGACCGCTCCATGCATTGTGATCTCGCGAGACCGCAATGCACTCTTGGGACCAGAGCGCGCGAGGAGCATCGGTAAACGCTTCGCCTGGATCCGGGGGCCAACAGAAGGGGAGTATATAACTATTTTCTCTAGTAGCCTTCCACGACAGCCACCAGGAGGTTGTCTCCATACCCTAATGGGGGACAGGAAACACGAGAGGTTAAAAGCCCCTCCCACCTCCCATTAACCAGTGTCTTTCCTGTCCCCCATGGGGCATGGAGAGGTTTCTGGTGCGCTGCAGCGGCGCCTCTGAGCAGTGTACCTGTATTTCTAAAGATGCCGGGCACTAATGGTCGGGTCCCTCGGGGCTTCCTCCTGCGCTGTGCCTCCCGTCTCCCTTGTGATTCTGGGACCGCGTTCCCGGTCCTCCTGCGTCCTCTTGCGGGGACAAAGCTGGCCGGTGTGTGCCCATCCCGGAGGCCTCCCTGAGCTCTCCGGCGTCTCCCCCTCCTGACGCACGCTGTTCGGCGACCCGGAAGTCAGGTGATCCTCCACTTCCGGGTCGGCGCTCCTGCACAGGAGCGATACAGGCCAGAACTATGGATCACCGAACGGCGTGCGAGGCACGCTGCATCCTCGCACGCCTGCCTGGGACTACGGAGGGGGAGGGGCGGCGAAATGCCTCACGCTGGTGCAGGCTTATTTTCTATATAAGCTGCGAAGACGTCTCAGGTAAGCTGCTGTAAGCATGGATTCGTCTTGCCCTGCAGCTGCAGAGCCCAGCGCTCCTCAAGCCCTAGTAAGTGTGGCAGAGATGGGTCCCAATCAAAGGTAGTACCTTATACACTTTCTTACACCGCTTGCTCTCTCTTTGCAGGCAGTGAAGTCTGGCCCTAAAAACATTACCAAACGCAAATGTGCTACCTGTAATGTAAAAATGCCGCTAGATTGGGAGAAAAAGCTGTGCCAGCCTTGTACAGATAAGATTGTCCGGGCGGAACACCCTTCATTAATTGAGGAGATCCGCTCCCTGGTTAGGCAGGAGGTTCAGACCTCTCTGGCCACGCTCGCCCCACCTCCACCGCCGCCACCATCCTCACCTGGTCCATCACTCCCCAAAAAGAGGAAAATCCAGGAGTATTCTGAGTCAGAGTCTGAAGGGTCTTATACGTCTTCTTCAGTCAAATGGGAGGATGTGTTACCCCATAAATCTGCGGAAATTAGAAAATATCTTTTTTCCTCTGAATACATTGAGGAATTGGTATCTGCAGTGAGGAATACGATGGGGCTAAAAGAGGAATCAGTTCCTCAGTCTATACAGGACGAACTTTTTGGTATACATACTGAAAAACATCCTGGGTTTTCCGTCCATAAAAGCATAATAGACATGATCAATAATGAATGGGAATTGCCTGAGAAGCGTCTAACAACTCCTTCAGACTTTAAACATCGGTTTCTTCTTGATGAGGATGCAATAAAATGGAACATCCCAAAAATTGATGTTCAGGTGGCTAGAGTGGCTAAAAAAACGGCTTTGCCGTTCGAGGACTCCTCCCAGTTGAAAGACCCCTTAGATAGAAAGATTGAGAGCCTTCTCAAAAAATCCTGGGAGACGTCTACCTCAGCCCTCAGATTCAATATCGCATCCACATGTGTGGCCCGCTCTCTCTTCCGCTGGATAGAAGAGCTAGAAAACCACATCTCTCAGGGTACCCCGAGAGAAGAAGTTCTGGACTCCCTGCCTATTTTGCACAGAGCGACTGGTTTCCTCGCAGACGCCTCACTGGAATCTATCCGGGTGGCAGGGAGGTCCTTGGTCCAGACAAATTCAGCCAGAAGAGCTCTCTGGTTAAAAATGTGGAGCGGAGATGTCACTTCCAAAATAAAACTATGTTCCATTCCCTTTAAAGGTGACTGTGTTTGGGCCCTCATTAGATGACATCTTAGAGAAAGCCACAGACAGAAAGAAAACTCTTCCTGAACAGAGGCCTCCCAGGAAGCGTTTTTTTCGAGCCTCCCAGTCCCAGCCCTCCCAGGGTAGAGGAAAAGGAAAAACCGGGAGGTGAAGTTATGCTAAGGGGAAGCCTAAAAACATCCTTATTCCCCAGCAAGCTCAACAAGAAAAACAATGACTCCGATCCGGTGGGGGGGAGGCTTTCGAACTTCGCTCACAGTTGGCAGAATATCTCCAACAGCCCCTGGGTGGTCAGTGTTATACAACAGGGGCTTCTGATAGAGTTCGATGCACCTCCCCCCAGGATCGTAAGAGTCACCTCCCCGTCATCTCGGGAGACTCAGAAACTGATGATGGCTGGAATTCAGGACTTGCTAGACTCGAGAGCTATCTCCCCGGTCCCGGTGAACGAGCAAGGGAAAGGGCACTATTCCCGTATCTTCATAATAAAAAAGCCTTCCGGGCAATCTCGGATTATAATAAATCTGAAAGCTCTCAACAAAGTTATAACTTACTGCAAGTTCAAGATGGAGTCAGTAAAAACAGCCATCCCTCTAATAGCTCCTCAATCATATATGGCAACAATAGACCTCAAGGATGCCTATTTCCATATTCCAATGCATCCTCGTCACAGAAAATATTTAAGATTTGCGGTCCAATTCAATCAAAAAATCTTACATTTCCAATACAATGTTCTCCCCTTCGGGATCTCTTCAGCCCCAAGGGTGTTTTCCAGAGTCATGGCGGAAGCAGTAGCCCATATCAGGAGCCAAGACATCGCTATAGTGCCGTACTTGGACGACCTTCTAATAATTGGTCCTTCCGCCGAAATTCTCAATCAGAGAATTTCCAAAACTCTGAACATTTTACAGGATTTGGGTTGGATACCAAATCTAAAAAAGTCTCAACTGTCACCATCGAAAGTGAGGAAATTCCTCGGGGTCCTCTTGGATTCAGAGAATCAGAAATCTTTCCTACCAGAGGAACACCTAGTAAACCTGATTTCCAAAGTGTCAGACTTCAAAAAACAACGTTCTCTGACTCTACGGGCTGCAATGTCTCTCCTGGGGTCAATGACGGCCTGTATACAATCAGTCCAGTGGGCTCAAAGCCACTCAAGAGTACTGCAGGCACACATCTTAGGGAACTGGAACGGAAATCCAAATTCTCTGAACAGGAGAATATACACTCCTGGGAATGTAAAGGTCTCGTTAACCTGGTGGGCGATCCAATCAAAACTGCTAAAAGGAGTAGACTGGGTACAGGATCCTCTGATCACGGTGACAACGGATGCCAGTCAGAAAGGTTGGGGAGCAGTTGTCTCGCAGATCCCATTCCAGGGTCACTGGAATCAAAGAGAAAGTTCCAGTTCCTCCAACTCCAGAGAATTGATGGCAGTGGAGAGGGCCCTCCTGGCGGCCAGCAGTCTCATTATAGGTCAACATGTCAGAATTTATTCAGACAATATGACGACTGTTGCGCGTCTAAAACACCAGGGAAGTCCAAAGTTCAACCAGCTGAGAGCAATATCAAACAGAATATTTTGCTGGGCAGAGAAACATCTCCTGTCACTATCAGCAATACACCTCAGAGGGTCAGTGAACATTCATGCAGATCTCCTAAGTCGTCACGACTTACATCCGGGAGAATGGAGCCTGAAGGCGGACATTTTCAGAATGTTGACAGACAGATGGGGACTTCCCGATATAGACCTTCTAGCGTCAAGTCAGAATGCACAGGTCGAGAACTACTTCTCCCTGAACCCCAAAGACAGGTCTCAAGGAGTAGACTCCTTCGCTCACGCATGGAGGTTTCATCTAGCGTACGCATTCCCTCCAATACCGTTACTGGCGAAGACCCTCCGGAAGATCCGGGACGATCAAGTCCAAACTATCCTAGTAGCGCCGACATGGCCGAAAAGAAGCTGGTACCACCTCATAAGAGAACTGAAGGTGGATGGTCCAGTTTTTCTTCAAGCAGAAGATCTTCTCCGCCAGGGCCCCTTTTATCATCCGTAACCACAAAGGTTCAATCTGGCAGCCTGGCTATTGAAGCCCAGGTACTAGGGGCTAAAGGCCTTTCGCAGTCGGTAATCTCTACCCTACAGAAGTCTAGAAAACCTATCACCAACGCCATATATGGAAGAATTTGGAATATATTCTCCTCGTGGTGTCACCCTCATAATCCTGACCCTTTCCATCCTAATATCTCCCAGATATTAGATTTTTTACAAAAAGGTTTGGAGTTAGGGCTGAAGCCAAGTACCTTGAAAGTTCAAGTGTCAGCCTTGAGCTCTGTCTTCGATCAAGACCTTGCAAGTCATCGTTGGATAAAGAGGTTTATGGTCGCAGCATCAAGGCATTGTCCAAGAAAACAAATTTTTGTACCCTCATGGGACTTAAACATAGTTCTAAAGGGCCTTACGGCTCCTCCATTTGAGCATTTGTCATCTTGTTCCTCGCAACTTCTGTCCTGCAAAACGGCCTTCTTGGTTGCAATTTCTACTGCAAGACGAGTGGGAGAAATACAAGCCCTTTCAATTAGAGAGCCTTATCTTACCATAAGAGATGACTCCATCGTGTTCCGACCTGATCCATGCTTTCTCCCGAAGGTAGTGTCAGAATTCCATCGATCACAGGATATAGTCCTCCCATCGTTCTGTCACAATCCTTCGAATCCGGAGGAACACAGATTTCATACTTTGGATGTACTACGTATAGTGTTGTACTATTTAGAACATACTAAATCGTTCAGGATTGACAAAAATCTCTTAGTTCATCTTTCTGGCAGAAACAAGGGCAAGAAGGTAGCGAAGAGTACCATCGCCAACTGGATAAAGAAAGCCATTACTGAAGCATACCTAACTCAGAATATTGCTATTCCTGCGGGCCTAAAAGCTCATTCCACCAGATCTACGTCTGTCTCTTGGGCTGAAAGGGCTGGTGCTTCAACAGAGCAGATTTGCAGGGCAGCAACATGGTCTTCCTTGCACACTTTTACTAAGCATTATAGATTGGACTTTTGGTCCAACCGGGATCTTGCCTTTGGCCGAAAGGTTCTTCAGGCTGTGGTCCCCCCCCTAAATACAGAATTGGTTGGCATTCCTCCTGGTGGCTGTCGTGGAAGGCTACTAGGGAAAATAGAATTATTCTTACCGTTAATTCGGTTTCTAGGAGCCTTCCACGACAGCATTAATTCCCTCCCGATGTTCTTGGATAATTTTTTTCTGAGAACCTAAAAGGTAACCGGTGCTATGGGTTCAGTTGTTAGTCACTGGTTAATGGGAGGTGGGAGGGGCTTTTAACCTCTCATGTTTCCTGTCCCCCATTAGGGTATGGAGACAACCTCCTGGTGGCTGTCGTGGAAGGCTCCTAGAAACCGAATTAACGGTAAGAATAATTCCATTTTTTATTTTAATTCTTTTTTTTTTTAACAGGGATATGATGCCCACATTGCTATATACTACGTGGGCTGTGCAATATACTACGTGGCTGTGTTATACACTACATGGGCTGTTATATACTACGTGAGCTGTGCTATACACTTCGTGCGTGGGCTGTTATAAACTACGTGGCTGTGTTATATGCTATGTGGGCTGTTATATACTCCTTGGGCTGTGCTATATACTCCGTGGGCTGTGCTACATACTATGTGGCTGTGCAATATACTATGTGGCTGTGCAATATACTATGTGGCTAGGCCATGTACTACGTGGCTGTGCTATTTACTGCATGGGATATTATATACTACCTGGCTGTGCTATATACTACTTGACTGGCCGCGAACAATCAGCGACAGGCGCAGTCCGGCCGCCAATTGGCGCGGGATTTGAACCACGCTTCACTAATTGGTCGCGGTTGGCCGAATCCTGTGTATTCAATGTATTCTAAAATCTTCATAAATAAACTACATACATATTCTAGAATACCCGATGCGTTAGAATCGGGCTACCATCTAGTCTACTATATAATTGTCTAAGGGTCACTTCCGCCTCTGTCTGTCTTTCTGTCTCTCTGTAATGGAAATCCCAAGTCGCTGATTGGTCGTGGTGTTTTGCCGCGACCAGTCAGCGACGGGCACAGTCCGGCGGCAAAATGGCCGCTCCTTACTCTCCGCATTCAGTGCCCGCTCCATACTCCCCTCCAGTCAGCGCTCACACAGGGTTAATGGCAGCGTTAACGGACCGCGTTATGCCGCGGTGTAACGCACTCCATTAACGCTGCTATTAACCCTGTGTGACCAACTTTTTTTACTATTGATGCTGCCTATGCAGCATCAATAGTAAAAAGATCTCCTGTTTCCTCGCGACGCTCCGGTGACCGCTCCTTGCATTCCGATCTCGCTAGATGAAACTGCCCTGACAAAAATTACTAATGACCTAGTCACAGCCAAAGCTAACAGACAGTTCTCCATCCTCCTCCTTCTTGACCTGTCCTCTGCTTTCGACACAGTCGATCACTGCCTACTGCTACAGATTCTTCCCTTGGCATCAAAGACCTCGCCCTGTCCTGGATTGCCTCATACCTATCCAACCGCACATTTAGCGTTTCCCACTCCCACACTACCTCCTCATCCCGCCCTCTCTCTGTTGGAGTCCCTCAAGGCTCTGTCCTAGGAGCCCTACTTTTTTTACATCTTTACCCTTGGCCTAGGACAACTCCTAAAGTCCCATGGCTTCCAGTACCACCTGTATGCAGACGACACTCAGATCTACCTCTCTGGCCCAGATGTCACCTCCCTGCTGTCCAGAATCCCGAAGTGTCTGTCAGCCATATCCTCCTTCTTCACCTCTCGCTTCCTAAAACTCAATGTAGACAAAACCGAATTCATCATCTTTCCCCCACCTCACGTATCCCCCCTACCCAATCTATCTATTATGGTGAACGGCATCACGCTCTCTCCCGCTCCTGAAATCCGCTGCCTCGGAGTAACTCTTGACTCTGCCCTGTCCTTCAAACCTCACGTCCAAGCTCTTGCCACCTCCTGTCGCCTCCAACTCAAAAATATTGCCAGAATCCGTTCCTTCCTCAGTCCACAATCTACCAAAACTCTTGTGCATGCTCTCATCATCTCCCGCCTCGATTACTGCAACACCCTCCTCTGTGGCCTCCCCGCTAACTCTCTTGCACCACTCCAGTCTGTCCTCAACTCTGCTGCCCGCCTAATCCACCTCTCTCCTCGCTACTCCCCTGCTTCTCCCCTCTGCAAATCCCTCCACTGGCTCCCAATCCCCCAACGAATCCAGTTCAAACTACTAACACTGATCTACAAAGCCATCCACAACCTGTCCCCTCCCTATATCTCTGAACTAATCTCCCACTATCTTCCCTCACGTAATCTTCGTTCATCCCAAGACCTCCTACTCTCCTCCACACTTATTCGTTCCTCACACAATCGCCTCCAAGATTTCTCCCGAATATCCCCCATCCTCTGGAATTCCATGCCTCAACACGTCCGATTATCCACCACCCTCGGATCCTTCAGATGGAACCTGAAAACCCATCTCTTCAGGAAAGCCTACAGCCTAAAATAACCGAGCCGCTGCCTCACCACCACCAGAGCCGCCGCCGCCTCACCCCTACCTTCTGTCTCTTCCCCACTATCCCATAGAATGTAAGTCCGCAAGGAGAGGGTCCTCTCCCCTCTGTACCAGTGTGTCACTGTAAACCTGTTTACTGTAAACAATATCTATAACCCTGTATGTAACACCTTTCTCATGTACAGCACCATGGAATTAATGGTGCTATATAAATAAATAAATAATAATAATAAATAATAATGATGACGTAGTGGTCTCGCGAGACCCCTACGTCATCATCTCGCGAGACCGCAATGCACTCTTGAGACCGGAGCGCGCGAGGAGCATCGGTAAACGCTTCGCCTGGATCCGGGGGCCAACGGAAGGTGAGTATATAACCATTTTTTATTTTAATTCTTTTTTTTTTTTTTTTTTTTAACAGGTATACGATGCCCACATTGCTATGTACTGCGTGGGCTGTGCAATGTACTGCGTGGGCTGTGCAATGTACTGCGTGGGCTGTGCAATGTACTGCGTGGGCTGTGCAATGTACTGCGTGGGCTGTGCAATGTACTGTGTGGCCGGCCGCGAACAATCAGCGACAGGCGCAGTCCGAATCCTGTGTATTCAATGTATTATTCTAAAATCTTCATAAATAAACTACATACATATTCTAGAATACCCGATGCGTTAGAATCGGGCTACCATCTAGTGTGTATGTATGTATGTATGTATGTATGTAGCACTTCACTTCTCTTATTTTCCCATCACGCCTCTTTTTCCCCCACACATCTCTCATTTTCTCCCTTACACCTCTCATTTTCCCCCTCACTCCTCTCATTCCCCCGTAACACTTGTCATTTCGACCTCACATCTGTCATTTTCCGATCACTCCACTATTTACCCTCACTCCTCTCATTTTGCACTCACGTTTTCATTTTCACCTCACACCTCTCATTTTCCCCTCAGTATATACATGTTTGTCATCTCCCTTATATATAGTATACACCTGTATGTCATCTCCTGTATATAGTATATACCTGTATGTCATCTTCTCCTGTATATTGTATATACCTATGTGTCATCTCCTCCTATATATAGTATATATCCGTATGTCATCTCTTCTGTATATACTATATATCTGTATGTCATCTCCTCCTATATATTGTATATACCTGTATGTCATCTCCCCTTTATATAGTATATACCTGCTGTATGTCATCTCCTCTATATACCTGTGTCATCTCCTCTTTTATTTAGTATATATCTGTATGTCCTCTCCTCCTGTATATAGTATATACCTGTCATCTGCTCCTGTATATAGTATATACGTGTCATCTCCTCCTGTATATAGTATGTACCTGTCATCTCCTCCTGTATATAGTATATACCTGTGTCATCTGTTCCTGTATATAGTATATATCTGTCATCTCCTGTATATAGTATATACGTGTGTCATCTCCTCCTATATATAGTATTTACCTGTATGTCATCTCCCCTGTATATAGTATATACCTGCTGTATGTCATCTCCTCCTCTATATACCTACAGTTGTGGCCAAAAGTATTGACACCCCTGCAGTTCTGTCAGATTATACTCAGTTTCTTCCTGAAAATGATTGCAAACACAAATTCTTTGGTATTATCTTAATTTAATTTGTCTTAAATGAAAAAACACAAAAGAGAATGAAGCAAAACATTGATCATTTCACACAAAACTCCAAAAATGGGCCAGACAAAAGTATTGGCACCCTCAGCCTAATACTTGGTTGCACAACCTTTAGTCAAAATAACTGCGACCAACCACTTCCGCTAACCATCAATGAGTTTCTTACAATGCTCTGCTGGAATTTTAGACCATTCTTTTTTGGCAAACTGCTCCAGGTCCCTGATAATTGAAGGGTGCCTTCTCCAAACTGCCATTTTTAGATCTCTTCACAGGTGTTCCATGGGATTCAGGTCTGGAATCATTGTTGGCCACCTTAGAAGTCTCCAGTGCTTTCTCTCAAACCATTTTCTAGTGCTTTTTGAAGTGTTTTGGGTCATTGTCCTGCTGGAAGACCCATGACCTCTGAGAGAGACCCAGCTTTCTCACACTGGGCCCTACATTATGCTGCAAAATTTGTTGGTAGTCTTCAGACTTCATATTGCCATGCACACGGTCAAGCAGTCCAGTGCCAGAGGCAGCAAAGCAACCCCAAAACATCAGGGAACCTCCGCCATGTTTGACTGTAGGGACCATGTTCTTTTTTTTGAATGCCTCTTTTTTTCTCCTGTAAACTCTATGTTGATGCCTTTGCCCAAAAAGCTCTACTTTTGTCTCATCTGACGAGAGAACATTCTTCTAAAACATTTTAGGCTTTTTCAGGTAAGTTTTGGCAAACTCCAGCCTGGCTTTTTTATGTCTCGGGGTAAGAAGTGGGGTCTTCCTGGGTCTCCTACCATACAGTCCCTTTTCATTCAGACGCCGACGGATAGTACGGGTTGACACTGTTGTACGCTCGGACTGCAGGGCAGCTTGAACTTGTTTGGATGTTAGTTGAGGTTCTTTATCCAACATCCGCACAATCTTGCGTTGAAATCTCTTGTCAATTTTTCTTTTCCGTCCACATCTAGGGAGGTTAGCCACAGTGCCATGGGCTTTAAACTTCTTGATGACACTGCGCACGGTAGACACAGGAACATTTAGCTCTTTGGAGATGGACTTGTAGCCTTGAGATTGCTCATGCTTCCTCGCAATTTGGTTTCTCAAGTCCTCAGACAGTTCTTTGGTCTTCTTTCTTTTCTCCATGCTCAATGTGGTACACACAAGGACACAGGACAGAGGTTAAGTCAACTTTAATCCATGTCAACTGGCTGCAAGTGTGATTTAGTTATTGCCAACACCTGTTAGGTGCCACAGGTAAGTTACAGGTGCTGTTAATTACACAAATTAGAGAAGCATCACATGATTTTTCGGACAATGCCAATACTTTTGTCCACCCCCTTTTTTATGTTTGATGTGGAATTATATCCAATTTGGCTTTAGGACAATTCTTTTTGTGTTTTTTCATTTAAGACAAATTAAATGAACATAATAATACCAAAGAATTTGTGTTTGCAATCATTTTCAGGAAGAAACTGAGTATTATCTGACAGAATTGCAGGGGTGTCAATACTTTTGGCCACAACTGTATGTGCCCTCTCCTCTTTTATATAGTATATACCTGTATGTCATCTCCTCCTGTATATAGTATATACGTGTGTCATCTCCTCCTGTACATAGTATATATCTGTGTGTCATCTGTTCCTGTATATAGTATATACCTGTGTCATCTCCTCCTGTATATAGTATGTACCTGTATGTCATCTCCTGTATATAGTATATACCTGTCATCTCCTCCTGTACATAGTATATACCTGTCATCTGCTCCTGTATATAGTATATACCTGTGTCATCTGCTCCTGTATATAGTAAAAACGTGTCATCTCCCCTGTTTATAGTATATACGTGTCATCTCCCTTGTATAGTATATACGTGTCATCTCCCTTGTATAGTATATACGTGTCATCTCCCCTGTATATAGTATGCACCTGTATGTCATCTCCCCTGTATATAGTATATACCAGTGTGTCATCTCCTCCTGTTTATAGTATATACCTGTGTGTCCTCTCCCCTGTATATAGTATATATGTGTAATCTCCTCATGTATATACTTGTATGTCATCTCCTCCTGTATATAGTGTATACCTGTGTCATCTCCCCTGTATATATGTCATCTCCTCCTGTATATAGTATATACCTGTGTCATCTCCTCCTGTATATAGTATATACCTGTGTGTCATCTCTCCTGCATATAGTATATATCTGTGTGTCATCTCCCCTGTATATAGTATATATCTGTATGTCCTCTCCTCCTGTATTAGACCGCGTTCACACGTTATTTGGTCAGTATTTTTACCTCAGTATTTGTAAGCTAAATTGGCAGCCTGATAAATCCCCAGCCAACAGGAAGCCCTCCCCCGTGGCAGTATATATTAGCTCACACATACACATAATAGACAGGTCATGTGACTGACAGCTGCCGTATTTCCTATATGGTACTTTTGTTGCTCTTGTAGTTTGTCTGCTTATTAATCAGATTTTTATTTTTGAAGGATAATACTAGACTTGTGTGTATTTAAGAGTGAGTTTCATGTGTCAAGTTGTGTGTGTTGACTTGCGTGTGGCGACATGTATGTAACGACTTTTGTGAGATGAGTTTTGTGTGGCGACATTAGTGTAGCAACTTTTTGTGTGTCGAGTTGCATGTGACAGGTTAGTGCAGCAAGTTTTGCGCATGGCGAGTTTTGCGCGTGGCGAGTTTTGTGTGGTGCATTTGGAGTATGTGCAAGTTTTGTGTGAGGCGACTTTTGCATGTGTTGCAACTTTTGTGCATGTGGCAATTTTTCCGCGTGTGCAAGTTTTGCGTGTGGCGAGTTTTCCATGAGGTGAGTTTTGCACGTGTGGCGAGTTTTGCATGTGGCGAGTTTTGCGCGTGGTGAGTTTTGAGCGGCGACTTTTGTGTTTCGACTTTTATGTGTCGAGGTTGGTGTATGTGGATATATGTGTTCAAGCAAGTGGTAGTGTGTGGCGCATTTTGTGTGTTCATATCCCCGTGTGTGGTGAGTATAACATGTCGGGGCCCCACCCTAGCAACTGTATGGTTTTTACTCTTTGGCGCCATCGCTCTCATTCTTTAACCCCTTTCTGACATCGGACGTACTATCCCGTCGAGGTGGGGTGGGCCCGTATGACCACCGACGGGATAGTACCTCCAGCACGATCGGCCGCGTTCACGGGGGGAGCGCGGCTGATCGCGGCCGGGTGTCAGCTGACTATCGCAGCTGACATCCGGCACTATGTGCCAGGAGCGGTCACGGACCGCCCCCGGCACATTAACCCCCGGCACACTTCGATCAAACATGATCGCAGTGTTCCGGCGATATAGGGAAGCATCGCGCAGGGAGGGGGCTCCCTGCAGGCTTCCCTGAGACCCCCGGAGCAACGCGATGTAATCGCATTGCTCCGAGGGTCTCTTACCACCTCCTCCCTACAGCAGGCCCGGATCCAAGATGGCCGTGGCATCCGGGTCCTGCAGGGAGGTGGCTTCACTGCGCCTGCTCAGAGCAGGCGCCGGGAAGCCTCCAGGATCTGCACGTCAGATCGCCGATCTGACACAGTGCACAGCAAAGTTTCAGATCGGCGATCTAACACTATAACATCATGCCCCCCCTGGGCAGTGTTATAGTGTAAAAAAAAAAAAATTTTCACATATGTAAAAAAAAAAAAAAATTCCCCCAAAAAATGCAAAAAAAAAATATTGTTCCTATAAATACACTTCTTTAAATAAAAAAATACAATAAAAGTACACATATTTAGTATCGCTGCATCCGTAGCGACCCGACCTATAAAACTGTCCCACTAGTTAACCCCTTCAGTGAACACAGTAAAAAAAACAAAAAAAAACAAAACACCGAGGCAAAAAACGCTTTATTATCATACCGCCAAATAAGAAGTGGAATAACCCGCGATCAAACAGACGGATATAAATAACCATGGTACCGCTGAAAACGTCATCTTGTCCCGCAAAAAACGAGCTGCCATACAGCGTCATCAAAGAAATAATAAAAAAGTTATAGTCCTCAGAATAAAGCAATGCAAAAATAATAATTTTTTCTATAAAATAGTTTTTATCGTATAAAAGCACCAAAACATAAAAAAATGAGGTATCGCTGTAATCGTACTGACCCGAAGAATAAAACTGCTTTATCCATTTTACCAAACGCAGAACAGTATAAATGCTCCCCCAAAAGAAATTCATGAATAGCTGGTTTTTGGTCATTCTGCCTCACAAAAATCAGAATAAAAAGCGATCAAAAAAAGTCACGTGCCCGAAAATGTTACAAATTAAAATGTCAACTCGTCCTGCAAAAAACAAGACCTCAGATGACTCTGTGGACCAAAATATGGAAAAATTATAGCTCTCAAAATGTGGTAACGCAAAAAATATTTTTTGCAATAAAAAGCGTCTTTTAGTGTGTGACGGCTGCCAATCATAAAAATCCACTAAAAAACCCACTATAAAAGTAAATCAAACCCCCTTCATCACCCCCTTAGTTAGCGAAAAATTCAAAAATTAAAAAAATGTTTATTTCCATTTTCGGGTTGGGGCTAGGGTTAGGGCAAGGGTTAGGGCTAGGGTTAGGGTTAAGGCTACAGTTAGGGTTGGGGCTAAAGTTAGGGTTAGAGTTTGGATTACATTTACGGTTGGGAATAGGGTTAGGGGTGTGTCAGGGTTAGGGGTGTAATTAGGGTTACCTTTGGGATTAGGGTTAGGGATGTGTTTGGATTAGGGTAGTTATAATTGGGGTTTTTTCACTGTTTAGGCACATCAGGGGCTCTCCAAACGCGACATCATGTCCGATCTCAATTCCAGCCAATTCTGCGTTGAAAAAGTAAAACAGTGCTCCTTCCCTTCCGAGCTCTCCCGTGCGCCCAAACAGGGGTTCCCCCCCACATATGGGGTATCAGCGTACTCAGTACAAATTGGACAACTTTTGGGGTCTAATTTCAACTGTTACCCTTGGAAAAATACAAAACTGGGGGCTAAAAAATAATTTTTGTGGAAAAAAAATAATTTTTATTTTCACGGCTCTGCGTTATGAACTGTAGTGAAACATTTGGGGGTTCAAAGCTCTCACAACACATCTAGATGAGTTCCCTAGGGGGGTCTACTTTCCAAAATGGTGTCACTTGTGGGGGGTTTCAATGTTTAGGCACATCAGGGGCTCTCCAAACGCAACATAGCATCCCATATGGGGTATCAGCGTACTCAGGACAAATTGTACAACAACTTTTGGTGTCAAATTTCTTCTCTTATCCTTGGGAAAATAAAAAATTGGGGGCGAAAAGATCATTTTTGTGAAAAAATTATTTTTTATTTTTACGGCTCTGTATTATAAACTTATGTGAAGCACTTAATGGGTCAAAGTGCTCACCACACATCAGATTTCAAAAATGGTGTCACTTGTGGGGGGTTTCAATGTTTTGGCGCATCAGGGGCTCTCCAAACGCAACATGGCCTCCCATCTCAATTCCAGTCAATTTTGCATTGAAAAGTCAAACGGCGCTCCTTCGCTTCCGAGCTCTACCATGCGCCCAAACAGTGGTTTACCACCACATATGGGGTATCGGCGTACTCAGGACAAATTGTACAACAACTTTTGGGGTCCATTTTCTCCTGTTGGTAAAATAAAACAAATTGGAGCTGAAATAAATTTTTTGTGAAAAAAAGTTACATATTCATTTTTATTTAAACATTCCAAAAATTCCTGTGAAAAACCTGAAGGGTTAATAAATTTATTGAATGTGGTTTTGAGCACCTTGAGGGGTGCAGTTTTTAGAATGGTGTCACACTTGGGTATTTTCTATCATATAGACCCCTCAAAATGACTTCAAATGAGATGTGGTCCCGAAAAAAAAAAATGGTGGTGTAAAAATGAGAGATTGCTGGTCAACTTTTAACCCTTATAACTCCCTAACAAAAAACAATTTTGGTTCCAAAATTGTGCTGATTTAAAGTAGACATGTGGGAAATGTTACTTATTAAGTATTTTGTGTGACATATCTCTGATTTTATTGCATAAAAATTCAAAGTTGGAAAATTGCGAAATTTTCAAAATTTTCGCCAAATTTCCATTTTTTTCACAAATAAACGCAGGTAATATGAAATAAATTTTATCACTATCATGAAGTACAATATGTCACGAGAAAACCGTGTCAGAATCACCGGAATCCGTTGAAGCTTTTCAGAGTTATAACCTCATAAAGGGACAGTGGTCAGAATTGTAAAAATTGGCCCGGTCATTAACGTGCAAACCACCCTAAAGGGTTAAGTCCCCCTTGTTCACATCTGGCAGCTGTCAATTTGCCTCCAACACTTTTCTTTTCACTCTTTTCCCATTATGTAGATAGGGGCAAAATTGTTTGGTGAATTGGAACGCGCGGGGTTAAAATTTCGCCTCACAACATAGCCTATGGTCTCTCGGGGTCCAGACGCGTGACTGTGCAAACACACAGTCAGCTTTATATTTTAGAGATATATATATATATATGTATGTGTGTGTGTGTGTATATATGTGTATATGTGTGTATATATGTATATATGTGTGTATGTGTATGTATATGTATTAGTATGAGTAAACAAGCTTGAAAAAGGATGCCATATCCGAAACGTTGCCATGCCTTTCGGGCATTAAAAGCCCACTTTTTTTTCTATTTTTTTGTGTGTGGTTTTCCTTTTTTACTCGTAGGGCTCATTTCCACTTGAAAGAGAAAAAATGGTCCGTAATCTGGACCAAAGAAACGGATGTAACGTATGCGATTGTCATGCGAGTGTTATGCAAGTGCAATGCATTTTTTTTTTTTTTTTAATCGCACCATCCTTTTTACATCCGTATGACATCCGTATGCAATCTGTTTTTTTTCTTTGCAACTATTTTTATACATTAATTTACAGGACCATTTACAGTGTTCTATGCCACAGAATGGTATCCGTAAAAAACGGATGGAATACGGATGGTCCGTATTCCGTGCGTTTTTTTTCTTGCACCCATTGACTTGCATTGGCGAGTCTCGTCTGAGACTCGCAACAAATTGCAGCATGCTGCGATTTTTTTTTCTCAGTCCGATTTCGGCTGAGAAAAAAATCGCAAATGAAAAGACACCTATTGAATAACATTGGTCCGAGTGCAATCCGATTTTTTTACCAGATTGCACTCGTCCGTTTTCCTCGCAAGTGGAAATGAGCCCTTATGATTGAAACCATTGGATAATTGGTTTGGAAAGCTTTGCACCACGATTGCGGTAACATTGATGCTGTTCCTATTTTGTTCTCTATCCATCTATATATATATATGCTATTGAATCCGTTCTATGCCCAGGTGGCGAGCATTTATATTGGTATATGGTCACCATCCTGGTATGTGCTGCTCCCATCTTGCTCTCCCATCCTGTCATGTGCTGCTCCATCCTGCGGCCCCATCCTGTCATGTGCTGCTCCATCCTGCGGCCCCATCCTGTCACGTGCTGCTCCATCCTGCGCCCCCCTCCTGTCATGTTCTCCATCCTGCGCCCCCATCCTGTCATATGCTGCTCCATCCTACACCCCCATCCTGTCATGTGCTCCCATCCTGCGCCCGATCCTGTCATGTGCTCCCATCCTGCACCCCCATCCTGTCATGTGTGCGCCCCCATTCTGTCATGTGCTGCTCCCATCGTGCGCAATCATTCTGTCATGTGCTGCTCCCATCCCGCGCCCCCATTCTGCTTGTTCCTGTTTCCATTCTGCCATATGTTGCTCTCATCTTTCTCTCTCCGGCTCTACTGCCAGAGTGCGGCTGTGCTGAGCGTGGGCGGCTGTGCCGAGTGTGGGCAGCTGTGCGTGGCTGTGGTGAGTGCGGACGGCTGTGCGTGGCGGTGCTGAGTGCGGACGGCTGTGCGTGGCGGTGCTGAGTGCGGACGGCTGTGCGTGGCGGTGCTGAGTGCGGGCGGCTGTGCGTGGCGGTGCTGAGTGCGGGCGGCTGTGCGTGGCGGTGCTGAGTGCGGGCGGCTGTGCGTGGCGGTGCTGAGTGCGGGCGGCTGTGCGTGGCGGTGCTGAGTGCGGGCGGCTGTGCGTGGCGGTGCTGAGTGCGGGCGGCTGTGCGTGGCGGTGCTGAGTGCGGGCGGCTGTGCGTGGCGGTGCTGAGTGCGGGCGGCTGTGCGTGGCGGTGCTGAGTGCGGGCGGCTGTGCGTGGCGGTGCTGAGTGCGGGCGGCTGTGCGTGGCGGTGCTGAGTGCGGGCGGCTGTGCGTGGCGGTGCTGAGTGCGGGCGGCTGTGCGTGGCGGTGCTGAGTGCGGGCGGCTGTGCGTGGCGGTGCTGAGTGCGGGCGGCTGTGCGTGGCGGTGCTGAGTGCGGGCGGCTGTGCGTGGCGGTGCTGAGTGCGGGCGGCTGTGCGTGGCGGTGCTGAGTGCGGGCGGCTGTGCGTGGCGGTGGTGAGTGCGGGCGGCTGTGCGTGGCTCTGGTGAGTGCGGGCGGCTGTGCGTGGCTCTGGTGAGTGCGGGCGGCTGTGCGTGGCTCTGGTGAGTGCGGGCGGCTGTGCGTGGCTCTGGTGAGTGCGGGCGGCTGTGCGTGGCTGTGCTGAGTGCGGGCGGCTGTGCGTGGCTGTGCTGAGTGCGGGCGGCTGTGCGTGGCTGTGCTGAGTGCGGGCGGCTGTGCGTGGCTGTGCTGAGTGCGGGCGGCTGTGCGTGGCTGTGCTGAGTGCGGGCGGCTGTGCGTGGCTGTGCTGAGTGCGGGCGGCTGTGCGTGGCTGTGCTGAGTGCGGGCGGCTGTGCGTGGCTGTGCTGAGTGCGGGCGGCTGTGCGTGGCTGTGCTGAGTGCGGGCGGCTGTGCGTGGCTGTGCTGAGTGCGGGCGGCTGTGCGTGGCTGTGCTGAGTGCGGGCGGCTGTGCGTGGCTGTGCTGAGTGCGGGCGGCTGTGCGTGGCTGTGCTGAGTGCGGGCGGCTGTGCTGAGTGCGGGCGGCTGTGCTGAGTGCGGGCGGCTGTGCTGAGTGCGGGCGGCTGTGCTGAGTGCGGGCGGCTGTGCTGAGTGCGGGCGGCTGTGCTGAGTGCGGGCGGCTGTGCTGAGTGCGGGCGGCTGTGCTGAGTGCGGGCGGCTGTGCTGAGTGCGGGCGGCTGTGCTGAGTGCGGGCGGCTGTGCTGAGTGCGGGCGGCTGTGCTGAGTGCGGGCGGCTGTGCTGAGTGCGGGCGGCTGTGCTGAGTGCGGGCGGCTGTGCTGAGTGCGGGCGGCTGTGCTGAGTGCGGGCGGCTGTGCTGAGTGCGGGCGGCTGTGCTGAGTGCGGGCGGCTGTGCTGAGTGCGGGCGGCTGTGCTGAGTGCGGGCGGCTGTGCTGAGTGCGGGCGGCTGTGCTGAGTGCGGGCGGCTGTGCTGAGTGCGGGCGGCTGTGCTGAGTGCGGGCGGCTGTGCTGAGTGCGGGCGGCTGTGCTGAGTGCGGGCGGCTGTGCTGAGTGCGGGCGGCTGTGCTGAGTGCGGGCGGCTGTGCTGAGTGCGGGCGGCTGTGCTGAGTGCGGGCGGCTGTGCTGAGTGCGGGCGGCTGTGCTGAGTGCGGGCGGCTGTGCTGAGTGCGGGCGGCTGTGCTGAGTGCGGGCGGCTGTGCTGAGTGCGGGCGGCTGTGCTGAGTGCGGGCGGCTGTGCTGAGTGCGGGCGGCTGTGCGTGGCTGTGGTGAGTGCGGGCGGCTGTGCGTGGCTGTGGTGAGTGCGGGCGGCTGTGCGTGGCTGTGGTGAGTGCGGGCGGCTGTGCGTGGCTGTGGTGAGTGCGGGCGGCTGTGCGTGGCTGTGCTGGGGGCCTGAGCAGGCGGGGACACCGGCGCGCTGTGGGGGTCAGGTGCCGGAGTCGCCGCTAGCTCAGGTTCCCGGCACTTGCTATATTTACCTGTCCCCCCGTTCCACTGCTGCGCGCGGCTCCATCTTCCGGGTCCTGTCCTCTGGCTGTGACTGTTCAGTCAGAGGGCGGCGCGCATTAAGCGCGTCATCGTGCCCTCTGAACTGAACGTCTCAGGCAGAGGATGTGGAGGACGGAGGTTCGCGCAGCGGTGGAACGGAGGACAGGTAAGTATACTCACCCTCCTGGCTCCCTGGCTCGTCCCTGCTTCTCCGTTGGAGATCGCGGTGTGCGTTCAGTGATTACGCATACCGCGATCTCCTGGGAGCGTCACTCTGTGGGGTCCAGACTGCGCCGGCGCTTGCGCAGTCTATAAAGGCTTCGGACAGAGTGACGCTCCCAGCGTTATATTATAGATATATATATATTCACACTGTGTTCCAATATTATTATGCAAATAATATTTCCTCATATTTTATCTAAATTACCTATCTGAATTGCAGTCATTGTTATTTTCCAGTCATCTACTATTCTAGTATAATTGCAATGTTTTGGAACAAACTGCCTTTGAAAACAGTATCTTTAAAAAAAAAAAAAAAAAAATCACTCAAAATGCGTGTTCCAAATTATTATGCACAGCAGAGTTTTCAACCTTTTTTATTTTATTTTGAACAAAAAAAATGGTCAATTGTGAAGTTATAAGCATTATCAGCTTATTACAAATGAAATCAAACAGTTTTCAAGTGAAAATTTTATTCTAGGTGATGTTACATTTGCACATAGGACCCCTTGTTCGAAAGAAGCTTCTGAACTCTCTCGTCCATTGAATTTGTCAGTTTTTGGATGGTTTCTGCTTCAATTGTTTTGCATAATACCCTCCCAGAGCTGTTGCTTAGATGTGAACTGCCTCCCGCCATCATAGACACTCCTTTTGATGATGCTCCAGGGGTTCTCAATGGGGTTGAGGTCAGGGGAAGATGGTGGCCACACCATAAGTTTGTCCTCTTTTATGCCCATAGCAGCCAGAGATGCAGATGTGTTTTTTGCAGCATGAGACGGTGCATTATCATGCATGAAAATGATCTTGCTGCGGAAAGCACGGTTCTTCCTCTTGAACCATGGCAGGAAGTGTTGTTTTAGAAACTCCACATAGATTATGGAATTCATCTTTACCCCGTCAGGGATCATAAAGGGGCCAACAATCTCTCTCCCCATGATTCCAGCCCAAAACATTACTCCACCTCCTCCTTGTTGGCGCCTTAGCCGTGTTTTCATGCGGTGTCCATCCTCCACTCCATCCATCTGGACCATCAAGCGTTGCACGGCACTCATCGGTGAACAAAACAGTTTGGAAGTCAGTCTTAATGTATCGTTTGACCCACTGGAGCCGTTTCTGCTTGTGTGCAGTGGATAGAGGTGGTCGACAGGATGGCTTACGCACCTCTGAAGGACCCTGCATCTTGTTGATCTGGGGACGTTGGAGGCACCAGCAACTTCAAAAACTTGTCTGCTGCTATGACAAGGCATTTTTGCAGCTGCTCTTTTAACCTTACGCAATTGCCTGTTGGAAAGAGTCTTCAATTTTTCCTTATCAGCACGCACATGTGTGTGCTGGGAATCAGCTTCATACGTCTTGATTGTGCGATGATCACGATGAAGTGTCTTGGCAATGTTGATTGTAGTCATGCCTTGACCTAAATACTCCACAATTTGTTGCTTCTCAGCAGCCGACACATCCTTTTTCTTTTCTATTTTGGCAAAAAATGTAGGCTGCTTAATAATGTGGAACAGCCTTCTTAGGGTACGTTCACACAGGACTTTTTTGCTGCGTATTTTTGCTGCTTTTTTTATGCTAATTTTCAGCTGCTTTTTACAGTACCAGCAAAGCCTATGAGATTTCAGAAATCTCATGCACACACATTGGGTTTTTGTTTGATCAGTATTTTCTGCTTTGCTGCGTTTTTTGGACATAGGGCATGTCACTTCTTTCAGCGTTTTTGCTGCGTTTTTGCAGCGTTTTTTCACCCATTGATTTGAATGGGTGATGGAAAAAACGCTGCAAAAACGCATGCTGCATTATTTGCTGCGTTTTTTGTGCAAAAAAATCATGGCCAGCAGGAAGTGATCTCACAGCCAAGAGCTTAGGGGTGTGGTTAGTGAGGTGTGAAGAGCCATTGTGAGCCATTGTGAGGTGTCCTGATTGTGATCTATTGTGAGGGAGTTCCTGGTAGTGAGGTGTGAGGAGCCATTGTGAGGTGTGAAGAGCCATTGTGAGGTGTCCTGATTGTGATCTATTGTGAGGGAGTTCCTGGTAGTGAGGTGTGAGGAGCCATTGTGAGGTGTGAAGAGCCATTGTGAGGTGTCCTGATTGTGATCTATTGTGAGGGAGGTTCTGGTAGTGAGGTGTTAGCCATGTCTTGGTATAGGAGGATGAGCATTAATGTTTCCCAACTAATCATGGAGGTAATATTTTTTTTAATTTGTGATATATCTATCTATCTATCCGATTGTTTGCAATGGTACACTTTGCGATGCTCATGTGCTGTTATGTACATGTTCATGTGTTCTGCATGTGTATGTTTGTATCTTCCTTGTCATGAATGTTGGCTTCATTTCATCTTGCATTTGGTAATTACTTTTTCATTTATTTTTCCAAGGTGGAAGCAATGCCTGTAATTTGGGATGTAGCTTGCCCAAACTACAGTGATCGTCAAAAAAAGGCCTATGCATGGCATGTAATTCGCTGTAAATTGTTCCCCCGCTGGGATGAAGGCGATGCTAAGCTCCACTGGGGTCACTCAACTTTATTATCATGCACAAATAGACAAAAAAAGCACCAAAACCGCACAAAAAACGCATCTATTATAAGCAGCTGAAATTTGGCATAAAAAACGCAGCAAAAATACGCAGCAAAAAAGTCCTGTGTGAACTTACCCTTAGGCTACTTTCAGACATAGCGCATTTTTGAGCGCTATTTTGCGGGCGCTTTTCAAAAATGCGCAATGTCATTTTCGTCTGCCGGCAAAGTGAATGAGAAATTCACTTTGCCGTTCAGACACACCGCAAAAAAACGCGGCGCTTTTGTCTGCAAACACGCCGGCGTAAAAAGAATTGACATGTCAATTCTTTACGCAGCGGCGTGTCTGCGTATCCCCCTAGGGCCCCATATTAACGTGCACACACAGCGCCTTTGTCCTGGGTGTCGGCGTCTTTGTACGGAGGGGTTGACACCCAGGACCGGACGTGACGTCGGACAGGAAGAGGGAAGCCCCCGCCCCCCAGTGAAGCAGCATGGAGTGTGTGAGTGTGTGTGTGTAGCGTGTGTAGCGACGCTGCAGCGATAGAGACAACGATGCCGATCGCTGCAGCGTCGCTGTTTGATCGCTGGAGAGCTGTCACACAGACCGCTCTCCAGCGACCAACGATGCCGAGGCCCCCGGGTAACCAGGGTAAACATCGGGTTGCTAAGCGCAGGGCCGCGCTTAGTAACCCGATGTTTACCCTGGTTACCAGCGTAAAAGTAAAAAAAACAAACAGTACATACTCACCTGCGCGTCCCCCAGCCTCTGCTTCCTGACACTGACTGAGCGCCGGCCTTAACAGCACAGCGGTGACGTCACCGCTCTGCTTTCACTTTCAGTTTAGGGCCGGCGCTCAGTCACTTTGATACGTGGCACTTTGATACGTGGCACGTGGCACTGAAATATGTGGCACTGAAATATGTGGCACGTGGCACTTTGATACGTGGCACTTTGATACGTGGCACTTTGATACGTGGCACGTGGCACTTTGATACGTGGCACTGAAATATGTGGCACGTGGCACTTTGATACGTGGCACTGAAATATGTGGCACGTGGCACTTTGATACGTGGCACGTGGCACTTTGATACGTGGCACTGAAATACGTGGCACTGAAATACGTGATACGTGGCACTTAAATACGTGGCACTTAAATACGTGGCACGTGGCACTGAAATACGTGGCATGTGGCACTGAAATACGTGGCACTGAAATACGTGGCACTGAAATACGTGAAACGTGGCACTTAAATACGTGGCACGTGGCACTTAAATACGTGGCACGTGGCACTGAAATACGTGGCACGTGGCACTGAAATACGTGGCACGTGGCACTGAAATACGTGGCACTGAAATACGTGGCACTGAAATACGTGGCACTGAAATACGTGGCACTTAAATACGTGGCACGTGACACTTAAATACGTGGCACGTGGCACTGAAATACGTGGCACGTGGCACTGAAATACGTGGCACGTGGCACTGAAATACGTGGCACTTAAATACGTGGCACTTAAATACGTGGCACTTAAATACGTGGCACTTAAATACGTGGCACTTAAATACGTGGCACTTAAATACGTGGCACTTAAATACGTGGCACTTAAATACGTGGCACTTAAATACGTGGCACTTAGGCTATGTTCACATTTGCGTTGTGCGCCGCATGCGTCCTTTTTTTGATTGATTTTGGACGCAGCAAAAATGCAACTTGCTGCGTCCTCTGCGGCCGGATGCGTGCGCTGCAGTGACGCATGCGGCGCAAAACGCAAGTGCGACGCATGTCCATGCGCCCCCATGTTAAATATAGGGGCGCATGATGCATGCGGCGCCCGACGCTGCGGCGCAGACCGCAAATGTGAACGTAGACTTAAATAGCTGGATAGAGCTGGATCCGCGGGCTGTGATCTGGCCTACGCTCAGCACTCTGCGGAGCGCTGTCATTCAAAACACGTCCACTCATTTTGGTGTTTAGTCCCAAAATGAAGGATGGAAGAAGAAAAGGGTTGGACAAGGAAATGACATCATTTCTTTTTTTTTTCCCCCACTGCAGTTAAAGCTTTATTTGTGTCAAACACAGACAATCTGCAGAGAAAACTGCATAAAAAACCGCACTAAAAACCGCATCAAAAACGCACCAAAAACGCACCTGCGTTTTCTGCCAAGAGCTGCGGTTTTTGTCCTGAAAAAAAAGGATTGAAATCAGGATCGTGTGAACATACCCTTACCGTACAGGGTTACGAGGGGGGGCGTCTGACTGACGCCTGCCCTAGTAACCTGGGGTTAGTGACAGTGGGGTTAGTAAACCCCAGCTGATGTCTGTTCCGCTTGCTGAGGCGTCTTTGGCTCAAGGCCATTGCAGCTGGCAGAATCGACATGATGTTAACTCCAGTGTGTATTGTATTCTGAGTCATAAAGACAGGAAATGACCTCAATGACTCTTTTTTTTTTCCCCTTTTTTTTTTTTCAAACAAACTTTATTTTCAGTACACAATGCTGAAAAAAACGCAGCTGCAAAAAACGCAGCAAAAAACGCTGTGTGTGAAAGCAGCTGCGTTTTTTGCCTGCGTAAAAAAACGCAGGTAAAGCAGCAGCAAAATACGCGCGCGTAAAAATACGCAGCAAATATGCTGTGTGTGAAAGTAGCCTTAAGTAGTCTTGCCTTTATTTGGACACACCTGCCAAACTAATTTGCACAGGTATCTGCAATTGCTTTCAGTGATATAAAGAGCCCTGACACACATCACCATCAGTGAGTTTAAATGACAAACAAAAAAATTCTAACCTTATCACTCCTAAACTTTGTGCATAATAAAAAGGACATTTCATAAAACTTTTGTAAAACATTTTTATTATTAATAATAAAATGTTTCTAAATGTTTCTATGTGTCATTTCTATAGATAAATATTGATTTCTATCA